>NC_079191.1:64703766-65303766 GCF_029499605.1 Hyla sarda
ATTGAAAATGCATAGAAATACATACTTGAAAAACAATGCATCGGCACAGTACACAGAACTGAGTAAAAGGCATACATACAGATGCACACATTGGGAAACTACATGAAAACGGGTACATAGGTATACACAAATACAATCACAGGAAGCACGCTGAAAAGGGTATATATGGACCCTAACAGAACAAAGTGTGAAGATGTCAAGGCATACCGTGCACAACAATAGGAAATAAACACCAATGTAGAGCCATGTACCACCTGCACTTACCCCAACGTACGTTTCGCACTACTGTGGTTCATCAGGGGGTGTGTTGTTCTTTTCTGTCTAACAACAGTGCTCTCTGCTGACACCTCTGTCTGTCTCAGGAACTGTCGAGAGTAGCAGCAAATCCCCATAGCAAACCTCTCCTTCTCTGGACAGTTCCTGAGACAGACAAAGGTGTCAGCAGAGAGCACTGTTGTCAGACAGAAAAGAACAACTCCACTTCAGCGGCTGATAAGTACTGGTAGGATTAAGATTTTTTAATAGAAGTAAATTACAAATCTGTTTAACTTTCTGGAGCCAGTTGATATAAAAAAAATAGTTTTTCACCGGAATACCCCTTTAACTCTCTCTCTGTTCAGGTACTGTATGGCAGTAGTAATGGTTACTCAGTGACAACTTAGGTCTGTAGGCATTGTATAAAAATAATTATTTGGCATTACCTAAAAATGGCAAATGAGGATCCCTATTTTATTTATTATTTAGGGCCCCATTTTCTGTTAATCCTGCCTGTAGCTAAATGACAAAAAATGATGGTGTTCCTGTTGGTCCAGGCTGGCAGTGAATTGCAGTAAAATCATGATATGGGGTGTCTACCAGTCCACAAAATATGTGATATAGCCTCTTACACATAAGCCTTAAAAAATGGAAGCATTTTATTTTGTTCAGACCGGACCCCTCACTTTCCTGATCTGTATACTGCTGCTATCTCTATGGGATCAGGATATATAGTAATTATACACCTTCGCTGAGGCCTTGTTTGCACATTGCATTTCTTGCTGTTTTGTTTTTCACTTTTTGCCCAGATTGCCCCAAAATCCAGGCAAAAAAGGTGCTATTTTACTGCAATTATGCAAATGATGGTAAAAATGTGTCATGTTTACAAAGATTTTGGAAAATCGCAGCTGAACCAGCCAAAATGCTGTAAAAATGCACTGACCTCGGGAGTGCTAAATGCCTCACGACTGTCCCGGTCCCACCGTTCCTGTCCTGGCCAGAAGAAATTGTTCTCACGGTCTGAGCTGGATGGAGAAGACAAAAGGAAAGTAAATGACTCCAATCAGAAAAGACGTCCCCTGTGAGTCACCGGATGTAACTGTATGTAATCACTTATTTGGTCTGTTTTGGCAATGATAGCGAATGTTGTCGGTCTGTTACCTGAGTATAGGAGGTCCCCCTTAACTCAGCTTACAGGCTGACAACAGTATTGCTGTAAAAGACGTATCCCCACAATTTAATTTTGTCTGCAAACAATCCTTTTTTTGTTGTTAGTTTTTTATTTTATTTTTATGGTGCGTGGGGGTGCCAAATATTGGATCCACCCCTGGTGACAAATACTCTAGGTACGCCTCAACCCACTCATAAGTCTAATGAGTTCACCTGGGTGACCTACAGAACCAGAAGCCTAATTAGATGACTGGGTGCAGTGATCAAACACCACACCCAAAACCAGAGGATTCATAGGTAAAATAGGTATTATTACAGAACCACTTTAGTGATGAATTTACTTTTAAAATGCTACAACAGGTAGGCAAAAGAACCTCTACATTATTCTCTATTAATAGGTTATGCTGCACTATCTAAGAAAAAATAAGAGGATATCTTCTTTTATAATTTTGCTGTATAAGGTGACTTTCCATGCTCCACACCCTACAAGCTGTTATACATTTCTGCTATAATAAGTTTCTGGCGTAAACTATGGTAAAATGAGGTCACATCCCTTGGCAACCCAAGTGCATTAGGTAAAAGAGTTATCACCTGAATTATTATCACCATAATTACATAGATATTAATAGAGGAATGAATGCTACCATTTACATCATCCTCTGCTCCTTAAAGGGGTACTCCGCCCCTGACATCTTATCCCCTATCCAAAGTGTGGTAGGGGGTGTGATGAGGGCAGATGTTGTTACCCTAGGGGCAGATGGCATTAACCCGTTGTATTCGTGACACCAGGGCGTGGTTTAGCCTAAAATCACCAGAAGGTATACCGCTGGATCCCGGGCTAGGCATGGGGACAATAAAGACTCCGATGCCAAGTTACAGACAACGGTAGCTTTACTGAGGGTAGACAGTTGGTAAAGTCTATACAGTTCAGCCAGAGCCCACGGAGGTGACCTGTGACGAAGAGACCTTAAGGGCTTGCTGGGACTTGTAGTAGGACTGGACAATTGATTGCATACCACGCTGACTTGACAGATGATAGAGACTGACTTGACTTGACTCATAAAGCTGTGACTGTAACTTACTTGAATTGATGGTGGCTGCAGGACTTCACTTTGAGGTCTCCAACACTCTGAACACATACACTAGGCACGACTGTACTGGACCTCAGCAAAGATTTGTAAGGAAAGAGAGAGAAGCTAGCTTCACCCAGGGCTTACATGGGGAGACTAGCAGGGAGCCCATAGGTCACTCTTGGAATCACCTGGTCACTGATACCTCCTGGGTAACAATCACATGACATAACTCTTAAAGATACAACACATTTTATAATACAATACAGTGCAGAACATACGTAGAGGGGGGGGGGGGGGACGACAGGTGCAAGGGGCCCTGGGGACACTGAAGGAGGCTGCCTGACAGGGCAGCAAGGGTACGGGGTAACATCTCCCATACTGGGCCACCACAAACTCCCCCTCTTAAATACAGTCATCCTCGACACCCAATCCTGGAGGGCGGAGGACTGAAATGGCCACTGGGGCCTAGTGACAGTTCCTGGGGCATTATGCAAAATGTCCTTCACAGGTCTGGTAATAGAACAAGGTAGAAACGAGTCCATGTAGCACTGTAAATGTCCATACATGCTCTTTAGTTTGGTAAACATGTGGGATTAAAAAGCTTTGTAACTGCTCTAGGAACACATTTTAGACCATAATACACACAAGTTTGCAGATTGGGCTGCTGGAGGCTATGTACCCGAATGCTTTGGCTTCTGGTTCTTAACACTTCTCCCCAGAACTCAACAAGTTGTGTGATACTATATAATCATTTTATCTCTGCATAATGTACTCTGCCTCTACACGTGTCTTAATTTTAGTTTCAGGGGAACCCTCTGGCCAGTAGAGTACCCTGTACACGAGGACAGAAAAAAATAATAATAATATATATATATATATATATATATATATATATACAGTGGACATTTGTGGAATGGGACTACAAGTAATGTTACAGTCCTAACTTAAGTGTTTACATATGAACTGAATATGTGTGGTACATAACCTTGTACACTATATTGTGAGCTAGTCTTTGTACCTTTCGGGAATTTGTCCTTGTGTTGAGGTAGCGGCTATGCTTTTCCTGATCCCTGCTGCACCCGGAATTCATTTAAAGAGTCGGGTGCAGCGCCGGAGGCTCGTGATGTCACGGCCACACCCCACTCATGAAGTCATAACCATGCCCCCTCAATGCAAGTCTATGGGAGGGGGCTTGACGGCCTCCTCCCCACATCCCCAGTCATCCGGAACGGAGTTTGCTCCATGCACCGGATGTCTGTGGTGCCGCAGCCGAGATCGTGGGAGTCCCCAACGGTTAGACATCTTATCCCCTATACTTTGTATAGGGGATAAGATGTCTAGGGGCAGAGTACCCCTTTAAGTGGACACTGTCCAGGCGGTGATATGTGCATTGGACAACTACACGGTTATTGTGCCTGATGTTATGATTGAAACTGAGAATGCCAGGCCTAATTTAAGGAGCTACACCCTGCAACAGATCTAGTAGAGCTGAATTAGCCTTTAACTGTTTCTTTTCTGCATCAGGATGGCGCACTGAGAAGTCTGCAGTCCCAATGAATATTATATACACCACACTGCTCCAAGTCAGAAATAGAGTTCTGTAGCATTGCATAACCCAGCTCAATATATATAATGCATGTACAGTTATTCTGCATTTTACCACCACTATTTTAAAAACCTTCGGCTGCTAAAAATTAAACGGGTACTCGGGTAGAAAATTAATGTTTTCAAATCAAGTGGTGCCAGAAAGTTATACAGGTTTGTAAATGACTTCTATATAGAATTATTAAGCCTTCCAGTACTTATCAGCTGCTGTATGCTCCAGAGGAAGTTGTGTAGTTCTTTCTAGTCTAACCACAGTGCTCTCTGCTGCCACCTCTGTCCGTGTCAGGAACTGTCCAGAGTAGAAGCAAATCTCCATAGCCATCCTTTCTTGCTCAAAACAGTTCCTCACAATAATACCCCCAGAACACCCAGCTGGGGTAGTGGCAACCCATTTGCTTTTCTACCTGCAGTGTGGTTTGTACGTTCTCTCTGTGGCTGGTCAGATTGATATTACACATCTCACCAGCTTTTAGCACATTGCACTTTTCTGGCACTTTTTTTTTAACATTGTTTATTAAATGCTAAGTTTTATGCACTTCAAGTTACGTTTACACTACTCTTACTGCCTTGAGGCAATTGGGCATACAGATTGCCCATACCTATCTGTTTTCTCATTCAAGACAGTTCCTGACACGGACAGTGGTGTCAGCAGAGAGCACTGTGGTCAGACTGGAAAGAACTACACAACTTCCTCTGGGGCATACAGCAGCTGATAAGTACTAGACGGATTAAGATTTCTAAATAGAAGTAATTTACAAATCTGTTTAATTTTCTGCCACTAGTTAATTTGAAAAAAAAAATTCCAATTGGAGTACCCCTTTAAACACTAAAATGCTGGCATGTCTTTATAATCCAAACACAGCCTTTGTGTTGCATTTAAATTGTATTAATTGATGGCTGACCATAAAACTGCTACTACACCTACTATAAGAGTTCCTAGTCTGTAGAATTCACAGTGTACCTAGATTTAATGGGGTATTGCCATCCCCAACATATCTGTCGTATCCACAGCAGGCACAGAGTGATCTCTGATGCCAGCTATTTAACTGTCTAAATGCCGCTGAAACAACAGTTCTTGTGTGTGTCATTGGTTGTCTAGGTAGTTGGCTCGGTTCCCTAGAAGAGCTGATCCATTGTCATGGCAGCATGAGGCCTTTATTAGGATGAGGCCTTTATTAGGCCTCTGTGGCTGCCATCTGTGATCTCCTGTCGCTAGAGGATCGCCAATCAATCAATATTAATATTAATCAATATTTGTTTATGCATTTGTTTGTATATGTCCCCAATGGGTAAAAAAAAAAAACTTAAATGGTTTTAAAAATATATAAATCCCCCCCTTGCCATTTTTCACATACAAAAATGTAAACTAAAAAAATAAGATATATAAGTAGTAGTTAGCTACAC
This sequence comes from Hyla sarda, assembly GCF_029499605.1. Classification (NCBI taxonomy): domain Eukaryota; kingdom Metazoa; phylum Chordata; class Amphibia; order Anura; family Hylidae; genus Hyla; species Hyla sarda. The sequence goes on from NC_079191.1 coordinate 64,709,274, forward strand.
ATGGGCCTTTTCTTTCCTGGCAGCCTCCCAGTTTGGCTGGGAGAGCATGGTAAGTGTGCTGTAGCATCCTGTTCACACTGGTGTGGTGTGGTGCTGTGCGGCGTCCGTTGCTGCCGTGGTGCCGTGTCTGCGGGGAGGTGCGACCCATGGACTGGTTTGAGTGGCATTGGGGCCGCTCTGCCAGTGGGTCGTTCCCCCTGTGGGCACTGGTGTCGCGGCGGTGGTGGTCGCCGCCCAGTGCTACGCCATTTTATGCTAGGGACATTAGGGACCCACTCTAAATAGGTGGCCTTGACGTGGCGAGTGGGCTTTGTACTTTTTGATCAAAACGTATATACTAACAACCTGTTAGTTTTTGAAATTGTGCTGAGAAGCAATTGGATCATTGTGCAAGATTGTAGATGTGCACCATGTCTGTTTCTACCTGAATTCACATTGTGTTTTCTATCCCCTCTTTCTTTTCTTTTTTTTGTTTGAACATGTTGTCTGCACTCTTCCCCACCCCCTCAGCCCAACCCTATATAAGTAGTAGTTAGCTACACATGGGCCTTTTCTTTCCTGGAAGCCTCCCAGTTTGACTGGGAGAGCATGGTAAGTGTGCTGTAACATCCTGTTCACACTGGTGTGGTGCTGTGTGGCGTCCGTTGCTGCCGTGGCGCTGTGTCTGCGGGGAGGTGCGACCCATAGACTGGTTTGAGTGGCATTGGGGCCGCTCTGCCAGTGGGTCGTTTCCCCCCCGTGGGCACTGGTGTCGCGGCGGTGGTGGTCGCCGCCCAGTGCTACGCCATTTTATGCTAGGGACGTTAGGGACCCACTCTAAATAGGTGGCCTTGACGTGGCGAGTGGGCTTTGTACTTTTTGATCAAAACGTATACTAACAACCTGTTAGTTTTTGAAATTGTGCTGAGAAGCAATTGGATCATTGTGCAAGATTGTAGATGTTTACCATGTCTGTTTTCTACCTGAAAAAAATAAGATGTTAGGATAATGTTTTTGGTCACATTACATTCCACACAAATGCCAGATATATGCAAAAATAAGCCCTCACTTAGCTCCATAGATGGAAAAAAAAAAAAAAGAATGCAGTCCAACCTGCTCCAGGATTAACAGTCTGTGGCAAGTAGTCAAGTGTGCGCACATCCACCAGTTGTATTTTGATCTACTTGTTTTTCAGCATAATTTCTAATACTTACAGGTTGTTAGTATACATTTTGAACAAAAAGTACAAGCCCACTCGCCACGTCAAGGCCACCTAGTCAGGGTGGGTCTCTAATTGTAAACATACTGACCCGTATAAGGGTGCATTCACACCACGTTTTCTTCATATGGTCACCGGATCCAGGGGGGGTGTCAAAACTGTCCGCTACCGTATCCCCGCCAGGTGGGCCCGCATCTCATTCATTTGAATATACCAACTGAAATAAAGATGGTGACTCCAGTCGGCTCATTTCTGCACTGTATCCGAGTTTGTTGCCAAACTGAAAACCGCAGCATACCACGGTTTTAATTCCGGCTACAAAACTGACTCCGGTTGGCTTATTCAAATAAATGAGATGCAGGCTCCTCACCGGGTACGGTGTCCATATGAAGAAAAAGTGGTGTGACTGCACCCTAATACAGATAACATGTCAGTTTTACCGCACGGTAAATTGTATGGGGGGGGGGGGGGAAACTCCAAATTTGCAGAATTGCATTTTTGACCAATTTCATATCACAAATAATTTGTTTTGGTTTTGCTGTATATGTTTTGTAAAAATTAAGGGTGTCATTAAAAGAACAATTGGTCCTACAGAAAACAAGCCCCCATTTGGCTCTGTAGATCGAAAAATAAAAAAGAGTAATGGCTCACAGAAGAAAAAACCCACAATAAACTAAATATGTAATTTACCAAGATTTTAAGGGGTTAATCATCACTATTAAAGTTTATTTTGCATTTCCCTCTGTACCCCAAGACATGCTTGGTTTGCATGCTAGGGGCATTTCAAGATAAATGGAGGTAAGTTTACCCTTCTGTGATTGAGCATACAATGTTAGGAGCTATACTTGCTTCATCTGGCATTGAGCATTATCACGTGTCTATACTGAGAAAAGAACATCTTAGGGAAAAAACACATTTTGGTGGCACATTTTGGCTACATGTGGCTTACAAATACCACCTTAGAAACAGGTACAACAACTTTAGTTTAGAGTGTCATAATAATGTAATGTTCAAATACAGTAATAATAATTACTGTATAAGCCTCGTGCTACGCCAGCACCACAGTTGGTCACTCATTGGGATCCTTACACACATCCTTGTTTATGCTCTGATCTATGAGACACACTCAGGTGCATTTGAAGTGCCGGATACCTACTCCTTGCTCTGGCTGCTTTTAGTTTAGAGTGTACCTGTCACTTTAAAAAAAAAAAAATCTATTGACATGTCTTAAAGACACGTATTGATCGGTGGGGGGCTGTGTGTTCAGACCCCGACCAATTGTTAAAATAAGTGGGGAGAAAAGTGCAGCTGACCTAGACAATCCCATAGACTTATATTGTTTGTCTTACTTAGTGTGCGGTTCTCCCGGCTAGATCTACCTGTTGATCACAGTCTGAATACTCAGACCCCGACAAAACATTTGACATATTGCAGAGACATGTCAGAACTTTAAAAGTAGCATTGCCCACTTAACAACATATTAAAGGAGTAGTCCAGGATTGGAAAACGTATCCCCTATCCTAAGGTAATAGGGGATGGGCTCCCGTATGGGGCCCGGCTCTCCTGCCAGATAGCATGTATCGACCACTGCACAAAGCGGCGGCCGACATGCCCCTTTAATGGTGAAGGCTGCGCCCCGGCTCTCTCATAGAGTTGTATTGAGGGGCGTGTTAGCTGCCGCTTCATGCGGTGGATGACACTCCCCCTTCCCAGGGACCCCATACGTGAGGGGGGGTCCTAGCAGTTGGACCCCCGCGATCTGAAACTTATCCCATATCCTTAGAATAAGAGATACGTTTTCCAATCCTGGAGTACTCCTTTAAAGGAGATATCCAGTGGTGACTCAGTGGTGAGCAACTTATCCCCTATCCTAAGGATAGGGGATAAGTTGCAGATCGCGGGGGGTCCGACAGCTGGGGCCCCCTGCGATCTCCTGTACGGAGCCCCGACAGCCTGCGGGAAGGGGGCGTGTCGACCTCCGCACGAGGCGGCGGCCGACACGCCCCCTCAATACAACTCTATGGCAGAGCCGAAGCGCTGCCTTCGGCAATCTCCGGCTCTACCATAGAGATGTATTGAGGGGGCGTGTCGGCCGCCGCCTCGTGCGGGGGTCGACACCCGCTATCTGGGCCGAGAGCCGGGGCCCCGTACAGAGAGATCGCAGGGGGCCCCAGCGGTCGGACCCCCCGCGATCTCAAACTTATCCCCTATCCTTAGGATAGGGGATAAGTTTTTCACCACTGGACTACCCCTTTAAGCTGCAGCTCATAAGACTCCATATGTTGCCCAGTTATATTGTGGTGTTGATGTTCCCTGATGGATGAGGATGTAAACCACAGTATGCAGGGTTATACAAGGGAAACTAAGAAATCTCACAGTACAACTCCCTTACTATAAACTGCTGTACCAATGACCCTATTAAAGAAAGAATAGCTTTTTACTCCAGTTACAAATCTACACATTTAGGAAACAGATGGGTAAAGATAAAAATTCATGGCATGTGGCCTACGTCGTCTCAGATCTAACCCTTTCAACCTGTCCCTCGGTTTTACTCCCATTCAAGTAATGTGCAGGATGAGCATTATAAAGTAATTTGTTCCAACCATACTGATAAGGTACCTCTTCCAGGGAAATGAAATCCTCCCTGCACTCTCAGCCCATACAAACCTACATAAAAGTGATGGAGGGCTCCAGGAATTAGTTTGTAGTTGCTGCAAAGTTCAGTTTTCAAGGTCACTGATCGAGGTCCCTCAAACAGAACCGCCGCAGGACAGTGGAGAAAAGCATAACTCTCATACTGAATAATCCTACCTTGTGCAAGAACTCTGTAAGTCTGGGTTCACACTACGATTTTCAAATACAGTAACTGTATACGGTTTTCCGCAAAAAAACGTATCCGACCGTATCCGAAACCGTATGCATAGAGAATGCATTGTAAACCGTATTCCAAATGTTGTGTACGGTTGCATCCGTTTTGCCTCGGATACGGTTTTGCCGATTTTTCAACCGTAGGCCAAAACGCTGTCGACCACGTTTTTGCCTCCAGTTGGAAAACCGTATGCGAACCGTATGCAGTTCTTTTAACATTGTTGTCTATGAGAACCGTACAAAGAATTTCAGAATACGGTTGCACACGGTTTTTCTAATCTGTTTTTGGAGTTGACACATGCGCAGAAGGAATTTCAATAGAACAATAGTAACTTTATTAAATTGCTTGAAAACTCATTCCAACAAAATAGCAAAACCGTTGGCAAAAATGGATGCAAGCGGATAGAACCGTACATGCGTTTTGGAACCGTATACGGGGAAAAAAACGTATTTGGAGTCATACGGTTATATACGGTTGCATACGGTTTTTGCCACACGTTTTTTAGCGGAAAACCATATACGGTTACCATATTAGAAAATTGTAGTGTGAACCCAGCCTTAGTCTGGCTCAAGCCAGGGAAGGGTGTACATCAAGTCAGTGTACTTCCTGCTAGTCTCGGTGAGGAAAATCTGTTTAGGTCTAGCTAATATCCTGTTCTAGCTAAAGCTTGCTACAAGCAACTCCATTTCCAGTTGCTACATTACCCCGAGGTAGATCTCAGTCTGATTACCATGATCACAGCACCATACTGCTTTGGGAGGTTTTCACCCAAGACTGTCTCCAGTCCATCTTCTAAATCCTGTTTTCTGCTCAAAGAGAATCATCTAGCCATAAAAGAATAGCTGGGCAAGGACCCTTCTGCTTACATGTGTGGTGCTCGGGGATGAAGGGAGAACAGGGGTGTTGCAATGTAGTGTTGCTGGGTATAGGATTAACTCTTGATTGTCGTGACGCCAGAGTGTGGGCTTCCTCTAGATATATATGTCCTACCGCCACACGTCCCAAGAACGATAGGGAGGAATAAAGGACTGTGCACAGACGGATTTATAATAAACTTGAAATAACTTTACTGCAGATTTTATGCAGGATGAATAACAAACAGTCTTTTGCAGAGGACCGGGACTTAGGCTGGGTTCACACCACGTTTTGTAACTATGGTTCCCGTATACGGCTGGGAGGAGGGGGGGGCTTAATCGCGGCGCCCGCACTCAGCGTATTCGGGAACCGTATTTAATGCATGTCTATGAGCCGACCGGAGTGAACCGCAGCCTCTGGTCGGCTTCGTTTTCGGCCGTATGCGGTTTCCCGACAGCAGGCAAAAACGTGGTCGACCGCGTTTTTGCCTACGGTCGGGAAACCGCATACGGCCGAAAACGAAGTCAACCGGAGGCTGCGGTTCACTTTGGTCGGCTCATAGACATGCATTAAATACAGTTCCCGAATGCGGCTGAGTGCGGGCGCCGCGATTAAGCCCCGCCCCCCCCTCCTCCCAGCCGTATATGGGAACCGTAGTTACAAAACGTGGTGTGAACCCAGCCTTAGGCTCCTCACAGGTTGGCTGGGACTGTCGTAAATAAGCTTTTATTCTTTTTGTACGCTGTTCCACTGAATTTAGGGGTATGTTTAGGTTGAGTAGTCACGTAGGATTGATGAGATTTGAGCTGGATTAACTCACGGTTTAAAAAGGTGCTGAAGTGGTAGGCTTCAGGCCTAGATTGTCTTGTCACTGCGATAACAGATCTGCTTACTTTGAGATCCCAAGGGAAAGTGAGTGATTATTGGATGCAGCGCCCTTATATACAGAAGGGGCAGGATCAAAGTTTATTGGTCCCCAAACCTGTCAGTCCTAAACCAAGGCATTATGGTACATCACATGACCTATCACATGACTCAAAAGGTCCTTAAACCTAGCATAACACAATTATCTATACATATCACGTGACCAAAGGTCCTGTACATAAATTACATTATAAAATATATTAAATATATACATTTCTGAATGGAATTAGAAGGCGACTAGGGGTGAAGCCACCAGGAAAGCCCTACCAGCATGGAGGAACTCTGACTGTGACGACTTACGACAAAGGTACGGGACCAAGTCCAGTACCGGGACACCCACACATGCATAGACTAATCTCTTTGTTGGCTTCCAGCCAAAGTTAATGCTGTGTGGCTATCATGTTATGATATACTTTAGTGTACACCCTGAGATAGGGGATCATGCTGAAAACCATGAGTAAAGTCTTCAGGTATTTGCATTACAGTAAATCAACCTGTGTATGCATCTACAGTAGAATAGAACCATTACTGCACACAACATCATGGGTACACCCCAGACACCAAACCACATGTCCCCTGGGGTCAAAAGATTCCTCACATTGTGCTGACTCCCTATTCCTAAAAGAGTTATATAGGCTTACAGGTAAAAATAATAAGGTTAGCTGGACCACCCTGCCAAATGCTTCACCTGAGGGGCTTTACCCCCAGCTATTCTGAGCCACTACACTCATTCTACTTCTGGGTACCACATACCAGGCAAAATGTAAGCACAATGCAGCCAGAAACTGTGCCGTCATATGGTTTTTACCCCCAAATAATTGTGGTTGGCAAATTGATAGTTAATGGACACAGAGGCATTAATAATCTATTTATAAAGTGGGTCACGTCACCCCGAGATATTAATTTAAGTCCTTAAGAACACAACAGATTTTGTCTCCTTTAAATAGTCACAATGGGGGAGATTTATCAAAACTTGTGCAGAGAAAAACTTGCCCAGTTGCCCATAGCAACCAATCAGATTTCTTCTTTCATTTTCCACAGGCCTTTTCAAAAATGAAAGAAGAAATTTGATTGGGTGCTATGGGCAACTCAGCAACTTTTCCTGTGGACAGGTTTTGATAAATCTCCCCAAATATCTTTGTCGTATTCTATGTCAGTTGTGACTGATAATGGGGGAGATTTATCAATCAGCCTAAAACCCTAATTGTCGTTTTTTTCCCATAGCAACCAATCACAGCTCAGCTTTCATATCCTAACAAGGTCTTGTAATGTGAAAGTTGAGCTGTGATTGGTTGTTATGGGTTTCAGGCTGATTGATAAATCAGGGCCAATATGTTTATACATGTGATACAGTAGGCAGCAGCATTCTCTGGGGGTTGGAGTTCCAATGAAGTTGCTCAAAGGGGTACTCCAGCCCTAGACATCTTATCCCCTATCCAAAGGATAGGGGAAAACATGTCTGATCGCGGGGGTCTCACCACTGGGGACCCCCGCAATATAGCACGCAGCACCCACCCGTTACTGCTCCGGAAGCGCTGGAGGGTCTGGCTCCCGACCACGGGGACGGAAGATTGTGACATCATGACTCCGCCCCGTGTGACATCACGCCCCGCCCCCTCAATTCAAGTCTATGGGAGGGGGCGTGACAGCCGGCATGCCCCCTTCCATAGACTTGCATTGAGGGGGCGGAAGATAGTGACGTCACGACTCCGCCCCGTGTGACGTCACGTCTCACCCCCTCAATGCAAGTCTATGTGAGGGGGCGTTACAGCCGTCACGCCCCCTCCCATAGACTTGCATTGAGGGGGCGGGGTGTTACATCACACGGGGGCGGGGTCATGACGTCACGATCTTCTGTCCCTGTGGTCGGGAGCCGGACTCTCCAGCGCTTCCAGAGCAGTAACAGGCGGGTGCTGCGTGCTATATTGCAGGGGTCCCCAGCGGCGGGATCCCCACGATCAGACATCTTATGCCCTATCCTTTGAATAGGGGATAAGATGTCTAGGGCTGGAGTACCCCTTTAAGCGCAGTGCAAGCAAAGAGAAAAGGTGATAAGGTCCAAATAATCAACATAGTATAAAAAACTAAAAAGTTCTCTTTTAGTGAAAAAAAAAATGTGAAAAAGTTATTATAATGTGAAGAGCATTGATGTTTTGACTCACTCCACAAAGACCCTGGAGAGAGCTGAAATGTGTAAATAGATGTATTTATTATGATGACTTGTCAATGTCTAAAAATAAAGGATGTTACTCACGGCATTTTATTGGAGTGACAAGCTGAGGAATTTATGTTGAAAGTTGATCCCGCTTCCTAAAATTGTCTTGTGTTTTTCTCACTTGAGGTGTTATGAGAGGAAGCCGGAGTGGCAGAAGCATTTCCTAGTCAACTTGTTATTTTCTTCAAAGAGCCGAGGAGCTGCTGACCAGACAGACCTGGGAAGACTGCACCTGACTGAGGCTGGAATTCCACTTGTTTTTTTAGTTTAGCTGTAAATCAATGAAAAAATGCAAAATTCTTTTTCCACTTTGCGTTTTTCAGTTCAGCGTTTTTTTTTTTTTAATCCTTTTGGCGTTTTTTCATTCTTTTTCAGCTCCTTGGCGGTTTTGCAAAATTGCAGCATGTTGAGCCTATGGCGTTTTTCCCCTGAAATCGTTACGTTTTTCTCCCATAGAAGTCTATGATACCAAGAAAAACGTCATGTGGGTTTTAACCACCATCCGGCCAATCACCACTCTGGGTGTAAAATATGAATGAGCGATGTTCTATTCATATCACTGTCGGGAGCACAGAGCACAGATGGGAGCGCTGTATAGAGCCGCTCTGCATCTCTGCTATATTATGGAAGATCACATCAGGTGTCAGGAGTGACACCCGGGGCGATATGTCTATTAGTACAGGTACTACTACTCCCATCATGGAACAGTCTGTTTCATGCTGGGAGTAGTAATACTACCTAAAAAAATCTAAAAAATAGAGAAAAAATTGTGAAACACACACACACTATTAAAAATGAATAAAAATGTAGTTATAAGAAATAAAAATTTAGTTAAATTCACTTTTTCTCATCCCTACTGCATCCTTTTTTTTTCCGTACCCAACAAATTGTGAAACAAACGCCAAAGGGGCCAAAAATGCAATTTCCACTCAAATGAAAAAACGGCAGAAAAAACGTCAGGTGCAAGAAATTGCACTGGCGTTTTTTCTGGCATTTTTTTCTGTGAAAAAAGCGCAGGAAAAAAAACCTAGTGGAATCCTAGCCTTACTGATCCGCTTCTAGCTTGGGACACAGTCAAGGATGTCAAAGTTTAGGAGAAAATAGAGATGTCTGGTTCTGTATACAAGTATGGGATTTAGCCATTTAAAGGATTTTCCAGGACTTTTTTTTTGTAACTGATGGTCAGTCCTCAGGATAGGTCATCAATATCAGTTTGGTGGGGTGCTGACACCTAGAACCCTGCACTCAGTGTTTTACCAGAACCATGGTGTCCAGATGTCATAATGAGTAGAGTCCAGTAGCACATGGCTCCATACATTGCGTAGTGGCTGCACTAGGGGTACTTTAGCTTAGCTCCCATTCATTACAATGGAGTAGCCTATACGTCACATATGGAGCAATTGGCTTCCAGCTCCATCAACTGAGTAGGTAAGGGACAGACGGCACAAAAGAAGATGTCCCAGGCACAGACTTTTTGGGAGTTTATTTGCATCCACATAGCTGATACAAAGCAAGACCCATTTAGGATTCTGCTGTTTTTGTCAATTGCCTCTGCAATTGATAAAGGCGGAAGCTGAAATGCGCCTTGTGTTGTATCACCTATGTGAATGCTAATAAATTTCCTTAAAGCATTAAAGGGGTACTCTGGTGGAATTTTTTTACATTTAATCAACTGGTGCCACAGTTGAACAGATTTGTAAATTACTTCTATTTAAAAATCTTAATCCTTCCAGTACTTATCAGCTGCTGTATGATCCAGAGGAAGTTTTTTTTTTTTTTTTTCTTTTCCGTCTGATCACAGTGCTCTCTGCTGACACCTCAGTCCATGTCAGGAACTGTCCAGAGCAAAAGCAAATCCGCATAGCAGACCTATCTATTCTGCTCTTGACAGTTCCTGACACGGACAGAGGTGTGCGCAGAGAGCACTGTGGTCAGACAAAAAAGAAATTTAAAATGAAAATAGCTTCCTCTGGTGCATACAGCAGCTGATCAGTACTGGAAGGATTAAGATTTTTAAATAGAAGTCATTTACAAATCTGTCTTTCTGGCACCAGTTGATTTAAAAAAAAATATTTCCGCCGGAGTACCTGTGCTGGGACATCTCCTTTTGTACCTATCCACTTAGTAGGCTGGCACTGCAGATGTGGCAAACAGGTGGTAAACAGGGGTGCTGGATACTACTATCGGATATAAATGCCCTATCCTAAGTATGGGGCATCAATAAAAAGTCCCTATTAAGATCTCAGTTTATGTAAAGTTCACGGCCATTGGTAGATGCTCAATGATTAGCCAATGTACTAGTTAGAAGCTTTAGAACAGAAAAAAAAAGTAGGAGCCTGGGTAAATTCTGACATGAGTTTTTTTTTTTTGTAGATTATAAATGCTTATTAAATAGATATTAGATAAGTCTGATCAGTGGGGGTCAAACTTTTGGCATCCCCACAGATCCTTAAAAACTGGCATTCTGGTCCCCTAATCTTGGCAGAGCAGTATCACTGCAAGCATGACTCTAGTGGTAGAGGTCACTTATAAAGCCATTGTCTAAGAAAACTGACTCCTCAGAAGGGTTCATGCATCCCTGATTTGTCAATAGGCACCCGTGGGCCAGTGCCTAGGGCGGCAAATTTGAAAAAAGCAGTACTTCCAAAATGTATTTATTTATTTTTTTACTCAAATATCTTTTTTACTCACTGATATGGCTGCTGCCACCATATTGTGGCATGGAGAATAAAATCATTTTCCCCATTTAGTTGAATCAACAAGGGTCAAAACTGCTGTAAATAACGCTTTTTATAATTTTGTGGATTTGTGATTGATTTCTTAAGGGGTGAGCTCCACGGTGAATCTGCAACAAAGTCAACTAGTGACTTATGCAGCTTTTGCGGCAAAATTGGGACAGTCCGACAGTCGGACTCCCACTTATCATAAATATAAGAATTCAGTGTAACTATACTGAAAATACCCTTTAATTATTTGGTGTCTGAAATTTTAACATAGGGAGCAAAAAAATGTTGAAGAAAGATTTTCTGGATGCAGCACTCAAAAGAAAACTTGACTACAGTGTGATTTTCTGTGCAGGAGAATGTGGGGGTTCCAAGCGGTCGTACAAACGGATGCCAACTTGGGTGGGGCTTATAGTCTGCCTCCCCCCTCCCATTGTATGTGTGCTCAGCCACCTTGGAGGTAAACTGGGAGCAGGCTGTGAGTCGGACCTAATGCTGCTGTAATTGCCCACGGGCCCCTGGTTTTTTGCTTATCATGCACAGGTAGGTTTAGTGTTAGGTCCCGTGCCCCTTTAGAAACCTTGGCGTTGGTGTGCGGGCTCAGGTATGTCCTTCATATAAGGATATACTGGCTAATGTCTCAATTTTAACATCAGTGTTGAGGGATAGCCAATGTCATTGTATACATCTACCACAGTAGTGCACCTAAATTCTTGTATTGTATTATTCTAATTGTTACACATCCTCACCGTTCATCTGGTGTAGGATTCTATTGTGGCACTTGTAGTCCGCTGCAGGCATCCTCCATTGTATGCATTTTTATGCTGGGGATCGCCCCTACCAACAGTCTACAAGGGCAGGATCTGCTCCCCCAGAATAAATGCAAAATTGCATTTGGGGTTGAGCACCTCCTGCCATTTGAGACCACGTCTTTGTTGTTGTTGTTTGACACTGAAGGTAGGCGCGCTGACAGGACAGCAAGGGTACGGGGTAACACCTACCGTAATTCGCAACCACAAATTCCCCCTCTTAAACACAGCCATCCTTGGGGCCCAGTCCTGGAGGGTGGATGACTGGAAGTGGCCACTGGGGCCTAGACAGACAGTTCCTGGCGCATTATTGCCGATTGTCCTTCACAGGTCTGTATAGTTAACAACAACAGGGGACGAGTCCATGTAGCACTTTGGTGAAAATGTCCAAACATGCTCCTTTGGGAAATAAACTGGTTAGCACATGGGTTCATTACACTCTAGACACTGAAACACATTTTTTGCGGATTGGGCTGCCAGAAGCTCTCTACCAAATGCCTTAGCTGCTGGGGCCCCTCGGTACTAAACACTTCTCCCCAGAACTCCATACGTACTTTATACAACATATCCTTGTTACCTCTATATACAGCATTTCTGTCACTCTACATGCTTTACTTACGTTGCAGGGGAACCCTCTGGCAAGGAGAGCACCCTGTACACGGGGACAGGAAAAATGTTAGATACATAAACACCGACAATATGGACTGAGAATGTACATGTTAGATAGAGTCCTAACTAAACATTTTGACTAGGTTATACGCATTACATAGAGTGACTAAATTAATTGGACTATGTGTGATACTGACAATTTTATACAGGTATTATCTTTATTCCCTATATCTAGTGGGTAATTGTCCTTGCGTCGACCTTTTGGATCTGCACAACACCACCTTTTGAGAATCTGGAACTCTTGAGATTTCTGGAGCTCTTGGGACTTCTGGAGCTGCGGCTGGCTCTCCCTCAGTGAACTCAGGAGCTGGTATTAGTTCAGGACTGGCTGGTCGCTGGCAGCTGTGCTGGAGAGGCTGGTGACAGGGTTGGCACCCTGGAGACTGGTGTATAGGCCGGAGCCAACGGTGATAAGACTGGGACTGGCGTGGAGACTAATGTGGGTTGAACCAGCCCCACCCCCAGTGTTGCTCGCGAATATTCGCAATGCGAATTTTATTCGCGAATATCGCATATTCGCGAATATAGCACTATATATTCGTACCTACGAATATTAGTTTTTTTTTGTTTTGTTTTTTTCACAGTACACATCACAGTGATCATCCCTCTCTTCTTCCAGCTTGTGTGGTGTAAAGAAGGCTCTAATACTACTGTGTGAGACTGGCGTGCGCATTTTCACATATGCGAAAATTTGCATTTACAAGACCCGGGGGACAGCTATGGGGGCGGCTTGCGCGCCCTCGTGCGCCTGTCTTTTCCTGGGTCTCTGGGAGAGGGACCTGTTCCTGTCAGATCATGGGGATGTCGCGATTGGCCGCATCCTTTTTTGGGTGCGGTACATCGACGACATCCTCATGATCTGGCAGGGAGATTCCACACAACTTTCACAGTTTATTTCCCGTCTGAATAACAACAGTTATAATATCAAACTTACTTATTCATGTGATGCTAATCAAGTGGAGTTTCTTGATGTTCTTCTACAGCGTTATCCAATGGGATATTTGCACACGGATGCATTTCGCAAGAGGACCTCAGTCAATTCTTATTTACATGCTACATCATCTCATCCGACACATACTGTGAGAGCCATACCATATGGCCAGTACCTACGCGCTCTGCGTATTTGCTCCTCGGAACAAGCCTTCAAGAAACAAGCCGACGATTTAAGAGGTAGGTTTCTACAAAGGGGGTACAGTCACAGATCGCTGAAAAAAGCGTATAACAGGGCAAAACAACAGTCTCGTGTTCAACTATTATGTCCAAAAGCTAAAAACCATGGTGATGACACAGTACGGTTTATTACGAACTACCACTCTCACTGGGACAACATGAAATCCTGCATGACTAAATATTGGTCAATTTTGACCACGGACCCGGTCCTCAGACAGTACATTCCATCTAAACCCCAAATCACAGCTCGACGGGCGAAAAACTTAGGAGATCTCCTAGTTAGGAGTGAATACCTACCTGAACCACCTAAAAATATTTTTGGCTCAAGAGGGCCCAGATGGGGATCATCAGCATGTGGACAGTGCGTTGCCTGTCCGAACATGAAGCGGTCTACTACTTTTACAAACTCCCAGACTACAATTACATACAGGATTAAACATCAGATTACATGTACTACACGTTATGTAGTCTACTATGCAGTGTGTCCCTGCCCAAAAATTTATGTGGGCCTCACCACACGCCCCCTCAAAATTTGCATTCGTGAACATATGAGAGATATCCGATTGGCGCAGACAATAGGAAGTATTGAGGATTTGAAGACAATACCCAAACACTTTAAGTTGTTCCATGATTGTGATGATGGGCTCCTCCAATTCTGTGGTATTGACAGATTGTATCCTGGGATGCGTGGGGGTGACTTGGGGAAACGATTGGCCCAACGTGAGAGCTATTGGATTTGGCGCTTGGACACGGTGCAACCCCACGGTTTAAATGAATTGCTACCATTTGGACCATTTTTTATAGTTACAACATATATATATATTTTTTTTGACCATTGAAGCCACTTATGTATTCCTCGTCTGTTCTGTCTGTTTTTAATCCCCTTTTAATTCATTTTCTTACCTACTTTTAACAGTTATTTTTTTATTTTTGCTTCTTTTCCAGGACACGAATGTAAATAGGAGATTGCTCTCTATATTGATGTCTACATACTCAAGACTTTGGACTTGGGACTCATAGATGCCATTTCACTATGTTAATTTCTTTTCTCCTTATTTTTGGATATGGGTCGGTGTCTTATAAATTTTGAAAAATATTTTGGTTCATTTACTTTTATTATTTTATATTTCTATAATGTATGGGCTGGGTACAATATATGGGTTTATATACTGTAGTCAGGTGAGCTATATGGGGATTATGTGCACTACATTTTACCTCACCAGCACTAATTAGTTTTTTTCACCATCTCTTCTTCCCCCTCCCTTTTCACTTTTTTCACGTTTGCATTTTTTATTTGTCATTTTTCTCACACTTCACACTCCTGCTTCCTTTTTAGTAAATATTATTATGCCATTTATTTTTAAGTTTTTTTACTTCTAATATTTTCATATATATCTTTACACTCTTCATCACTCTACTTCACTTATTATCTTCCTTTCACAGCATTTTACATTTTTATATTATTCCCTATTCTGCCACATTTTTCCTGTCACTTTCCTTATATTTCACTTTCCCCTGGCTCGCACACATTTTTATTACACTCAGATATCCTCATTTCATATAGAATCCCACTTGACCCTAGGAGATCTCCTCTATTGCCCTATATAAATTATATATACTCCCTACATATAGGTCACTATACTTACCTTCTTTTTACACACACACTGAACCACATACCACTTATGCATTCACTTTCTATCTTAATTCAAATCTAAACTTATTATATGGCACCTAGTATACTCTTTATCATTCATTGCAATCCCGTCTTTTATATTATGTTATGTTATTGTAAATATGTATGGATATGCTTAATCTATCAGTGTTCTGCTGATCACAGACACTGCTCCTGTCGCTGGTGCGCGTGCGCCGTCTCTGCGCTGCCGGGGTTCCGGATGAGTCGCGTCTACGTCATGGCACGGTCATGTGATTCCTCGCAGTGCCGTGTCATGTGACGCGGCTCCTTCCGGTTTCCGGGCGGCGACGGGGCCGGCGTTCGCGTGCATCGTAACAGCCACAGGTGAGGATTATACTATTAATCTTGTAATACAATCTGATTGGTGTTCTTGGATATAAATAGACAGTCGGACTGGGATAGAGCCACTCCCAGACGAAGGTTGCGTACCGAAACGTACGTTGGAGTGGTGCTGTCCCGGTCTCTGCTGATTGCTGTTGTACTCTGGTATATCGCTATACTGATTTGTATCCCTGCAATGTTATGTTTGTTTACATGCACACTGCACTTTATTTGGCATGCAATATTTTTTGCTCTCACTGTGAGATTTATATACGTTTTCTACATGCTGCTAAACACTTTGTTTGTGCAAATTTGTGTGCAAGATTATTGTATCATTTCTATCTCATTGTGGTGGACCCTGTAATATATACACTATATACAACCCAGTTTTCATTGCAGAGCCGGTGACACCACCTTTTAGCCTCATTCCTCTTTGAAAAATAGCACTTTTAATCAATATATATATATTTTTTATGTACTTACATTCTACGGAATTAATAAAATGATATATGTTTTATAAGTGACTCCGTTTTTCTCTTTCTTGTTATTTGCTAATTCTGTTTGGAGTTCACACACCTATAGCCAACACTAGTACCTGGATTAATCGATAGTGCTTGGTCACTTACATACTGCATAGTCATAATTTTTCTCTCCCAGGTCTTAGTTGTCCGTTTGGGTATTATTGAATTTTCGCTTATGCAAATTTTTATATACGCTAATTTTCGCAATAAAACGCGAATATCACGAATATGCGAATTTAGCGAATATATGTCCATATATTCGCGAAATATCGTGAATTCGAATATGGCGTATGCCGCTCAACACTACCTGGGATGTACTCTCTCGCAGGTCTGACAGCTGGAGGAGGTGGTGCTGGGAGCACTCGTAGATCTTCTCTCAGACATAACTTGATTCAATTTCGGTTAACAACTTGTGGCTCATTCCCAGGCTTTTGCACTTTGTATACATCTCATTCCAGATAGGGTATGGCCGTCACCCTGTACGGTTCTCTCTCTCAGATAGAGTATAACTTGTGGGTCCTTGGAAACTTCCGCAGCCAGACTTTATTGCCCAATTGAAGTGGTTTGGCAGATGCATGACGGTTATAGTCCTCATGTTGTCTCTGTTGAGCCTCGCCCCATCTTCTTGCTGACAATTTCTTTGCCTTCTTGGATTCTTCTCTGGTGGTCAGAGACCCACTCCAGGGAGGCTTGCAGAGAGTTGTTGAACGGGGTTTGGAGCCCAAATGTCCAATCCTTAGGTAGCTTCCCATGATGCCCCATCATTAAGTAGAAAGGAGTGTACTTCAATAGTTCGGGCAACAGTCGAGGCCACTCTTCTTGTCTTGACACAGAAGCTGCTCGCAACATGTGGATAAAGACTTGATTGATGCGTTCACAGAGCCCGTTCCCCTGGGGGTGGCAAGCAGTAGTCCGGAGTTTATTGCAGGTATGGAATTGACAAAGTTCTTGGAAGATTTGGGCCTCCAAGGCCATTCCACAGTCCATTAGGATAGATTTCAGACACCCAAGGGTTTGCACCCAAGTAGAACATCTGAGCCGCTGTCTTGGCTGTGAGGTACAACGACAACCCATTTGGAGTAGTGATCCACCATGTTGAGAGCATAAGTGGCAAGTAGAGGTGAAGCACATGGTTTTGGAAGAGGTTTTCTAGTTTTTATGTAAGTATTCCAGCTTTCTAAGATACTCTTTTGTTTCAAACCTCTCCTGTTTATGGACAGCTGACATACAATCTGTGCCCGATCATGGTGGGTTGACAGCCTCTGACTGTAAACAAGAATGTTTTAATTCACTGTTAGCAAGCAGAGATCTTAATAATGCTAATGACCTGAGATAAAGTTTACAGAACAGAGGTTGCTCAGTGTTGTACATCCTGTAAGCAGTAGAGGTAAAGGGCATGGTGCCAAAATGCCCATTACTCATGTGTTAATTTTGGCACTGGAGAGAGGACTGTACAGCTTCTATGCCCCTGCTTCAAATACATCATGCTACGTCCTCCATTGGTTATATTTGTCACAATTTGTGGCTTTTTCAGTGAATCATAAATCATGTTCTCTAAGACCCTATAGATAAATCTTCCCTCTAGGACAAAATAACAAGTGCATGTGTCATGTACTCCAGATCTCCTAAAAAGAGCTGTATTCTTGTAAATGTTCCTCCATGTTATTCCTCTACATCCTCTTTTGGTGTGTAGTTTGCATGTCATTGATGTATCTCTCGTTTTTGCAAGTCACTGTTGGTGGTACACGGTAGGTGAGACCTAATTGATCAAAATGAGAAAAATCTGACACTTCATTGAGTGTCCCGGCTCTGTGGTGGATGTCCTTTGATCTCCTGGAATCTCCTGTGGAGGATTCTTCACCCTACACGTTTGTGGACATGTTTAGATTGTAAGCCCCCCTACTCTACATGGTTTGCTTGTTACTTTACTGTAGGTTATTATTACTGTGTAGAGCACAAGGGGAAGTTTTAGCCCTCGGTAATAATAATATTGCTGTAGAATTCTAATATTCTTGGACTCAGTGATCTAAAGATCATGGGGATCCATTATTGGAAAGACATAGATTCAATGCAGGCAAATTTGGAAATTGGTAGATGGGGGAATTTTTCAAGGGTGGTGTAGGTGAATGATTATTCTATACCTTTAAAGGCCATGTTCACATGCCAGAATTACTGCATTAAAATTCTTCATGAATTTATAGCCAGTAAACTTCACACAGCAGAATTTCTGCTGCAGGAATTCTATTGAAGTCAATTAGTTTTTGCGGAATTTACTGCATAATTTTCATGCAGAATTCCATGCAGAAATTCTGCCGTTTGAACATAGCCTAAGGGCAGGGTCACAGCTGCCGTATTTTACTGCAGATTTTCTGCATCTGATTTTGCTATCTATTGACTTTAATGGGTAGGAAAATATGGCAGATGTGACCCTACCCTTAAAGGGGTACTCTGCCCCTAGACAATAAGATATCTGATCGCAGGGGTCCTACCACTGGGGACCCCAGCAATCTCCCTGCTGCATTCAGCATTCGCTTAGAGCATCGGGTGCAGCACCGGAGGCATGTGACATCACAACCATGCCCCCTCAATGCAAGTCTATTGGAGGGTGCGGGATGGCCATCACGCCCCCTCTCATAGACTTTCATTGAGGGGACATGGCCGTGATGTCACGAGCCTCCGCCCCGCATCGCCAGTCATCCGGCACGGAGCAAAGTTCACTCTGTGCACCGGATGCATGGGGTGCCGCAGACGAGATCGCGGCGGGACCCCCGCGATCAGACATCTTATTACCTATCGGGTGGCTAGGGGACAAGATGTCTGGGGGGGGGGGGTATTAAATAGTTAATACAGCCAGGGGTATACGTAGGAATGTACAGTGCCTTATGAAAGTATTCGGCCCCCTTGAACTTTTCGACCTTTTGCCACATTTCAGGCTTCAAACAAAGATATTAAAACTGTAATTTTTTGTGAAGAATCAACAGCAAGTGGGACACAATCATGAAGTGGAACGAAATTTATTGGATATTTCAAACTTTAACAAATAAAAAACTGAAAAATTGGGCGTGCAAAATTATTCAGTCCCCTTAAGTTAATACTTTGTAGCGCCACCTTTTGCTGCGATTACAGTTGTAAGTCGCTTGGGGTATGTCTCTATCAGTTTTGCACATCGAGAGAGTGACATTTTTGCCCATTCCTCCTTGCAAAACAGCTGGAGCTCAGTGAGGTTGGATGGAGAGTGTTTGTGAACAGCAGTTTTCGGTTCTTTCCACAGATTCTCGATTGGATTCAGGTCTGGACTTTGACTTGGCCATTCTAACACCTGGATATGTTTATTTGTGAACCATTCCATTGTAGATTTTGCTTTATGTTTTGGATCATTGTCTTGTTGGAAGACAAATCTCCATCACAGTCTCAGGTCTTTTGCAGACTCCATCAGGTTTTCTTCCAGAATGGTCCTGTATTTGGCTCCATCCATCTTCCCATCAATTTTAACCATCTTCCCTGTCCCTGCTGAAGAAAAGCAGGTCCAAACCATGATGCTGCCACCACCATGTTTGACAGTGGGGATGGTGTGTCCAGGGTGATGAGCTGTGTTGCTTTTACGCCAAACATAATGTTTCGCATTGTTGCCAAAAGGTTTGATTTTGGTTTCATCTGACCAGAACACCTTCTTCCACGTTTGGTGTGTCTCCCAGGTGGCTTGTGGCAAACTTTAAACAACACTTTTTATGGATATCTTTAAGAAATGGCTTTCTTCTTGCCACTCTTCCATAAAGGCCAGCTTTGTGCAGTATACGACTGATTGTTGTCCTATGGACAGAGTCTCCCACCTCAGCTGTAGATCTCTGCAGTTATTCCAGAGTGATCATGGGCCTCTTGGCTGCATCTCTGATCAGTCTTATCCTTAAAAGGAAATTTGAGGAAACAAAAAAAGAGAGAGGGCAGCGCCTCGTGTGATACCGTACAAACAGAGAAATCCCAGGTGGATCCCCCAGCAGGGTGTACTCTCACCTGGTGACCCTCTTGGGGTTAAGCGTATCTCCCCGTTTGAGGGGTATTAAGTGGAATCCGTGCTGCAGCTGAAGGTGCCTAGACCGGTATCCTGGGAAGGAACCCGTAGAGTACTTGAATGAGGAGGAAAGAGAGGGCCCTTGTGTCCAGCGCTGCTCGGTGCCAAGGATGGTTCAGGCAAGATATACGTCTGTTGTATGGAGGGCCGCAGCGGTGGGCAGGGGAAGTCTTCCTGTTCCCCTTCGGCGCGGGCAGGTGATGTAGTCAGCAATGGAACAGGAAGCAAAGAACCTGCCTGCTCCAATAGGACTGCAGCCTGCACACAGAGGAGTGTGGGGGGAGGAGCATCCCTCGGCTCTCTTCCCAGAGATGCATCTCTGGGAAGAGAGCCGAGGGATGCTCCTCCCCCCACACTCCTCTGTGTGCAGGCTGCAGTCCTATTGGAGCAGGCAGGTTCTTTGCTTCCTGTTCCATTGCTGACTACATCACCTGCCCGCGCCGAAGGGGAACAGGAAGACTTCCCCTGCCCACCGCTGCGGCCCTCCATACATTCAGTCTTATCCTTGTATGACCTGAAAGTTTAGAGGGACGGCAAGGTCTTCGCAGATTTGCAGTGGTCTGATACGCCTTCCAATTCAATATTATCGCTTGCACAGTGCTACTTGGGATGTTTAAAGCTTGGGAAATTTTTGGGATCCAAATCCGGCTTTAAACTTCTCCACAACAGTATCTCGGACCTGCCTGGTGTGTTCCTTGTTCTTCATGATGCTCTCTGCGCTTTAAACGGACCTCTGAGACTATCACAGTGCGGGTGCATTTATACAGAGACTTGATTACACACAGGTGGATTCTATTTATCATCATTAGTCATTTAGGTCAACATTGGATCATTCAGAGATCCTCACTGAACTTCTGGAGAGAGTTTGCTGCACTGAAAGTAAAGGGGCTGAATAATTTTGCACGCCCAATTTTTCAGTTTTTTATTTGTTAACAAAGTTTGAAATATCCAATAAATTTTGTTCCACTTCATGATTGTGTCCCACTTGTTGTTGATTCTTCACAAAAAATTACAGTTTTATATCTTTATGTTTGAAGCCTGAAATGTGGCAAAAGGTCGAAAAGTTCAAGGGGGCCGAATACTTTCACAAGGCACTGTATATTTATTTGTAGTTGGCTTGAATAACCTTTAACAAACAGTCTGAGAGATATCACTTCCTGTTGAATTCTATTGTTGTCTTGTTTTCCTTGGGTACGACCAGTACTGCGATTGAGCAGCCCAAGCTACGTTTGCGCAGAGATTGCCGGCTGTAACACTATGAAGGACTGCAGGAAGTCAGGAGTGTACATATTCGCGCATGGGCAGTAGCTCCCAATCACCTGCCTGACCAGGGGATTGTCACAACAGAGCTTACTGTATCTGGTTGTGACGCCATCATACAGCTAGCTCCAGTGCAGGGAGTTTCCTTGGGTCGTGCACATTCAGGCCAGCAGAGCTGATGTCACCACATCATGTATGAATGTCCTGCAAGAAGCAGGAACGCATAGTGATAGACGGGCATGAAAACCTGAGGTAGGAATACCCCTTTAATACATGTGGTGGTTAATGTGTTCATGCTCCAAATGTATTAAATGGTTTTGTTGTAGCAGGGTGTGTGATGCAGGACAGATGTTGTTACACTAGGGGCAGAAGGTATTAACCCCTTGTATTCATGACGCCAGGGCGTGGTTTAGCCTATAACCAATCAAAGGTATACCGCTGGATCCTGGGCTAGGCACGGGGCAATAAAGACTCAGACGCCAAGTTACGGACAACAGTAGCTTTGCTGAGGGTTGACTGTTCGTAAAGTCTATACAGTTCAGCCAGGGCCCAAGGAGGTGACCAGTGACGCTGAGACCTTAAGGGCTTGCTGGGACTTGTAGTAGGACTAGGTATTTTAGTGCAGCCCACCTTGACTAGACAGATGACTTGACTGGTGACTGACAATTATTGCAGGTTTAGCTAACTTGCACTTGACTGTGGCTGCAGACTGGGCTTGAGGCCTCCAATGCTCTGGACACACACACTGAGAGAGCTTGACTGCACTGGACCTCAGCAACAAGAGAGAGAAGCTAGCTCCACCCTGGGCTTATATGGGGGAGACTAGCAGGACACCCATAGGTCACTCTTGTGGTCAGCTGGTCACTGATACCTACTGGGTAACAATCACATGGTACATTTTATTAAAGGTATAACACATCTTATAATACAAAGCATACAGGTATGTACAATTGGGGAAACAACTATAGGGGGCCCTGGGGACACTGAGGGACATTGCCGGACAGGGCAGGAAAGGTACGGGGCAATACCATCCTGTACTGGGCCACCACAGTTGCTTGGCCTGTAATAAATATGGTGCTAGTAAAGTTTTGACACTTAAGTACACCACTTGTTTCCTTCTTTGCAACTTTTTAATCCTTGCAACGTTTCCTGCAACATTTTAAAAAGGCAGTCCACAGCTAGTTCTGTAAGCCAGGTGTGGGCTGGCGTAGATTTTCGATAAATTGTGCCACTTTTGGATTTTAACATGGCCGGTCTTTTGTTTTCAGGCCAACAAATCTCTGGCACCCCCTGTCACTCTGGCAGCACTTTACCCCTCTCTCCCCATTTAGAACAAAAGCACTCTGGGCAGGGCAGGGCAGAGTGTACATGTGTCTGCTAGGCTAGGAATCCACTGAGGTTTTTGCATTCCTTTTTTCTTTAGGTTAAAAAAGCCAGAAAAAACAACAGAAAAACTGCCACTGTTTTTCCCTGCGTTTTGACGTTTTCTGGCGTTTTTACCTTTGTATGGAATTAGCCTTTTTTGGCCCCTTTGGTGTTTATTTATTTTATTTTTTTTTTTATTTGTTGGGTACCCAAAAAAAAATAAAAAAAAATACAAAAAAGGAGGAAGTAGGGATGGAAAAAAAAATTATAAAATTTTTTTATTTTTTATAACGAAATTTTAATTAATATTTTGAAAAGTGTGTGTGTGTTTCACTTTTTTCTCTCTATTTTGTAGGTAGTACTACTACTCCCAGCATGGAACAGGCTGTTCCATGATGGGAGTAGTAGTACCTGTACTAATAGACATATCGCCCTGGGTGTTACTCTTGACATCCGATGCAATCGTCCATAATATAGCAGAGATGCGGAGTGGCTCTGTACAGCGCTCACATCTCTGCACTATATTCTGGGCTGGCCAGTGATGTGAATAGAAATTCACATCACTCATTCATATTTTCCGCCCAGAGTGGGGATTGGCTGGATGGTTGCAGCCAATCACCGCTCTCAGAGGGAAATATGAATGAGTGATGTTCTTTTCATATCACTGGCCGGAGTAAAGAGCAGAGATGCGAGCGCTGTATAGAGCAGCTCCTCATCTCTGCAATAGAAAGGATGATCACATTGGATGTCAGGAATGATACCCGCTGTGATCTGTTCTTAACTGCAGGTACTACTACTCCCATCATGGAACACACTCTGCTCGATGCTGGGAGCTGTAGTACCTGCATTAATAGACAGATTGCAGCGAGTATAACTTCTGACACCCACTGTGATCTTCCTGTATAATGACAAAACGGGGGCTGCTGTATTTTTAAAGGGAACCGTACAGACAGAACATGCTGCTGTTGCTGAGGGCAGCACAATATAGACAGGCATGCCGTTTCCAGCGGTCTGTTTCTTCAAGTATGTACAGTAGTTTAGTCAAATTTCCACAGGGCACTGTGAGAGAGGAGTCCAGCATATGGAATAGGCACTGCTGCCCTGCCCATCTGCCGATGACGGACAGGCTTCACTCTATGTACAGTGAATGGGAGAATCCGGATGAATACGTCAGATTCATCTCTTGCCGCACGGGCGCCTACTGCAGACTTCAACATGTACTATGTATCTGCATATGAAAGACGGCTGGAAACAGCATGCCTGTCTATATTGTGCTGCCCTCAGCAACAGCAGCATGTTCTGTCTGTAAGGTTCCCTTTTTAAAACACAGCGGCCCCCGTTTTGTCAGTCACATATGTTTGTTTTTATGCACCAATGATATCTTCCCCTATAATTTTTTAATTGCAGCCACTCTTCTATGGTCCCCTGCACTGACTTATATATACACCAATTCATATTTCCCACAGAGAGCAGTGATTGGCTGGAACCATCTGGCCAATCTGATGATCCCCTTCCCCAATCCTGGATGACCCCTGACTCGGCCGCACAAAGATATCAGTGACTACAGCACTGATGGGACACAGTCCGGAGAATACACAACAATATAAGTAACTAACAGGCAGGGCCAGACAGACAAAACATAGGCCCAGGCATTTAAGAATAAGCAGCCCTTTTTCTAGTGGGGGTCCAACTGCTGGGACCCCCACCTATCACCTTGGTTCCAATAGCTGTTGTAAAGCTATAACTCCCATCATGTCTGGAGAGCCTCAGGTATTATGGGAGTTGTAGCTTTGTAACAGCTGGAGAGCCACAGATTAGGCTACATTGTCACCCATCATCACTGCAGAACTAACAAATGACTAGAGCTGATGGGACAGTCAGAAGAAAACACAGGGATATCAGTGACCTGTAGTGTTGCTCACGAATATTCGCAATGCGAATTTTATTCGCGAATATCGCATATTCGCGAATTCGTGAATATAGCACTATATATTCATAATTACGAATATTCGTTTTTTTATCATTTTTTTTTCACAGTAAACATCACAGTGATCATCCCTCTCTGCTTCCAGCTTGTGTGGTGTAAAGAAGGCTCTAATACTACTGTGTGATACTGGCATGCGAATTTTCGCATATGCAAAAATTTGTATATGCTATTTTTCGCATACGTGAATTTTCGCATATGCGAAAATAAAACGCGAATATTACGAATATGCGAATTTAGTGACTATATGACGAATATTCGTCCATATATTCGCGAAATATCACAAATTCGAATATGGCCTATGCCGCTCAACACTAGTGACCTGAGTGACGTCTGAACCAGTTGGAGAAGAAAAGAAAAGACAACAGAGAAGACACCAGGACGTCTTTCAGCTCCATCTTCTCTGCAGAGTCTGACACCCGGACATCATTAACTCCTCACTTTGTCAGTAGATCCTCATCCTCTGTATGAATACAATAATCATTATAACCCTTCCAAATACTGTACCTCCTGCATATAATTTTGCCACCCACTGTACCCCCTGAATATAATACTGCCACCTCCTTTCCCCTCTGAATATAATACTGACACCTACTGTACCCCATGAATATAATACTGCCACCTACTGTACCCCCTGAATATAATACTGTCTCCTACTATACCCCCTGAATATAATACTGCCACCTACTGTACCCCCTGAATATAATACTGCCACACACTGTACCCCCTGAATATAATACTGCCACACAC
The DNA here is from genome assembly GCF_029499605.1 of Hyla sarda. Lineage (NCBI taxonomy): Eukaryota > Metazoa > Chordata > Amphibia > Anura > Hylidae > Hyla > Hyla sarda. The sequence goes on from NC_079191.1 coordinate 64,734,669, forward strand.
TGTACCCCCTGAATATAATACTGCCACATACTGTATCCTCTGAATATAATACTGCCACACACTGTATCCTCTGAATATAATACTGCCACACACTGTACCCCCTGAATATAATACTGCCACACACTGTACTCTCTGAATATAATACTACCACACTGTGACCATAAACGTAATACTGCCACCCACTGTACCCCTAAATATATGCCCTCAAAAATAACCATGCTATACGCTGAACCCTCTGAATATAACTCTGCCACACACTACCTTCCAAATATAATAATCCCTCCATAATAATAATACTGTTAGACACTGTTTCTTCTCAGTTTAGCTGAATCCTCCAGACTCCTCTGTCCTCCTTCTGGCTCCTCTGTTTCAACCCCCCTTTTCCCCCCAGACCCATAAGTTCTCCTACATGCTCCTCTTCCCCCCTCCCTAGAACACTAAGTCCTCCCCAGACCCCCGAATTCCGCTTTAGGCTCCCCTGCCCAACTCTCCAGACCCCAAAGTCCGACCCATACCCAATCACCTCCTGCCCCCTCCCACATTGATGAACAGTATAGGTATTTATGTATGATGTGTATGAGACTGGTGTATGTATGATATTTGTGTGTATGATGTATGTATGGTAAATTTCCACATCATACACCCATCTGTCATACATATACACATCTATCATACATGCACCTATCATTCATGCATACATACACACATCCATCATACATACACCCATCATAGATACATCCATCTAGCATACATACATACATACACACATCACAAATACACACACATTTGTCAAACATGCACACATCATACATACACACACCTGGTGCCTCCGCCCCCCCCCCCCTTCCACACACACACACACGCATAATACATAAATACACACGTCATACATCATACATACACCCACCACCTCCAGATTCCCCCTGCATAATACATCTCCACACATCATACATATATCCGTCTAGCTTACACACATCTCCACACATCATACATGCATACATCTTGCTTACACACATCTATCATTCATACACACCATTCATACACACACATCATTCAAACATTATACAAACAGTACATACACACACACACACATCATTCTTACATCACACATACACACATCATACATACACATGCTGCCTTTGCCCCCCTCACACATGCATAATACATACATCTACATCATACATAAACACATCATACATAAATATATCATATATACACCCGCTGCATACATCATTCTAGCTTACACACATCCTACATACATGTTGCTGACACACATTTATTATTCATACACACACATCATTCATACATCATACATACAGTACATACACACACATCATACATACACATGCCGACTCCGCCCCCCACACTCATAATACATACACACACATCATACATACACATTATACAGAAAAACATCATACATACACCCGCCACCTCCAGATCCCCCCGCATAATACATCTCCACACATCCTTCTAGCTTACACACATCTCCACGTATCATACATATATGTTGCTTACACACATCTATCATTCATGCACACACACATCATTCATATATCATACATACAGTACATACACACATCATACATACACACGCCACCTCCCCCACACATGTATAACACACATACACACACATCATACATACATATACATACATCATACATAAACACATCATCCCCCCCTTGCATAACACATCTCTACACATCATACATACATCCTTGTAGCTTACACACATCTCCAAACATCATACATACATGTTGATTACACACATCATTCATACATCATACATACAGTACATACACCATACATACATACATACATCATACACACACATATAGTACATACACGCACATCATACATACACACTTTGCCTCCGGACCTCAAAACTAACCTGCCCCCCGCTCCTCAGGACCTGAAATTAACTCCAGACCCCCCCACCGCCCCTCCGAACCCAAAATTAACCCCCCACTTCCTTCCCTCCAGGCCAAGAATTAAGCCCCCTCCAAATTAAATTAACTCCTCCTCACTCACCTGCGGCCACCATGAAGATCAGTGAGGAGGGTCCCAGCAGAGGCAGCGCACGGTTGTTGCTGCATGCATTGGGGGGGGGGGGGTACATCTCGGCAGCGGGCGGTAGAAGCTAGCGCCGTGGGGCTAGGGGGAATGGGGGTTGAGAGTTGAGACTAGCACCGAGCCTGGTACTGGCAGCATCAAGCCTCCCCTTCAGGCCCGGGAACACGGGCTGTGCCTGAGGGCCCGACCTGTGGCCATAGTATAGTATAGTGGCATGGGGCTTGGTCACAATGGTGACCTTTGCAACCTCTACAGCTATTCCACTGCTGGAGAACATGGTGGGAAAAAAACATTTTGGGCGTTATAGTTCTTGAAAAAGTGCGGAGCCTAAACTGTAATAATGCCCTCCTTAGTAGTCAGAAAGTCCCTCCCATTGCGTGGTTAGGTCACTCCTGTAAGTAGACAGGTCCCTTCAAGTAGTTTCCCCAATGACATAGGTGCCCCAAGTACCTAACCCCCCCCCCAGATGAAGTTGCCTTAGAAGATAAGTCCCTCAGATAACTGTCCCCTGTATGAAAACTCTCAAATGAAGTTAGTAGGTAGCCCCCCCCCCCCATTAGCTTGGTAGTTAGTCTTCATAATAGCTTGTAGGTAGCCTCCCATATTTGCTAGACAGGATTGTAATAGATAGCACGCACGTGCCCCCCATTAGGTGTGCAGAAGATTCCCCCATAGTAGACAGCAGCAGAGTGCCCCCCCCCCCCCGCTCCAGCATACTTACATCCTGTGCAGGGGCGTAGCCAGAAACCACATGGCCCCAATGCGAAAAATTGCCTTGGGGCCCGCAACCCCCCCGCACCATCCTTCCTCAGACCTCTGTGTCCTTCTCCTTCAGGCTCCTCTGTTCCATCTGCTCAGACCCCTAAGTCCTCTCCTGGCACCTCTGCCCCCCAGACCCCTAAGTCTTCTCCTGGCACCTCTGCCCCCAGACCCCCTAAGTCTTCTCCTGGCACCTCTGCCCCCCTCCCCAGACCCCTAAGTCCTCTCCAGGCCCTTCCCAGTCCTGCTCCAGAAGGCTGTCAGAACATAATAGGAGTTCTGGTTGTGCAACAGATTTGAGAACACCAATCTAAACCAATATTCCCCAACCCATTGATGTACAGTGTATGTATGTATTTATGATTGATGTGAATATGACTGGTGTATGTATGGTGTGTGTATATATATATGTATCTATGTATGATAGATGTATGTACAATAGATGTGTGATCTTTCATACATACACACATTTATCATACACATTTATCATACATACCCACATCTATCATGCATATATACATCGTACATATACACACACCCCCCCCCTCTTATCCTTGGTCTCCTCATCACCCTGCCCCTACACCCCATCCTTGGTCTCCTCAGCCCCCTCCCTCTGCATCCCGTGGCATAGCATTGATCATTGTGTGCATTCAAGAGATTACATGTTACGGGGGCTAAAAAATAAAATAAAAACATTTTTTTAAAGTAAAAAAAAAAATGGTAATAAAACTGAATTAACCCCTTCCTAATAAACCGCACGTAAAAAAAAAAAAAAATGTGCGTTTTTGGTCACTTCATATACCATAAAAAAAATAAAAAGCGGCCAAAAAGTCCCATCAAAAAAAGTACCAATGGTACCAATAAAAACTACAGACCACGGCGCAAAAAATTAGCTCTCATATCCCCGTATGTGGAAAAAGGAGTAAAATAAAATAAAACCTACATATAGGGTATGCTTGTAACCGTATGGACCTACAGAATAAAGATTCAGTCTCCTCACATACTTTCCCTCTCTCCTCTCTCATGCACAGTCTGAAGATCCCCCCCCCCCCCCCCCCCATGCACTCCATCCTTTGTCTCCTCAGCTATGGGGCCCGGTCACGATTGCGACCCTTGTGACTTCTATAGTTACGCCACTGATTTTGTTGGTTTTCTTCAAGGTCTGCTCCTGCAGCTCAGCGCGGCTGCTTCTTCTTCCTCTGCGCTCTGGCGTCTGAGGACATTACTCGTTCACAGGAGCATAGAGGAAGGGTCCAGCCCCTTGCATTTGCTGGCTAAATGGTCTCTATAAAGATCATTAGAGAACTTTACTGGTATATCCAGTAAAGTTCTCTAAAGTAAGAACACCAAACATGATAGTCCCATTGTGTAGTTGAAATACAATGGGGAAGCCTTGTTGCTCCATAACATGTGCTTAAAAAATTTTAAGGAGCTAAAAACCATTTATATGTTCATTTACTCCAATACTTTGAATGTTTACAATTCTTCTTAAAGAGGTACAGTGGTGGAAATATTTTTTAAAATCAACGTGTGCCAGAAAGTTAAACAGATTTGTAAATGACTTCTATTTAAAAATCTTAATCCTTCCAGTACTTATTAGCTGCTGTATGCTCCAGAGGAAGTTATTTTCTGTCTGACCACAGTGCTCTCTGTTGACATCTCTGTCCATGCCAGGAACTGTCCGGAGCAGGAGAGGTTTGCTATGGAGATTTTCTCCTGCTCTGGACAGGTCCTGACAGACAGAGGTGTCAGAGAGCACTGTGGTCAGGCAGAAAATAAATTAAAAAAGAAAAGAACCTTCTCTGGAGCATACAGCAGCTGATAATCCTTCCAGTACTTAAGATTTTTAAATAGAAGTAATTTACAAATCTGTTTAACTTTCTGGCACCAGTTGATTTAAAAAAAAAAAAAAAAGTTTTCCATCATAGTACCCCTTTAAAAATTATTTATTGAGCCCCATCCTGGGCAAGGAGTCCAATAGGTATTCTAAATCTGCAGCACCAAGCGTAATTATGGTCTGTATAGTACATGGCCGCTGACTAACACCCTCTATTATTCCATATACGTTCTGCAGCTGGTTTACACTACATCCACAGTATCTTCTAACTGTACCCATTTACTGCCACCTAATAGACCCAAACTCATATCCTTTCAAGTCTTGCAGACAGGGTCTAAAAATAACATCCTCGATACCTGATAAAAGGTCATAAAATGCCCCCAACTTCAAGGGCGCGGAGGTGTTAGGAAAACACTGTAAACACTTAACTGATTTGGAAGGAGACAGTTGCTGGATTCTTGCATATCTCAAAGCAAGGGGGGAAAAATATATATAAAAAAATATATATATATATTTTAAAAAAAAATGATATATATATATATATATATATACACACAAGCAAAAAGAAAAATAGCCAGCACAACAACCTAATACACGGGTGCACACTGCTGTGGCAGATACAGAGTTGGTATCTGAGTGTTAGGCTCAGAATGTGTGTTAGGGTCCCATCCTAAATGAGGCCACCTCCCCGTGGTGGATGGGGGGGGGACACGTTTTTGATCAAAAAGGGGCGCTAAGAGCCTCAATTTTTTGACCAATGTGTGCTGCTGCAATCTTTTTTGTATTCTCGCTCTAATATATATATATACATAATTGCACAGCACTCGAAAAATGTAGAAAATACAGTGAATTTATTCAATCATGCCCCAAAAAAACAAGCAACGTTTCAGCTCCTCAATGGAGCTTTTTTTTTTTCAAGCATGCTTGAAAAAAGCTCCATTGAGGAGCTGAAACGTCGCTTGTTTTTTGGGACGTGATGGAATAAATTCACTGTATTTTCTACATTTTTCGAGTGCTGCGCCATCTTTCTTCTATTGGATGGACTGCGATCTGGTCGGGGCGCTGGCACCACACATCTTTGGCTAAGTAGTGCTGCATGGATGTTGATGAAATTATATATACATATATATATATATATATATATATAACCAGATGTGAGTCCCCATGCTTATCTTCGTGCAGGTATTGTATGCACATGGGACTGGGTCTTGGTACAGAATAGGTTATAATTTAGTGTTTGAGTGCAAAAATACAGATGTAGCAGAGGCATATGTGCGAGTTGGCATCTAGGGAATATTGCTCTTTTTTTGCTAGGCCCCATTAACATCACAATTCTATCCATGAAAATCTAGAAGGGGTGATTCTTAACCAGGTGCCTCCAGCTGTTGCAAAACTACAACTCCCAGCATGCCCGGACAGCCTTTGGCTGTCCGGGCATGCTGGGAGTTGTAGTTTTGCTGCACCTGGGGGAAATCCTGGTAGATCTGTCTATTAACTTTTATTGACAAGTCATGTGCAATACATGCACCCATTTTATCTCATTCAGATTTAAAAGTAGGGTCATCCGTGTGGTATTTAGCTGCATATTTTCCTACCCATTGAAGTTAATGGGTAGCAAAACCATCTTCGGAAAAAGACACGCATGACTCTGTATTTAATGTGGTCAGGCAGAAAATAAATTAAAGAAAATAACTTTCTCTGGAGCATACACCAGCTGATAAGTACTGGAAGGATTAAGATTTTTAAATAGAAGTAATTTATATCATAACATTGTCTAAAATATGTAAAATAGTCTTTGCTGTATGTTTCAATCCATTTAATTGCACACAATTGGTTAATTTTTTTATTTCAATAAAAATGTTTTAAATTTTTTTTAACACAAATGCAGACTTGCTTCAGAATAGGGGTATGTTCACACTGAGGAATTGGGGCGGAAATCAAGCAGAAATTTTCTGCTTCAAAATATTGTTACTTCTCCACAGGAAGTCAGAGATTTTACGCGGAATTGGCACGCAATTCCGCGCGGAAATGCAGGTTTCATGCAGAGGCGGAGTATCAAGTATTTCTATTCATAAAAGTGTTTTTTCCCCATGCGGAAATTCCGCGTGGAAATGCTTCTGACAAAAAAAAAAAAAAAAACACAACATTGATCTCTATGGAAGAACAACGCTGATTCTGCCTGAAAGAAAGAACATGTTCTTTCTTCAAGCGGAACAGACGTCCTCGTCAGAATTCTGCTTGAGGAAATTCCTCAGTGTGAACCGAGGGGCAGAAATTCTGTACAGCTCTATGGGGATTTTCACTGCTGAATGATTTGGAGGGGAAAAAGCAGCAGAATTACTCGTGGAAATTCCTCAGTGTGAACATACCTTAAAATATGTATGTAAAACATGACCATGTATGTGACAGATAATTTTCAGAAGCATCAGATCAGCTTTCTGGAGATGTCCCGTGAGAACAGAAAAAGAATCCTCGTTGCGATGAACCGATACGGACAAGTAAAATAAAGAAGTAAAAGTATATCAGGTAATATAACGGACTACGCATTACAAGGTGAAAGACCCCCTCTTCATCAGGTCCAAAACCTGGTATTGGACCTGATGAAGAGGGGGTCTTGTCCCTCGTAACACGCAGTCCATTATATTAACTAATAATTACACTTGGTTTCTTTATTTTACCTGTCCTTATCGGTTACTGCCTACTGTGGACATACGCACCTCCTTCAGCTACCGCAAGCCACCAGGTGAGCACAATCCTGTACACATCGCACACACTGAATCCCATCGGATTAACGGCACAGGTTGCGCCCCCTGCCTGTCTCGCCTTCCCTCCTTTCGTTACATGTGCACCTATTAGATTTTTGGCACTGAGTCCCAATTCATTACACCAAAAAAAAACCTCCCCACACACACACTCTACAATGTGATTGGCCTAGATCTGTTACATTGGGAGAAAAAAAAAAGTTTATGGAACTAATTCAGCTCTGATAGGTTTGTAATAAATACCAAAAAATATGAACATTTGAACTAGATGTTCAGTCGGCACTTGTGTCCTTTAAGCTGAGATTGGCACTAGTCTCCTGCAGCAAGTTGGCCTAACTAAAATGAGCCCTTTGTCATACTGCTGGCGAGGATGTGCCCCCCCAGAGTAGTCAATAGGGCACCCCCAGCCACCGATTAAATTAAGTGTTTAGCTGGAACACTCAACGCCACTTACAAAAACTCAGCTACAGGATTGGTTAATCACATATTCCATATTTTGCTGCTGCATATTATTCTACCCATTGAAGTCAATGGGTAGCAAAATCAGACGTCAGTGGGTAGGAAAATACCCAGCGCAATATGGCACCTGTGACCCTACCCAATCAGTACTTTTACCCAATAGCATAAAAAAAAATTTCCACCCAACAAGCTAGAAAAATAAAACCTTGTGGGTGTTCTAACACGTAGCTGTTCATGCCTGGAAAACCGACTAATGGCAAAAGACAAAGCCAACACTAAAGGCAAGGGACACTCGCCACTACTCATGTATAAGCAGGTGAATGAAAGGAATTTCTATGTGGTAAAGAACTTATGCACCGTGAAATTACCAACAATCAATAGCCATAGACAAAGCAGCAGGGAAGTCATGTGCTGCCTTAACCCCTTGGGATGGAGCCCATTTTGACCCTAAAGGACAGGAGCATTTTTTGCACATCTGACCACTGTCACTTTAAGCATTAATAACTCTGGAATGCTTTAACTTATGAATTTGATTCAGAGATTGTTTTTTCATGACATTCTATTATGTTAGTGGTAAATTTTCGCCGATACGTGCATCATTTCTTGGTGAAAAATACCCACATTTCATGAAAAATTTGAAAATGTAGCATTTTTTATAACTTTGGAGCTCTCTGCTTGTAAGGAAAACAGACATTCCAAATAAATCCTATATTGATTCACATATACAATATGTCTACTTTGTTTGCATCATAAAGTTGATGTTTTTACTTTTTGAAGACAGACAGCTTCAAAGTATAGCAGCAGTTTTCCAATTTTTCTAGTAAATTTCAAAATCTGAATTTTCCGGGACCAGTTCAGTTTGGAAGTGAACGAGGGTCTTTGTTAGAAATACCCCATAATGGACCCCATTATGAAAACTGCACCCCTCAACATATTCAAAATGACATTCACAAAGTCTGTTAACCCTTTTTGTTTCACAGGAATAGCAGCAAATTGGAGGCAAAAATTCAAAATCTTCATTTTTTCACACCAGAGCAACATCACCCCTGGAATTGCTCCGGTGTCCCTTTGCCTCTTCACCTGTTGGTATGTGTGGTATTTGTATATGTGAATTTGCAGTCATTTCTTTTACACCAATTATTTTTTGATATATGGTAGTTTTGCCATTTGTGTATATAGGCAGTGATTGGGGACATCGGAGTGGCACCGGCTTTGTTTTTATCCCCTTGGGTGGACTTCCATTTTTAATGTAAAATGTACTAAAAGTGATTTTGTGATAATATGGTTTAAATGACTCAATTTCTCCTTGTGGTTATGTATTTGGAGGTTATATAGCAATTTCAACTGCAAGGGTATGCTTAACCTACACTGAACAATTGAGTGGTACCTACCTAGATACCTATATCTGAAATATATTGTTTTGTAGTACCAACAGTGAACTGACTAACTCCTCCCCTGCAAGGCTTTTGGGGGTTCATTGGCAGGGTCACATGGGGTTTACTGTTCACAACTTAAGGTACAGTTCACATGAAAACACACATAACAGTGAAATTAATTTGAGAATATATTATCTGATATTGGTACAAAATCAACTCAACTGTAGAACTCCAGTGTATTTATCTGCAGTAATTTCTATTACACTAGGTGATTACACCCATCTACACTAATTTTGCCATTATTTATGTATATAGGCAATGATTAGGACATCTGAGTGGCACCTGCTTTGTTTTATCCCCTCGGGTAGAATTTTTTATGTAAAACACTGCTGGTACTAGTCCACTGTTAGTTCATCTCAGTGTGGTTCTTAAGCAACAGCTTAGCTCAGGTGTGCTGTGTGTCGTGTGCTCCGACGAGAGGCCTGCTTCAAACCTAATCTCTCAACTGGTGACCCTGCAAGTATTACTCGCAAGGAGAAAATTCATGCCTCTGCAGAACAGTCTTTAGTACTGTGACAGGACCCTAGCTAACAGGAGTCATTCTGTCTAATGTGCGTCGTATTGACATTCACTCACGTTGTGCTCCCAGAATTCAAGGTCCGGCGTTACCATGTCCTTACACCGGCCCTAGACCATCTCCATTTTGCTTGGGGCCCCCAAATTCCTTCAAATGGCCCTGACCAAGTCTCAGCAAGGCAACAGGGCTCCCAAAGGGTTACGCTGCACTCACAGAGGCCAGCTGTTTGTATTACCATCTGCACCAGCTCAGTAAAGACAGTTAACCGTAACCTGACGTCGGTGTTCATTTACTCCCTGTGTCTGGCCCAGGAGAAGCAGTCTCCAACCTTGGACTGTGTAGCATAGCAGTACCATGGTGTCACAAAGTGATCAGGTATTTCCACCAACACCAGTGTCTCCACACATCTACATTATACATACACCACACGGCAGGAGTTGGACATTACATTTCGACTGAAATGTACATGATCTAGGAGCTAAATTAGACAGTTAAGTGCACAGGAAGCCACAGACATGGCATATTATGGTGTGCACCTCAAGTGAAAAGAGTCCTTCTAGATTTAAGTTACCAAGCTAACGACAACTAAAGTTAAGTAAGATGCCAGTCTTGGCGTGCATTGGAAGTTATGAAATAAAAAAGTGGTTGGAGAATTGCTTTGGCGGAGAGGGCATGGACATACATCAATATTTAGATTTCTTGAACCAATTTAAGCACTTTTTTAAAAAATTGTGGGGGAATTTACAGATGTCACAGATTTACCAAAATTGCAAAAAAGTTTGGCTCATGGCCATTACATCTAATTTTCCCTACTCAAGTGACACTTTACACTGAGCTTCTGCCCCTGAAAATGGGATGTAGCTAAAGGGATGCATGTCAAATGTACTATTAAATGTGTGTCAGACACCCAAAAGTCTACCATGCACAATGCAGACAGCATGTCTGACAAACTGCACACTCATTCCCCATTGTATCATACAGAAAGGTGGCACTGTCAACATGATAAGCACAGTAGGTGGTTGTAAATGCTCTGACACCACAGCTATATGAAATTGCAGTGTTAAGTAAACTCTATATGTGGTGTACTTTTCACCACCAATAACAAAAATAAATAAAAATAAAATAAAAGATCTATTAGGGAAGATGTAGCAAAACATGTAGAAATGGTGAAGTTACCCATAGAAACCAGATTCCTTTAATTTTAAAAAAGCCTCTGAAAAATGCAGTTCTGATTTGTTATGGGTAACAGCACAATTCACAGGCTGCAATACATCTCCCCCATTGGGGATGAATATATGGTTCAGTGATATTTAACCCCCTTAAAATCAGCCAACCAACATTTAAAAGCTATAAACCAAGCTCGACCCCTTTAAACCACCAAGTGTTTACATCAGGAGCTAGGATTAATACCTCTAAAAACCCAGGACAAGACACTTCTACTAGTAATAGAGTGGTGGACCACTGCTTCTCCCACAGGGTCCACTTCCCACATAAGGCGTGTTCTTTCGATCTATAAATTGCCAGCAACTGGTCTCATTGGACACTGCCTCTTAGACTGGATGAAGCCACCAGAAGAATAAGGCAGCACCAAAGTCCAGGGCTAGAGCACCATACACAAAATCCCATTACCCCTTAGAAAAAAAAAAAAAAAAAAGAAAAAAAAAAAACACACCAAACAAGCATTTTATCCTCAAATTTATTAACAAAAGTGCCTTCTTAAAAGTTTCCATCTTGAAGTTATTGAGGATGATTCTGAACTGTAAATCAAAAGAATGAGAAACAAATAACTGGTGCAAGAAGGTTTATCTGTAATATATCAACCAAGTTTTCTGGATGGTGCAACATGGACAAGCTAGGAAACCAGCTTGGATTCACTGTCCCACACTAGAGTAAGCAGTCTACACAGGCTACAGACTTACTTTGCTTGTCTGCCCTCATTTTTGATCCCAGTAGGAAAACTGCTCTGGAAGAAACCAATCTTTGCCTGTTGCCATCTGTATCCAAGCTCCGTCCTGTAAATACATTCAGAACTCCCTTACCAAAGCCAACAATTAAGTGTCCTAATGAATTCTTTTGCAGGAACCAATGATCAATTTCTTTGTGGTATAATCAGGAAGTGATTTTCCCTGTTTTGCCACCAAAAAGGGAAAGCAAACAATAGTTTTCATTGACAACCACAGGACAGGTCCTCCGGAACAAAGATTTGCCAAGGATGCTCATTTTAGCTTTAGCAGAGATTGACCACATTGGATTTTAGCCAGTTTTTCCAAGTGGACAACATTTATATGAACATTTAGATGCTCATTTTAAGAAGTTTGTCCATTTGGAAAAAACTGGCTAAAGTCAAATGTGGTCAATCTCTGCTCAGGCTAAAATGAGCATCCTTAGCAAATCTTTGTTCTGGAGGACCTGTCCTGTGTTTAGTTTGTCAGTGAAAACTATTGTTTGCTTTCCCTTTTAGTGTGGTCACTGATGCATTTATGTAACCACTATTCTAGTAACTTTGTATTTACATACACAAAAAGACAACTTACCCGTCCTTTGCCGGGCAGGGATACAGGAGCCTATTTGTGTGCAGGTTGGATCAGAAGCCAGATTGGAAGAATCACAAATAATCACATCACAGTGAAAGTAGATCTATTGAGGGAGAGAGATATAAAAAAGGCAGCCACATACACTCAGAACACAATGACTTCTGTGGGACTGGATGACTATTGGGTAAACACTAGTCCCCAAAGCTTATGGAGGAAAGAGGTTTGGCATATGTAATCTGCCCATTTATAGGATACAAGCCACCATCATGTGGCTGGCAGCACCTAATACCCTCTCCCTATTGAGAACACAAGCATGCTCAAGTAATATATATCAAGTCTAGCCAGTCTATTGCAGCAGATGTTTTTAACATGCCTTATACATATTCTGTCTAAATACACTTTGCAAAATGCACAGGGAACACACTACTTCCTATGGCGTTTGTAGAAGACAAGCTTCTGATGAAAGAATCTAGAATGGGTCAGTTTATTCTAGTTTCTCTGCCCTTTTCACATAAGGCTTTATGTTAAGAGTGGGAAACACTGCTCTATATAATGGGTTTCATGTACAAATGCGGTCCTCAAGCACCCCCAACAGGTCATGTTTTCTGGATTTCCTTAGTCTTTCACAGGGGATATAATTATGGTCAGTGAATCAGGCATTACCAGTGTTATATCACCGGTGAAAGACTAAGGAAAACCAGAAAACGACCTTTTGGGGGTGCTTGAGAAACACAGAGTAACATATGTTGTGTCCCAGTACAGGGTATGGCCCTGTCAGGTAAATTCTGCCTTAGGTGCTTGTTATGGGCTCCATGTGTTGTATTATGTCTGTTATATGAAGATTCCTAATATGTATTATGCTGGTCTTAAGTGTTAATATGCCTTATGAGAGCCCCTGCCCTTTGCCTTAACTAGTCTAGTCAGGGAGGGTCTAGTTTGCGAGTAAGTTTGAGAAGAGGTAGCAGTGTGGAGTGTTTGAGAGAGGAGTACTGCAGGGATACAAAAATCTTAAGCAGTAACGTCATTCTGCAGGTGTTCCCTGTACAGCCGTCGGTAATTCCTAGCCGTGGGCAATGGAGCCAGTGAGTTGACTGGAGACACTGTGCTAGTCCAGGATAATGTCAGCATTAGTTGTCTCCTGTACCAAGTAACAGTCTTCAAGCAACTAAAATACATTAAAGTCAGTAACTAAGCTTTGTCAAGTATCAGATAAAGTCTACAAGTCTCAGCAAACCTTAATGATTATTCTTTGGGTTCCTCTGCATTCCCAGTTCTGATCTGCATTGTTATGGACCAACCTTTGTCCTGATACTCAATAAAGGCAGTTCTCTGTAACCCTATGTCTGGAGTTTTTTTTTTACCTCAGTACTTGGCCCAGGAGGTCTGCTTCCAATTGGAGTGTGGCAAGTTACACTAGCCTGTTGCTACACCCTACACCATGCCTTATTAGTCCGGCTCATCCAAAATACAACTGACAGGTGAGACTCTTACCCGAACAATGCCTAGTTAACTTCACACAGTATGTTGGGTTAAAGTGTGCGCTGATCATTTAGTTGTAAGTTTACCACCTCATCTACAGATTTAGGACATCACCTTCACTAGCAGGATGTTCTGATTAGACTAGGCAGCAAGTCAGGTTAACTTAAAGGAATTCTGCAGCAAAAGGCAACTTATCCACAGGATAGGGGATTAGTGATTGCGGCCAACACGCTTCCTCCATGTATCTCTATGGGAGAGACAGGGAGGCAGCGTTCATGCCTCCCACCGAACTGTATGGGGAGGGGACGTACTACCTACCTCAGAGTTAGACACTACACATTAGCTGCTCACAGAGCAGCAATGTGGGGGCCCCCTGTTATCAGACACTTATCCCTCATCTGGTGGACAGGGAATAAGTTGTCTTTGGCTGCAGATGTCCTTTAACCTTCCTCCAGCTCTAGATTCCAAAAAAACTGGTTTGGAAGCATTAATTTCAAGCACTTACCTCTCCAGTATAGGCTGCAGCCTCTTCCATGAAGGTGAAGGTTTTCACTTCAAATCTTTTTAGATGAGATGGAAATTGTACTCTCTGATCTGCCATCACTGGGTGAAAGATTGTCTTGTAGGGTTCACTATGTTCACAACTAAAATAGTGTGAAGAAAAACATGGACCCATTAGATCAGTCAGTCATGTGAAGCAGGGAAGGGTTGTGTTAGCCAGCAGCAAGCTGAGAAGGAAAATGGTTCTGAACTGATGCCATCCTTGGTGGGACTACCCATCAGCAGGCAGTTTCTACAGTCAGTCTAACTGTATTTAGGAGAAGGGTTAAACTGATTTCATATAGTGCACAAAGTCTACTGCAGTGGTCTCAAACTGTGGCCCTCCAGTGTTGCAAGACTCCAACTCCCAGCCAGCCTAGACAGTAATTGGCTGCAGACCACTAAAGAGTGGTCCCCCCAAGTTACAATGTTTTTTGGTTCCAGGACGACTACCATTGTATGCTGAAACCATATCTATGGAAACCTGGTAATTTGTTCTGAAGCCCCAAAAAATTTCAAAATATAAATAAAATAGTGCACTCACCGCTGATCACTATGCAAGAAATTTTTCAAGCTTCATTTCCAAGGGAATACAGAAAGATTCGGTAGACAGATCCACAAAACTCGGGTGTTACAGGTGAGGCAGGGGTAGCAACTTCCATTATGGGCCAGAGGAAGCACCATTGAGTGCAAAACTAGTTGCAGCCCCTCCATGCCCCCGCCTCACCTGTAACACCCAAGCTCCTTTTGTACCTTTCCACCGAAGCTTATTGTACTCCCTTGGAAACAAAGCTTGAAATATTTCTTGCATCATGGTCAGCGGTGAGTGCATCATCTTCATTCCTTATACTTTGTTGTGACTTCTCTGTGGATTTCTTTGTTAAGAGCCTTTCAGTCTTATCAGGACTGATAGATTGGCTACCATTTTGGTTTATTACTCAGTTTTTTTTGCATTAGCGGTGCCAGACTTCTTTCTATGCTAACTTTTACAGATAATACAAGTCCTTATATAAAAAGAAAGCCGATTTAAGCTTTAATTCACCATTTACATGACAGAAGCTTGTACACTATACAGTGTCCTAAAAATGAACATGTAGCCACCCTCACCTGGTGTCCAAAGGAGCAGTTAACTGTGGCACAGATAAATAGTACAGAACATGTAATACCACCCTGTACTGTAGGGGGCGCTTCCAGACAGCCAGTCAGTGCATACACTTCAGTAATTGTGTTTTTACCAGTGAAATGCCCATTGACACGTTTTGCAGATCTGGACTGTCCGTACCACTGCATGTAGAGTCTTTTTAGTTACACTGGTCCAGAAGAGACCATTGTATGTTGAAACTATTGTAACCCGATGCCATTGTAAGTTAAGTGATCACTGTTTGTGGACACCTGCTCAGTAGAATGTTTACAGTAGGTACCAAACCACTGCATGGAAGGAAAGTCTAGCCGGGACAGATATTAATGGATTCAATTACCTGTTGTCGATGATCGGCCACATAGGAAGACTTGCCATGTCAGGAGTTGTAGTAGCCCAGCAACTGTCCAAGAAGAGTTCTAGCTGTGGATCAGTACTGTACAATAGCTCAACTTCAAAGTACAGGGGATCCTGTAAGAACTTTACAACTGGATACTCTGCATCTCCATAGAAGACACTGAATTCATCACCTAAATATTCACAAATATGTAGCCTTAAATACTCAGTGCCAGAGTTTCTACCCAATTGGCTTGTATGTTTATTTGTTGGGATTTTCATAACGCACTTACTTTCACTTAGCTTCAACACCAAACCAAGAGGAGCATTTCCAGTCTGTGCACTGGGGGTAGGGTTATCTTGGTAGCTGTAGTCCACGACCAAGGTGCTGTTCGTTGTGTAGTTACAGATCACATTCATTCTACATAGAAAGATAAGCAGTACGTTAGAATGTTTTCCACTATTTGGCATAAAGTGTATTGCACATTAGGAGTTTAATACAAACTTGAAGTCTATAGCTTACTTACATGTATAAGGCTTTCCCAGTTACACTACTGACATAGGATATTGCATTCTCATATATCATCAGGTTACCCTGGAACTAAAGGAGGAAATAAAATATATCAGTAAACAAGTTGACTGCCTTGTATGAACTGGATCACAGCATGCATAACTCTTTGGGAGACTCATCGAGCTCATGTTCTGCCCAACAGAAAACTACAACTCCCAGCATGCCCAGACCTCATTTTCAGCCATAACTGCTAAAGTATCATTGATCTAAAGACTAGTTTCACGTCAGTCTCATTTTAGTGTGAACAGTTAAAATTGTTTTTAATATAACTATATATGCATACACACCACTTTTTGTAGAAAACATGACAAAATATACAAATTAGGTATTGTTTTAGTCACAATGACCTTTAGAAATCACATGTTTGACTAGCTTACAGTGTGAAGGAGCCCCCCGCCTCAATTTGCAATACATTTTTCCCATAACATGCTAAAAAATAAAAAATAAAGTCCTTGTGTGGCTTTTTTGCAACTGAAGAGTGCAAAAACAAAAAGTTGGCGATGTTAAGGTGTTCGAGGGTTGCATTGCACAAAGTCAGGCATTTGAAGTAGCTGAGCTAAAGCCATGATTGCGCAACAGGGGACGATTTTGGTCCTAGAGCATTAGAAAATATGAGCTTGTTTCTGTGTCACATGTCACTACTGGCTACACAGCCAAGTGCAACCTCAAATGTGAAAGAATAGGAGCCACTTTGGTCAGTAGTTTTCTCTACATCCAGTGCTGGAACCAACAAAGGAAAAAGTCTTTCCATTATAGTTTGGACCAACTTCTGGTAACAAGTAGGACACCTCTAATCCAGCCCTATATAAGAGATTCTCAATTCTAGCTCAAAGGGGGGGGGGGGGGGGGGGGGGGGGGGGTGGTTGAACCCCACAGCCTCAGTAGACCCTTACATGATGCGACAGGAAAGCCTGCCACACCTACCACTGCGTGCCCCATTGATGCTGCATGTGGGAGACTAGCAGTGCTTGTGGAGTAATGAGTGTACTAGAACATTAGGATTCTTACTATTCGGGTAGTTCGACAACTGTTTACAGTGAATGTGAAGTTTGCCATGTCGCCATCAATAGCATCTGGGCCACAGCTAGAGTCCCTCAGTCTGAGTTTAGTCAAGTCCATGTTCGGAATGTTGCTTATTCTCTTAACTGAAACTTTCATTGTTCCATCTGGAAGACACTCTGCAAGAGAAGAGAGACCGCCATTCATAGACCAGCCGCCATTCATAGACCAGCCGCCATTCATAGACCACAACAAAACCGTGCACATACCAACTGGGCTTGGAGGAGCATCACAGGAGATAATGGCATCGTGAATCATGTTTCCGGTTCGATCTCTTATAGTTATAGGAATGGTTATGGAGAGGCCTGTGGCTGTCACCTGAAGACAAATGGTGTTAACATTAACCATTTAGAGGAATTTGTCTTAAGATGCCATGATAATTAAATGAGTACTAGAACATTTCCAATTATCTGTATCAGTTACTAGTTTAAAGGGGTACTTCACTGGAACTTTAATCAACTGGTGCCAGAAAGTTAGATTTCTAAGTTACTTCTATTACAAAAAAAATTAATTCTTAATCCTTCCAGTACTTAGCAGCTGTATGCTCGTTATTTTTCTTTGAATTTCCTTTCTGCCCGACCACAGTGCTCCGACACCTCTTTCCATAGCAGAATGGGTTTTCTATTGGGATTTGCTTCTACTCTGGACAGTTCCTAAAATTGAGGTGTCAGCAGTGTAGGAGCAACAAATCCTAATAGAAAAGCCATTCTGCTATGGAAAGGTGTCAGCAGAGAGCAGTGTGGTCAGGCAGAAAAGAAATTCAAAGAAAAATAACTGGAGCATACAGCAGCTAAGTACTGGAAGGATTAAGAATTATTTTTCCCTGTCCACAGTGCTCTCTGCTGAAACCTGTCAATTTTAGGAACTGTCCAGAGAGCACTGTGGTCAGAGTTTTCCAGTGTAGTAACTCCTTTAAGCTTTCTCCCTGATGTTTTATAGAAATCTTCATGGATGATTTTTGACCAGTTTATGTAGGTTTCTAGCGATCTATGCATTTGCTCTAAAAAATAAAAGATGTTTCCCTGGCCCAAAAAAAAGTGTAACTGGTTTGTCCATAAACCCTAATAAATATATATATATCTGCAAGTCTTAAGAGTTCTTTCCTAGAACGTTACCAGTCTAGTTATTGGCACCAGTCCTAGAGCACCTGCATTGTGTTATTACTGCTATTCGAATGTTTCCCAAAGCCCAATATTAGCCAAACTTTGGTTTGGAGCACCTGTTCTTGTAAGCCAGCCACACCAGGTGCCACAAGATTCCAACATGAATGCATTTTTACCATTTTCTGTAGTATCAGTGTGAAGGGTGCAATTAACTCTTGCTCTATCATGGGCACCATATGTGGCCTTAGTCCAATAGTGGACGATAACCGCCATAATTCTACATACTGCCATTTGCAACTGCAATGAAAAGCTCCACAGCCATACAACTGTTCTCAAAACACATTTTATAGGTCATTTCCAGTTTGACCCCCTATACAAGTTAGTTAACAATTCTAGTTTGTGTGCATTATGGTAAACATTGTAGCCACATACCTCATTTGCTACAAGCCCTGATGCTACAGGAACCTGGACAACAGAATGAGTCTGGTTGGTTGACAGTAATCCACTATTTGGTGTTGCCTGCACATTCTTGATGAACACCCTCAAGCTTGGATCAAGATTTCCCAGTGCAATACTCAAAGTGCTACCACTCTGTTCACAAGGACCAACATAAGGCTGGGCTGAATGGGAGAAAAACCAAAGGTCAGACGAGCTGTGGCCGGCAGCATCCAGCACACCATATTTCTTAGCCATTCCATTTGATAGCAGAAAACATTGGACTCAAAACTAGCACAGGCTCAAAGTTTAATTAAAGCATGTGCTAGTTTTGATTTGTTAAAATCACGTAAAAAATGTACGCAATTTTTATTGGGAATTTTTCAAAGAATTAGACAAACACAACATTTAAAACAATGAACTTGGAATGAAATATAGAACAAAGATTAAGGGGGACTCTGGTGGAAAAAAGTTTTAAAGTCAACTGGTGCCAGAAAGTTAGATTTGTAAATTACTTCTATTTAAAAATCTTAACCCTTACAGTACTTAGCTGCTGTATACTAAAGATTTACTACAGAGAAAGTGGTGAAGTTCTTTTCCTGTCTGACCAGTGCTTTCTGCCGACACCTGTCCGTCTCAGGAACTGTCCAGACCAGGATCGCTTTGCCTCTACTCTGGACACCTGTCCATGTCAGGAACTGTCTAGAGAGCACTGGTCAGACTGAACAGAACTACACAATTTTCTCTGTAGTATACAGCAGCTGATAAGTACTGGAAGGATTAAGATTTTGAAATAGAAGTCATTTATATGTCTGGTTAACTTTCTGGCACCAGTTGATTTGAACATGTTTTTCCACCAGAGTTCTCCTTTAAGGCTCTGTTTTATCACGACATTTAATATGAAGGTTTGATTTCATCACTTCTCTGGTATACATTACCATTCTGACTGGTTGAGGAAAAAAAAAAACCCACTTGGCCTTCACTGGGTCAGAGGAAGGGGACACTCATGGCTAATGGTATATGCTTTACTGCACCACTTGGGTGATAGTTATTGGTAATGGTCTGATGAGGGGGGGGGGGTGGACGGGACATGCTGGAACCTGAGGACATCTGCATTATAGTTGTATGGCAGCTGTAAGATCCTTCTTATAATTCTGCACAGAAGACACTGGAAAAAATTATAGATCTGATCAGTGGGGTCTGGTCCTAATTTTTGGTGACCATATTAATACAAGTACTTAGGGAAGAGCCTTAGATGGGTCACCTTAGTGCCTAGGCTGATACGTGCGAGTGATGAGGGTGCAGAGCTGTACTGCCCTTTAGGGAGGCAATATAAGGTTTTAAGAATTAAGCACTGCAATGGATTGGGTAGGACTCTTAAGACCAACCGTTTGAAACCTCGCTTCATCCACTGACATTTTCCTGGCCCAAACCTCACTTTAGTATTTGGTGTACTTAGGACACTTTTTTAACCAGCATCTATCCTGTGGGTGATTAGCTTTGATGGGTTCTGCTTGACTTTTAACAAGTTATTTCTTGTCTGAAGATTGTTCAGCACCTTCCCTCCACCAATGATAGGACACCACTAAATAGCAGCTGCGCTAGTATATAATTCTTAGACATTCTACTCACGGATGAAGCATTCAATAGTCCCAGATGTAGTGAAGTTTTCCCCATTCGGTATAATTGTGAACCCAAATGTTACATTTAAAGTGAAGAGAATGCCATCTGGGAAAGTCTGAAACAAAGAATTGGTCTTGTAAAAATGTCCGATAGTTCTTGGATATACAGGAGTGAAAAGTCTACAAAGACTAAGGGGGAGATCTATCAAGAGATGTCTGTTAGTATAGACAAAAAATTGGTGGAAATGTTATCTTTGACTAGCATGCGCCTTATTCATCAATAATGTGCAGCGTGATTAATAAGGTGCAGCTCTCCTTTAGTGTGAAAAGTTGTCTAAAGTACACTTTTCTTAAAACATAAAAAAAAAAACCAGAGGCCTGGGTTCTCAAACCGTGGTACACGTACCCATTGGGGTACGCCATGGGTTGAGCATTGGTATGCAAAAGCGCCTACAAATACTGGCAAGTACTTGTCAGCACATAGCTGGGCAAACCTCCAGCTTTTGCTAAACTACAATTCTCAGCATGCAGTGACAAAAGGGCATGCTGGGACTTTTAGTTCTGCAACAGCTGGAGGCACACTGGTTGCAAAACAGAGTTTGTTACATAAAACAGTTTTTCCCAACCCGTGTGCCTCCAGATGTTGCAAAACTTCAACTCCAAGCATTACCAGACTGCCAAGGCATGCTGGGCGTTGTAGTTCTGTAACATCTGGCACTGCAGATGTTGCCAAACTACAACTCCCAGCATGCCTGGACTGTCTGGGCATGCTGGGAGTTGTAGTTTTGCAACATCTGAAAGCACAGATTGTTGACCACTGCACAGTGGTCTCCAAACTGTGACCCCCAGTGGTGTAGCTTTGCGCTAAAAAAAAAAAAAAAAAAAAAAAAAGGTACATTTGTGCACAAAATAGCGACTTGACAAGTTGTAAATGATAAATACGTCACCATTGCATGGTCAAAAAGAAAAAGTTCCAGGGGTTAGGCAAAAAAGTAAAAAAACTGTCTATATAAAAAGACGAATCTCAAAATATGCTGCTTGCGCCTGAGCTGCGCCTAAACAGGAGAAAAAAAAAAAAAAAAAAAAGCTCTAAATGCCGTGATAAATCTCCCTCCAAGTGCTCCAACAATGAACCTCAAGCTGCAGTACAGGTAAATTTACTGAATATATCATCAATTCATATGCAGGAGTTTGAAGTCTTGAACCCTGGATTTCACGTCTGCCAGCGTTTCCACTTAAAAAGTAGCTGAATGATGAACTACACAAGTTGATACGAACAGAACTAGGGTGCAGAGTACTGCTAAATACAACAGGAACCGCAACCCTATTGCAGACAGTGTAGGCATTCTAGCATGCTTAGAACTGTGCAAATCTGTCTACAGCCTCCGTTTCCCAGATTTAAAAGAGAAAATAAAATAAATTCACACAAGGCAACTTTCAGGGGAAACATTGGGCTGTCTACACCTGTAGATAGAGTAGACCACTTAAAATGTATAGACTCCTGAACAGACCTCATACCCAGCATGCATTATAGGGAGGATACGTCCACACAACTGGAACATAGGAGCAGCCTGAAAACGGAATCTCAGGTCTGAAACTGGATGTAGGAATGAAGCTTGTAAACTAAAAAGATTATACTAAACACATTGTGTCTGTTGCATCATTTAGGGCCTAAACCAGACCACTTGTTTTATTAAAAGCCCCTTATATAAAGTCAGACAATACCTCTGTAGACACGTGTACATCACTGAAAGGAACATGAAGGATGTAGATCAAAGTTCCATTTGTCTGGGTTAAATTCTGAATGGTGTATCCCATGTTAAGACCTTGAGGAATTGTCAATATGGCATCACCGACTGTCAGACTAACCAACTGGACATCCGGGAGAAATGTTCCAACCGTGACGTTAAAGATTTGAGTTGATGGTATGGTTTCTGGAAGAGAGAGAACATGTTATAATATTTGGAGTGTGACCCTGGCTCTCCTGTAATGACTTACCATTGATGATGATAGGTGGTTGTGCTTGGAAGGGCGTTACAATATCCTTAATGATTGTGTATTTTGTGATTCCCCAGCTGTCATCTACCCACACATTTTCAAGAAACGGGCGAATGTTGTAGGTTACCCCATGCTGGAAGTTGAGAACACGGCTCTGGAAATAGAGTATAGAAGGTCACAAGTATTCCACAGATCTACAGTGTGATCAAGTATTATAACTGCATGTACCATATTTTTCGCCGTATAAGACGCACTTCTTCCCCAAAACAGGGGGAAAAAAAAAAAAAAAAAAAAAAAAAAAAAAAAAAAAGAAAAAAAGTCGGTATGTATTATGCGAATACACCCCTATCGGGGCGGTCCCTGCGGCCATCAACGGACGAGACCCGCGGCTAATACAGGACATCACCGATCGCGGTGATGCCCTGTATTAACCCTTCAGACACGGCGATCAAAGCTGGCCGCCGCGTCTGAAGGGAAAGTGACACTAACCCGGCTGTTCAGTCGGGCTGTTTGGGACCGCCACAATTTCACCGCGGCGGTCCCGAACAGCCGGGTTAGTGCTTACAGGACACCGGGAGGGACCTTACCTGCCTCCTCGGTGTCTTCTCCGTTCAGGGATCCCCTGTATGGCCGGCGCTCTCCTTCCTCGTCATCACGTCGTCGCGTATGTGTGTCTGCGTGCGTAACGATGTGATGACGGCGACGGACAGCGAGGATACCCGGCCAGCAGCAGAGACGTTCCAGAGCGACGGGGACACGGTGACAGCGATGGAGCGACATCCAGGGCAACGGTGACTAGTCTGGAGCGGCGGGGACACGTGAGTATTACCTCCTATGCAGTGGTCTTCAATCTGCGAACCTCCAGATGTTGCAAAACTACAACTCCCAGCATGCCCGGACAGCCAACGGCTGTCCGGGCATGCTGGGAGTTGTAGTTTTGCAACATCTGGAGGTTCGCAGATTGAAGACCACTATTTGGTTCAAAATCTTTTTTTTAGATTTTGCCCCTAAAAATTGGGTGCGTCTTATACGCCGGTGCGTCCGATAGGACGAAAAATACGGTACTTCATATAGTTTAGACCCATAGTATCTTACCCTTTGACAGACATCACTAGGAACTTTTGATGATTACCTTATAATATCCCCCAGCAGCTCCATAAGGTATTCTTGCTGTAGTTTCTGTGTTGCTGTCCACAACCTCATACTTCCTATAACGGATCTCTGCATCTGTGAGATTCCGAAGGTCAACACCAAACTGGATTTGGCTGCTCTTTATGACTTTTGCACCAGTGAGAAGGGGAGAAATGCTCTTTGGTACAGTCCACACAATCCAGCCACTCATAAACTTCACGTCCTCTAGAAATAAAAATTAGAGTAACTTTTTATAAATCTATATTCTATCATGGGGGATTGTATGGCAAATCATGCTGCAGAAAACGTTCCCCTTCAATCCCTTGCAGATTTCTCCACACCCGGTAGACACTCCGGTGACTACATGACATTCACTGTAGAAACCAGCGTTTCCTAACCAGGGTTGAACTACAACTCCCAGCATGCCTGGACAGCCAAAGGCTGTTAAGGCATGCTGGGAGTTGTAGTTTTGCAACACTGGAGGCTGAGTAGAGATGAGCGAACTTACAGTAATTCAATTCGTCACAATTTTCTTGACTCGACAGTTGCTGACTTTATCCTGCATAAATGAGTTCAGTTTTCAGATGCTCCGGGCGGCTGGAGATTTTCTCCTTGGACTCTATCCACCTTTTCCAGCCCACCGGAGCACCTGAAAGCTGAACTAATTCATGCAGGCTAAAGTCAGCAACCGCCGAGCCAAGAAGTTTGTGACGAATTGAATTACTGTAAGTTCGCTCATCTCTACTGGTGAGGTCACTGTACTTACATTACTTGTATTGATCCTGAGTAATGTCCTGTTATACTTCAGAGCTGTACTCGCTATTCTCCTGGTGTTGGGGGGGGGGGGTCGGATGGTTTGTCCCTCCCCCTTAATATATAAGGGGCTGCTGCCACTAAACTCTTGCTCTTATCTCCTGCACTCCAAAGCAAGCACATCAATCTGTATCTCATCATCAATTCAAGCTAGGCCTGAAGCCTTATCTTCCGCAGACACTAAACAGAGTTATCCAGCTCAAAACTACTACAATCCTGTGTGACTACTGCAACGCAATCAAATCAGTATCAGTGGCTGCAAATCAAAGCTCATTGCACTCAAGTCCCAGCAAACTTGTGAGGAACCTGAACTATCTATACAAAGACTGTTAACTGCAGTTGCATAATATATGCAGTAAAGTTTATTCTGGTTTTCATCAATATCTGTGGACATTCATTTTTCTACTGTTTATGGGATGTTGGCGGTAGGACCATTACCCTAAGGAAACCGCACCCTGGCATCATGACAAAGGGTTAATACCAATACCCTACACTACCACTCCACCCCATTGCATCCTTCCACGTAGTCACCACAATGTTGTGTGGAGATCCCTGATTTTAAGTAACTGCCAACCAGGACCTGCATGATGTAGAGGGAGCGTGCGCCCCCCCCCCCCCCCCCCCCTCCCCTGCAATGTGGGGCCCAGAGCACGAGTTCCAAAGATAATCCGGCCCTGTCCAGAGGTTGCAGTAAAGAATTTTGATCTGACTGGAATGAACTAAACAGTTTCTTCTAAGAGCATACAGCAGCTGATAAGTACTGAGGGATTAAGATTTCTAAATTAAACTCCTGTGCCCAGGCTGCAAAAAATAAAATAAAAAACCCTTAACTCCCCTTCCCATGTTCCCAGTGAGATTTTGGCATCTTTTTCCTTTGGTGCTTCGAAAAATTGCAGGCAGTGTAACATTGGCCGCAGTGATGTCCGGCCTCAGCCAGTGATGGACTAAGCGCACTGTCATGTAAGGAGCCCGGGCAGCAGGGAGAAGGTGGGGTCCAGGCTCCTTACATGACAGTGTGCTCAGCCTATCACTGGTGGAGGCGGACATTGCTGCAGCCAGTGATATGCTGCCTGCACTGTGATGTTTTGAGCCTAAGAAGCCAGTAGCACTGGAGGAACAGGACGCCAATATCTCCACAATGGGAGAACGTAGGAATGAGAGTTAAAGTTTTTTTTTTTTTCCCCCCAGTCCAGGCACTTAAAGGGTAGCTCCCACCAAGTACTATATAATCTAATATGTCCTTACCTAGTAGTAATCTAGCCCTAACCCCCTACCTGGCTTCAAACATTTTTTTAAATCGCTTTAATAGAGCAGATTTAGTGCTTCTAAATCTGCTCTATAAAGCAGGGCAGGAAGCAGCGCTTCCCAAAGTCCCTGACTCCTTGCTGGGCGCTTGCTTCCACCCTCACAGTCTATGCAGCGCTCCTGTCGGGAGCGCACATAGATGATCTGCTAATAGCACGGCAGGCAGCTCCGGGTCTCCTCCTCCCCTTTTAGCTGTGCATGTGCTATCCAGGGAGGAGGAGTAGAGGAGCATCGCCGGCCTGCCGTGCACGTTGAAAAACTACAACTTCCAGTATGCCCATACAGCTGTCAGGGCATGCTTGCTGTTTTTTTCAGCACTGTTTGAGAAACTCCTGTGTAATCAGGGTGCCTCCAGCTGCTGCAAAACTACAACTCCCAGCATGCCCTGAAAGCTGATGACTGTATGGTCATGCTGGGAGTTGTATAAAGTATTATAAGACCTCAGATCACACTTACCCAGAGGATCAGCGCAGCAATGAGTGTGCGCTCTGCCACGAGGCAGGGTAACGAGGCCAGTGGAGCTGGCCAATGTGTACATCCCCAGCTATCAGCGTGCTCGCTCTCACCTGTTTGATTGACAGGCGGGAGCGAGCACCGCAGTGACTGAATTTCGACTCATTTGCCAGGCTGAAATGAGTCGAAATTCTGTAGTGATGTCACTGCCGAACGCATTTGGCCACTAGGAGGGCGACCCCTAGTGGCTGAGTTTAAAAGTGATTTTAAAACTGGTTTTAAATTAAAGTATATTTGAGATATGTCGTAGTACTTAAGTACTACAACATATCAATTTTTTTTATATCATGACATGGCCCATTTAAAGTTAGTTTGTTTTTTTAACCAGTGTGAACATAGCCTTAAAGGAGAACTGTGTTAAATTATATCAGTGAGAACATGGTTTTCTATTAATCTGTCCTTAATATTTTGATTGCTGGGTCCCACAAATTACAAGACACTGCCTCATTTTATCTCCAAGCACTGTACTACAACATCTTTCAGTCCCATCAGAAATAAGTGTTCACTACATACATGCTCTGCTGCAGTCCCAGCAGGCCCCAGTGATCGCTTCCCAAGGCAAAACTTTAAAACAGCATTTAAGAACCTTACCTCAAAAGCATGATCCAGACCAGATATGGAAACTTACCCACTGGGCAGGCCACAGCATTGTCAACCAAGTAGATAAACCAGTGCTGTTTGTAGAATAGTGTAGCTCTAAGAGTTGAGAATGACACACCACCAGTCTGAAAAAGCAAGATAGAAACTTACTGATGGCAATATGAAGAGCGTGTGGGAAGTGAGGTTTGGACATGTAATGGGGAAAGAACCAGGCCTCGTTACCCTTTGAAGAACAGCTTGGCTAGCGTTGTAGGGGGCCCTCAACAAGATCCTGGATTCTGTTGTGTTAATACCATAGCCTATGTCCTGTGCCGCATCGATAAGCATGGTTGTTTTCTGGGTTGTAGACAGATGAAACACCACTTGCCATACAGACATGAATCCGCTCACTGCCTGAATAAATAAATAAAATATATTGAACCTTAAACAGCTGCCCAAAATTTTTAAAGAGTACATCCTGTCCAGCTGCAACATCTTTGCCTTAGCTAAAGCACAGGCAGGGACAAAGTCCAGTGAGTGTGGGAATAGCACTACTTGTGCTCACTCCTGTCCTATCAGACTGCAGCATGAACAGGAGGGGGTTACAGAGCAGCCTGCAGTGATTGGATAAGGAGACCCAGAACAGGATTCCTAGCCAATTGAGCAAAAGGTATTAGAAAAATATAGATGAAAGACAAATATGTACATGGTCAGGATAAAGGTACCGAGTTACACAATAATTTTTTGATTAAATGGCAGTCTATTGCATATTGTAGTAAGACACACGTCTCTCAAGGGGTACTTTATCGCTGGCTAGTCACCACACTCCTCCCAACTTCTGTTATTCACTGTGCCTGTTCCCAGTTTGGGCAGATTCTTCTTGATGCAATGTAATTCCCTTCCATAAGATTTACTCCGCTTACCTGGGTAAATGCAGTTGACCAGTCCTCTGGCTCACTTCTGAAAGCTTCTTCTGAAATAACTGGAATCTTCCTTCTGACTGACACCTGGAAGAATAAAAAGGCTGGATGGTCCACAAACCATAAGCTTTTTATGGTGAACACATTGGCTTTTTAAAGGCGCTACAGAGACATGGCCAAAAATTTAACCAGGTACTCTAAGGGGTATAAAAAGTTGCTAAATATTTTGTTAACAAATACCACTGTTATGTTTTTTTGTCTAGTCAATAACCCCCCCCTCCCTCCCAAACTGAATCATGCTCACATTTAGGAGGATTAGGAATCTGTCCTGTGTGCCGAGACCCAACCCTACATTCTGCAGGGTAGAATCTCAGAGAGTTCTTACCTCCATGTAGTTTCTCTCACAAATAATTTCACGGGGGCTCCATATGTACGGGCAGGTGACCATTTTCACATAGGTCACAGCATCTCCCATACCACGACTGCTTGCCATCTCAATCTTCACTGATTGAGTGTAGTAGGTGTCATTCTGTAGGACAAGTTACCATCAATACTGTGTAGAAACCCAGACATCCATAGCTGAAGGAATGAACTTCTTACCCTAATCTGAGTATAACAGCTGTAGAGAGACGACCTGAATGAGATGCTCCCCCAGTCATCATAGGTTATGGTGTACCCGCACTGCGTAGCTACATGATCGGTAATCTCATGGGCTTCTCCAGACTGGTCTGCAGAAGAGTTGCAAAGTTCAGCTTAATAGCAGTATCCATGAATGGATGCCTGGTGAGTATGGTTGACATCCAGTAATGCTTTCTCATGCGACAAAAAAATAAATAAATAGTGCTCTAGGTAAAGTATGCCTAGATGGGTTGACAGTGGTAAGTGAAAATTACACTTCTCTGCTTAGGAGTTATGCTCTTGGCACAACGCCATCTGATGATTAAAAATCACAATGGGGGAGATCAAAACCTGTCCAGAGGAAAAGTTGCCTATAGCAACCAGCTTGCTTTCATTTTTAACAAAGCGTTTTGTGGAGTCTCGGTACCTGCGTGTGTGGGTCCCCTTAGCCAGAGTCCCTAGGACGTCAAGGTCCCTATTGTCTAGTTCACCCCTGGTCACCTCTCATCCAGATAGTTATTGCGCTAATAATTTATTTAGGAAGCATGTAAATATGATATCAATGTCTATAAATAGTTTATTACCTGTCTATAGCGTAGCAGGACCTGCGGGTCATGTGGTCAGGTGAACTCTATGGTATTTCTGCTTAAGGACCTTTGGAGGTCCCTGTGACGTAGTCAATCCCATCACACTGTAACCGTGAATGACGGATGTTCGGACCAGTCAGATTCACCCCGCCCATATAAGGAGCGGCGGCCATTGTTCCCTCTTGTTCCTAGACTGTCAAACGAGCAGGATCTGCGCAGATGTCTATCGCAGTGAGTTAGGCCTGAGCCTTGCGGCAACGATACATTCAGGATCGCGAGTATCAATCCCTAAGCACTCTGCGGGATCACCGGACCTTATCTATCCCCTAAATCCGGATGGATCTGCAATAATTACCCTAAATTCAGAGACTTTAATTTCATTCAAGGTCCGCAACAATTGTCAGTCATTGAGATAGAGACTGTTTGCCTGAGACTGTTATTGTTCATTGGATGTACCACAAGCATCTAAGTAAAGTTCTTCAAGTTAAAGTTCAACTACTGTGGATCTTCAGTCATTTTCTTACATGCACCTATTGTTACTGGGAAGGGCTGTGATAGGCCGGAGAATTACCTCAGCATACTAACCCTCAGCCTGGCGTCACGAACTATAGGGTTAACATTAATCCCTCATTTACCAAAACAATACCCCCACTACCATCACCCCCCCCCCCCCCCCCCAAGGGCCACCACACTTTGCAAAAGGAAAGCAGAAAGCTTCTTCTGGACAGGTTTGGTAAATCTCCCCTATAGGTCCTGAAGCAGGGGTTCGCCTGGGCATAGACACAGCTAGTCCAGCACAGCAAGGATACTTTCACACAGTGTGATGGCTGCCGGGGAGAGAAAAAAAATAAATAAATAAATGTTTGATGGCAGTTCTTGATGGGGCACAATCAGTTTTTTGGATGATACTAGGACAAGTAAAAAAAATAAAAAAAATAAACACCCCGTAAACATTTAATACATTTGTCACATATTATCACCGCACAAATTGAAAGGTGTCAAAAATGTTCACCTACACCACCTTTGATGAATTCCCCATATGATTAATATATGTATACTCTTGTACTGTGGAGAGATACAATGGGGACATTGTATGTACACCATTTTAATTCCTATTATGTGGAGATCTTTTTTGTGCACATTTCAAATCCTCTATGTTATGGTGGTTGGTGGACACTTATTTTTGCAGTGGATAGGGAGTTGTACGCTTTTTCGAGCACAGCAACATTTTGTGCAACCCTACACCATGAATAAGGATATGCAGAAATGTGCCAGATTATTGACCGAGGTACCATGAGGGGTTTTTCTAAATTTGCACAAAATTATCCACCATGCGCACAATAAGTTTTGCACAACAGCAAAGACTAATTAAAATAAAAATCCAATACATAACATTTATAAATGTCTTCCATTGTGCACATCACTAGTTCAATCATCTTTTGTAGCACACACTTCAATTTATTCAGTTCAGGGGTGAGGGCCTGGTGATGTGTGGTAGCCCAGTACTGAAGTTGCTACCCTGTACGGCAGCCTCCCTGCATCTGTTCTACTCTAATTGTATATTATCCCTATGTTACGTATATAAGAATGCGGTTTCTTTAAAGAGGCATTGTCATTTTTGAAAACTATATATGTTATAGAACTAGGTTATATAAATTTATAAAAAAATAAATAAAATTTCCCCCAGAAATCTAATCGAAAAATAGCCACCACTAGGGGATGTCTGTCTTTAGCCAGACAGACTAGTCTTTATTTTGCAGCATACAGATACCGTCCGTAAAGCATGCCGGTATCCAGTATAGGAGATTTCTGCTGTATGCCATACAGCTTATGCATGGGCACGCATTGCCTGTGAATGTGGGTAAACTCTCATGCCAACATGATTAGCATCCAACTTTACTAGGAAGTAGATAAAACAGATACTGTGCTTTTATCTATAAAATCCTTGCACTGATTTTATAAAGATTATTCTTATATTTATCCATTTTATCCTGTTCTGAACTCTCCATAATGTCTTAGGAATACTGCAGGCAAGCTCCAAGCATCTTCCTCTGTGTAACATGTACAGCATGAAACCAGATGAAAGGGTTACAGAGTAGAGTGCGGTGATTGGCTGACTGCCCAGGCTCCCTCCTGAGATGAGTCACTACTGAGGGAAAGACTGACACGCCCCCTCCAGCCTGCCTGATGGAAAAGTAACTGAGCAGCAGATAAATGCTTCTCTGGATTTAAAGATCATAGAGACATAAAACATATGTACACGATCAGGAACAGGTAATGAGTAACTTTTTTGGAACTATGACAGGTACGCTTTAAGGTTAACATGTGGTCATGTAAGTTGTCATGGGACCCCACCAGAGTCTCCCCCATAAAGAGCCCTGGGAGGAGTCTCTTATTTCCAGAGTCTGCAGATGCAGTCCAGCCTAAAAGTGTGTCTGGAGTCATGACGAGGCCTCAAGTCAAATCTGCAGCCACAAGTCTACAAGTTAGCTAAAGTCACAGCTTAGTCTGTCCCGTCAAGTCAATGTGACCTGCACTAAATTGTCCAAAACCTCTGCAAGCCCTTAAGGTCTCTGAAGTCACTGGTCACCTCCGTGGGCCGTCACTCAGTAAATCTACCGTTGTCTGTAACTTTGCGTCAGTCATTATTTCCCCTGTGCCTAGCCCAGGATCCAGCTGTACACTTTCAGGTGGTATTGAGGATAAACCACGTCCTGGCATCATGACCACAAGGGGTTAATGCCAT
This sequence comes from Hyla sarda, assembly GCF_029499605.1. Classification (NCBI taxonomy): domain Eukaryota; kingdom Metazoa; phylum Chordata; class Amphibia; order Anura; family Hylidae; genus Hyla; species Hyla sarda. The sequence goes on from NC_079191.1 coordinate 64,766,539, forward strand.
CTGCCCTGCATCACAGATGTTTATCCGCTTTTCTGGAGGAACCTCTCCTTGTTTCAATTGTATACATTTTCATGAAATAAATATTCCTATCCCCACACTATTCTTTGTCTGCATATGGCCAAGCACATGTGTCTTTTTACATGAAATACCAGCTGTTCTTTTATGCTATTTATCCTGATAAACACCTAGTTGTGGCCTCAAAACTGAACTGTACAAGAGCACCCTACAAGGGCTCCATCAAAATGATTGTCTGCTCATTACATCTTATATGCCCTCAATAGTTATCGACCTTCGCATCATCCCGTGTGATCAGGGGTTCAGTGGCCGACAATGTTAGAAAAGGCATTCCAAAAAAATAAAAATAAAAATCACAGGAGAATGCAGCAGCACACTGCTAGCACAAAGATACAGAAAACATGAAATGCTATATTGCTACAATGCAAAAAAAAAAATGAGATGAGAGAACTTAGTGATTTGATTCGTCACGAACTTCGGCAGTTGCTGACTTTATCCTACATCAATTAGTTCAGCTTTCAGGTGCTCCGGTGGGCTGGAAAAGGTGGATACAGTCCTAGGAGAGAATCTCCAGCCCACCGGAGCACCTGAAAGCTGAACTCATTTATGCAGGATAAAGTCAGCAACTGAGTTGAGCAGTTTGTGACGAATCGAATTACTGCAAGTTTGTTTATCTCTACAAAAAATGAAGTTTAGGTGCTTTGCTCAACATTTGGCCAAATGACTTTCCAAGTCTGGTAACAGAGGTACATTCACAGTGTAGGGTCTGTCCCAATGAGGTCACCTTATTGTGGTGGGATGGTCAAATGGTGAGCAGAGCACCTAAATTTTCTCATTTTTTTTGCATTGTAGCAATATAGCATTTCATGTTTTATCTATCTTTGTGCTACTGCATTCTCCTGTTTATGTATATTCAGCCTAGCAGCATGCACCTGTATGCAGGGGCCATGCAGTAGTTTGTTATCTGTATGTGCTGGCCAACTTATCCTCTATTTAAAAAAATAAAAATAAAAAAAGTGTAGACCTAGCCCAACTCCCAGAGCCTTTGTTTGCTGCCATCCAATCCCTCAATCTAGTGGTTGAGACAGCATTGGAAAATTGCTTGCCAGCTCAACTTTAGTACTTTTTTTTGCTTAATTATAGCCCAAATTACTGTGTGGGAACATACCTTAATGTAGTGTGCGGTGTGGCTAAAATTTGCAGCCACACCAATCTCAGGACACCCCCTTGCTCAGGTTAATGTTAATTCCTGGCAGTAAGCATAAAGTTGGCAGGAAAAAAATAAAATAAATATAAAAAAAAACAAAAAAAAAAAAAACACTTTAGTCAGCCAGTCCGTCCCAAGTCTCAATTCAGCATGGGCTGTCAATGATCTCAAATGCAACAGCTACAAGTCCCAGCAAGGCTGCCAGGTTCAGCCTGCAATAAAGTCTGTACTGTGGATTTTAACAACGATTCCTGCCTCAGTAAAGAGTTATCTGTAACCTTGCATCAATTTCCCTGTGCTTGGCCCAGGAGAAGCAATCTTAATCTTGGACTATGTATGGTAACTGTGCCCTGGCATCATGAAGTGAACATCTCACCTGTATCACCACATTTAGCTTCCATTTACTACAGTATTGCACTGCACAACCACAACACAGGTCCAATTTAATGCCGGTGTAGTGAAGAAATATACACTGGCAAAACCTGGACCTCTCATGGCTCAGCCCAACATAGGCTTCCAGTTGATCCATTATTAAAGTTAATAGAATTGATTTATTTGGAAACTCACCAATTGCTGAAAATCTTACATATTTCTTAAGAACATCTTGTGCAGGTAAGTAGAGTTCCATCAGCGACCTCTGGCAGCTGGACAATATGAAACCTAAAGCAACAGATCTGGTTAGTGGTGAAGATGTCTCCTGGTCCCTCCTGACTTCTAGAAGAGGCCATTACCTGAACTCGTGCTTTGTTGTGTGCAGACTTCTGTGGCCAAAACAGCTGCCAGGATCGTCAACCTGAAAAACCAAAGTGTAACTAGTTATACCCACATGAAAATATGAGAAATATGTAAACATGTTGTTATATACAGACATACTACAAAGCTATGGGAACTCTAAGCCACTATTTAACATGAGATTCTCTAGGTGCAATGCTTCTAGGCATACCACCACAACATTTCTCAGTCAACCCATTATGGTCCTGTACAGATATAGATACTGAAGAAACATGTACCGTAGTACTACAGCATGCTTCAGAATCCCCAGTATAATGAACATACTATATAGTATTAAACCAGACTTGAGCCTTAAAGGGGTACTCCGGTGGTTAATTTTTTTGACTATAGGGCATCTTTTGTAAGCTTTGTTTTTTGCAATATACATGTGTTATATGTTTTGGCAGCATGTATGCCTTTTCCTTTCCTGTTTGTTGGGCAGGAAGTTCTGTAGTTCAGAGGGTTTTCTTTTACTGTTGTCCACAGTTCTGAGTCTGTGGTGGACAAAATGTCAGTTTTTTTTCCTCTGTCTGCAAGAGAGGAATAAGCCACGCCCCCTCATCTCATCCAGCTGAGTACACAGCTCCTCACCTCCCCTCCCCCTGCTCTGTATTCTAAGGACGCAGGTCTGCACAGGAGAAGGACCTCACAGAGAAGATAAGTGTTATCTGAAGGGGAGGATGAGAAGGTGCATGGGCTGGGGAAGAAATCTCATACTGGGAATGATCTCTATGGGGAGATTTATCAAAACCTGTGCAGAGGAAAACTTGCCCAGTTGCCCATAGCAACCAGATTGAAAGCAGCAAGCTGATTGGTTGCTATGGGCAACTGGGAAAGTTTTCCTCTGCACAGGTTTTGATAAATCTCCCCTATATGTGAAGAGGGAGGGAGGGGAGGACTCCTGAATGACACATGCTGGGAGTTGTAGTCCCTGTAGTGTGTATATGCTAGTGTTTACAAACCAGTGTGCCTCCAGCTGTTGCAAAACTACAACTCCCAGCATGCCCTGACAGACTGGGCATGCAGGGAGTTGTAGATTTGCAACAGCTGGAGGTACACTGGTTGGGAAACACTGGTGTATGCCCTACAGAGATGTGGTGAACTACAACCCCCAGGAGGCTACAGAGGCAGCATGCTGGTGTTATACCACAGACTGAAGACTCCTGAATGACATGCTGGGAGTTGTAGTCCCGTGTGTATGACAGTGTATCCCAACCAAGGCTGATTATATTAATGTGCTGTGTATAAGGGGGCTGACCTGGGAAAATAGTAGGGTGGGTAAAGGGCGAAAAAAAATGTACAAGGTACATTCACACAGGCAGGTTTACAGTAAGTTTCCTGCTTCAAGTCAGCACATACTCCTAGCAGTAAGCTTACTGTAAACCGCCGCCAGTGTGAATGTAACTTAAAAACACTACACTACCACATAAAGGGTAACACACTACATATACTCCCTTTACACTGTCCAATAAAAAATGAAAAAAGTATTGTACAGCAGTGTTTCCAAAATGGAGCCTCCAGCTGTTGCAAAACAACAACTCCCAGCATTTCCGGACAGCCACTGGCTGTCCAGGCATGCTGGGAGTTTAGCAACAGCTGGAGGCACCCTGTTTGGGAATCACTGGCGTAGAATACCCCTATGCAATCCCTAATTTAGTCCTCAAATGCGCATGGCGCTCTCCCACTTTAGAGCCCTGTTGTATTTCAAGGCAACAGTTTAGGGCCACATATGGGGTATTCCCGTAGAAATTGCACTACAAATTTTGGGGGCTTTTTCTCCATTTACCCCTTATGAAAAAAGAAAGGTTGGGGTCTACACCAGCCTGTTAGTGTAAAAAAAAAAAAAAAAATTTGTTACGCAATTTCTCCTGAGTACGGAAATACCCCATATGTGGGCGTAAAATGCTCGGCAGGCGCACAACAAGGCTCAGGAGTGAGCGCGCCATGTACATTTGAGGCCTAAATTTGTTATTTGCACAGGGGTGGCTGATTTTACAGCGGTTCTGACAAATGCAAAATACTGACATGTGACCCCATTTTGGAAACTACACCCCTCACGGAACGTAACAAGGGGTATAGTGCACCTTAACAGGGACAAAGTCTCATTAAAGTTGGATGGGAAAATGAAAAAAAATTTCACTAAAATGCAGGCGTTACCCTAAATTTTTCATTTTCACAAGGGAATGTAGGAAAATGCCCCCAAAATTTGTAGCCCCATTTCTTCTAATTAAGAAAATACCCCATATGGGGATGTAAAGTGCTCTGCTGGCGAACTACAATGCTCAGAAGAGGAGCGCCATTGGGATTTTGAAGTGAAAATTTGTCCGGAATTTAAAGGCCACGTGTTTACAAAGCCCCCGTAGTACCAGAACAGTGGATCTCCAACATGTGACCCCATTTTGGAAAAACTACACCCCTCATGTAATAAGGGGTACAGTGAGCATTTACACCCCACAGGGGTCTGACAGATTTTTTAGAACAGTGGTCTGTGAAAATGAAAAGTAAAATTTTTAATTTTCTCAGCCCACTGTTCCAAAGATCTGTCAAATTCCAGTGGGGTGTAAATGCTCACTGCACCCCTTATTAAATTCTGTGAGGGTGTAGTTTCCAAAATGGGGTCACATGTGGGGGGGGGGGTGCTTTGTAAACGCACATGGCCCCTGACTTCCATGCCAAACAAATTCACTCTTCACTTGACGTCCACACATGGGGTATGTCCATACTCAGAAGAAATGGGGTTACAAATTTTGGGGGCAATTCTCTCCTATTACCCCTTCTAAAAATTTTAAATTTGGGGGGGGGGAACTGAATTTTAGTGATTTTTCTTATTTACACATCCAACTTTAACAAAAAAAAAAAAAAGTCGTGAAATACCTGTGAGGTGTTAAGGAAAGTACAAGGGGGTACAGTGAGCCTTGAGGGGTGTAGTTTCCAAAATAGTATGCCATGTGGGTATTTTTGCTGTTCTGGCAACATAGGGGCTTCCTAAATGCTACATGACCCCCAAAACCATTTCAGCAAAATTTGCTTTCCAAAAGCCAAATATGACTCTTCTGAGCATTGTAGTTTGTCCGCAGAGCATTTTACGTCCTAACATGGGGTATTTACATACTCAGAAGAGATGGTGTTACAAATTATGGGGGGCATTTTCTCCCATTACCCCTTTATAAAAATGGTATATTTGGGGGGAAAAAACTGCACTTTAGTGAAAATTTTTTTCTCATTTACACATCCGACTTTCACGAAAAGTCGTCAAACACCTGTGGGGTTTAACTCCTTAACGACGCAGGATATGAAGCGGGATCGCGCCGCGATCCTGCATCATATTGCGTCGGTCCCGGCGCTCATCGACGGCCGGGACCCGCGTCTAATACCACACATCGCAGCGATGTGCGGTATTAACCCTTTAGAAGCGGCGGTCAAAGCTGACCGCCGCTTCTAAAGTGAAACTGAAAGTGACCCGGCTGCTCAGTCGGGCTGTTCGGGACCGCCGCGGTGAAATCGCGGCGTCCCTAACAGCTGACCGGACACCGGGAGGGCCCTTACCTGCCTCCTCGGTGTCCGATCGACGAATGACTGCTCCGTGCCCGAGATCCAGGCAGGAGCAGTCAAGCGCCGATAATGCTGATCACAGGCGTGTTAATACACGCCAGTGATCAGCATAGGAGATCAGTGTGTGCAGTGTTATAGGTCCCTATGGGACCTATAACACTGCAAAAAAAATATAAAAATAAAAAAAATGTGCAAAAAACGCTCTGGTCCTACAGTGAAAGTTGGCCTGGTCCTTAAAGGGGTTAAATACCTTGGCCCAGATTTATCCAACTGTCAGAAAAAAGTGGAGCGATTTTCCCCAGCAACCAATCACAGTTCAGCCTTCACTTTAACAGAGCTTGTTAGCTGAGCTGTGATTGAGAGAAAAAGTGGATAGATTTTCCCACAGCAGCCACAGTGTGATAAATCTAGGCCCTCATGTATTAGGATTGTTTAACCCCCTTAAGGATGCAGGGTTTTTGCTCCACTAATACTTTGCAGTGACCTTAGTTATTTTACCAAAAAAAAATCCAAGGGAAAATAAAAAAAATTTGTTGTGCAACAAAATTGAAGAAAAAAAAAAAAAAAAAAAAGTGCCATTTTGTAACTTTTGGGGGCTTCCGTTTCTATGCAGTGCATTTTTCGGCCGGCATCATTGTAGTGTAAGTGAAGCATTTTTCTACACCTTTGTGTGCTGGTAATGTGTAGGAGCAACAAATTTATGAAGTGTTCACAGAGCATTTGATAAATATTGTGCAGTTAAACATTTTCTCAAATTTCTCTCTTTACATACACCAAAAAAGCCAAGTCTGGGCTGGTGTAGTTTTAGAGACTTTCCAGTGGCTTTGCGCCTTTTCACAAAAGGCGCAGTTCATAAAACCTTCCATATCATGTGTATTGACAAAATCAGTGGATTACAACTCAAAATCAGCAGAAATGTGTAAACCAAAAGGCGCAAAAAACCTGCTTACGCCTTTTGTAGACAAAAAAAAAAACAAACAAAAAAAAAAAACCTGTCTAATGACAATGATAAATGTCTGTCCTTATCTTTATTCTGTAGGGCCATATGGTTAACATGATACAGGTTAGATTTTTTTCTTCTAAAAAAAAAAAAAAAATAATTCATAACTACATGCAGGAAAATGTACAAGTTTAAAATTGTCATCTTCTGACCCCATTTTCTTTTCTGCGTACGAGCCACTATGAGGGCTACTTTTTTGCACCGTGATCTGCAGCCGGTACAATTTTGTGTTGATAGAACTTTGATCGTTTTAATTCATGATATAAAAGTGACCAAAAATACAAAAGTTATGGACTTTAGAATTTTTTGCGCATACGCTATTGACCGTGCAGTTTAATTAAAAAAATATTTTTATAATTCGGACATTTCCGTACACAGTGATACCACATTTGTTTATTTTTATTCAGTTTTTTTTTTTTTTTTTTTTTATTAAATGGGAAAAGGGTGTTTTTTAGGGAAGGTTTAAATGAACTTTAATTTTCTTCACACTTTTTTGCTGTGTTCTAGCCCTGCACATACCGATCTTCTACACAGATCAGCCCCATGCATTAACATGGAGATGATCAGTGTTATCGGCAGTTGATTGCTCAAGCCTGGATCTCAGGCTTGGGGCAATCAATCGCGACGGAGGCAGGTAAGGCACCCTCCGCTCACGTTCTAGCTGATTGGGACATCGCAGTGGTCCAGGTCAGCCTGACTGAGCTGCCGGGAAGCCTTCACTTTCGACGCGGCAATCAGCTTTGAACACTGCGTCTAAAGGATTAATAGCGCGCAACGATTGGGCCCAGTGTCTCTGCTTTCATTAGCCACCAGGAACAACCCGCTATGATGTGGGGTCATTGTGGGACCCCACATTATATACCAGGACCAGGCACACCCTGTGTCCTTAAGAGGTACATTTTTTTTTAAATTATTTAATAAATAAATTGGCCCCTGAAAAGCCACCACTAGGGGTCCCCATACCTACTGGGACACTAACCAGTCCTGCAGCAGCATCAGGCTTGTCCATGAGTCATTTTTCTGCTTTAGAGCCTACCCCCTCTTAAGGTGATAGGCAAAGTTTATCCACACATCTCCCAGCCGCTTAGACTGAAATGCAGAGACAGGAGCACTGAACAGCCTCCCACCCATGCTGCACATCTACAACTCCTATAGCATTCCTATAGCACAGTGAGGACATGCTGGGGGTTGTAGTTTTGCATGTGCAGCGTTGGCAGGCAGAAGGCTGGGAGATGTGCAGAGAAGCTGTCACTGACTGCAGCACATCCGCCGCAGCCATCCTTAGGGTCTATTCAGACAGTATCAGGTGCATATTTGATGAGCAGGATTTGGAGCTCTGTTTTTATGCTGCAGAGTTCAATGTAAACTAAGTGACTGATACCGCTTCAAATATACGCAAGATACTGTAGGTGTGAATAGACCCATAGGCACTCAATAAATGAGTTTTTTGCTATTGCACTCCTTAAGGTAAATAAATAAAAAATTCTAATGTACTTTGTATTCATTTCTGCTATAGCTATGGATAATCTGCCTGAACCCCAGACTGTCTGATTTGATCCATAACTAATCACAGCTCAGCTTTCATTTAAGATGGTTCGGATATAAAAGCTGAGCTGTGATTGGTTGCAGAGGGAAAAATCTATCACAGCTCAGTTGCAATATCCTAACAGGCTCTGGTAAAATGAAAGCTGAGCTGTGACTGGTTCTGGATGCGCAAATGTTTAAAGGAAATAGTCACCAGTGTCATCTGCACTAACCTGTCAGTACCGACAGTGCAGGTGACACTGATGAGTTACTCACCTTGTCCCGTTCCAGTCTCTCCGTTAAGCTTCAGCTCCAGCGGCGCTTAGTGATGTCACCGCTGCTTCAAGACCCAGCAGAGCAACAGCGGCTTGGGGCACGGGCGGAGCTTAGTGACATCACCGCTGCTGCTCCCTGCTGGGTCCCACTGCTAGAGAACAGTGACATCAGAAAGCTCCGCCCATGCCCCAAGCCAGGTGCCCAGAGCTGGAGCTAACGGTCATGATTACCAGAGATCCCTGGAACGGGACAAGGTCAGTACTGTCAGTGTCACCTGCACCGACCGGTTAGTGTGCAGGTGACAGATTTCCTTAAACAATTTAGGGGGGGGGGGGGGGGAGAAATTATATATATATATATAAACACACACCACATCTGCTAAGACATCCTATAGTAAGTTCATTTCATTCAAGATTTATCTGCACCGTTTTGATACGCTTGGCACACATAAGCCCAAAAAAATTAAAGATAAAACTGTCAAGTGGCTGCACACAGACAGTGCTAAGTCTCCCCCCATTGTCATTTTTTTTTTTTTTTTTTTTTTTTTTTATAGGGGAGATTTGTCAAAACCTGTCAAGAAAAAAAAATAAAAAAAATAAAAAAAAAAGTTGCCTATAGGAACCAGATTGCTGAAAAGGCTATAAAATTAAAAATAAAAAATTAAATAAGACAGCAGTCTAGTTGCTATGGGCAAAATCCCCCAATTAAGACACAGCTTTTTTTGCTTTGATTATGCACAAGTTTTAAGCAGACCAAAGCTCCCTAAATAGGGACAAAGAATGACATAATATTCTCAAGCCAAAGCATTTATTTGTACAAAGTACAGGGCAGTATAGCAGTGCCATAGGGCCACACACTGAGCACCTAAAACATAATGCTGGGACATCTTGCACCACAATACAGACAACCTAGGCCAGGGTTTCCCAACCAGGGTGCCTCCAGCTGTTGCAAAGCTACAATTCCCAGCATGCCCAGACAGCCTTCGGCTGTCTGGGCATGCTGGGAGTTGTAGTTTTGCAACAGCAGGAGGCACCCTAGTTGGAAAAACCCTGGCCTAGTCCTATACAGGAGGCCTGACATCATATACCGTCTCATGAAATGTCAGCTTCTTACCTGAACAGTAACTTCATTTTCTGAGCCAGAGTCATGTCAGCCAGAACCAGACAACCTCCTCCTCACAAAAGACTTTACACTAAACTAAAGACAACTTAGGCCAAACCAAACACCATATTGTGCTGCTCCCCTGTGTGACTAGAGCCAGAGCAGATCCTACTATGTGAGACACCTCCTCAGATCTCCTTTATGACAGCACTCACCTAATTGACCTAATTACTAAAGGCTGCTAAAGATTATCGTAATTAAGCAGGGCTCCGGCCTCCACAGCTGCACTCACCTACTGCCTCCTCTAGTGACAGCAGACGGGCTGAGGATCCATGGTGGCAGATTAAACATACAAAGTGGGGGGATTTACGCTAGAATTCCACTGAGGTTTCTGCACTGCGTTTTTTTAGGCTTAAAAATGCCAGAAAAACTGCCACAGTTTTTTCCTGCGTTTTGATGTTTTTTTTCTGGTGTTTTTACCTTTGTGTGGACTTTGCCTTTTTTGGCGTTTTTTTTTCCAAATTTGGTGGGGACCAAAAAAAAAGGGATGCAGTAGGGATGAAAACAAAATTATTTTATGAAATTTTTATTTTTTATAACGAAATTTTAATACATTTTTAATAAAGTGTGTGTGTGTGTTTCACTTTTTTTTCTGTATTTTTAAAAAAAATTTCAGGTAGTACTACTACTCCCAGCATGGATCAGAATGTTCCATGATGGGAGTAGTAGTACCTGTACTAATAGACAGATGACCCTGGGTGTTACTCCTGACACCCAATGCGATCGTCCATAATATAGTAGAGATGAGGAGCGGCTCTATACAGCGCTCCCATCTCTGCTCTGTACTCCAGCCGGCCAGTGATCTGAATAGAACATCATATTTTCATTCATATTTTCTGCCCATAGTGGGGATTGGCCGGAGGGTTGCAGCCAATCCCCGCTCTCTGAGGGAAATATGAATGGTGATGTTCTATTCATATCACTGGCCGGTGTGAGGTGGAAACCTGCATTATACACACTTATATAACTCAGCCCTGGTTGGGAACCCTGGCATACACACACATATCAGAGACTACAACTCCAAGCATGTGTCATTCAGGATTCACAACCCCCCCTTCACACATCGAAATAATCCCCAGTCCGAGATTCATTCCCCAGCTCCTGCAGTGTATACATCCCCAGCCCATGCACTTTGTCATCCTCCCGTTCAGTGAACACAGGCAGAGCAGGGATAGGGGAGATGAGGAGATGTGTGCCTCCTCTCTCCCCCTGCTCTGCCTTCGCTCCCCGCAGCTCTAGCTTCGGAAATCTTCGGAGAGCTGAGGGGAGGAGCGGAGGCATGTCTGCACGGGGCGCTAAGGAGAAAGCCGCTCTGCATTTCTGCAATAGATAGGACGATCACAGCGGATGTCAGGAGTGACACACAATGTGATCTGTCCTTAACTGCAGGTACTAATACTCCCTACATGGAGCACACTCTGCTCCATGCTGGGAGCTGTAGTACCTGCATTAATAGACAGATCGCAGCAAGTGTCGCTCCTGACACCCGCTGTGATCCTCCTGTATAATTGTATAGCTGTGGCTGCTCTCCTATGGTCCCCTGCACTGACGTATATATACACCTATTCATATTTCCCACAGAGTTGTGATTGGCTGGAACCATCTGGCCAATCACAGCTCTCTGCAGGAAATATGAATAGGTGTATATATACGGCAGCGCAGGGGACCATAGAAGAGCGGCCGCATCTATACATTATACAGGAGGATTGCAACGGGTGTCAGAAGTGGCATGGGCGATCTGTCAATTAGTACAGGTACTACTACTCCCATCATGGAACAGTGTGTTCCATGCTGGGAATAGTAGTACTACTTAAAACATTTTTTTTTTTAAGTGAAAAACACGCACACAATACATTTTTATTATTGTTGGCTATATTTTTAGTTCCCTGCCCGCCCACATAAATTGATCCCTGTTTAAAAATGTATAAAAATTTCTACTGACCTTGAGATCTGTATAAACCAAAATTTAGGAGCGGGCCGTAATGGATGTATCTGTGTACTTTAATATTTCTTGATTTATACCATCCTTTTCTATGTTTTTACATTTTCTTTGTTTCATTTTATGTGTTAATGATAATTGTTACTTATTTTACTTATTGTAATTGTTTTACATAACTCTAGAAAACCCAATAAAAATATTTAAAATATAACATTAAAAAAATAAAAAAAATCATAAAAATTTCGTTATAATAAAGATATATTTCATTAAATACAATTGTTTCCATCAATACTGTATCTTCAAAAAAAAAATTTAAAAACCATCTGAAAAAATGCCAAAGTTAAAACCCACATGCATTTTTTTACTCCCAGAGACTTCTATGGGAGAAAAACGCCACGATTTCAGATGACAAAACGCCATAGGCTCAACATGCTGCAACTTTGCAAAACTGCCAAGGAGCTGAAAAACGCCAAAAAGAGTGAAAAAACACCAGAAGGATTAAAAAAAAAAACACCAAACTAAAAAACGCAAAGTGGAAAAAGAATTTTGCGATCTCTTATTGATTTACAGTTAACATTTGGCCGCAGCGTTTTTTGGCCGAAAAGACGCCATGCGGCAGAATTGGCATTTTTCTTGGCGTTCCCCCCCTCCCCCCAAAAAAAGTGGAAGGCAAGTGGAAACTTAGACTTAACGAAATGTCGCACAACTTGTGCACAAAAACACACTGCAACAAATTATGCGACAAACACCCACAAGAAAACTCTTCCAAATTCTTAGAAATTCCCCCCAAAGTGTTCTCACCACGTTTTTGGCTCTGTTAAGCTATCTTCACACAGCAGAATTTCCACATGTGGAATTACGCATGCAGATTCCGCATTAAGTTAAAGCCCAAAAGGCTTCAATGGATTTCAGCACTCCGATTCACTTTTCAGAATATCGGAATACGCCGTCTCATAGATGGCTATGCATTCCATGCGGACTCCCACAAAGAATTAATGTGTTCATTCTTTGTGTGGACACGGAAAATGGAATTTCCGTGTCGGAAACATCTGGCACGCAAATTCCACTGTGTGCGAAGAGTAGCAGAATTCTGTTGAATTCAATGGGACTCCGGTGCAGCGGAATTTCTGTACGGACATTCCAAGCGGAATTCCGCATTGAAATTCCAAGGTGTAAACCTAGCCTGCGGAATCTGCATTAGAATTCTGAACAGAAATTCCAGAGCAGCAGAGTCTCTTTGCATTCAACGGGATTCTGCTGCGCTGTGCATCTGGCGGAATTTCTGTGCCAGATGTTCCTGGCACGGAAAGTGCTACACTGCTCAAAAAAATAAACGGAAAACTAAGATAACACATCCTAGATCTGAATGAATGAACTAATCATATGAAATACTTCCATCTTTACATAGCTGAATGTGCTGATAACAAAATCACACAAACATTATCAATGAAAATCAAATTTATCAACCCATGGAGGTCTGGATATGGAGTCACACTCAAAATCAAAGTGGAAAACCACACTACAGGCTGATCCGACTTTATGTAATGTCCTTAAAACAAGTCAAAATGAGGCTCAGTAGTGTGTGTGGCCTCCACGTGCCCATATGACCTCCCTACAACGCCTGGGCATGCTCCTGATGAGGTGGCGGACAGTCCTGGACAGTCTGTGGTGCAACGTGGCATTGGTGGATGGAGCGAGACATGATGTCCCAGATGTGCTCATTCGGATTCAGGTCTTAGGAACGGGCGGGCCAGTCCATAGCATCAATGCCTTCCCCTTGCAGGAACTGCTGACACACTCCAGCCACATGGGGTCTAGCATTGTCTTGTATTAGGAGGAACCCAGGGCCAACCGCAGCAGCATATGGTCTCACAAGGGGTCTGAGGATCTCATCTCGGTACCTAATGGCAGTCAGGCTACCTCTGGCAAGCACATGGAGGGCTGTGCGGCCCCCCCAAAGAAATGCCACCCCACACCATTATTGACCCACCGCCAAACTGGTCATGCTGGAGGATGTTGCAGGCAGCAGAACATTCTCCATGGTGTCTCCAGACTTTGTCACGTCTGTCACATGTGCTTAGTGTGAACCTGCTTTCATCAGTGAAGAGCACAGGGTGCCAGTGGCGAATTGCCAATCTTGATGTTCTCTGGCAAATGCCAAACGTCCTGCACCGTGTTGGGCTGTAAGCACAACGCACACCTGTGGATGTCTGTTTCTGACCGCGCTCCTCCTGCTCCTCCTTGCACAAAGGTGGAGGTAGCGGCTGGGTTGTTGCCCTCCTGGCCTGTCTTCTGGCCTGTCTTCTGGTAGCGTCTCCATGCTCAGGACACTACGCTGACAGACACAGCAAACCTTCTTGCCACAGCTCGCATTGATGTGCCATCCTGGATGAGCTGCACTACCTGAGCCACTTGTGTGGGTTGTAGACTCCGTCTCATGCTACCACTAGAGTGAAAGCACCGCCAGTATTCAAAAGTGACTAAAACATCAGCCAGGAAGCATAGGAACTGAGAAGTGGTCTGTTGTCGCCACCTACAGAACCACTCCTTTATTGGGGTGTTTTGCTAATTTCCTATAATTTCCACCTGTTGTCTGTTCCATTTGCACAACAGCATGTGAAATTGATTGTCAATCAGTGTTGCTTCCTGAGTGGACAGTGTGATGTCACAGAAGTGTCATTGACTTGGAGTTACATTGTGTTTTTAACTGTTCCCTTTATTTTTTTAAGCAATGTATTTCCGTGTTTGCAGAAAATGAACCTGTTTGTTCTTATTGGGGACTCCGCATAGGCTGCATAGCCATCTATGAGACGGCGAATTCCCACACGGTCCTAACGTCGGCATATTATGCGGGAATGTCCACACAGAGATTTTCAGTGTGGACATTCCGAAGAGTGAACATAGCCTAATTCTATGTTCAATGCCAGAATATCCATGCGGAATTCCACACAGAGATTATGCAGCAGCAGAGTCCCATTGATTTCAAAGGAATTCTGCTGCGTTGTGGACATAGTTCCGCACTGGAAACATCTGGCACGGAAATCAAATTCCGGTGTCTGCCGAAAGAACAGACATGTCCATTTTTTCTGCAAACTCCGCACGGAATACATGGCCATCTAGGAGACGGTGCATTCCCGAGTGGTCCTCGTCTGCAGAATGTCCGCATGGGGAGAACAGAAAAAGCTCTTTGCAGATATTTTCCTTGGGTGGATTTGAACCTAGGACCCCAGCGCTGCTAACCAAAAATGCACATTCATATTTTCTGTCACTGTCTGAATTGATAAAATAAGAGAAAATGAAGCTACAGAAAAGTAAATGGAAAAATATATAATTTTATTGAGAAAAAAAATAACATGTTAAAAACAGTTAAAAAAGGAGGAATGGGGACGTGACATCCCTGGGCCCTCGGCACTCAGGGGGAGATTTATCAAAACCTGTCCAGAGGAAAAGTTGCTGAGTTTCCCATAGCAACCAATCAGATCGCTTCTTTCCTTTTTCACAGGCCTTTTCAAAAATGAAAGAAGCGATCTGATTGGTTGCTATGGACAACTCAGCAACTTTCCCTCTGGACAGGTTTTGATAAATCTCCCCCTCATCAGTGTTTACCCTCTTGGTTGGTATCTTGCTTTGTATCCACTTTATATCGTTGTTACCAGTTTTTTTTTTGCACTAGCTAATCTGCAGCACATTGCACTTTAGAGTTGCAGACTGCAGCACATTTCACTTTAGAGTTCTGAGACTACTGGGGTGAAAAACTGTAACAAACCTCCTCCTAATGTAACCTCCTTTCTACTTGTCACTGTAACAAACCCCCTTCTCATGTAATCTCCTTACTACTGGGGTGACACACTGTAACAAACCTCCCCCTCATGTAATCTCCTTCCTCCTGGGGTGACACACTGTAACAAACCTCCTCCTCCTGTACTCTCCTTACTACTGGGGTGACACACTGTAACAAACCTCCTCCTCATGTAATCTCCTTCCTACTAGGGTGACACAATGTAACAAACCTCCTCCTCCTGTACTCTCCTTACTACTAGGGTGACACAATGTAACAAACCTCCTCCTCATGTAATCTCCTTACTACTGGGGTGACACACTGTAACAAACCTCCTCCACCTGTAATCTCCTTACTACTAGGGTGACACAATGTAAGGCTAGGATTCCGCTTGTTTTTTTTCCCCTGTGTTCTTTTTTTCACAGAAAAAAACACCAGTGCAATTTCCTGTGTCTGACATTTTTTCTGGCGTTTTTGCATTTGAGTGGAAATTGCATTTTTGGCCCCTTTGGCATTTTTAACAAAAATAGTTGAGTACCAAAAAAAAAAAAAGGATGCAGTAGGGATGGGAACATTTTTTTTTTTAAATTAATTTTTAAAAAAGTGTGTGTTTCACTTTTTTTCTCTATTTTTAATTTTTTTTAGGTAGCACTACTACTCCCATCATGGAACAGACTGTTCCATGATGGGAGTAGTAGTACCTGTACTAATAGACATATCGCCTGATGCGATCGTCCATTATATAGCAGAGATGTGAAGCGGCTCTATACAGCGCTCGTATCTCTGCTCTGTATTCCGGCCAGTGATGTGAATTGAACATCACTCATTCATATTTTCCGTCCAGAGTGGGGATTGGCCGGATGGTTGCAGCCAATCACAGCTCTCAGCGGGAAATATCAATGAGTGATGTTCTATTCATATCACTGGCCTGGCCGCTGTATAGAGCCGCTCTGCATCTCTGCTATATTATGGACGATCACATCAGGTGTCAGGAGTGACATCCGCTGTGATCTGTCCTTAACTGCAGGTACTACCGTTCCCAATATCGAGCACACTCATCTCCATGCTGGGAGCTGTAGTACCTGCATTAATAGACAGATCGCAGCGAGTGTAATTTCTGACACCTGTTGCGATCTGTCTATTAATGCAGGTACTACAGCTCCCAGCATGGAGATGAGTGTGCTCCATGTTGGGAGCAGTAGTACCTGCAGTTAAGGAAAGATCATAGCGGATGTCACTCCTGACACCAGCTGTGATCCTCCTGTATAATGTATAGATGCGGCCGGTGCTCTTCTTTGGTCCCCTGCACTGACATATATAGACACATGTACCTATTTCCCACAGAGTTGTGATTGGCTGGAACCATCTGACCAATCACAGCTCTCTGCAGGAAATATGAATAAGTGTATATATACGGCAGTGCAGGGGACCATAGAAGAGAGGCCGACCGCATCTATAAATAATACAGGAGGATCGCAACTGACCCCGGGCGATCTGTCAATTAGTACAGGTACTACTGCTCCCATCATGGAACAGTGTGTTCCATGTTGGAAGTAGTAGTACTACCTAAAAAATATAAAAAATAAAGAATAAAAAGTGAAACACACACACACACGCTACATTTTTATTGTCGGCTACATTTTTAGTGCCCTGCCCGCCCACATAAATTGATCCATGTTAAAAAATTTCTTTATAAAAAAAGATACATTTCGTTAAATACAATTTTTCCATCACTACTTTATCTTTTTTTTTTTTTAATGGTACCCTACGAAATTGTATTAAAAAAGGTATCTCCATTACTTTTTGGGATCGTCAAAGTCCAAAAAAGAATAAAAACCGCCTGCAAAAACGCCAAAGTTAAAACCCACATGGCGTATTTCTTGGTGTTTCTTTTTACTCCCATAGACTTCTATGGGAGAAAAATGCCACGATTTCAGGGGAAAAAACGCCATAAGCTCAAGGAGCTGAAAAAGAGTGAAAAATTGGCAAAAGGATAAAAAAAAAAAAAAAATTTTTTTAAACGGCAAACTGAAAGAATGCAAAATAGAAAAATAATTTTTACATTGATTTACAGCTGACATCTGGCCGCAGCGTTTTTTGGCCGAAAAAACGCCATGCGTCAGAATTGGCATTTTTCTTGGTGTTTTCCCCCCAAAAAAACTAGTGAAATTCCAGCCTCACAGGGGGAATGGTGCGGGCTGTGAGCGAGTGGTTCGTTTGCCAGCTGGCTAAGTTTCTTATGGCAGGCAGAGCAGCACCCCCCTCAAGAGGATGCTCTAGGCGGCTGCCTATTTGGCCTCTATATTTTGCCTATTTGGCCTGTATCTGATAAAACATAATATCGCTGCTTCTCATTTGTGTACTGTCTTATATTAATGCTCTGGTGGAAAACTTTTTTTTTTTTTAAATGAACTGGTGCCAGAAAGTTAAACAGATTTGTAAATTACTTCTATTAAACAATCTTAATCCTTTCAGTACTTTTTAGCAGCTGTTTGCTACAGAGGAAATTCTTTTCTTTTTGAATTTCTTTTTTGTCTTGTCCACAGTGCTCTCTGCTGACACCTTATGCTCTGTCCAGAGCAGGAGAAAATCCCCATAGCAAACCTATGCTGCTCTGGACAGTTCCTGACATGGACAGAGGAGTCAGCAGAGAGCACTGTGGACAACACAAAAAAGAAATTCAAAAAGTAAAGAATTCCCTCTGTAGCATACAGCTGCTAAAAAGTACTAAAAGGATTAACATTTTTTAATAGAAGTAATTTACAAATCTGTTTAACTTTCTGGCACCAGTTCATTAAAAAAAAAAAAAAGTTTTCCACCGGAGTACCCCTTTAATTGCTGGTATACCTTCCAGTATCCTGGTGATGATGCCTTTCTCTGCCCATTCCTCCTTTATTAACTGTTTTTAACATGTGTGTTATTTTTTTCTCTTAATAAAATGATATATTTTTGCATGTACTTTTGATTAGCTCCATTTTTTTTTTGTGGTTATTGGGAGTTTACATATAGGTGTACCGCATATTGGGGGATTTATTCATTTGCACTTGCTGTGTTATAGGTTATTGGTTTGTGTATGCAGACTTCCCCACTGTACGTTAGGTCCTATGCTTGACTTGTTTACAGTGTCTGCATTGGTACAGTATAAGGCATGCATATTACGCATATTTTTGCATCCATATTATGGACCGACTACATTTCTGCTGACCCAAAAACTTAAAGGGGTATTCCAGGAAAAAACTTTTTTTTTTATATATATCAACTGGCTCCAGAAAGTTAAACAGATTTGTAAATTACTTCAATTAAAAAATCTTAATCCTTTCAGTACTTATGAGCTTCTGAAGTTAAGGTTGTTCCTTTCTGTCTAAATCCTCTCTGATGACACCTGTCTCGGGAAATGCCCAGAGGTTTGCTATGGGGATTTGCTTCTAAACTGGGTGTTTCCCGAGACAGGTGTCATCAGAGAGGATTTAGACAGAACAGAACAACCTTAACTTCAGAAGCTCATAAGTACTGAAAGGATTAAGATTTTTTTAATAGAAGTAATTTACAAATCTGTTTAACTTTCCGGAGCCAGTTGATATATAAAAAAAAGTTTTTTCCTGGAATACCCCTTTAATCAGCCTGAACAAGTGATTCCGGTATTTATCATTTATCTGCACTTCCCAGGAATTACCACTATGTGGCAGCACTGTTACCTTTTGGAGGAATTTACTATCATGTTTTCATGATTTCTTTTTATGTTATAGCATAGGACAGTGTTTTCCAAACAGTGCGTCTCTGGCTATTGCAAAACTTCAACTCCCAGCATGCCCGGACAGCCTTTGGCTGTCCGGGCATGCTGGGAGTTGTAGTTTTGCAACAGCTGGAGGCACGCTGTTTGAAAAACATTGGCTTATTATATCTGGATACACATTTTTTTTCATTTTTTTTTTTTGTCATTTTTAAACACAAGTCTGTGGAAAAATACAAGCGTTTTATTCCCAACACGCTACTTATTAAAAAGGAAAGTATGCAAAAAAAATCCCGATAACACCAAGAAACCAATAACCTTTCTAATATACTACATAAGAAAATTACTATCACTGACATAACGTATCGATAGCTTTTATTCATCAAACCATAAACAACACTTAGGAAGCTAATTTTAACTATTTATTAAAGTCTTAAAAAACCTTATAGCAACATAATATTCAAAAGCACCAGTTGCATAAATCAACAAAGTAGTATAATTCTCCAATGATGAACACCTGTATATCCCTACGCGTTTCCCCGTGTATCTAATAATATACAGCGGTTCATCAGGGGATTTTCATATACATGAAAGATAATACTATAAGATCAGGAATAATGTAAGCAATATAACAATATATGGAGCTAAGTGTAGATGAAAAACATGAATTTAGCAGAAAATGCAGACATTAGCAGTAGCTAGACAAACATAGCATAACATGAAGCAGATGGTGTGTCCCTAAATTAGGGCCTTGGAGTTTTGCTTGTAGTATAATCTGGCTGTGAATCCTGTGGCAAAAAAGAAATAGACAAACCACATAGAAAGCATAGAAATACAATTACAAAAGTACATCAGCACATGAAAAAAGATCTATCATGCAATACATTTAACACATGTGCTACATACACAGAGATCTAAAAACATAAAACACAAAAAGGAAACACCACATACGAAAATAAGAAGCGGATTGAGTAATTAATTAAATTGGTAGTAAAATATCTAAAGAGACGTGTAAATTCTCCCAATAACGGACAACACCGAAAAACTGATATTAATAGATAGAAAAAAGGAAGAAAAAGGGGAAGCCAAAACAGATAATAAATAATTTCCCTACCATAAGAAAATGCATTTCCTTTTTATAGAAATTACGGCTTATAAAAAAGACCACTAGGGGTCCTCGTACCATCTAGAACATAATGCTGCCCGGCTGCGGCATCATATTTGTCCAAGCTGAAGCACAGGCTGGGAAAAAGTCCAGGAAGTGAGGGCGGGACTAGCACTCCTCTGTGCTCACTCCTGTCCTATCAGACTGCAATATGAAAAGAGAGAGGAAGGGGTTACAGAGCAGCCTGCAGTGATTGGATGAAGAGACCCAACACAGCACAGCAGACTCAGGGAGGAAGTGAATGCATGGTAAGAGAGGGCGGGCTCAGCGCTTGTCTCGGGCATGCCCCTTTACTGTGCAGGGGATGTCAGAATGAGTGAGCAGCAGAACAGTGGGATTTGTGAGTCAAATACAGAAGCTAGACACGTAGAAAAAACATTGTAAATAATCTGCATAACCCAGTGAGTAACATATATAAGTATAATTTTTTTCTATGATATGACTGGTACACTTCATAGGGGTTGTCCCACCATTAACCCTTTATAGCCTATCCACAAGATAAGCATTCAATGTCTATGGGCACAATACCGCGCATAATAAATTGCCATCCGTAAAATCTCTAGTAGAGTGTGAATGTGCCCTTAGGCTGGATTTACACATAGACAAAGATTTACTATGGCAAATGCGACAGAATACTGGTGCAGTTTGTGACAAAAATCTGTCGTGCCATATTAACCATACGTTTTAGACACTTTTTAGGTACTTAAAACGCAAAAAGGGAATCTAAAAAATTTTTTGTATGTAGAATGATTTAGCTGACCTACAAGGGGTCATATAATCTCCCAGCATCAGAAATGCAGAAAAAACTTTTTAGGAAAAAGTGTGGGGGGAGTGCTACTAAAATATAACTTTTAATATAATAATTTTAAAATACACCACTGAAGTGATTGTGAACCAATACCACCTTAAAAACTGATACACAGGATCCACTCTAGGTTACCACCCGTATGGTGGATTTACCAGTATTCAGAGCGCCACCAATCCGGTGGATTTATATGAATATATACCGTTCTCAGATATATATCGTTCTCTACGCGTTTCTGCCCTAATCTAGAGCGTCATCAGGAGAACTTCATATATATAGAAAGTCTCAACAATGTGGAAAATGTGTGAGATAAAGAGATAACAATGGCGTCACTCAATATATAAACATAGATAAATGCATGTAGCACCCCTGTGCTAAGTGCCACTATGCGGGTGTAATTGATCTACATGTGGCACCCCGATACTAGGTGCCACTATGCGGGTGTAATTACAGCGGATCCAAAGGAGATGACAGTCCGTGGTCCGTCTCCCAGTACAGTCCGCTGATGTAACCGCCAATTACAGGATCCCGGAAGGTGCGCAAACCCGCAATGGCGGGGAGCCAGTAACAGTCCGACCGGCTTCTATGCGCTGCCTTCAAGGCAGCGCATAGAAGCCGGTCGGACTGCTACTGGCTCCCCGCCATTGCGGGTTTGCGCACCTTCCGGGATCCTGTAATTGGCGGTTACATCAGCGGACTGTACTGGGAAACGGACCACGGACTGTCATCTCCTTTGGATCCGCTGTAATTACACCCGCATAGTGGCACCTAGTATCGGGGTGCCACATGTAGATCAATTACACCCGCATAGTGGCACTTAGCACAGGGGTGCTACATGCATTTATCTATGTTTATATATTGAGTGACGCCATTGTTATCTCTTTATCTCACACATTTTCCACATTGTTGAGACTTTCTATATATATGAAGTTCTCCTGATGACGCTCTAGATTAGGGCAGAAACGCGTAGAGAACGATATATATCTGAGAACGGTATATATTCATATAAATCCACCGGATTGGTGGCGCTCTGAATACTGGTAAATCCACCATACGGGTGGTAACCTAGAGTGGATCCTGTGTATCAGTTTTTAAGATGGTATTGGTTCACAATCACTTCAGTGGTGTATTTTAAAATTATTATATTAAAAGTTATATTTTAGTAGCACTCCCCCCACACTTTTTCCTAAAAAGTTTTTTCTGCAAAAAGGGAATCTGTCAGCAATTTTTAGCTACCGAAATTGCCGGCAGTTCCACAAAGTCAAGTTGGAGGGGAGTGGAATGATACCTTAGGTCTGGGTTAGGCTGGGTCCACACTACGTTTTGTCCCATATGGGAGCGCATATGGCAGGAGGGAGCTAAAACCTCGCGCTCCCGTATGTGACCGTATGTCATTCACTTCAATGAGCCGACCGGAGTGAAACGTTCGGTCCGGTCGGCTCATTTTTGCGCCGTATGCGCTTTTACAACCGGACCTAAAACCGTGGTTGACCACGGTTTTAGGTCCGGTTGTAAAAGCGCATACGGCGCAAAAATGAGCCGACCGGACCGAACGTTTCACTCCGGTCGGCTCATTGAAGTGAATGACATACGGGAGCGCATACGGTCACATACGGGAGCGCGAGGTTTTAGCTCCCTCCTGCCGTATGCGCTCCCGTATGGGACAAAACGTAGTGTGGACCCAGCCTTATGCTGCCTGCATGATGGAGATAAATATTGTTCTATGCCACTAAAGCCGCTAAAAGTGTCAAATAGACGGGCTCTTCTTCTTCCGTGCCTGCAGATCTCTACATTGAAAACTTTCCTGGCCCCTCCTCTCACGTCTGTCCAATCAGAAAACAACTATAGCTGTCAATCATACATGAGAGGTGGGGCCAGGAAAGACCTCAATGCAGAAAGCTCCGGGTACAGAAGAAAAAGGGCCCGCCTCTTTGACACTTGTGGTGTCTGTGACACAGAACAACATTTATCTCATGCAAGCAGTATAACCAAGACCTCGACTTTACAGGGCTGTCAGCAGTAGTGGTAGCTGAAAAATGCAGACAAATTCCCTTAAAGGGGTTATCCAGGAATAAAAACACATAGCTGCTTTCTTCCTCAAGTTGCATGTGGTAGTGCAGCTCAGTGTCATTGAAGTGAATAGAGCCAAGTTGTAATACCACATGCAACCTGAGGACAGGTGTGGCACTGTTTTCAAAGTAAAGCAGCTATGTTTTTCTAATCCTGGATAACCCTTTTAAAGGGGTACTCCACTGGCCAGCGTTCGGACAACAATTAGTTCCGAACACTGTGTGCATGCTGCAGGGGTCGGCCATGCCCCCTCGTGATGTCACGTCACGCCCCCTCAATGCAAGTCTATGGGAGGGGGCGTGACGTTGTCACGCCCCCTCCCATAGACTTGCATTGAGGGGGCGTGACGTGACGTCACGAGGGGGCATGGCCGACCCCGCAGTGCGCACACAGAGTTTGGAACTAAATGTGCCGAACGCTGGCCAGTGGAGTACCCCTTTAAGGCTAGTGTCACACAAGACCACTTTATGGAAATTTGCCACTGTAGTTTTTTAGCCAAATCTAAAAATAGATGCAACAGACTTAGGAGATATATAGGAAGGATTTATACTTCTTCTTCCTGCTGGCTCATGAACTTCTGTGGTAGTTTTCCAAAATACTGTCCTGTGTGACCCCAGCCCTATGCCAACTAATAGTTGGTCTAAACTGAGACTAGAACACCACAGTCTAAGAACGTGACAGGTTTATTGAGCCATCGTGATATATCTGGCGCGTTCTTTAACTGTCTAATCTAAGTTTACACGCTCTAAGAATTAGACATTTTTAGTAAATCTGGGCCGCAGTTTTCCGATCAGTATTCGGGCTTAATTTTGGAGCTCATTGAATACACCCATTGGTTTCTACAACAGATGGAGACTTGTAGTGTTGTTGTGTGCCATCTAGTGGCATAAGCATGTAATGCATTGCCTCTCAAAATTTGCCAGTCAACTGCTACCATAGAGACGTCCAAACTTTTCATGTTGGTGACACCCTTTTTAGACATGCATTATTATTAGTATTATTACTTGTATTGTGTGTCCTTTGTTGCTCTGGTGGGGGGACCACCAATAAGGATGATCCACAGTGGCATAATAGTAAACTAAATATACATTATCCTAAAGCGTACCACAAAAAAAAACAAAAAAAAAACTTCTATATATTACTCCCTAGGTCATGCTGATTTTTTATGTGTCTAGCTTCTGTATTTGGCTCATAAATCCCTCTGTTTTGCTGCTCACTCATTCTGACATCCACTGCTCAGGAAGGGGCATGTCTGAGACAAGCACTGAGCCCGTCCTCAATATGCATTCACTTCCTTCCTGAGTCTGCTGTGCTGTGCTGGGTCTCTTCATCCAATCACTGCAGCTGGGACATAGATGATGCTGCAGCCGAACAGGATTATGTTCTGGATGGTATAGGGACCCCTAGTGGTCTTTTTTCTTTTTTTTTAAATAAGCCATGATATCTATAAGAAGGAGATAACATTTTCTTATGAAGTATATTAGAAAGGGTAATGTTTTGCCAAGATGGACAGCATATAAAAAGATTATGATTCTGACTGTGCCCATTTATGCATTAGAGTATCAGCATTACAAAAGAGGCTGCCTCGAAAGACCCCCCCCCCTATGGCATTTCATCATCATCCTTCATCATCCTACATATCCTATATGCCATTTCAAATCCCCCTTATCACCCACTGTGCAATGTTATCCCCCCCTATATTTAATAATCACCACTAACCTCCACACATCCAGCTCCATGGCAGGTTCTGGTGCAGGCTCAGATGCTCCCGATGGTGTACTACGAGTGATGTCGTTCTGTTCTGCTCCTCAGGCGCCACCGTCAGCCACCACTCTGTCCATCTCAGGAACTGTCCAGAGCAGGATAGGTTTGCTATGGGGATTTGTTCCTGCTGTGGACAGTTCATGACACGGACAGAGGTGGCAGCAGAGAGCACTGTGGTCAGACTGGAAAGAACTACACAACTTCCTCTGGAGCATACAGCAGCTGATAAGTACCGGAAGGATTACATTTTTTAAATAGAAGTAATTTACAAGTATGTTTAACTTTGTGGCTCCAGTTGATTTAAAAAAAGTTTATTTCCACCAGAGTACCCCTTTAAAGAATTGGCCCATTTACACGGGCAGTGGAAAAATTATGCAGAGAAATTCTGTTGGAGCAGAATCCTATTGCTTTCAATGGGATCCTGCTGCACCGTGCATACAATGAATTTTCGGCAGTGGAAACATCTGTCACGGAAATTCAGATTACGGGCTCAGAAATGTATTGCTATCTATGGTGACAGCGCATTTTCGATCCTAACACTGGCTTGTTGTCCCGGCATCTGCAGCCTGTGGAATCTTCAACTGGAAATTTTCCAGGCTGACATTCCGCCATGTGAACCCTTAGGCTGGGTTCACACCACAGAATTTCCGCCTGCAATTCCGTTGAAATTGAAAATGGGTTTCCGTTCACAAATTCACACTTCGGAATTTGTGAAGCGGAATTTGTGAACAGAAAATCCGCTTGAAAATTTCCGTCTGAAGAACGGTGTTGCTCATTCTTCAGGCGGAAATACTCGCGGTACACATTGCAGTCTATTGGAGACTGCAGGGTACGCGTGGTCCTAGCGCCGACTGATTCAGTCGGTGCTGGCCGCACTAGAAATCTCCCGGAGAGTCCGCAGTGTGAACCTAGCGTTATAGAACATGTGAACATATCCTAATCTTTAAAAGAGCACCAATCTATGGTTTTGCTTTAGGACCATAGGAGGTTCCAGTGACGTGTTATCCCACCATGCATTGTAACGGTGAGTGACAGCTGACACGGACCAATCCAAAACGGCCCTGCCCATATAAGGGAGCTGCGGCCATTAAGTGCTCTCTTTCCTCGTGGGCTGCTGATAGAGGAGGATCTGCGCAGCTATCTTAAGCAGTGACCAGGCCCAAGCCTTGCGGCAACGGCCATCCATACAGAACTGTGAGTTATCTTGATCCCTGTTAACTTTGCGGGATCACCGGACCTAAATAGACCCCTAAATCCGGACGGATCTCTGCACAACTCCTAATTCTAGTAATCCTTGGATAAGTCAACGGTCCGCAGCATCTGTCAATCATTGCTGAGCTGTATAGAGACTGTATTACTGAGACTGTTGCGGTTAATTGGATGTACCGCAAGTACTTCAGTAAATTTTATGCAAGTTCAAGTTCATCCCTATTGTGGACCTTCCTTCATTTAAGCACGCACCTATCGTTTCTGGGAAGGGTGGCGATAGGCCAAAAATTTACCTCAGCGTATTAACCCCCACCCTGGCGTCACGAGTGACAGGGGTTAAATTAACCCCTCATCTACCTAAGCAACACCCCCACTGCATTATATCCCCCCAAGGGCTACCACAAACCTTTTTGGCGTTGCACAAACAGGATTCGGGTGTGTGCCTACTACTGTTGCCACTAGTTAAAGTGTACTCCCCCCAAAAAACAAACTTTATTCATGTGGTGTAAACCGTGTTGTTGTGTACGGGAGCAATGTCTGTGGTGCACCATGCAAGGGGGCCACGAGAAAGGTAAGGGGGAGGTGAAAATTCATCCGCAAATAAGATGTGTAAACTGCGCAATGAGTTCATGCTGCGATCCTCTGGTCCGGTCAGCACAGGCGGAGCCGAACTGCTGGCGGAAAAGCGTGCGAGAAAGCCTGCGCTGTGCCATGCCCCGCCCCTGGGCGTGGCTGCCAAGTTGCTGTATCACAGCAGAAAGAGAACTTGGAGATACAGGAGACGTCTCTGGAGGGACTGGAAGTCGGGGCTGCACCGATGACGTCCTTCCTGCCGGCCGCCATTTTGGGGAGTCCCACTATAAAAGACGCCCCGCACAGCGACCTCTTCAGTCTGCACAGGGAGCCGGAGAGTACAGACATGGCAGAGAGCAGCATTCCACGGGGTGAAGATGGCAAAATGGCGCAGAAACAGCGGAAAGTTGTGGCAGTCGCAGCCCGACTTTTCCAAGAACTTGCTGACCGTCTGCAGCTGTTGTCATTAGACGAAGAGGGGGCCTGCAATCTTCCCCCACTGCCTGATGATGACGTCGATTGGCCAGAGACACCTCCAGCGGAGAGCGCAGGGACACCTGGAGGTGCATCGCCGGTGAGACTGTCCCCTCACCACAGAACTTGGGGCTCGTGGGCCGAGATCCCATCGGAGGAGTCTGCAGTGAGTACCCCGCCAGAGGCGGACTTCACTTCCTCCTCCAGCCCTGAGGTCATTCCTCGATCAAGCTTGCCAAGTGCACGACCATGCTCACCGAAATTGCCACAATGGGTGTTTGGAGATGAGCCGGAGCTGATCGAATATATGCACAAGGTACTTCAGCCAATACCTGGGAAGCCACTCCCACAAATCCCAACTGCACAGAGAGAAAGGGCCCGTCAAGAAGCCGAGCTGGCCGAATTGATGGAAAAGTTAAAGGCCCGACACAAAGAACTGTATGCCCCTAAGCACGTGCATTTGCCTCATGAAGAAAAAGTGCGGTATCAAGAAAATACCAAAGAAATGCAGGCATTGTACATACGCAGATGGGATCACCCCCGAAAAGGGGAGGAGCCATTGGAAAGAAGAAGAGCAACTGTGGCACACTGGGCAGACCATCCTCGTAAACCGGCGAGCAGTGCAAAGGCCATATCTACACAAGAAGTTCTACACCTTGGAGGTGGGTGAAATTGTGGAGTACACCCCCGTCCAAAGCCTGCATGGAGAATGGGCTGCTGCGGTCACAAGACCAACTGCCCCAACACAGCTTCCTTTCAAGTATTTCCCGTCGACTGATTGGGAGTCCGATCCCTTTGACTTGAGGCCGACATGGTCCGCTCCTAAAGCCTCCATCAACGTACCCAAGGAGGAGGAGCCTCAACAGCAAAGATAATCTTCTGTGTACAGCAAAGAGCCAAGTTCATCATCTTCGGTGTACAGCAAAGAGCCAAGTTCATCATCTTCTGTGTCCCGCCAAGAGCCAAGTCTTGCA
The DNA here is from genome assembly GCF_029499605.1 of Hyla sarda. Classification (NCBI taxonomy): domain Eukaryota; kingdom Metazoa; phylum Chordata; class Amphibia; order Anura; family Hylidae; genus Hyla; species Hyla sarda. The sequence goes on from NC_079191.1 coordinate 64,794,526, forward strand.
CAGGATCAGGAAAGTAGGCGAAAGTTGCGGCCACCACAATCAGTACCTAGGCCCTCTCGGAGCCATGAGAGTTCGCCTGTTCCTGAGGTAACGACGAAAGGGTCATGGGTACATCCTAGTTTGGAGATGGTGCTCAAGCCCTATTGCCCCACTTACATTCCGGCTAGCAAGCCTATGGCCTCTTTGAATCCTACCATCAACCGCTCCACCCTCACCAGTGTGGTGTGGCAGAGCTATGTTAATTCCATACCTGCCCCTGATGTTGGGAGGTACAGAGGAACCAGGAGAGGCACAACAAGAGTGAGGAAGAATATTCTCTAAAGAACTTCAAAGTAATGTCTTGTTGTTTTATTAACCACTTTTGTTTTACAGCAACCAAGTTCAAGAAGTGTGCCTAGCAGAACTGTGCTAAGATTGTTCCAGTTTAAAGTAATGTAATAACTAAGCTTGTGCCTGACCATAGGTCAAGGGACTCCTAGCCAGTAGGAGATTCATAAGGACTGTACTCGGCTGATTTGTGGTACGTCCGTGTTTTCCTTTCCCTTCCCATGAACTCTTAGTGTAGGTGGACTGCTGATCCTTACACGCCAATTTGTATATTTTTATGGACTCTTAGTGTAGGTGGACTGTTGATCCATACACGTCTGTTTTATGTATACACCAGCAGCTACATAAGAACTCTTATGCTAAGTGCTCCTCTTATCAGGTGAATGCGCTTGAACTCTGTTGGAGTGTTGATAATTGTGTAGGTTTGAGTAATAAATATGTATATGGTTCTTGTACACAGGAAGGTGTCCTCGTGTCTGTGTACATAAAAAACAGGTAAAGGTTGTGCATAGAAAATAGCCCAATGTCTATGTACATAAAAAGTAGGTAAGAGTTGTACACGGAAAATGTCAGAGTGTTACACGTGTACACTAAACCCTAAAAACTTAAATAATTTTTGTACATACAAATGTATAGAATGCTAAAGGTGTTTCATAGGGAAGATTGCCCTTAAGATAGTACTTGCACACATAGTACTCTAAACTACTGACTTAAATGTACTACCTCAGTCTATGTCAGTACATACACAAAAATAAAATATATCTCACATTCAAGAAACACTTGGGAATTGTAGCCTATTGATATCCAATTCCTGCCACTGTTAGGTACACTCATGTTTCTTTTCTCTGTATTACATGTGTGAGATGCTCTACCTGGCCAGTAGGTACTCTTGCGAGTATAGAATTAAACACGTATTTCTAAAGGTAACCTAGGTAGGTTATTTGGAAGTAGCGTGTAGCCGATAGACCCTAGCAGCCAATCTTACTGTGACCTAGCTTCCGGCTAGCCAGTATACCTTTCGTGTACTAACAGGTAACTTTTGTTGGCAAAAAGTGTGAGATTTCAAAATGTTTAGTCAGCTTGAACCTAGATGTATAAAGAGCTGTACTGATGTCTAGTTAGCCTCATAAATGTTATAGAGAGCTGTAATAAATGTTTAAGGAGCTAGAAACTAAAGGTTAGATAGCTTCATCACTGTCTAGGTAGCATCAAAATGTCTAGATAGATTCCTATTGTCTAGTTAAGATACTAGTAAGAGTATCCAGAGAATGTGAATGTGTTTAATGTTTACTTAGGTTTTGTCAGGATGTATAGAAAAAAAAAAAAATATATATATATATAATCCTGTTTTAGTCCTAGTTCCTCTGCCTTAGGGGACAGGCGTCGAGGTCGACTTATTTTAAGTAAGGGGGTTTGTGGTGTCCCGGTACCATATTTTATACGTTACCTATGTAGAGGTCCCCATAGTCAGAGTCCCTAGGACATCGGGGTCCCTCTTTTCTAGTCTTCCCCTTGTCACCTCTCACTTAGCCACTAGATATATAATAGTTCTATCTGATATTTATACAGTTATAAGTATACAAAGTGTATATAGTGAATTATCTACCTGTTTGTAGCGTGACAGGACCTGCGGGTCATGTGATCTGGTCAAACTCTATGGTTTTGCTTTAGGACCTTAGGAGGTCCCTTTGACATGTTATCCCACCATGGATTGTAACGGTGAGTGACAGCTGACACGGACCAATCCAAAACGGCCCTGCCCATTTAAGGGAGCGGCGGCCATTAAGCTCTTTTTTCCTCGTGGGCTGCTGATAGAGGAGGATCTGCGCAGCTATCTTCAGCAATGACCAGGCCCTTGCGGCAACGGTCATCCATATATGTCACGATTCGGCTTCCAGGTAGTGGATCCTCTGTGTCAGCGAGGGATTGGCGTGGACCGTGCTAGTGGACCGGTTCTAAGAGGCTACTGGTTTTCACCAGAGCCCGCCGCAAAGCGGGATGGTCTTGCTGCGGCAGTAGCAACCAGGTCGTATCCACTAGCAACGGCTCTACCTCGCTGACTGCTGAGAAGGCGTGGGACAGAAGGACTAGGCAGAGGCAAGGTCAGACGTAGCAGAAGGTCGGGGGCAGGCGGCAAGGTTCGTAGTCAGGATGGGTAGCAGAAGTTCAGGTACACAGGCTTTGGACACACTAAACGCTTTCACTGGCACAAGGCAACAAGATCCGGCAAGGGAGTGCATGGGAGGAGGTCAGATAAAGGCAGGGAGCAGATGGAAGCCAATTAAGCTAATTGGGCCAGGCACCAATCATTGGTGCACTGGCCCTTTAAGTCTCAGAGAGCTGGCGCGCGCGCGCCCTAGAGAGCGGAGCCGCGCGCGCCAGCACATGACAGCAGGGGACCGGGACGGGTAAGTGACCTGGGATGCGATTCGCGAGCGGGCGCGTCCCGCTGTGCGAATCGCATCCCCAACGGCCATGACAGTGCAGCGCTCCCGGTCAGCGGGACTGACCGGGGCGCTGCAGGGAGAAAGACGCCGTGAGCGCTCCGGGGAGGAGCGGGGACCCGGAGCGCTAGGCGTAACAGTACCCCCCCCCTTAGGTCTCCCCTTCTCTTTGTCCGGTAACTGCCTCCCCTGGGATGAGGACACCGGGAAAGAATGGAGGGTTTCCTCAACGGCAGGCAGTACAGCAGGAGTGGGGATGGGGAGGGAGGGCAGAGGGCGAGGCCTGGCACGGGGCAGTGTGACACCAGGACGGGGGCCATGGGGAGGCACAGAGGCTTGCCTGACGGGACTGGGAGGGGGGGAGAGGCACTTCCTGTGGCAGGCAGAGTCCCAGTTCCTGATCTCCCCGGTGGTCCAATCAATGGTGGGGGAATGAAGCCGGAGCCAAGGCAGACCGAGGAGGACCTCAGAGGTACAGTTGGGGAGAATGAAGAACTCAATCCTCTCAAGGTGGGGTCCAATAGACATGAGGAGGGGCTCTGTGCGGTAACGCACGGTGCAGTCCAATCTGGCTCCGTTGACCGCGGAAATGTAGAGCGGCTTGACGAGACGGGTCACCGGGATGCTGAATTTATTAACAAACGACTCCAAAATAAAATTTCCAGAGGCACCGGAGTCCAAGCAGGCCACGGCTGAGAGGGAGGAGTTGGCTGAAGAAGAAATCCGCACGGGTACCGTGAGACGTGGAGGAGCAGACTTGGAACCAAGAGACGCCACACCCACGTGAGCTGGGTGCGTGCGTGCGTTTCCCAGGCGTGGAGGACGGATAGGGCAATCCACCAAGAAATGCTCGGTACTGGCACAGTAAAGACAGAGATTTTCTTCTCTACGGCGATTCCTCTCTTCCTGGGTCAGGCGAGACCGATCCACTTGCATGGCCTCCTCGGCGGGAGGCCCAGACGAAGACTGCAAAGGATGCTGTGGGAGAGGTGCCCAGAGATCTAAGTCTTTTTCCTGGCGGAGCTCTTGGTGTCGCTCAGAAAAACGCATGTCAATGCGGGTAGCCAAATGGATGAGTTCTTGGAGGTTGGCAGGAATCTCTCGTGCGGCCAGCACATCCTTGATGCGACTGGATAGGCCTTTTTTAAAGGTCGCGCAGAGAGCCTCATTATTCCAGGATAGTTCAGAAGCAAAAGTACGGAATTGTATGGCGTACTCGCCAACGGAAGAATTACCCTGGACCAGGTTCAACAGGGCAGTCTCGGCAGAAGAAGCTCGGGCTGGCTCCTCGAAGACACTCCGGAGTTCAGCGAAGAAGGCCTGGACTGTGGCTGTGGCAGGATCATTGCGGTCCCAGAGCGGTGTGGCCCAAGACAAGGCCTTTCCTGAAAGAAGGCTTACTACGAACGCCACCTTAGACCGTTCTGAAGGAAACAAGTCCGACAACATCTCCATATGCAGGGAACACTGAGACAAAAATCCACGGCAGAGTTTAGAGTTCCCATCAAATTTGTCCGGCAGGGACAAGCGGAGGTTAGGAGCGGCCACTCGCTGCGGAGGAGGTGCAGGAGCTGGCGGAGGAGATGGTTGCTGCTGTAGCAGAGGCAGAAGTTGCTGTAACATGGCGGTCAACTGCGACAGCTGCTGTCCTTGTTGGGCAATCTGCTGCGATTGCTGAGCGACCACCGTGGGAAGATCAGCGAGACTTGGCAGCGGCACCTCAGCGGGATCCATGGCCGGATCTACTGTCACGATTCGGCTTCCAGGTAGTGGATCCTCTGTGTCAGCGAGGGATTGGCGTGGACCGTGCTAGTGGACCGGTTCTAAGAGGCTACTGGTTTTCACCAGAGCCCGCCGCAAAGCGGGATGGTCTTGCTGCGGCAGTAGCAACCAGGTCGTATCCACTAGCAACGGCTCTACCTCGCTGACTGCTGAGAAGGCGTGGGACAGAAGGACTAGGCAGAGGCAAGGTCAGACGTAGCAGAAGGTCGGGGGCAGGCGGCAAGGTTCGTAGTCAGGATGGGTAGCAGAAGTTCAGGTACACAGGCTTTGGACACACTAAACGCTTTCACTGGCACAAGGCAACAAGATCCGGCAAGGGAGTGCATGGGAGGAGGTCAGATAAAGGCAGGGAGCAGATGGAAGCCAATTAAGCTAATTGGGCCAGGCACCAATCATTGGTGCACTGGCCCTTTAAGTCTCAGAGAGCTGGCGCGCGCGCGCCCTAGAGAGCGGAGCCGCGCGCGCCAGCACATGACAGCAGGGGACCGGGACGGGTAAGTGACCTGGGATGCGATTCGCGAGCGGGCGCGTCCCGCTGTGCGAATCGCATCCCCAACGGCCATGACAGTGCAGCGCTCCCGGTCAGCGGGACTGACCGGGGCGCTGCAGGGAGAAAGACGCCGTGAGCGCTCCGGGGAGGAGCGGGGACCCGGAGCGCTAGGCGTAACAATATAGAACTGTGAGTTATCTTAATCCCTGTTAACTTCGCGGGATCACCGGACCTAAATAGACCCCTAAATCCAGACGGATCTCTGCACAACTCCTAATTCTAGTAATCCTTGGATAAGTCAACGGTCCGCAGCATCTGTCAATCATTGCTGAGCTGTATAGAGACTGTATTACTGAGACTGTTGCGGTTAATTGGATGTACCGCAAGTACTTCAGTAAATTTTATGCAAGTTCAAGTTCATCCCTATTGTGGACCTTCCTTCATTTAAGCACGCACCTATCATTTCTGGGAAGGGTGGCGATAGGCCAAAGATTTACCTCAGCGTATTAACCCCCACCCTGGCGTCACGAGTGACAGGGGTTAAATTAACCCCTCATCTACCTAAGCAACACCCCCACTGTATTATATCCCCCCAAGGGCTACCACAAGTGGAAATCTACACTTAGAGCGCATTAGCTCTGTAAGGCTTTTCAGCCTTAAAATGTGGTAAGAATATTTCCGTTCACTTATTTAGAGTTTAAAGGGTTATTCTGGAAAAAAAAAATGCATTACATTATTTTGTGCCAGAAAGTTCTACAGATTTGTAATTTACTTCTATTTTAAAATCGCAATCCTTCCAGTACTTATCAGGTGATGTATACTACAGAGGAAGTTGTGTAGTTCTTTCTAGTCTGACCACAGTGTTCTCTGCTGCCACCTCTGTCCGTGTCAGGAACTGTCCAGAGCAGGAGCAAATCCCCATAGCAAGCAAACCTATCCTGCTCAGGACAGTTCCTTGAGATGTCAGCAGAAAAGAACTACACAACTTCCTCTGGAGCATAAAGCACCTGATAAGTACTGGAAAGATTAAGATTTTTAAATAGAAGTAATTTACAAATCTGTATAACTTTCTGGCACCAGTTGATTTTTAAAATAAATTTCCACTGGAGTACCCGTTTAATTGAAAAACTTATTCTGCGTGCTCCACCTTTTTTTTTACTGAATGCCTATATATGGAATAAGTAGTTGAAAAAAAGGAAAATGAGAGCAAAGGACACTTTTTTGGCCTCCATCGTGTCAATAAGACTCTATAGATGCCTGGAGTTTTCCTTCTTGTGCATGCACCAAATAGTAAGATAGAAATGGTTGGTAAGCACGGTAGACATGGAAGAAGCATGCCACAAGAGCAGTGGTCTCAAACTGTGGCCCTCCAGATGTTGCAAAACTTCAACTCCCAGCATGCCCGGACAGCCAACGGCTGTCCAGGCATGCTGGGAGTTGAAGTTTTGCAGCATCTGGATGGCCACAGTTTGAGAACACTACACAAGAGAGTGCCAGGAGGTAGTCACTGCAAACACCATGACAGACATTTATCAAGCGATTTAGTTACATTTTTTTTACTAAAAATGTCGCACCTGCGACTATGCGATTTTTCGTGCGACATTTTGACTGGAAAGCGAGAAAAGCAAGTTTTACAAAACGTAACTACGTAGTAATAATTTTAAAATGGACTACGGGTAGTCTGGTATTTATTAACTGCGACAGTCGCAACTGCGCAAAAAAATAAAAGGCGCAACAAGGTTAAAAATTGACTAAATTTACTCCAGCTCAAACATGGAGCAGAAAAAGCTACTACCAAAGTAAAAAAGGAAAAAATTGCTTACGTGAAAGAAAATTATCAACAGGCTGAAACCAGTTGATAAATAAGTCGCACATAAGCAAAAAAAAAAGTACTAAAAAAAGGAAGACATAAGCAAACATTGATAAATGTCCCTCCATGTGAATTCAGCCTGAGGTCTGCACTAGTTAAGGCATCATGTCACCATGGAGCTTATCATTGTTAAAGGGGTACTTTGCTGGAAAACATTTTTTTAAACTATCGTAACTGGTGCCAGAACATTAAACAGATTTGTAAATTACTTCTGTTTAAAAATCTTAGTCCTTCCAGTACTTATTAGCTGCTCTATACTACAGAGGAAGTTCTTTTCTTTTTGAATTTCCTCTCTATCTGACCACAGGGCTCTCTGCTGACACCTCTGTCCATGTCAGGAACTGTCCAGAGTAGGAGAAAATCCTCATAGCAAACCTATGCTACTCTGGACAGTTCCTGACATAGACAGAGGTGTCAGCAGAGAGCACTGTGGTCAGACAGAAAGGAAATTCAAAAAGAAAATAATTTCCTGTGGAGCTTACAGCAGCTGATAAGTACTGGAAAGATTAAGATTTTTAAATAGAAGTAATTTACAAATCTGTTTGACTTTCTGGCACCAGTTAAAATAATAATGATAATTATAATAATAATAATAATAATGTTTGCCAGTGGAGTACCCCTTTAAGGCACAAGGTGAGCAGGATGACCTTATCCCTCTTGTCACCGCTTCTAGTCTGGTCTCATTTTTGGAAACCGTCCTGAAGAGCGATCTCCTCCAAGTACATTCTACAAGCGGTGAGATGTCTCATCTTCTTCCCTCTGCCTAATCCCATATTAGAAGCCGTGACTGCTATGGTACAGAATGAGAAGATTGTGTTACTAAGGCCTATCCCGGATTTCACGGTAGGGAGTGGATCCATTCTATTCATAGTAACATCCTCCTTCTCTGTCTATTAAAGAGGTATAACAGGACTTTGATAGTGATGTCTTATTCTGAGACTAGGTGAACTATATCAGATTGGTGGTAGTCAAACTCCTGGCTCCTTCACCATCCTTAAAGGGGTTCTCCACATCCTTGCCTTCCGGAGCTCTGCTCGCAGCATCCGAAAGTTTATTACTCCGACGCTGTGTGCGGGCTTCCTTGTTCGAGGCCGCCCCCTCGTGACATCACGCCTGCCCCCTCGTGACGTCACGCCCACCCCCTCGTGACGTCACGCCCACCCCCTCGTGACGTCACGCCCGCCCCCTTAACGCAAGTCTATGGGAAGGGGGCGCGACCGCTGTCGCTAACAATAGTGGACAAAACCTGGACCAATCACAATGAAGATGGTTGCAAGCAAAAGATCTTCATATTTTATTCAATTTTGTTTTTAAAGGGCACAGAAATGACACATTTCAAATTTTCTGTTCTCTGTCACGTAAGTGCAGAATTAAAGGGGTACTCCGGTGGAATTTTTTTATTCATCTCGATTGGCTCCAGAAACAAATTTGTAAATTACTTCTATTTAAAAAAATCTTAATCCTTCCAGTACTTAACAGCTGCTGTATGCTCTACAGGAGGTTGAGTAATTATTTTCACTCTGACCACACTACTCTCTGCTGACACCTCTGTCCTTGTCAGGAACTACTTTCCAGAGAAGAACAGGTTTGCTATGGGATTTGCTTCTACTCTGGACAGTTCCTGACATGGACAGAGGTGTCAGCAGGGAGCACTGTGGTCAGACTGAAAAGAACTACTCAACTTCCTGTGGAGCATACACCAGTTGATAAGTAGTCACCAGTTGATCTTAAAAAATTTTATTCCACCGGAGTACCCCTTTTAAAAAGCACTTGTTCTGTGCATTAAAAAAAAAAGTTAAATAATATATGAAGCTCTTTGGCTTGTGACCATCTTCTCTGTGACTAGTGACTTCATAACGGTCACTGGGCTACAATATACCTTTGTATTGCTATGACTGGGAAAGGATCCAGTCCGTTAGGACCCCTGACTGCATCCACCCTATATTTCTAAATGCATCCAATTCTGTACACATGTACAATGCATTTAAAAGTTTTCAGACCTGTTCACTTTTTTTTTAACATTTTGTTATGTTCCGACCTTATGCTTTAAAGGGGTACTCCGGTGCTTAAACATCTTATCCCCTTTCCAAAGGATAGGGGATAAGATGCTTGATCTCGGGAGTCCTGAAGCTGGGGACCCCCGTGATCATGCATGCGGCACCCCGTTTGTAATCAGTGCCCGGAGCGTGTTCGTTCCGGGACTGATTACCGGCAACCGCAGGGCCGGCGGCGTGTGACGTCACGCCTCCACCCCCGTGTCACGTCACGCTCCGCCCCTCAATGCAAGCCGAAGGGAGGGGGCATGATAGCTGTCACGCCCCCTCTCATAGACTTGCATTGTACATGGTCAGGATTAGGTACTGAGTGATATATATATATATGAAAATAAATATTTTTGTTGGATCTGACGGGTACGCTTTAAAGGAAAACTGTCAGCTTGCTTCCCCCGGACTAACCAGTGGTATTGTCTGGTAGTGCGGGGACGCTGATCATTTTGATGCATACCGTGCCCGGATCCGCCGCACAGTTCGCCCGCTTTTTTCTTGATATGCAAATTAACTGCTAACTGGCATGGGCGGGGTTACTGCCTTCATCTGGCACTGTGACGTAACAGCCTGCAGCACCGCCCGGCTTATGAATATTCATGTTCTCCCTCATCATCTCCCTCTCCTCCCCGCTGATTTCAGGACTCCATTACGCATGTGCTGGCTTCCTGTCTACACCCGGAAGCCGCTTCAGTGCAGTGGAGTCAGATGCCAGATGAAGGCAGTAACCCCGCCCGTGCCAGTTAGCAGATAATTTGCATATCAAAAAGAAAGATGAGAACAGGCGAACGACGCGGCGGATCCGGCCATGGTATGCATCAAACTGACCAGTACCGCTGGTTAGTGCGGGGGGAGCAAGCTGACAGTTTTCCTTTTAGGGGTACTCCGCTACTCCAGCGTTCTGAACATTACGTTCAGAACGCTCGGAGCCGGAGGCCGTGATCGTGACGTCATGGTCACGCCCCCTCGTGACCTCACACCACACCCGTCCATTCATGTCTGTGTGAGGGGGCGTGTGACATCACATGAGGAGTGGCTGTGACATCAAGACCACTACCAGCGTTTGTTTAGGGGATAAGATGTCTGATCGAGGGGTCCTGCTGCCGAGGACCCCCGCAATCAGACATCTTATGCCCTATCCTTTGGATAGGGCATATGATGTCTAGCAGCCAAGTACCCCTTTAAATTTAAAAAAAATCTACTTTTCCCATCATTCTGCACTCATTTCCCCACAATGACAGAATGTTAGAAATCTTTACTAATTTACAAAAAAGGAAAACGTATTGTAATGACAAGTATTCAGACCCTTTGCTAAGTATTAGGTTGAAGCTTTTTTGGCAGATATTACAGTCTTCTTAGGGATGAGGCCACAAGGTTCACAGCTAGATTTGGGATTTTTTTGCCATTCTTCTCTACAGATCCTCTCAAGCTCTATCAGGTTGGATGAGGACCATTGGTGGAAGCCATTTTCAAATATCTTCAGAAATGTTCAAGTCAGAGCTCTGGCTGGGCCACTCAAGGACATTCACATCGTTGTCCCTAAGCCGCTCCTGTGGTGTCTTGGCTGTGTGCTTAGGGTCATTGTCTTGTTAGAAGGGGAACCTTCGTCCCAGTCTGAGGTCCAGAGCACTCTTGAGGCTGGGAAGTTGAATCTTGCCTTCTTTAGACCAGAGAATCTTGTCTCTCACAGTTTGAGAGTCCTTAGGTGCTGTTTCTCAAACTCCATTCCGCTTTCATGCATCTTTTACTGAGGAGAAGCTTCTTTTTGGCCATAAATCCCAGATTTGTGAAGTGCTGCAGTGATGGTTGACCTTCTGAAAGTTTCTCCCATCTGCACACAGGATCTTTGGCGATCAGCCAGAGTGGCCATTGTGTTCTTAGTCACCTCTCTTCCCCCGATTAGGGAGGGTTCACACTCCGATTTCACTCTACAGCTGCCAGATCCAGTTGGGGGGAGCAAAAACCAGCTGCTCCCATATCCCAGGCGGACCTGGCCCATATCTAATTCATTTCAATGAGCAGACTGGGGTCAAACTGTAACTCCGGTCGGCACATTTTTGCCCCGCATCCAGTTTTCTGACCGGACCTAAAGCCATGGTATGCCGCGGTTTTAGGTCCGGTCAGAAAACGGAATAAGGGGCAAAAATGTACTGACCGGAGTCACCGTTTGACCCCAGTCTGCTCATTGAAATGAATTAGATACGGGCCAGGTCCAGCTGGGATACGGGAGCGGCTAGTTTTTGCTCCCCCCATCTGGATCTGGCAGCCGTAGAGTGAAATCGTAGTGTGAACCCACCCTTACTCAGTTTGATGGATCGGCCAACTCAAGGACAAGTCATGGTTGTTTCAAACTTCTTCAGTTTAAGAATTATGGAGGACAACATGCTCTTGGGAACTTTCAATACAGCATTTTTTCTTTGTACTCTTCCCCTCTCCAGATCTGTGGCTCCATACAATCTTGTCTCTGAGCTCTACAGGCAGTTCTTTCAACCTCAAGGCTTAGTTGTTGCTCTGTCATGTACTGTCAGCTGTGAGACCTTATATAGACAGGGGTCTAATCATGTCCAATCACCTGAATTCACCACAGGTGACTCCAATCAAGGTGTAGATACATCTCAGAGGTGATCGAGAGAAATGGGAGGAGCCAAAGCTAAACTGGGGGGGGGGGGGGGAAGGGGGGATTTATCAAAACCTGTGCAGAGAAAAGTTGACCAGTTGCCCATAGCAACCAATCAGACTGCTTTTAAAAAGGTCTCTGAAAAATAAAAGAAGCAATCTGATTGGCTGATTGGTTGCTATGGGCAATGAGTCAGGCTTTTCTCTGCACAAGTTATGAGAAATCTCCCATAGGTGTCTTAATTCTTATGACCATTCCTTTATTTATATAGTGCCAGTCCACACAAAATATAGGTTTTCCCTTTTCATAAACTTTTTATTTTATTTATTTTGTATTTATATTCTCAATTAAGGGGTTATCCAGAAATAGAAAAACAGAGCTAATTTCTTTAAAAAACAGCTCCCTATCTGTCTCCAGGTTGGGTATGGTTTTACAACTTGGCTCCATTCACTTCAATGGAACTGAGCTGCAGAACCCCACCCAACCTGGAGACAGACGGGGAGCTGTTTAAAAAAAAAAAAAAGAAATTAGCTCTGTTTTTCTCTTTCTAGATAACCCCTTAATTGAGAATATAAATACAAAATGGGATTTATTAAAAAGGACCTGGTGGCCAACCCCCCAAAAATTCGTTTATCATTAACCTCTTAACGACATTGGACATAAATGTGAATCCTGGTGCCCTGCTACTCAATTCACCAAGACTTACATTTACGTCCTAAGCGGAATTCTGACTATGAAGCGAACGCAGGAGCTGCACGCACTTCATAGACGGCAGGTCCTGGCTGCTAACAGCCAATAATGGCGGACATCATTGATCACGCTAATGCCCACTATTAAAGGAGATCTGTAGTGCTCCGAACTTCATCCCCTATGCGAAGGATAGGGGATAAGTTTTGGACCGTGGGGGGTCCGAGCGATGGGGCCCCCCGCGATCTAAAACTTATCCCCTATCCTTCGAATAAGGGATAAAATTCAGAGCACTAAAGATCTCCTTTAACCCTTCAGATGCTGTGATCAATACTGGTCATAAGTGTTGCTCGCGAATATTCGCAATACGAATTTTATTCGCGAATATAGCACTATATATTCGTAATTACGAATATTCGTTTTTTTTTCTTTTTTTTTTTTTTTTTTTTTTATCACAGTGATCATCCCTCTCTGCTTCCAGCTTGTGTGGTGTAAAGAAGGCTCTAATACTACTGTGTGAGACTGGCGAGCGAATTTTCGTATATGCAAAAATTTGCATATGTTAATTTTCGCATATGCGAATGTTCGCTTATGCAAATTTTTTATATGCTAATTTTCGCCTATGCTAATTTTTGCATGCGCGAACTTTCGCATATGCGGAAAAAAAACACGAATATTACGAATATGCGAATTTAGCGAATATATGACGAATATTCGTCCATATATTCGCGAAATATCGCGAATTCTAATATGGCCTATGCCGCTCAACACTACTGGTCATGGCATCTAAAGCAGTTGCAGTGTCTGGGGCTCTGCTTGAAGGGGTACCCCGCCCCTAGACATCTTATCCCCTATCCAAAGCATAGGGGATAAGATGTCTGATCGCGGGAGTCTCGCCGTTGGGGACCCCCGCAATCTCCCTGCTGCACCCGGCATTCTTTTAGAGCATCGGGTGCAGCGCCAAAGGCTTATGACGTCACGGCCATGCCTCCTCAATGCAAGTCTATGGGAGGGGGCATGATGGTCGTCACATTAAAAAAAAAATCCCCCCAAAAAATAAATATTTAAATTAATTAAAAAAAAAGATTAAAAAAAATTGCCCTCATACAGCCCTGACGGAAAGATAAGAAAGTCAGAATAGGGTGATTTTAAACATAATTATTTTGTCCTAAAGTTAGGTATTCTAAAAGCAGTACAATAATAGAAAACATGTAACCACAGGTCTCATTTTAATTGTATTGACCCACAGAATAAAGAAAACATGTTTGGAAAGTTGCTACATTTTTCTAATGCTGCACAACTCCTGCACATTGTATAGTTGTGTGTTTGTCTGCGCATAGTCCGGCTGGGTGAAGTGAAGAGCTCTGCTGCTATTTGCATAAAGAACAAATGCTTCCTTATGCGTGAACTAATGCAACAAATTTGCCTATATGTAGCAGAGCTGAGTTTGTCAATGTAGCAGAGCCAACTTTGCCATGGACACCGACTATGTGTCATCTTTGGTTTTTCAGTAGACTCCAAACACTGGACCTCCGGCGGGTGTAAAACTACAACTCCCAGCATAACCGGACAGCCGTTTGCTTAGTTTATCAATGTAGCAGAGCCAAATTTGCCATGGACTACTCTATGTGTCATCTTTGGTTTTCCAGTAGTCTCCAAAGTGTGGACCTCCAGAAGTTGCAAAACTACAACACCCAGCTTTCCCGGACAGCTGTTGGCTGAGTTTGTCAATGTAGCAGAGCCAACTTTGCCATGGACTACTCTGACTATGTGTTATCCTTTGGTTTTCCAGTCATCTCCAAATTGTGGACCTCCAGCGATGGCAAAACTACAACTCCCAGCATGCCCGGACAGCCAACGGCTGTCCGGGCATGCTGGGAGTTGTAGTTTTGCAATTGCTGGAGGTCCACAGTTTGGAGATCACTGTTCGTCCAGGCATGCTGGAAGTTGTAGTTTTGCAACATCTGAAGGTCCACAGTTTGGAGACCACTGTTCGTCTGGGCATGCTGGGAGTTGTAGTTTTGCAATTGCTGGAGGTCCACAGTTTGGAGACCACTGTTCGTCTGGGCATGCTGGGAGTTGTAGTTTTGCCACATCTGGAAGTCCACAGTTTGGAGACCACTGTTCATCCGGGGATGCTGGGAGTTGTAGTTTTGTAACATCTGGAGGTCCACAGTTTGGAGACCACTGTTCGTCAAGGCATGCTGGGAGTTGTAGTTTTGCAACATCTGAAGGTCCACAGTTTGGAGACCACTGTTCGTCTGGGCATGCTGGGAGTTGTAGTTTTGCAACATCTGGAGGTCCACAGTTTGGAGACCACTGTTCATCCGGGGATGCTGGGAGTTGTAGTTTTGTAACATTTGAAGGTCCACAGTTTGGAGACCACTGTTCCACATGTAGGAGAACCAGTAAACAAAGTAATCTCTGCTGCACACATAGGTGTATGTGTAGTGTGCACTCCATCATCTGGAGAGGGACACCCCAGCTGGCCCCCGGTCCTGAGCCTGCTGTGTATTCCCCAGCAGGGAGGGGAGGGGAGATCAGGAGGTCCAATGACGGTTCTGCCTCTCCTGGCAGCGTCCCCTCCCCATGCAGCCTGTGAGTGCTCGGGAGGGACCAGCTGCAGCAGCACAGCCCGGGACTGAGCACTGACACCCGGCAGGACCCTGCACCCAGCTCTCCCTCCAGGTAAGTCACCCACATGTGCCCCCAACACCGGGAGCCCCACTCAGCACTAGACACGACTGCCAACTTCTACTGCATGACAAAAGTGCCAGCTGCAAACTCGTGTGTCCTGTGCCAGCGTCTGCCATCACCTCTGTAGTCACCCCCGGGGCTGACTGACTAACCTACCTGTTACCATTATCCAGACAGTATACGGGCGTGTCTGTGATGGAGAGGAGAGGGATACATGGCAGGTGTGCACAGATGAGTTTGTCACTTAGTGCAGATCATGATGGCTTCCAATCAGACTGCAGACGAACTACTACAAGTCAGGGCACAGAAGGCACCAGGCAATGGCTACCTCAGCTCTGCTACATGTGTGTACTGTATATGATAGTTCTGTTCTAGTATATATGATAGCTGTGTGTACTGTATATGATAGTTCTGTATACTATATATGATAGCTGTGTGTACTGTATATGATAGTTCTGTATACTATATATGATAGCTGTGTGTACTGTATATGATAGTTCTGTATACTATATATGATAGCTGTGTGTACTGTATATGATAGTTCTGTATACTATATATGATAGCTGTGTGTACTGTATATGATAGTTCTGTATACTATATATGATAGCTGTGTGTACTGTATATGATAGTTCTGTATACTAGTATATATGATAGCTGTGTGTACTGTATATTATAGTTCTGTATACTATATATGATAGCTGTGTGTACTGTATATGATAGTTCTGTATACTAGTATATATGATAGCTGTGTGTACTGTATATGATAGTTCTGTATACTATATATGATAGCTGTGTGTACTGTATATGATAGTTCTGTATACTATATATGAAAGCTGTGTGTACTGTATATGATAGTTCTGTATACTATATATGAAAGCTGTGTGTACTGTATATGATAGTTCTGTATACTATATATGATAGCTGTGTGTACTGTATATGATAGCTGTGTGTAATGTATATGATAGCTGTGTATACTATATATGATAGTTCTGTATACTATGTATGATAGCTGTGTGTACTGTATATGATAGTTCTGTATACTAGTATATATGATAGCTGTGTGTACTGTATATGATAGTTCTGCATACTAGTATATATGATAGCTGTGTGTACTCTATATGATAGCTGTGTATACTATATATGATAGCTGTGTGTACTGTATATGATAGTTCTGTATACTATATATGATAGCTGTGTGTACTGTATATGATAGTTCTATATACTATATATGATAGCTGTGTGTACTGTATATGATAGTTCTGTATACTATATATGATAGCTGTGTATACTATATATTATAGCTGTGTGTACTGTATATGATAGTTCTGTATACTATATATGATAGCTGTGTGTACTGTATATGATAGTTCTGTATACTATATATGATAGCTGTGTGTACTGTATATGGTAGTTCTGTATAGTATATATGATAGCTGTGTGTACTGTATATGATAGTTCTGTATACTAGTATATATGATAGCTGTGTGTACTGTATATGATAGTTCTGTATAGTATATATGATAGCTGTGTGTACTGTATATGATAGTTCTGTATACTATATAGGATAGCTGTGTGTACTGTATATGATAGTTCTGTATACTATATATTATAGCTGTGTGTACTGTATATGATAGCTGTGTATACTATATATGATAGCTGTGTGTACTGTATATTATAGCTGTGTATACTGTATATTATAGCTGTGTATACTGTATATTATAGCTGTGTATACTGTATATTATAGCTGTGTATGGAATGGGAGTCTATGACGGATATACACTCAGATCTGTCAGGAAAGTTTCAGTATTTTTCCAGAATGAAAATGATCATAAGTGATGTAATGTTTCCACTGCTCTACAGAAGTTTGTTGTGATCTATCTATATCTATATCATATCTATCTATCTATCTATCTATCTTATATCTATCTATCTCATATCTATCTATCTATCTATCTATCTATCTGTCTGTCTCATATCTATCTATCTATCTATCTACCTATCTATCTCTATCTATCTATCTATCTGTCTGTCTATCTTCTATCTATCTCATATCTATCTATCTATCTCATATCTATCTATCTATCTATCCCGCTATCTCATATCTATCTATCCAGCTATCTATCTCATATCTATCTATCTCATCTATATCTATCTATCTATCTATCTCATATCTATCTATCTATCTATCTCATCTATATCTATCTATCTATCTATCTGTCTGTCTGTCTCATATCTATCTATCTATCTATCTATCTATCTACCTATCTATCTATCTCTATCTATCTATCTGTCTGTCTATCTTCTATCTATCTCATATCTATCTATCTATCTCATATCTATCTATCTATCTATCCTGCTATCTCATATCTATCTATCCAGCTATCTATCTCATATCTATCTATCTATCTATCTATCTATCTATCTATCTATCTATCTATCTAATCTATATCTATCTATCTATCTCATATCTATCTCTCTATCTATCTCATATCTATCTATCTCATATCTATCTATCTATCTATCTATCTCATATCTATCTATCTATCTATCTATCCCACTATCTCATATCTATCTATCCAGCTATCTATCTCATATCTATCTCATATCTATCTATCTCATATCTATCTATCTATCTATCTATCTATCTATCTCTCTATCTATCTATCTATCTATCTATCTATCTATCTATCTATCTATCTATCCCGCTATCTCATATCTATCTATCCAGCTATCTATCTCATATCTATCTATCTATCTATCTATCTATCTATCTATCTATCTAATCTATATATATCTATCTATCTATCTATCTCATATCTATCTCTCTATCTATCTCATATCTATCTATCTCATATCTATCTATCTATCTATCTATCTATCTATCTATCTATATATCTCATATCTATCTCTCTATCTATCTCATATCTATCTATCTCATATCTATCTATCTATCTATCTATCTCATATCTATCTATCTATCTATCTATCTATCTCATATCTATCTATCTATCTATTGCACACTTCCTAGTATACGCAGTGCACTGGTGATATTGTGGATTTTGTTACTTATGGAGCCCCCCCCCCATGTCTCAGCTTTCTTGACCTATGGCTGATTCTTCAGTAGAGTTTGGCTTCAGTGTGTTTATCCAGCATAGTTATATGGGTGTATGCCTATAGTTTATTATGGCACATGTGGCTATTATATGGTGCGTTGCAGATTCGGTGCTATTGGTGTCTGTTGTATGAAGGGTCCGGAGTGCTAGTGCCATCATTTAATTTTTTCTGCTTCCATGATGGAACAAAACAATGGAATTGATGAAGCAGGTGACAACCTATAGTGTCATTGAAAATGCCCTTACTGGCAAGACTACCGCCACTTTTCCCAATTGTCCTAAAATAACTGATCGGGTAACTTCCCCATTGATGGTTGGCATTTGCATTGGCACTTCTCAACATGGTAGGGTGCCCTGACATTGGCACCCTGGTGTAAGGGATTTGTTTCCCAACCAGGGTGCCTCCAGTTGTTGCAAAACTACAACTCCCAGCATGCCTGGACAGCCGAAGGCTGTCCAGGCATGCTGGGAGTTGTAGTTTTGCAACAGCTAGAAGCTCACTGGTTGGGAAACAAATTCAGCTCTGCTACATCTCTTTCTATGACTAGGGCATTTTTCTTGTGCACTTTCACCCTTTTTTGCACTATCCGTTTGCGCAATTTTACAAAGTGAAGTGTGCAACTTATTGGGGGAGGAATTTACCATCCGGGCAGATTTTAGCGCAGTCCTGATTTTTGCGCAGTCCGAAACCTACGTGCGATTTTCCCAGTTGCTGCTCAAAATGTATCACCTTGCTCACGTCACGTCATAAATTTACGCAAATCACTGGAAGCCCTTGGATAGTGCAAAAAAAGGGGAGAAAAGCTATCACGCGCGTTCCTATGCCATCTAGTGACATTTTGCGCAAATATTTGCACCCCAACCTGCTAACCGCACCCTATGGAAGCGCCCAACAAGAAAATTGAGGGTGCCAGTGCAGATTATATAAATATTGCGCAAAGTGAGATGATAATTTCAGCGCAGAGGAATGCGTGAAATAAAAAAACACTGCAGACATCTTCCAGTGCGTTTTTCAGAGCCACACGCTCACGCACCAGGTTTCGCATTGCGCCAAAATCTGCGCTAACGAACAATTACCCCATGAATTTTCCCTGCTAAAGGATACCGTGGCGGAATCCAAAAGACCCCATTCTAAATGATTGGAATCCCCTGGTGGTCGCCGGTTTCCGTCATGCGATGGATCCGTTGCAGCGTTGCGGTTTTCATTTCCTGCGTAAACCACAAAGATTGGTGTGAACAGAGTCTAAAACACTTTTGTGGAAATTGCATTATGGTGTTTCCATTTACTTGTTTTGCTTTCCATTTGTCGATCGGTTTTGACCACACATGTATTATACATGTCTGCCCGGCAGAGCTGAGTTTGTCGTTTGACTCTTCAGGGCCGCAGGGTTTTGGTATCACTTTCGGAGTCCAGATGGTGCGGTCGATTTACCTGCAGGTCTATGTAATTCCTCAAATGGCGTAGAATGAAATCCCCTGGTGCTGTGCCAAGTGACAAACTCGGCTCCACTACATCTAATTTACCTGCAGGTCTATGTAATTCCTCAAATGGCGTATTGTGAAATCACCTGGTGCGGTGCCAAGTGACAAACTCGGCTCCACTACATCTAATTTACCTGCAGGTCTATGTAATTCCTCAAATGGCGTATAGTGAAATCACCTGGTGTTGTGCCAAGTGACAAACTTGGCACCACTACATCTAATATACCTGCAGGTCTATGTAATTCCTCAAATGGCGTATAGTGAAATCACCTGGTGCTGTGCCAAGTGACAAACTCGGCTCCACTACATCTAATTTTCCTGCAGGTCTATGTAATTCCTCAAATGGCGTATTGTGAAATCACCCGGTGCTGGGCCAAGTGACAAACTCGGCTCCACTACATCTAATTTACCTGCAGGTCTATGTAATTCCTCAAATGGCGTATAGTGAAATCACCTGGTGCTGTGCCAAGTGACAAACTCGGCACCACTACATCTAATATACCTGCAGGTCTATGTAATTCCTCAAATGGCGTAGAATGAAATAACCTGGTGCTTTGCCAAGTGACAAACTCGGCTCCACTACATCTAATATACCTGCAGGTCTATGTAATTCCTCAAATGGCGTATAGTGAAATCACCTGGTGTTGTGCCAAGTGACAAACTCGGCTCCACTACATCTAATTTACCTGCAGGTCTATGTAATTCCTCAAATGGTGTATTGTGAAATCACCTGGTGCGGTGCCAAGTGACAAACTCGGCTCCACTACATCTAATTTACCTGCAGGTCTATGTAATTCCTCAAATGATGTAGAGTGAAATCACCTGGTGCTGTACCAAGTGACAAACTCGGCACCACTACATCTAATTTACCTGCAGGTCTATGTAATTCCTCAAATGGCGTAGAGTGAAATCACCTGGTGCTGTGCCAAGTGACAAACTCGGCTCCACTACATCTAATATACCTGCAGGTCTATGTAATTCCTCAAATGGCGGAGAGTGAAATCACCTGGTGCTGTGCCAAGTGACAAACTCGGCTCCACTACATCTAATATACCTGCAGGTCTATGTAATTCCTCAAATGGCGTATTGTGAAATCACCTGGTGCTGTGCCAAGTGACAAACTCGGCTCCACTTCATCTAGAATTTTAGTTTAAAACCTGGTATTATATCTATCGAATGCACCTCTTAAAATACAAATGCTAGGAATCCTGGGTAATCATATGCAAATGTTCTCGATTTTAGCTGAAAGCAATCAGATAGGAAAATTCGTCCGCAGATGCCAGATGGTTCAATGAACATTATAGGCTGCGGTGGGGTGAATGGTCGGCAGAGAGTTTTATTGTGTTTCTTTTTTGTTACTTTTACTAAATAAAACTGATACAATAAGAATAATATATAAGTAATGATATAAAATAACAGCAATGCATTTCTGTGTGTCTGTGTTTTTCCATACTGTGGCTCTCCAGCTGTTGCAAAACTACACCTCCCATCATCAAGGCCAAGGCTGTCCGGGCATGCTGGGAGTTGTAGTTTTGCAACAGCTCGAGAACCACAGGTCACAGTAAACTTCTTATATATAGGATAATGTGAATTATCCTGGGAATTACAAGAATATTGCTGTATAAAAAGCTCAAGGTTGCAACTGCTGCAGAACATCTTGAGGAACAAGGACATTATGGAGCAGAGATGTGATGATTCTCAGAACCTCTTTATTTTGTTACAGGATTATCCCACCATATATCATATATTGACTTTAGGATGGTTCCAGAACTCAAGAACTAGTATCTAGAACAGTGTTTTCCAAAAAGTGTGCCTCCAGCTGTTGCAAAACTACAACTTCCAGCATGCCCGGACAGCCTTTGGCTGTCCGGGCATGCTGGGAGTTGTAGTTTTGCAACAGCTGGAGGCACACTCTTTGGAAAACACTGATCTAGTATGTATAGTATCTGAATATTTTAAGCTGCATTTTTGTCTTTGTTTTATTTTTTCCATTGCAGTAGGTTTAGTTTTGCCGCATGTGTACATAAAATAAAGCCTATATGTTTGTACATAATATATATATATATATATATATATATATATATATATATATCAATAATTTTTTTTTTTTTAAATAACAAGTTAATAGGAAAAAACACACAGCAGCATCTGTTAACTTATATGTTTTCCTTTAAAAAAAAGTATACATTGAAAAGAAACAAAAACATGATGTGAACACACCCATCGTACACATGTATACAACAGTCCAAAGGAATTTTTCTATTGACACATCTCAATTTTATCTTTATACACTTTACATTCTGATGTCAGAACGTGATGATTATACAAAAAAGCAGCTTTTTATTTTTGTACATAGTTCAGTGTATCTTGTTGCTTCATTCCTGTTGCTTCTTTGTATCTTGTTGCCTTATTCCTGTTTACATTATTGTTTCTTGTTGCTTCATTCCTGTTTACCTCTTTGTATCTTGTTGCTTTTTTCCTGTTCATTTCTTTGTATTTTGTTGCTACATTCCCGTTTACTCCTTTGTATCTTGTTCCCTCATTCCTGTTTTATTTGTTGTATCTTGTTGCTTCATTCCTTTTTACTTCTTTGTATCTTGTTGCCTCATTCCTGTTTACTTTATTGTATCTTATTGCTTTATTCCTTTTTACTTCTTTGTATCTTGTTTCATCTTTCCTGTTTACTTTATTGTATCTTGTTGCTTTATTCCTTTTTACTTCTTTGTATCTTGTTTCCTCTTTCCTGTTTACATTATTGTTTCTTGTTGATTCATTCCTGTTTACTACTTTGTATCTTGTTGCTTCATTCCTGTTTACTCCTTTGTATCTTGTTGCCTTATTCCTGTTTACTCCTTTGTATCTTGTTCCCTCATTCCTGTTTACTTTATTGTATCATGTTGCTTCATTCCTTTTTACTTCTTTGTATCTTGTTGCTTCATTCCTATTTACTTTATTGCATCTTGTAGACTTACAAAAAAGCCTGTCTTCTGCAATGAGTTGGCTGGGGCAGCAAGCTGGGGAGTGAACTCTACCAGCTAAATCTAATGATTGAAGGGGGTCTCAGCACTGAGACCGCGACCCATCAAAACTTTTGACATGTCCATGACAGTTATGCTTTGAGAATTATTTCATTCACTGAAATGTAGTGCTCCCCATCTCTTCTTAATTGGTTGCAGTGTGTATTTTACTGATCGATGCTCCAGCTGCTGCAGAACATTATCAAGCAGTTTGGCAGCAGCTCTGAAGTATATTGTTCCCCTTACAATACATTACAAGAATATTAGGAGTCACTTTGGAGTTCTGGGATTTGTATAAGTGCTCTCAGCTTTCTGCTGTGGAATCGTTCTTATGCTCATGGAATTCCCTTGTGATTTATATTCTTGTAATTTACTACAGAGAGGAATGTTACTGTGTAGTATTTTATAAAGGCATTCAGTGGCATTCTTACTACTTGGTTGGACCACAGCTATGGGCGGTATAGCGGCTCCCCAAGAAACTAATTATCTCTCTATCTATCTATCTATCTATGCAAGGCAAAAATCCAGCAGCACACCCAAAGGTCATTCGGTGAAACACAGCAGTGCTTTATTGACCCACGTTCACAAACACGACGTTTTAACGGTATCACACCGTCTTTATCAAGAATGATACCGTCGAAATGTCCTGTTTGTGAACATGGGTCAATAAAGCACTGCTGTGTTTCACCGAATGACCTTTGGGTGTGCTGCTGGATTTTTGCCTTGCTTGGAATCTGTTCACAGTCTGGGACTGGGACTGCGTTTTCCACTTGCATCCAGCTCCCTGCTGATATTCACACTTGGGTTGTGCTGCCTATCCTTTAGTTTTGTATCTATCTATCTATCTATCTATCTATCAATCATCTATCTGTCTCTGTATCTATCTCATATATATCTATCTCATATCTATCTATCTATCTATCTATCTATCTATCTCATATCTATCTATCTATCTCATATCTATCTATCTCATATCTATCTATCTTTCTAACTCATATCTATCTCATATCTATCTATCTATCTATCTATCTCATATCTATCTTTCTATCTATCTATCTATCTAACTCATATCTATCTCATATCTATCTCATATCTATCTATCTATCTATCTATCTATCTATCTATATCATATCTATCTATCTATCTCATATCTATCTATCTATCTCATATCTATCTATCTATCTCATATCTATCTATCTATCTCATATCTATCTATCTCATATCTATCTATCGCATATCTATCTATCTCATATCTATCTATCTCATATCTATCTATCTATCTATCTATCTCATATCTATCTATTTATCTATCTATCTATCTATCTCATATCTATCTATCTATCTCATATCTATCTATCTCATATCTATCTATCTCATATCTATCTATCGCATATCTATCTATCTCATATCTATCTATCTATCTATCTCATATCTATCTATTTATCTATCTATCTATCTATCTCATATCTATCTATCTCATATCTATCTATCTATCTATCTATCTATCTATCTATCTATCTATCTCATATCTGTCTATCTATCTATCTGTCTGTCTGTCTATCTATCTATCTATCTCATATCTATCTATCTCATATCTATCTATCTATCTATCTATCTATTTATCTATCTATCCACCTCACAAAAGGCTTTGAAAAGGGGAGTGGAGTAGTCTTGTGCTAGGATAAGACCAAGTTCACACATTGCAGTTTCGTTGCAGTACGGCATTGTTTTTCTTGCGACCATGCAGTACTGCAATACAACAGCAATGTGTGAATGCAGCCTGTAAAAGAGGGCTCCCATTAGTGCACCGCTCTGGTCTTTCTTTACAGGATCTAAAGCCGCAGATTTGAAGCTGTGTTCAGTCATTTAGTTCACATAGAAATCTGCAGCATCAAATCCTCAGCACTTTATATGCGCAGGATACTGTACGTGCGAAAAGTGTTAAATGTAGCAAAGTCTTAAGTAGCCTAATAGATTATGGAAAAGGTGGGAACCCTCAATAAACAGGTTAATATACAGTAATAGTTATCCATGCCCGGTGCCTATGGTGCCCACCTGGCAGTTCTTATAGATGTAGGATTTTTGGTTAATGCCTGTAGTAGATATTCGCCCTTCATTCTTCTATTTCTTGGTGTTTGGACGATAAGCAGAGCCCGCAGTGTTCTGTGCTGTTCTCTAATTCCCCTAAGGAACTGTGGGAAGTAGCAGAGTAGATTATGTACTGATTGTTATTCAATGATGGTTCCTGGGAACTTGTTGTGCTGTATACTGCTATGTCAGAGTTCACACTCGCCAATATAGTGCAGTTATTAGCACACGTGCACGGCAGCTAGAAGTAGCTACAGTAAGGTCAGCGCTACTGCGGAATGAAATGACGGGATATACCTGGAATATGTTGTTTGTATGTGCTACAGCAGTGCTCACCAAACTGCGGACCTCCAGCTGTTGCAAAACTACAACTCCCAGCATGCCCGGACAGCCGTTGGCTGTCCGGGCATGCTGGGAGTTGTAGTTTTGCAACAGCTGGAGGACCGCAGTTTGGAGAACGCCACCCTACAGCTATGGGAATGGGGACTGACATTACAATATGTCAAAGATAATAGTAATTAGGGATCGACCGATATCGATTATTTTACGGCCGATACCGATAATCTGTGACCTTTCAGGCCGATAGCCGATAACTTATACCGATATCGGCTATTTCCCCGCGACACCCCCCTCCCACCCCAGAAGCCGCTGCAGATCAATGATTTAAATCGGGCGCTTTAAATCAATGAACTGTAGCGACTTTTCCGGGGCCAGAGACCGCCGCCGCCGCCCGCTTCTCTCCCCCTGCCTGTCCTGGGGTCCTCCCTAGTCCAACCACCACCACCGCTGCCCCATTGCCTCCCCCATTACCGTTTTTATAATTAACTGTTCCTGGGGCCCGGGGTCTACGCTACTTCTGGCTCCGGCGGCGTCCTGCGCTGTCACTGTGCGCACTGATGGTGACGTCGCGTTGAGGACGTCACTTTTCATTGTGCTGCACAGCGCAGCGCGCAGGACACCGCAGACGTCGCAGGAGCCAGAAGTAGCACGGACCCCGGGCCCCGGGAACAAGTAAGTATAAAACCGGGGATGGGGGAGGCAATGGGGCGGCGGCGGTGGTCTCGAGGAGGGGAGGGGAGGTGGGGGTCGGGGCGGGGCATTATCGGCAAGGTAATTGTCGATACCGATAATGTCCAAAATCATGAATATCGGCCGATAATATTGGCCAAACCGATAATTGGTCAATCCCTTATAGTAATCAAATAATAAGAATAAACATTTTGTAACTCAATTCTTCTTCAATTTAAACCATAACAAACAAGGCAGCCATCTTTATTGGAAGGCTTCATTGGCCAATATAGTTAGCAATGGGGGATTTCTGCTTTCTGGACAGTCCCTACCTGTTGTGGCGTACAGCCATTAGAAGCATACCACGCAAGTGTTATGGGGTCCCCGGGGCTAGGCTGCGGTTGTATAGTATAACTCTATGGCTCCCTCGGAATGGATTATGTGCGCCGATTGCAAGCTTCCCCATTGTTCCCGCACCTCTGGAACAGCATTGGCCAGTGTGCCATCTTTTTGCTAGCGGGAACCCTGATTCCTATGTACATCCTTGTCTACCTGTAAGTAAGGTTCCTTAAATGGGCACTATGGATATGTTATAAAGCATGCAAAAACAATAGGTTTTTCAATTGCTTTCATCAGAAAAAGCCAGTCAATAAAGTGGCCACTAGGAGTCCCTCCTGCCTCCTGGGACCCATACCAGTCCTGCAGTGTCCAGTGGTCATGGACATCATGAGTGATTGACAGAGCTGCAGGCAGGTCCAGAGCTGCTGTGTTTGCTCCTGTCCCTCTGAGAGTCAGAGCAGAGTGAGGGAGGGGGAGGAGTCATCACAGTGAGGAGAAGAGAGGGACACGCCCCATGTCTATGCATGAACATAAACCTCATTGAGCAATAATGGCAGGTAAATAAAGGTAATTCTGAGAGAAATATAGGTCGTAGACACGAGGGGGGGAACCTGACAGGTACGCTTTAAAAGAAGACCTCCAGCAATCAGCTGTAATCTGTGGGGAAACATGGCAGGCACAATGCCGTTTACATCAATGGGTCATCTTTGTAATGCAGGACAAAAGATTTTTTACCCACAAATGATCATTTAGAAAGAAGATTCTCAGAACGTTACCAGGATATTCCCTCATAGATTGTTTCTTCTTGGCCCATTGTCATGGATCATGTATGGCCAATCTGAACTGAACTGTAAGGGCCAATATGGACCACAGTATAGGTCTATGTTTCCCAACCAGGGTGCCTCCAGCTGTTGCAAAACTACAACTCCCAGCACGCCCGGACAGTCTTTGGCTGTCCAGGCGTGCTGGGAGTTGTAGTTTTGCAACAGCTGGAGGCACCCTGGTTGGGAAACCCTGGTATAGGTGATCAGATGATTGATTGGTCATTCAACAGTTGTTCAACCATCAACCTACCTCTATTTCGTGTATGATCACTTGAGGACACAGCCTATTAACAGCTGGCAGTTTAAAGAATTCATACATTTCCAGGAGGAATAACAGAAGAACAGCCCCAAAATTATGCGCTACGAAAATTCTACAATTGTTATTTCATGTTGTATGCAAGTATTCACTAAAACATTTCTGGAGAGGCCACAAGTCCCCTTTAAAGTGTACCTGTCGTCAACAAAAACATTTGATCTAATGTAGATAATACCATTCTATGTATATTTGTAATATATATTGGTTAAAAAATTTGTATATTTTTGTCCCTGACGCTATTGTCTGTGTGTTTTTATGAAGAGTCCAAATACAGGAAGTGGGCGTGGACAAGCAGGGCTCTGTATCCCAGTGTTTTCCAACACTAGTGTACTGGGCAAGCTGGGAGTTGTAGTTTTGCAACAGCTGGAGGCACCCTGGTTGGGAAACATTGCTGTACACTGAGGCTCTATAAAATGCTCCCAGCTCACACATCAGGATAACTGACAAGCCAGGAGCCTGCACAGAGTCCTGCTTCTCCTACCCTCACTTCCTGTATTTGGACTCCTCACAGAGACACACAGGCAATAGCTGCAGGGACAGAATTTTTTCACCCAAAAATATACACCATTTTTTACCAATATATTACAAATATGCATATAATGTTATTATCTACATTTTATTAAAAAATTTTGTTGATGACAGGTGCACTTTAAGACTCGTATTAAAGGGGTTATCCAGGAAAAAACTTTTTTTTTATATGGCTCCAGAAAGTTAAACAGATTTGTAAATTACTTCTATTAAAAAATCTTAATTCTTTCCATACTTATGAGCTGCTGAAGTTGAGTTCTTTTCTGTCTAAGTGCTCTCTGATGACACCTGTCTCGGGAACTGTCCAGAGTAGAAGCAAATCCCCATAGCAAACCTATTCTACTCTGTGCAGTTCCCGAGACAAGCAGAGATGTCAGCAGAGAGCACTGTTGCTAGACAGAAAAGAACAACTCAACTTCAGTAGCTGATTATATCTATTGGAAGGATTAATATTTTTTAATAGAAGTAATTTATAAATCTGTTTAACTTTTTGGAGTTGATATATAAAAAAAAGTTTTTTTTCCTGGAATACCCTTTTAACCCGTTGAGTACCCATGACGTACCGGTACGTCATGAGTCCGCTCCCGTTCTACAACGCGGGGCCACGGCGTGGCCCCGCATCATAGCGAGTCGGGCCCGGCCTCTAACAACGGCCGGGACCCATGGCTAATAGCGTGCGGCACTTATCGCAGTGCCGCGCGCTATTGACCCTTTGGACGCGGCGTTCAAAGTTGAACGCCACGTCTAAAGTGAAAGTTAATCATTGCCGGTTAGCTCAGGGGACTGTTCGGTATGTCCACGGTGAAATCGCGACATCCTGAACAGCTGTGACTCAGCTTTAGGGTCCCTTACCTTGCCTCCTGGTGTCCGACCAGGCATGAGCAGTCAAGCGGCAGAATCATTGATCAATGGTTTCCAATGAGAAAACATTGATCAATGTAAAAGATCAGTGTGTGCAGTGTTATAGGTCCCTATGGGAGCTATAACACTGCAAAAAAAAAGTGGAAAAAAAGTGAATAAAGATCATTTAACCCCTTCCCTAATAAAAGTTTGAATCACCCCCCTTTTTCCATAAAAAAAAAAAACTAATAAAAATTAACATATATGGTATCGCCGCATGCGGAAATGTCTGACTTATAAAAATATATTGTTAATTAAACCGCACGGTCAATGGCGTATGCACTACAAAATTCCTAAGTCCAAAATAGTGTATTTTTGGTCACTTTTTATATCATGAAAAAATCAATAAGTCCTATGAATACAAAAATCATACTGCTAAAAACTTCAGATCACGGCGCAAAAAATGAGCCCTCATACTGCCCTGTACGCAGAAAAATAAAAAAATGATAGGGGTCAGAAGATGACAATTTTAAACGTATAAATTTTCCTGCATGTAGATATGATGTTTTCCAGAAGTACAACAAAATCAAACCTATATAAGTAGGGTATCATTTTAATCGTATGGACCTACAGAATAAAGAGAAGGTGTCATTTTTACCGAAAAATGTACTGTGTAGAAACGGAAGCCCCCAAAATTTACAAAATGGCGTTTTTTTTTCAATTTTGTCTTACAATAATTTTGTTTTCCGTTTCCCCTAAGATTTTTGGGTAAAATGACTGATGTCATTACAAAGTAGAATTGGTGGCGCAAAAAATAAGCCATAATATGGATTTTAGGTGCAAAATTGAAAGAGTTATGATTTAAGGTAAGGAGGAAAACACAAAAATGCAAAAACAGAAAACCCCCGGGTCCTTAAGGGGTTAATACCAAAAATAATGGCCTGGTGCTGAAGAAAGTGATACAATACATCATTATTAGAGATCCAGCTGTAGGTATAGGCTGGCCCCCTCTGTATGTGTACTGTAGACCGGCAGACGTCATCCCTTCACCAATATCATCAAGCATTATAAATAAAAGGAAATGAAATGATGACAATAAGAACTTGGTGCTGTAAAGGAGATATTGAACAGAGGTTTTACCGACCAGCCATGAAGCGGTTACATGTCCCCCCGAGTGGACAGCAGATTCTGTTTGCTGCCAGTTAGTGATGCAGGAGGAAAGGTTCATTTCGCAACGTTCCAATAAACAGGTCTCTCTTGCAAATGAGGCTCCAGGACAGAGCTGAGGATCCCATCTTATACACATTGGGTTCTCCTTGTTTAGATGGTTCTGCATGGTGTTTTAGTCATAAAGCTAAAAATTGGTTTATATATAGTTATAGAACGTCCGAGTGACCCTACAAGATCTGCTGCATATTTGATGCTGTCATTTAGTTTACATTAAAATCTGCAGCATCAAATTCGCGAGGGATACTGTATGAGTGGACGCACCTTTATGCAGAACTTTTGAAATCCTCATTATAAATGTTTTCAGTATCAAAGGGGTACTCCACTGGGAAACATTTTTTTTAATCAACTGGTGCCAGAAAGTTAAACAGATTTGTAAATTACTTCTATTTAAAAAATCTTAATCCTTCCAGTACTTATCAGCTGCTGTATGATCTACAGCAGCTTTTCCCTTTTAAATTTCCTTTCTGCCTGACCACAGTGCTCTCTGCTGACACCTCTGTCCATTTTAGGAACTGTCCAGAGTAGGAGCAAATCCCCATAGAAAATCTCTCCTGCTCCGGACAGTTCCTGACATGGGCAGGGTTGTCAGCAGAGAGCACTGTGGTCAGACAGAAAGGAAATTCAAAAAGAAAAGAACTTCCTCTGGAGCATAAAGCAGCTGATAAGTACTAGAAGGATTAAGATTTTTTAATAGAAGTCATTTACAAATCTGTTTAACTTTCAGACACCAGTTGATTTAAAAAGAAATGTTTTCTAGTGGAGTACCCCTTTAAATCGTTATACTACCTTGAGTCTTTTCCTGCCTCTGAGACACATATCCTGCATACTTGCCATCATTTATGTCAAAATAAATGTCAAAATTGGGGCATTTGAAGGGGACTGCTGAGACCCCTACTGATCCCAAGAACAGAGGTCCATTGTCCCCCGAGTGAATGAAGTGGCAGCGTTCTCTATGGGGCTTCCAAACATTGAGCACTGAGCTTGCAATATTTGCAATGGAAAATGAGTGGAGTGCTGGCCACTCCATTCATTCTGGGGACAACTGACCTCCGTTCTGGGGATCAGTGGGGTGCCCAACGGTCATTCCCCCAATTTGGGTTAGGTTTGCCTAAACTCCACCCATTTTGAGGACCTGTTTGTAGGTCTTGTTTCTGCAAAATTGGGACTTCTGGCAAGGTCGTCACCTGCCATAGCAAACCATAACTACCCCACAATTACCAAAAGTAAAGGAAGCCTCTCTCTATGCACACTCTTCACCCTTAGGTGCTGGTATTACTATTGATGGTGGCATGTAAAGGGTTAAATTACAGGGATCGGCTAATAATTTCATGGCATAAGCACCGCTATCAATGTGTCCACACCAACACGCATCTGCAGTACTGTGTACTACTTATACAGCATGGAGCGAGAAGAGGTTAAAGGGGTATTCCACTGGCCAGTGTTCGGAAGTATATGTCCCGAAGCTGTTTTTGCGCTGCGGGGGTCGTCCACGGCCCTCGTGACCATGCCTTCTCAATGCAAGTCTATGGGAGGGGTCGTGATGGCCGTCACGCCCCCTCCCATAGTCTTGCAT
Source organism: Hyla sarda (assembly GCF_029499605.1). NCBI lineage: Eukaryota > Metazoa > Chordata > Amphibia > Anura > Hylidae > Hyla > Hyla sarda. The sequence continues at coordinate 64,825,843 of NC_079191.1, forward strand.
TTAGGGTGTGTGGCCGTGATGTCACGAGGGGCGTGGACGACCCCCACAGAGCAAAAACAGCTTTCGGAATATTTACTTCCCAGTGCTGGCCAGTGGAGTACCCCTTTAACTTGAGTATTATAAGTTATGTAGAAACTTTTCTTTAAAGGGGTACTGCAGCCCTGAGACATCTTATCCCCTATCCAAAGGATAGGGGATAAGATGTCTCACCGTGGCCATCACGCCCCCTCCCATAGACTTTCATATCGGGGGGGTGACGTCACACGGGGGCGGAGTCGTGATGTCGCGGTTCTCTGACCCCGGGGTCGCCACCCAGCTGTTTGTGAGCTGGCACCGTGGCATGCAGCTCAAACAGGTGGGTGGTGAATACAAGATTGCGGGGCTCACCCACGGTGAGACATCTTATCCCCTATCCTTTGGATAGGGGATAAAATGTCTCAGGGCCGGAGTACCCCTTTAACTTTTCATGTGTCAGCAGATAGGATGACAGCTTCAATGTGACAGGTTTCATTTAAGAAAGAAATACCAATAGTACCAGAACTTTGGGGAATTGTTACCTTAGCAATTTTTTTTATCATGTTCGAAAATCTAGCTCCAATAACGGAGGTTCACTTAAAATATATAAGTCACATTCTGTATTTCTAGTGGGGTGTTTCCCAACCTGTGGTTCTCTAGTTGTTGCAAAACTACAAATCCCACCATGCCCAAAAAGTCTTTGGTTGTACAGGCTTGCTGCGAATTGTAGTTGGGAACTTCTCTATAACGTGTTATATTTTATGTTATGAATTGACAAGTGAACTTTAGAAGAAACATAATCTGTTCTGAAATGTGAGTAAAGCATCCACTATAACCAGAATAAAGAATTAAAGAGGCATTCTAAAGAAAAAAAGTGTTTGCCAATAAACTGGTGCCAGAAAGTTATACAGATTTGTAAATTACTTCTGTATAAAAATTTTAACCCTTTCAGTACTTATCAGCTGCTGTATGCTCCAGAGGAGTTGTGTTGCTCTTTCCAGTCTGACCACAGTACTATCTGCTGCCACCTCTGTCTATGTCAGGAACTGTCCAGAACAGAAGAAAATTTCCATAGCAAACCCCTCCTGCTCTGGACAGTTCCTGACACGGACAAAAGTGGCAGTAGCGAGCACTGTGGTCAGACTGAAAGGAACTACACAATTTCCTCTGGAACATACAGCAGCTGATAAGTACTGGAAGGATTACATTTTTTAAATAGAAGCAATTTACAAATCTGTATAACTTTCTGGCACCAGTTGATTTCCAAACATTTTTTTTTCTCCGGAGTACCCCATTAAAGGGGTTATCCAGGCAAAAACTTTTTTTTATATATATCAACTGGCTACAGAAAGTTAAACAGATTTGTAAATTACTTCTATTAAAAAATCTTAATCCTTTCAGTACTTATGAGCTGAAGTTGAGTTGTTCTTTTCTGTCTAAGTGCTCTCTGATGACACGTGTCACGGGAACTGTCCAGAGTAGAAGCAAATCCCCATAGCAAACCTCTTCTACTCTGTGCAGTTCCCAAGACAAGCAGAGATGTCAGCAGAGAGCACTGTTGCCAGACAGAAAAGAACAACTCAGCTTTAGCAGCTGATAATTATTGGAAGGATAAAGATTTTTTAATAGAAGTAATTTACAAATCTGTCTAACTTTCTGGAGCCAGTTGATATGTAAAAAAAAGTTTTTTTTCCTGGAATACCCCTTTAAGTCTTGAATTGAAACCACTTCTTTTTGTCCACGTCATGTTGCTTGTTTGTGTAGTTGGACAGATGTCATTGGAGGCTGTGAGCCCGTGAAATACATCAGCAGGGCCTGTGTCTCCTGGAATCAGTTTTGTCCTCTGCTGTCTGCAAATATTTGTTTTCTGGGGCTGATGTACGGCTCGCTGAGGGTGCAACTTGGGTATTGATCAGAACTGTGTGTAGAAAGCAATAAAGATCAAAATATCCAGACAAGACTTTGGCTAGCATGAGTTGCCGTGTAGTCTCAAAGAGCGTCCAGTAACTATTATGTAACCCTTTCTTATATAAACCCTAGTATAACACACAACGGCCAGATATGAAAAGGTAACAAAAGGAGTAAAAACATTATAAAGATGCCTGGTCTTGTGCACATACCAATAGATAAAGCAGAGATGACTTTGTCAACATAGATAAAATAAGCAATGTCCATTCAACAAACTTTTCAGAAATAAATAGTAACAGTGAATATAAGAAACTTTTGAAATATAGCAAATGTCATATATAAATTGCCACAGTTGAGCTAAATTTTTTTTAAAGGTAATCAATCTGTCATCAGTTTCACCTGTACGAACCTGTCGGTACAGAGAGGTAGTGCAGATGACACTGATGACATCGAAACTTACCTGGTCACGTTTCCTGCTCTGGTTCTCCCGCTATCTTCTTTGCAATCTTCCATTCCGGGGCGGACTTGGAGCATGGGCGGGGCTTTGTGATGTCACCGCTGCTGTTTCCTAGCAGCAGGACCCAGCAGAGAAGCAGGAGCGGCGACGTCAGAAGCTCTGCCCATGCTCCAAGTCGGCCCCTAAAGATACAGAAGAAGATAGTGGGAGAACCGGAGCACGGAACTGGATCAAGTAAGTATGGTTGTCATCAGTGTCACCTGCACTACCTGTCTGTACTGACAGGTCCATGCAGGTAAAACTGATAAAAGATTTCCTTTAAAGGGTAACTCTCATTTAAACTCATTTTTGCTATTGCACTCATTATGTTAAATAAGTATTTCTAATATACTTTGTTTAAAAAAAATTTAGTTTTTTATATGTGCTTAAAAAAGCTCAAGAACACATTTTACCCCATTTCATACACAGACTTTGGACCGAGGTCCAAACACAGAAAGTGCAGCCTGGAGGGGGTGTGTCCAGCCTCATCCAATCATAGCTCTTCTCACACTTAACTGCCATATGCTGTTGGTTATCCTGTGTTTGGGCTTCTGTCCAAAGTCTGGTTATAAGATGGAGGAAAATGTGCTCTTGAGCTTTTCTCAGCACAAATAAGACATAGAAAACTTTTTTTTTTAAACAAAGTATATTAGAAATATTTTTTATTTACCATGTGCAATAGCAAAAATGTTTTTAAGTAGAGTGACCATTTAAATATTGTTACGCCGAGCGCTCCGGGTCCCCGCTCCTCCCCGGAGCGCTCGCTTCACTCTCCCCGCGGCAGCGCTCCGGTCACGTCCTCTGACCCGGGGCGCTGCGATTCCGCTGCCAGCCGGGATGCGATTCGCGATGCGGGTAGCGCCCGCTCGCGATGCGCACCCCGGCTCCCCTACCTGACTCGCTCTCCGTCTGTTCTGTCCCGGCGCGCGCGGCCCCGCTCCCTAGGGCGCGCGCGCGCCGGGTCTCTGCGATTTAAAGGGCCACTGCGCCGCTGATTGGCGCAGTGGTTCCAATTAGTGTGTTCACCTGTGCACTTCCCTATATCACCTCACTTCCCCTGCACTCCCTTGCCGGATCTTGTTGCCTTAGTGCCAGTGAAAGCGTTCCTTGTGTGTTCCTTGCCTGTGTTTCCAGACCTTCTGCCGTTGCCCCTGACTACGATCCTTGCTGCCTGCCCCGACCTTCTGCTACGTCCGACCTTGCTTTTGCCTACTCCCTTGTACCGCGCCTATCTTCAGCAGCCAGAGAGGTGAGCCGTTGCTAGTGGATGCGACCTGGTCACTACCGCCGCAGCAAGACCATCCCGCTTTGCGGCGGGCTCTGGTGAAAACCAGTAGTGGCTTAGAACCGGTCCACTAGCACGGTCCACGCCAATCCCTCTCTGGCACAGAGGATCCACTACCTGCCAGCCGGCATCGTGACAGTAGATCCGGCCATGGATCCCGCTGAAGTTCCTCTGCCAGTTGTCGCTGACCTCACCACGGTGGTCGCCCAGCAGTCACAACAGATAGCGCAACAAGGCCAACAGCTGTCTCAACTGACCGTTATGCTACAACAGTTACTACCACAGCTTCAGCAGTCATCTCCTCCGCCAGCTCCTGCACCTCCTCCGCAGCGAGTGGCCGCTCCTGGGATACGCTTATCCTTGCCGGATAAATTTGATGGGGACTCTAAGTTTTGCCGTGGCTTTCTTTCCCAATGTTCCCTGCATCTGGAGATGATGTCGGACCTGTTTCCCACTGAAAGGTCTAAGGTGGCTTTCGTAGTCAGCCTTCTGTCCGGAAAAGCCCTGTCATGGGCCACACCGCTCTGGGACCGCAATGACCCCGTCACTGCCTCTGTACACTCCTTCTTCTCGGAAATCCGAAGTGTCTTTGAGGAACCTGCCCGAGCCTCTTCTGCTGAGACTGCCCTGTTGAACCTGGTCCAGGGTAATTCTTCCGTTGGCGAGTATGCCGTACAATTCCGTACTCTTGCTTCAGAATTGTCCTGGAATAATGAGGCCCTCTGCGCGACCTTCAAAAAAGGCCTATCCAGCAACATTAAAGATGTTCTGGCCGCACGAGAAATTCCTGCTAATCTACATGAACTTATTCACCTAGCCACTCGCATTGACATGCGTTTTTCCGAAAGGCGTCAGGAACTCCGCCAAGATATGGACTCTGTTCGCACGAGGCGTTTCTTCTCCTCGGCTCCTCTCTCCTCTGGTCCCCTGCAATCTGTTCCTGTGCCTCCCGCCGTGGAGGCTATGCAGGTCGACCGGTCTCGCCTGACACCTCAAGAGAGGACACGACGCCGTATGGAGAACCTCTGCCTGTACTGTGCTAGTACCGAACACTTCCTGAGAGATTGTCCTATCCGTCCTCCCCGCCTGGAAAGACGTACGCTGACTCCGCACAAAGGTGAGACAGTCCTTGATGTCTACTCTGCTTCTCCACGTCTTACTGTGCCTGTGCGGATGTCTGCCTCTGCCTTCTCCTTCTCTACAGTGGCCTTCCTGGACTCTGGATCTGCAGGAAATTTTATTTTGGCCTCTCTCGTCAACAGGTTCAACATCCCGGTGACCAGTCTCGCCAGACCCCTCTACATCAATTGTGTAAATAATGAAAGATTGGACTGTACCATACGTTTCCGCACGGAGCCCCTTCTTATGAGCATCGGATCTCATCATGAGAGGATTGAACTTTTGGTCCTCCCCAATTGCACCTCGGAAATTCTCCTTGGACTTCCCTGGCTTCAACTTCATTCCCCTACCCTGGATTGGTCCACTGGGGAGATCAAGAGTTGGGGGTCCTCTTGTTCCAAGAACTGTCTAAAACCGGTTCCCAGTAACCCTTGCCGTAACTCTGTGGTTCCTCCAGTAACCGGTCTCCCTAAGGCCTATATGGACTTCGCGGATGTTTTCTGCAAAAAACAAGCTGAGACTCTACCTCCTCACAGGCCTTATGATTGCCCTATCGACCTCCTCCCGGGCACTACTCCACCCCGGGGCAGAATTTATCCTCTCTCTGCCCCAGAGACTCTTGCCATGTCCGAATACGTCCAGGAGAATCTAAAAAAGGGCTTTATCCGTAAATCCTCCTCTCCTGCCGGAGCCGGATTTTTCTTTGTGTCCAAAAAAGATGGCTCCCTACGTCCTTGCATTGACTACCGCGGTCTTAATAAAATCACGGTTAAGAACCGCTACCCCTTACCCCTCATCTCTGAACTCTTTGATCGCCTCCAAGGTGCCCACATCTTCACTAAATTGGACTTAAGAGGCGCCTATAACCTCATCCGCATCAGAGAGGGGGACGAGTGGAAAACGGCATTTAACACCAGAGATGGACACTTTGAGTATCTGGTCATGCCCTTTGGACTGTGCAACGCCCCTGCCGTCTTCCAAGACTTTGTCAATGAAATTTTTCGTGATCTGTTATACTCCTGTGTTGTTGTATATCTGGACGATATCCTAATTTTTTCTGCCAATCTAGAAGAACACCGCCAGCATGTCCGTATGGTTCTTCAGAGACTTCGTGACAACCAACTCTATGCCAAAATTGAGAAATGTCTGTTTGAATGCCAATCTCTTCCTTTTCTAGGATATTTGGTCTCTGGCCAGGGACTACAGATGGATCCAGACAAACTCTCTGCCGTCTTAGATTGGCCACGCCCCTCCGGACTCCGTGCTATCCAACGCTTTTTGGGGTTCGCCAATTATTACAGGCAATTTATTCCACATTTTTCTACCATTGTGGCTCCTATCGTGGCTTTAACCAAAAAAAATGCTGATCCCAAGTCCTGGCCTCCTCAAGCAGAAGACGCCTTTAAACGACTCAAGTCTGCCTTTTCTTCGGCTCCCGTCCTCTCCAGACCTGACCCTTCCAAACCCTTCCTATTGGAGGTTGATGCCTCCTCAGTGGGAGCTGGAGCTGTTCTTCTACAAAAAAATTCTTCCGGGCATGCTGTCACTTGTGGTTTTTTCTCTAGGACCTTCTCTCCAGCGGAGAGGAACTACTCCATCGGGGATCGAGAGCTTCTAGCCATTAAATTAGCACTTGAGGAATGGAGGCATCTGCTGGAGGGATCAAGTTCTCCTGTTATTATCTACACCGACCACAAGAACCTCTCCTACCTCCAGTCTGCCCAACGGCTGAATCCTCGCCAGGCCCGGTGGTCTCTGTTCTTTGCCCGATTTAATTTTGAGATTCACTTTCGTCCTGCCGATAAGAACATTAGGGCCGATGCTCTCTCTCGTTCCTCGGATGCCTCAGAAGTTGAACTCTCTCCGCAACACATCATTCCACCTGACTGCCTGATCTCCACTTCTCCTGCCTCCATCAGGCAGACTCCTCCAGGAAAGACCTTTGTTTCTCCTCGCCAACGCCTCGGAATCCTCAAATGGGGTCACTCCTCCCATCTCGCAGGTCATGCGGGTATCAAGAAATCTGTGCAACTCATCTCCCGCTTCTATTGGTGGCCGACTCTGGAGACGGATGTTGTGGACTTTGTGCGAGCCTGCACTATCTGTGCCCGGGATAAGACTCCTCGCCAGAAGCCCGCTGGTTTTCTTCATCCTCTGCCTGTCCCCGAACAGCCTTGGTCTCTGATTGGTATGGATTTTATTACTGATTTACCCCCTTCCCGTGGCAACACTGTTATTTGGGTGGTCGTTGATCGATTCTCCAAAATGGCACATTTCATCCCTCTTCCTGGTCTTCCTTCTGCGCCTCAGTTGGCTAAACAATTTTTTGTACACATTTTTCGTCTTCACGGGTTGCCTACGCAGATTGTCTCGGATAGAGGCGTCCAATTCGTGTCTAAATTCTGGAGGGCTCTCTGTAAACAACTCAAGATTAAATTAAATTTTTCTTCTGCATATCATCCCCAGTCCAATGGACAAGTAGAAAGGATTAACCAGATCTTGGGTGATTATTTGCGACATTTTGTTTCCTCCCGCCAGGATGACTGGGCAGATCTCCTCCCATGGGCCGAATTCTCGTATAACTTCAGGGTCTCTGAGTCTTCCTCCAAATCCCCATTTTTCGTGGTGTACGGCCGTCACCCTCTTCCCCCCCTCCCTACTCCCTTGCCCTCTGGTCTGCCCGCTGTGGATGAAATTTCTCGTGACCTTTCCATCATATGGAGAGAGACCCAAAATTCTCTCTCACAGGCTTCATCACGCATGAAGAAGTTCGCGGATAAGAAAAGAAGAGCTCCCCCCGTTTTTTCCCCTGGAGACAAGGTATGGCTCTCCGCTAAATATGTCCGCTTCCGTGTCCCTAGCTACAAGTTGGGACCACGCTATCTTGGTCCTTTCAAAATTTTGTGTCAAATTAATCCTGTCTCTTATAAACTTCTTCTTCCTCCCTCTCTTCGTATCCCTAATGCCTTTCACGTCTCTCTTCTCAAACCACTCATCCTCAACCGTTTTTCTCCCAAATCTGTTCCTCCCACTCCTGTTTCTGGCTCCTCGGACATCTTCTCGGTCAAAGAAATTTTAGCTGCCAAAAAGGTCAGAGGGAAAAATTTTTTTTTAGTGGACTGGGAGGGTTGTGGTCCTGAAGAGAGATCCTGGGAACCTGAGGACAACATCCTAGACAAAAGTCTGCTCCTCAGGTTCTCAGGCTCTAAGAAGAGGGGGAGACCCAAGGGGGGGGGTACTGTTACGCCGAGCGCTCCGGGTCCCCGCTCCTCCCCGGAGCGCTCGCTTCACTCTCCCCGCGGCAGCGCTCCGGTCACGTCCTCTGACCCGGGGCGCTGCGATTCCGCTGCCAGCCGGGATGCGATTCGCGATGCGGGTAGCGCCCGCTCGCGATGCGCACCCCGGCTCCCCTACCTGACTCGCTCTCCGTCTGTTCTGTCCCGGCGCGCGCGGCCCCGCTCCCTAGGGCGCGCGCGCGCCGGGTCTCTGCGATTTAAAGGGCCACTGCGCCGCTGATTGGCGCAGTGGTTCCAATTAGTGTGTTCACCTGTGCACTTCCCTATATCACCTCACTTCCCCTGCACTCCCTTGCCGGATCTTGTTGCCTTAGTGCCAGTGAAAGCGTTCCTTGTGTGTTCCTTGCCTGTGTTTCCAGACCTTCTGCCGTTGCCCCTGACTACGATCCTTGCTGCCTGCCCCGACCTTCTGCTACGTCCGACCTTGCTTTTGCCTACTCCCTTGTACCGCGCCTATCTTCAGCAGCCAGAGAGGTGAGCCGTTGCTAGTGGATGCGACCTGGTCACTACCGCCGCAGCAAGACCATCCCGCTTTGCGGCGGGCTCTGGTGAAAACCAGTAGTGGCTTAGAACCGGTCCACTAGCACGGTCCACGCCAATCCCTCTCTGGCACAGAGGATCCACTACCTGCCAGCCGGCATCGTGACAAATATATCTGTCATTTGCAATATACATTGTTAAAAAATGTGTATATTTACAGTGGGGATCAAAAGTTTGGGCTCCCCAGGTAAAAATTTGTATTAATGTGCATAAAAAAGCCAAGGAAAGATGGAAAACTCTCCGAAAGGCATCAAATTACAGATTAGACATTCTTATAATATGTCAACAAAAGTTAGATTTTATTTCCATCATTTACACTTTCACAATAACAGAAAACAAAAAAATGGCGTCTGCAAAAGTTTGGGCACCCTGCAGAGTTAATATCTTGTACTGCCCCCTTTGGCAAGTATCACAGCTTGTAAATGCTTTTTGTAGCCAGCCAAGAGTCTTTCAGTTCTTGTTTGAGGTATCTTTGCCCATTCTTCCTTACAAAAGTCTTCCAGTTCTTTCAGATTTCTGGGCTGTCTGTCACGCACTGCTCTTTTATGGTCTATCCATAGATTTTCAATTATGTTGAGGTCAGGAGATTGTGAAAGCCATGGCAAAACCTTCAGTTTACGCCTCTTGATGTAATCCTCCGTGGATTTCGAGGTGTGTTTAGGATCATTATCCATTTGTAGAAGCCATCCTCTGTTTAACTTTTTCACATCAAGTTAGCATCCAAGTTGGCATCAAGTTAGCATCCAAAATTTGCTGAAATTGTATTGAATCCATTTTTCCTTCTACTCGTGAGATGTTCCCTGTGCCACTGGCTGCAATACAACCCCAAAGCATGATTGATCCACCCCCATGCTTAACAGTTGGATAAAGGTTCTTTTAATTAAATTCTGTTCCCCTTCTTCTCCAAACATACTTTTGCTCATTCCAGCCAAAAAGTTAAATTTTAACCTCATCAGTCAAAAGAACTTGTTTCCAAAATGCATCAGGCTTGTCTATATGTTCATTTGCAAAGTTCAAATGCAGATTTTTGTGGTGAGGACGTAGAAGAGGTTTTCTTCTGCTGACTCTTCCATGAAGACCATATTTGTACAAGTATCTCTTTATAGTGGAATAGTGTACCACAACTCCAGTGTCTGCCAGATCTTTCTGGAGGGATTGTGCAGTCAAACGTGGGTTTTGAATTGTTTTTCTCACAATCCTGCGAGCTGTTCTGTCTGATATTTTTCTTAGTCTTCCAGATCTTGCTTTAACTTCCACTGTTCCTGATGACTGCCATTTCTTAATTACATTCCGAACAGAGGATATTGACATCTGAAAACGTTTTGCTATCTTCTTATAGCCTTCTCCAGCTTTGTGAGCGTCGACTATTTTCAGGTTCAGATTTCTAGACAACTGGTTAGAAGAACCCATGGTGCTGATTGTTGGGGTAAGGTCAGATGAGTCTGGGCATTTAAAACCTTTGAGATTGACATCCCCTGGTCTTCCCAGATGATGATTGAGAACAATCCATGACACTGGCAGGTCTCAGCTTTGCAAAGGGGGCAGTGCATGCTAAAAATTCTGCACTTTTGCAGACGCCATTTTTAGTTTTCTGTTATTTTGAAAGTGTAAATGATGGAAATAAACTCTAACTTTTAACTAAAACAAAGATTAACCACACCTCTAGAATACCACCCTTCTCGGTACACAATGAGTGATTATTGGAGACAGATAGTTTTGAAAAAAATGCTGAAATTTATTAAAACAACAATTAGAATGACATGGATATAAAAAACCTATTGGTATAATAATTCAGAGCAATATATCAATAATAGCTTGTACTGTCATTGGGTCCTAATGACAGAATTTTAGTAATATTTAGAAGCAACTACCGATTTGAAAGATATCTGCAGATTTTCTGGCAGCAAATGTCAATAGTCTGGAATGGACTGTTAATCGGCACTTGTAATGGCAAAAGCAAAGTCACTTTTTTGAACTAGTATAAATTGTGCTGCCCACAGTCTATAAACAGATAGATGGTTTAATCTCACCGTAACAGCTGGTCCCGCACTGCGACAGGCCGATGGATGTAAGTCCTGCAATAGCTGCGTTGTTCCCGGCTTGCAAGCCTAAACGAGTGAAGGGCTCCGGCAGGAGGCTCTTCTGTGTGCGGTTCGCGGTGTCAACAAACACCCTTGCAGGTGTCGGACCCTCGTTGTATAATTTGCGGCTGGGTTATAGTAGTGGAAGTAGCAGGTTTGTAATGCGCAAAAAGATGATTATGTTCCGTTGTGGCTTCAATCAAGGTAGTGCATGTAGATAACGCTCTGTTCCGACTAGATATTGGCCTAGACGCGTTTCAGGGTGCTAGAAACTACCCCTTCCTCAGTAGGCAAGTGTCACACTTGCCTACTGAAGAAGGGGTTGTTTTTAGCAGCCTGAAACGCATCTAGGCCAATATCTAGTCGGAACAGAGCATTATCTACATGCACTACCTTGATTGAAGCCGGCATGGAACAACGGAACATAATCATCTTTTTGCACCTGCTGCACCTATTAACCAGCAGCACTGTTTATACTAGTTCCAAAAAAGTGACTTTGCTTTTACCATCACAAGTGCCAGATTTACAGTCCATCCCGGACTGTTGACATTTGCTGCTAGAAAATCTGCAGATATCTTTAAAATCGGTAGTTGCTTTTAAATATTACTATAATTCTGTCATTAGGGTCCAATGACAGTGCAAGCTATTATTGATATATTGCTCTGAATTTTTATACCAATAGGTTTTTTATATCTATGTCATTCTAATTGTTGTTTTAATAAATTTCTGCATTTTTTCTCCAATAATTATTGTCTCCAATAATCACTCATTGTGTACCCAGAAGGGTGGTATTCTAGAGGTGTGGTTAATCTCTGTTTTAGTCTCCTATCCATTTTGGATCGGTGGGGATCGATCTTTTAACCACATTGACCTCGAATACCTGGTTGTGAGCTGCACACATATTTCTTAAAATCTAACTTTTGTTGACATATTGGAGAATTTTCCATCTTTCCTTGGCTTCTTTATGCACATTAATACAAATTTTTACCTGGGGTGCCCAAACTTTTGATCCCCACTGTATATATTCAGATTTTTTCTGCCACTTAATATATATTGTTTGCATTTTGGCGGGCTTATATTTATGCAGGCATTATTTTTTGAGGAACATAACTCTGCTTTTATACTACAGCATACATAAGACCTTTCCTTTCAGTTTCCTTTTTCCCCCTATGTATTATCTCTATGTTGGTACTTTGTATAATTATATAAGAAACTTCCTCCATCTTCCCTATGCCATTATAAGTAATGGTGGCCGTTCTTATTTAGAGAGCTTTAGAAATCCCCTTAGCCTTTCATTAATAAATCAATAGAAATGCATCATTCTGACCAATGGCAGTGTCAAGCCTCAGCGGTTTACTTTGTTTTTCCAATCACAGTAAAGTACAAAAGATGCTGTAAATGGTTCCTCACAATAACAAAATAGGCAATTGCCAATCTTTGTACAGTCTAAAGCCCTACTCCGCCAACGAAAGGATTAAAACTAGCTGCAATTACCCATATCTCCTCAAATTATACTGTAAAGAACCCAGGAAGCAGACATCTGGTGCGCTGTATATAGGCACTTTACAGTCAGATCTGTAAAAGCGAACATTAGTTCTTCTTTGTTCTACCCCTGGTAAAGTTCAATTGAACTCTAAAGGAGTGCCCATTTACTACCAGCAGTGCAGCAAAGTCTGATCAACCCTTTTATCATGTTTTGCATCTTTTTTATTTTTATTTTTTATTTTTTTTACATTCAAAAAGGTTTATTGAAGAAAATATAGCAAACAAAGCATAAATGACAAAATACTGTGAACGGCCCTATGGCCTTGAGGGGCCAAGAACAAAGCAGGTCTGAGAGAAGGATGTAGATGAAGGCCACTCCGTAGAGTGCAGTAAAAATGTCTTAGCTGGAGGTATGCGAAAGGAGCACGCCTTGTACTCGGGCAATCCAGCAAAAGGGCGTTGAGCAACTTAAGAAACCATTACCATTTAGGGCATGGACAAAACGGAGCGGGAAGGAAAGAGAGGCTCCAAAGAAACCTCCCTCAGAGGAGGCCACTGGTAAAAACTGAGGATGGTCCATTATGGGAAGGAGAGGGCCAGAGCGATCAACAAAACAGGCGGTGACCCCCACCGAGTACAGAGAGGCCAGGTTGTGTCTTGTCAAGTACGAAGATGGGAAGCCAGGGTCCAGGTCCAAGGGAGGGTAGAAAGGGCTCTAGGGCTGAGATCCTGTGCCAAACACACCCAGTTTAGTGTCAGAGTTGTGGAACCAGTCTAAAATGTGGGCATGAACACATGCCAGATGGTACAACCGACTGTCAGGGAGGCCAACCCCACCCGACAATTTAGGGCGCGTCATAGTGAGGTGATTCAGTCTAGGACGGGTAGAGGACAAGACAAACAGTCCAAAACACCTCTGTACGATGTCGGAATATGAACAGGAAGGGTCTGGAGTAAGTATAATAGTCGGGGCATCAGGGTCATCTTCAGGATGTTAATCCGGCCGAACCAGGAGAATAACTTGAAATCCCAGGAGGCCAGATCTGAGCTCAAATGCTTCAGCAAAGAGGAGGAATTTGAAGAGAACAACTGGGATAAATCAGAGGGGAGAGTGGTGCCCAGATATTGGATACCCCGGGAAGGCCAGGCAAATGGGAAGGAGGCACGAAGGGCAGTCACTGTATTTCCAGGTAAGGAAACATTAAGAGCTTCAGATTTGGACAGATTTATTTTGAAATTGGACCATTCGCCAAAGTCGGCAGGGCATGCCATAAGATTGAGAAGAGAGACCACAGGGTCAGTTAGGCAAACTAGAAGGTCATCTGCAAAGAATGAGCATTTGTATTCATAGCCCCCGACAGCCACACCGTGAATGTTAGGGTCCACTCTTATGCTGTCAAGCAAGTGTTCTATCACCAGGATATACCGGAGGGGGGACAGGGGGCAGCCCTGCCTTGTGCCAATACTGATAGAGAACCGGGTAGAAAGGGAGCCATTGATTTTCAGGCAGGCCTGAGGGGAGGAGAACAGGGCCAAAATTTTGGCGGCAATAGCAGGGTCCAATCCTATATGATGCAGGGTTTGTGCCAGGAAGGACCAAGAGATCTGATCAAAGGTCTTTTCGGGATCAAGGGAAAGGACCATCATGGGCACATTGCGAGATTGTGCATAGTGAATGAGATCTAGAAGTTTGACAGCATTGTCCCTCCCCGGCACAAACCCCACCTGGTCAAGGTGTACTAAAGGGGGAAGGATCATGTTGAGCCATAGTGGCTGCAGGCAGTATGGGACTAGTGGGGGAGACAGAGTTGAAAGCCCTCAACATAAGGGGGGAAAGGGAGTCTAAGAGAATTTTATAGAATTTGGCAGTAAAGCCATCAGGGCCAGGGCTCTTTCCCCCAGAAAGTTCTTTGATGACAAAAGATAGCTCTTCCGAGGAGAAGGGAGAATCCAGCGCTTCCAGCTTCTCCGCAGAGAGCGCGGGAAAGGAGGAAGGTGGGTTCGGTGGAGGGCAGGGAGGGGGCGGGAGGTTGTACAGGTCGGAGGAAAATGCATGGAAGGTAGACATATTGTCCTCAGTGGTATGGACCAGGGGTATGTTTGAGTTAGTCTAGAACTCAGCATCCTTGCAAGCATGCGCCCACTTTTGTTTCCATATTCATAAAATTAGCTGCGGCCTATTTGAAATCATTGGCCCCAGGAAGCCTCTAAGAGGTGCTTCACTTCAAGTCTGGCTAACTGCAGATCCCTGAAAACCGGTGGTGAGAGTGAGTGTTTATGATTCAGTTCAAGGGAGGACACTTTCCACAGGGCATGACTAAGGACCTGGGCTTTTTCCCGCTTTAACCTGGAACCTTGTTTGATGAGAAACCCACGAAGCACACATTTGAGTGCTTCCCATTGGGAAAAGGGAGGTGATTTGTCCAAGGCATGATCAGTCACAAAATTGGAAACAGTTCTGGTCAGCTCAGCAAGACAGACAGTGTCCAAGAGCAAAGATTCATTCAGCCTTCAGGACCAGGCAGATTTCACCAGGATAGGGAGCCGGAGGGAGCAGAAAGCCGGTGGATGATCAGCCCAGAGAATGTTACCATTTGAGGAGGAGGACAGCCAAGGCAAGGCATTGTGTTGTAGCAGAACGTAGTCCTGGCGACTAGGAACCACGCGGGGAGGAGAAAAAAGCTATAGTCCCTGTCAGCGACATGCTGCCTACGCTAGGAGTCACATAGTTGCAAGAGAGCGTTTAACGCGTTTTATGGCAGCATAGGAAACACTGGACCGACCCGTGGAATTGTCCAGGGTAGGATCCTGAGTTAGATTCAAGGAAGGAAGCTATGTTGAGGTCCGCCATATCACTGGATCAGCAGGCTACTACATTCCGCCTCCACAAACAAGAGAGAAAACACAGAAGAGAAACAAGGAAAAGGAAAGAGTATACAAAGAGACCAAGAAAAGGAGAAAAAAGAAAAGGGAAAAACTCAAAGGGAGAAGAAAATTAGCAGTAGAAAATCTACTACGGCACTTACTAAACTAGACTATTTCAAAAACAAGAGAGCGCCGCCAAGCGACAGACTTGGCGAGGTTCCCAACCTACTGGGGGAAGGTGGCAAACACGGAACCATGAGAAGAGTCCCGAACCACACACCCCACAAAAGAAGAAAAAAATGACAAAACATATGAAAAACATCTGGTAAAATGAACTGACAAAATTAAGGGAAAAAGATGAACAGGGGGAAAGAACCGGCATGGGCCCAGGGGAGAAACAAAAATAGACCCTAGGATAAGGGAGGAGTGGAGAGAGAAAGAAGGAAAAAAGGAGAGAGAGGGGAGAGGAGGGGGGGGGGAGAAGGAATAAGAGGGCAGGAGCGAGGAAGGGCCAAAAAGAAGGGGAACAGTAAAAAGAGCGACTAAAGGCTAGGTCGAGCAGAATGTAAATGTGTCACCCTGAGGCATAACATCGGCATTGGCTAGAACCACACTGAATACAAAAGAAAACTGATAAAGACACAGCAGTAAATGAAACAATTCAATCAAGGGGCAGACGACGATAACTTCTGCGACTGGGAGGGGACAGATTCCCAGCGAGTGACCAGCCGCTGGCGGCGGCCACTCCTGGGAGGGGGGCCCCGCTTGAGCTTGTTTAGGCTCCATCTGAGGAGAGCGATGCAGGGGTCACTTAGGGGGTCCAGAGGATATCATAGGCCAGTCCGTCAAGGGGCAGGGGCTGCATCTTGTTTTAGTAAATTTGTATTAAAGCTTTCTAAAGCAGCAAATTACGCAAACTTATTTTTCACTGCAACCAAAGGGTTGTCCTAAGGTAGCAATTGACTTCTGCAGTAACTTGGCTCTTTATAGCATGTCATGAAAACAAGAAACAATGGGGGACTCCAGTAACTGGTGTCATGAAAGTCCTGCAAACAGGGGCGTACCTAGAGCATTTGGCACCCGGAGTGGACCCTTTGTTTGGCACCCCCCCCCCCCACATGCACCCCCCCCTAATTACACCCCCTCCCTCCCCTCCCCCCAGGGGCGGACTGACAACACTCGGCAAGGGCCCCTGCTAGGCTCTGCAGCTCGTCAATCTTCTGCCACGCTCCTATTCCACCCAAATCCCACACACAATAAATTAAAATTTATATGTGTAAGAAACACTTTAACGTAGGTTAATTTCCATGACCAATAACACTGGTATACAAGGAGTAAATATATACCACCACACAATAACTGGATAATACGGCCATACTGTACTGAATAAAACCATACACAGACCAGTATACTATAAAGAATCTGTATACAATATAAGTGATTATATACAGGACCACATGGCGGTAGATATCAGCTGTACACAGGATCTGTACACCATATAAGTGATTACAGTTACATTTTGGGACTCACAATTACATCTTTTCTGATCAGCGGCGTTCTCTTTCCTTTTCTTCTCTGTCCGGATAAGACCACCATGTGGATCTCTTAACATCTGCAGGAAAAACATGTCAGACTCTGCATATATTCAGTGCCCTCCTCTACACAATCTTTCCATCTATAGGCCCACAAACTGTAATAATGCCCTCCTTGGTGTCCTGCACAGTAAAAGGGCAGGTAGATAGGTAGCCAGGTAACTCCCTCTTTCCCATAGGAATATGCCGAGTTACATCCCCCCCTCTTTCCCATAGGTATATGCAGAGCTACGCTACACCCCCCCTCTTTCACATAGGTATATGCAGAGTTACACCCCCTCTTTCCCATAGGTATATGCAGAGTTACACCCCCCTCTTTCCCATAGGTATATGCAGAGTTACACCCCCCTCTTTCCCATAGGTATATGCAGAGCTACACCCCCCTCTTTCCCATAGGTATATGCAGAGTTAAACTCCCCCCCTCTTTCCCATAGGTATGTGCAGAGCTACACCCCCCCTCTTCCCCATAGGTATATGCAGAGCTACACCCCCCCTTCTCCATAGGTATATGCAAAGCTACACCCCCCTCTCTCTCCCTTTCCCATAGGTATATGCAGAGCACCCCCCTCTCCCTCCCTTCCCTATAGGTATATGCAGAGCACCCCCCCTCTCCCTCCCTTTCCTATAGGTATATGCTGAGCACCCCCTCCCCCCTTCCCTATAGGTATATGCAGAGCACCCCCCTCTCCCTCCCTTCCCCATAGGTATATGTAGAGCTACCCCCCTTCCCCCTTCCCTATAGGTATATGCAGAGCACCCCCCTCTCCCCCTTCCCTATAGGTATATGCAGAGCACCCCCCTCCCCCTTCCCTATAGGTACAGCATATGCAGAGCACCCCCCCTCTCCCCCCTTCCCTATAGGTAAAGTATATGCAGAGCCCCCCTCCCCCCCTTTCCTATAGGTACAGTATATGCAGAGCACCCCCCTCTCCCCCTTCCCTATAGGTACAGTATATGCAGAGCACCCCCTCTCCCCCCTTCCCTATAGGTACATTATATGCAGAGCACCCCCCCTCTCCCCCCTTCCCTATAGGTACAGTATATGCAGAGCACCCCCCTCTCCCCCTTCCCTATAGGTACAGTATATGCAGAGCACCCCCCCTTTCCCCCCTTCCCTATAGGTACAGTATATGCAGAGCACCCCCCTTCTCCCCCCTTCCCTATAGGTACAATATATGCAGAGCACCCCCCTCCCCCCTTACCTATAGGTACAGTATATGCAGAGCACCCCCCCTTTCCCCCCATCCCTATAGGTACAGTATATGCAGAGCACCCCCCCTTTCCCCCCCTTCCCTATAAGTATGTGCAGAGCCCCCCCCCCTCTCCCCACCTTCCCTATAAGTATATGCAGAGCCCCCCCCCCCTCTATAGGTACAGGCAGGGTTAAAAAAAAAAAAAAGGATGCTCACCTGGTATCCCACGCAGCGGGATCTGCTCCTCTGCTGCAGGGCGTCTTCTCCCCTCCACAGTACAGGCGCTGATGAGTGATGTCACTGGCGCCTGTACTGCGTGCTGCGTGGGGGCGGAAGTCACGTCTCCTCTGTGTAGCTGCAGATGTGGCTCACACAGAGGAGACACCTTCTCCTGTATGTGCGTGTATCGCGCATACAGGAGAAGGCACCGCTGTCTGCTGGGGATCTGGGACGAGTGTCCCAGACCTCAGCAGCGGCGGCGGCGGGTCAGTCCGCCCCTTGCACCCCCCTTGAGAGTGGCACCCGGGGCCCCTTGCACCCCCCCCCCCCCTCCCTTCCTATCCGAGCCTTTTTTTTGCAAACTATAGTCATGATATAGTTAAAGGGTTATTCCGGAGGAAAAAAATTCATTAAATTAATTTGTGCCAGAAAGTAAATGACTTCTATTTAAAAATCTCAATCCTTCCAGTACTTATCAGCTGCTGTACACTACAGAGGAGGTTCTTTTCTTTTTACATTTCTTTTTTCTCTTACAACAGTGCTCTCTGCTGACACCTCTGTCCATGTCAGGAACTGAACAGAGCAGGAGCAAATCCCCATAGCAAACCTATCCTGCTCTTGACAGTTCCTTACACGGACAGAGGTGGAGCATACAGCAGCTGATAAGTACTGGAAGGGTTAAAGGGGTTCTCCGGTGCATAGACATCTTATGCCCCATCCAAAAGATAGGGGATAAGATGCCTGATCGCAGGAGTCCCGCCGCTGGGGATCCTGTGATCTTGCACGCGGCACCCCGTTTGCAATCAGCCCCCGGAGTGTGTTCGCTCCGGGTCTGATTACTGTCGATCACGGGGCCGGCGGCGCGTGACGTCACGCTCCGCCCCTCAATGCAAGTCTATGAGAGGCTTGCATTGAGGGGCGGAGCGTGACGTCACACGTGGGCGGAGGTGTGACGTCACACGCCATCGGCCCTGTGGAAGCCGGTAATCAGACCCGGACCCGGGGACTGATTACAAATGGGTGCCGCGTGCAAGATCCCGGGGGTCCCCAGCGGCAGGACTCCCGCGATCAGGCATCTTATCCCATATCCTTTGGATAGGGGATAAGATGTCTAAGCACCGGAGTACCACTTTAAGATTTCTAACATACATAACATACAAGTCTGTATAACTTTCTGTTACCAGTTGATTTGAAAAAAAAAATAAAATAAAAAATAAAACAATTGATATTCCCCTGGGGTACCCCTTTTAAAAAAAAAGTGTGGGCCCCTGCTGCTTCTCCCTACCCTCCTGGCCTCAATTGAGAGATATGTTCCTAAACCCTAAAAGGAAAAGATCCATCAGTCAAGACTGGTGGGGTGGGAGACGCAGCTGGGGACCTCCCCGATGACTCTTGATTCAGATAGAATTTAAAGGGGTACTCTGCCCCCAGACATCTTATCCCCTATTTAAAGAATAGGGGACAAAATGTCTGATTACGAGGGTCCCACCTCTGGGGACCCCCGCAATCTCGGCTGCGGCACCCCAGACATCTGGTGCATGGAGGAAACTTCTTTCCGTGCCGGATGACTGGTGTTGCAGGGCGGAGGATCTTGACGTCACAGTCACACCCTACTCGTGATGTCATGGCCACGCCCCCTCAATGCAAGTCTATGGGAGGGGAAGTGTGATGACCGTCACACCGCCTCCCATAGACTTGAATTGAGGGGGCATGTCCGTGACGTCACGAGTGGGGTGCAATCGGGATGTCCCGAGCCTCTAGTGCTGCACCCGACGCTCTAAACGAATGCCATGTGTGGCGGGACCCCCACGATCAGACATCTTATCCCCTATGCTTTGGATAGGGGATAAGATGTCTAGGGGCGGAGTACTCTTCAAGTGAGGAGAGGTTTACTATATATCTGTAAAGAAATGCTCAGAAGAAGACTGGCGCACCCAAATGTAATAGACAAAATAAAATAAAAGCATAGTTACAGATTTGAATACCTTTTTGTCAGTATCCCGACGGAGCCTGAAAACTGGATGTGTATATTTATATTGATATTTCAGTGATGTCATTCAGGCAGCGCAGTGCTGTCCTAGTCTAACCTATTTGTGTTTTCTAAGGACTTCATATGAGTAATGAAACTAGATGGAGTCATTCCTGTGACCACAAGGCAACACATGACTACTGACTGATGAAAGGAGAGGGATATGTACGTGAAGTCAGCTACCGTACTATACCGACTATACAAAATGACTAGATGAGGCCACATTACACAGCAATATACCTTATGATGGGAAAGAATAGATTTCTACCTATTTATAGGTCAGAACCCAAATATCTCATGAACATCAGAAGTATCATTCCATATTAGAGGCAGTTAAATAGCAGATAAGTTGAATTATAGTATTAAATTATACACAGGCAAAGCATTTTAGCCACAAACTGGTGCAGTGTTTCCTGTTGTCTGTAAATCTTTGTTTCCTTTTTTATGATCCATTAGTGAAATAGCATTTTGAACAGAATATTGGTGTAATTGCACAAGTCCTTAGAGAAAACGTCCTAATTCGGTGTCTCAACATTCAACAATATGACTTGTTTTTGAATGTTTTTTTTAACCATCTTAATTGTACTTACAGATAAGTCTGCATGGTGAATCAAATAAACCTCCAATAAAGATCACCCCCTTAAAAAGACCATTGTTTTTTCCTTGCCCTTTCCTTATTGGTCTTCTTCTTTGAACCCCCCTAGTTCATTGGTTATTTCAGAGAGGTTGGACTGTATATTACTATTGATAGTATATTTGGATGCCAGGTTTGGCTCCCACCTGTTCTATCTAGGGCTCAGGGATTACAGTGATTGAGTCTATATAAGCCCTGATTATCTGTATACATCAAGTTATCTGTTTGGGATTTCTCTTTTTGGTTATTCAGTCCCTTGATGAATCCTTTGATTATGGTGGGGAAATGTGTGGGGACGCTGCATTTATGTAAGAGTTGTTATCACAATTTGTGTTATATTTTCTTCAGTCATTGATATCTCTTGTTTGCTGAGGTATGACAGTATATCAAAAATCTATGATATATATATATATATATATATATATATATATACATATATATATATATATATATATATATATATATATATAGCCATACATTCATACATATATTCTGATATATATGTAAAATGTTTGCAGACTTTGCTTATGCCCCGAGTCACGGTGATGTAAAAGATATATGTGCCACATTTCAAGAGGATTGGAAAATATTTAGAGGTTGCACACTTTGATCAGTTTTGTAAAAGTAGGCAGCAAATAAGAATTTTCAATGTTAATTACTTTTATTGGGAAAACTAGAAATCACAAACTTAAAATAATATTAAAACTAGACACTAAGATAAAAATGTAGTATGACATGTTATATTACCATATATACTCGAGTATAAGCCGACCCAAATATAAGCCGAGGCCCCTAATTTTACCCCAAAAACCCAGGAAAAGTTATTGACTCGACTATAAGCCTAGGGTGGGAAATACATCATCCTTCCATGTAATCATCCAGACCCCTGTCATTAACACCCTCATCATCATCACCCTGTCATCATCCCCCCTTCATCATCATTACCCTGTCGTCATCCCCCCCTAATCATCACCGCCTGTCAATCCCTTCATCATTGGTCTTCAACCTGCAGACCTTCAGATGTTGCAAAATTACAAATACCAGCATGCCCGGACAGCCATCGGCTGTCCGGGCATGCTGGGAGCTGTAGTTTTGAATCCTCTGGAGGTCCGCAGGTTGAAGACCACTGCGGCCTTCATCATCATCCCCCTCCCCCCCTTCATCATCACCGCCTGTCAATCCCTTCATCAGTGGTCTTCAACCTGCGGACCTCCAGACGTTGCAAAACTACAACTCCCAGCATACACAGACAGCCATCGGCTGTCCAGGCATGCTGGGAGTTGTAGTTTTGAAACCTCTGGAGCTCCGCAGGTTGAAGACTACTGCAGCCTTCGTCATCATCCAGCCCCCCCCCCCCTTTTGTTTTGTGCTCACCTCCCCTTGGCGGAAAGTTAGGGTGAGCTGTTCCGGGCCATCTATGCGCTTGACGATGACGCACAGGGACATTCATGCGCAACATCCCTGTGCGTCATCGTCAAGGCAACGTCACTAGTCCGGGCCCGAAGCACGGAGAAGAGGCCCCCCCCTGGTGAAAATGGACAGCCCGCAACGACTAACCATCCCGACCGGACAGTCCCTGCAGCATAGATGGCCTGGACCAGCTCACCCTAACTTCCCGCCGAGGGGAGGTGAGTACAAAACAAAAGGGGGGGGGGGGCTGGATGATGACAAAGGCCGCAGTGGTCTTCAACCTGCGGACCTCCAGAGGTTTCAAAACTACAACACCCAGCATGTGGGAGTTGTAGTTTTGCAACATCTGGAGGTCCGCAGGTTGAAGACCACTGATGAAGGGATTGACAGGCGGAGAGTTCACTCGAGTATAAGCCGAGGGGGCCTTTTCAGCACGAAAAATGGTGCTGAAAAACTCGGCTTATACTCGAGTATATACGGTAATCAACTTTGAACGATACAATCCCTTCTTTTGTTCGCTTGGTGATTACTTTTCTGTGATGCTCGACCACCCTCAACAAGAATTGTTTTTGTTGTTCGTCCCTGACCGATTCGTTAAACTTTTTTATCAGAGCAATTCCTCTTTCTGCGGTATCATTGACCACCTTAAGAGCCTTCACATGGCTGTTCTCCATCCCAAGTAGACGTGAGTGTCTAACCAATTGGTTTTCATTTAGGACTTGAACGTAATTTTTTCATTGATGGAGGGGAAAACTCTGCCTCTTCGTCACTAGGTGCTGATGATGATGGAGAGGAGTCTTCCAGTGTAACTGTCTTATTGATTTCAGCGATAGCTTTTTAATGTTTATTCTTAGATGAATCATTCTTGTCTTCTTTTGTACACTTAGTTCTTATTTTCAAGGCGAAAACCTTGTCTACTCAACTCATTGACGAACTCATATGATCTTCTCTTTGTGACCTAAGAAATTCTTTATCTTCTTGTGATACGATAGTCATGTCCATCACATTTTGCCGGGAAATGTGAAATAACTCAACGCGATCACCTTTCCAAATCTGCCGTTTTACATTTTGCTTTATACGTGTTTATTGATTTCTCTTTACCCAGATTTTGGTATTCTTTGTACAGCTTCTGTATACCAGCGCAGATACTGTATACCTCCTCCGTCTTAACAGGTATATTTGCTTTTCTCCATACTTCCTGTAGTTTAGTACCGGTAGATTTAGCAGCTTCCGAAAGTTTCTTTCCTTTCCTTGTGATGGTAAATAAAAATTAAAAGTACAACCTCCTAAAAACTCACCACTTGGCACCTTTTCCAGAAATCAAATTTCTCTTTTGGTTCCCATTAGTTTGGTTGAAAGAAATACATGAGAAGCCCATTAGTATGAAGCAATATTGGAAATTTCTCTAGTTTGAGATAAAAGTGATCAATGTGTGCAACCTTTATCCAATATTATCCAATCTTCTTGAAATTTGGCATATATATCTTTTACATCTGAGACTCTGGGCGCAAGCAAAGTCATATGAAAATCACATATTTGGAAAAATGAAGCACCCTAATATATATAATTATGGCATTTCTTATAAGAACAAAGGGTTTAAGAGATCCGTGGGTACGGACAAGTAGTCCTGTAATATTATTTCTTAATGCTACTGGATTAAAAAAAGAAGGAATTTTTTTTTATCAACATCAGTCAGTGCCCCACTTTTGCCTTATATATGGTGGGTGGACCTTATGGCAGTTTGGTTTATTGGTCTAAAAGTTTTGTAGATAACTAAAAAGTTTTGCTTTCTAAAGGACAGTACTGTTCACACCATATCGTGTATATATATGGTACCTACTAAATGACCCAAAGCCAGCACATATGCTGCAGTTGTCTGACCACTTGTGAATCCTCTCTGATATATATCAATCATGGAGTCTGTCAGTAGATATATGGTACCGAAACCATAGGTTTAATTATATACTGATGGCTAAGTTTCTACTTAGGGGGAGGGGGAAACGCCAAGAAAAACGCCAATTCTGCCGCATGGCGTTTTTTTGGCCAAAAAATGCTGCAGCCAGATGTTAGCTGTAAATCAATGAGAAATCGCAAAATTCTTATTCCACTTGGCGTTTTTCACTTTGGTGTTTATTTAATCCTTTTGGTATTTTTTCACTCTTTTTTGGCATTTTTCAGCTCCTTGGCGGTTTTCCAAAATCGTAGCATGTTGAGCCACTGGCAATTTTTTAGTCAAAATCGTGGTGTTTTTCTCCCATAGAAGTCTATGGGAGTGAAAAAACGCAAAAAAAAACCATATGTGGGTGTCAACTTTGGCATTTTTTCAGGCGGTTTTTATTCTTTTTTGGACTTTAGCGATCCAAAAAAGTGAGGGAGAGACCTTTTTTAATAAAATTTCGTAGGGTAGCATTTAAAAAATAAAAATAAAAATATATAGAAGTGAAGGAAAAAATTGTATCTAACGTAATTAATCTTTTTTTGTTACAAAATTTTTAGAACATTTTTAAACAGGGATCAATTTATGTGGGCGGGCAGGCGGGGACCTAAAAATGTAGCCGGCAATAATAAAAATGTAGTGTGTGTGTGTGTGTGTTTTTCACTTTTTTTCTTTATTTATTTTTTACATTTTTTTAGGTTTTACTACTCCCAGCATAGAACACACTGTTCCATGATGGGAGTAGTAGTACCTGTACTAATTGACAGATCGCCCGTTGCGATCCTCCTGTATAATATATAGATGCGGTGGCCGCTCTTCTATGGTCCCCTGCACTGACGTATATATACACCTATTCATATTTCCCGCAGAGAGCTGTGATTGGCCACATGGTTCCAGCCAATCACAGCTCTCTGTGGGAAATAGGAATATGTGTATATATACGTCAGTGCAGGAACCATAGAAGAGAAGATGCCGCCCGCATCTATACATTATACTGGAGGAGGATCACAGCGGTGATCTTTCCTTAACTGCAGGTACTACTACTCCCACATGGAGTACACTCTGCTCAATGCTGGGAGATGTAGTACCTGCATTAATAGACAGATCGCAGCGAGTGTCAGAAGTTGCTGTCTATTAATGCAGGTACTACAGCTCCCAGCATGGAGCAGAGTGTGCTCCATGTTGGGAGTAGTAGTACTTACAGTTAAGGACACATCACAGTGGGTATCACTACTGACATCTGCTGTGATCATCCTGTCTATTGCAGAAATGCAGAGCTGCTGTATACAGCGCTCACATCTCTGCTCTGTACTCAGGCCACTCACTCATTGATATTTCCCTCAGAGCTGTGATTGGCTGCAACCATCCGGCCAATCCCCAATCTGGGTGGAAAATATGAACGAGTGATTTTCTATTCACATCACTGACCGGAGTATAGTGCAGAGATGTGAGCACTGTATACAGCCGCATCTCTGCTATATTATGGACGATCGCATCGGGTGTCAGGACTGACACCCGGGGCGATATGTCTGTTATTACAGGTACTACTACTCCCATCATGGAACAGTCTGTTCCATGCTGGGAGTGTAGTACGACCTAAAAAATTTAAAAAATAGAGAAAAAAAAGTGATACACACACACTTTATTAAACATAAATTAAAATGTAGTTATTAAAAATGTATAATTCATTAAATAAATTTTTTTCCATCACTATCACTACTGCATCCTTTTTTTTTTTTTTTTTTTGGTACCCAATTTTGGGTAAAAAAAAAAAGACTCCAAAGGTGCTAAAAATGCAATTTCCACACAAATGAAATAATGCCAGAAAAATGCCAGAAAAAACGCCAGACGCAGGACATTGCACTGGCGCTTTTTTAGGCGCTTTTTTCAGGTGTTTTTTTTTCAACCCAAAAAACGCAGGACAAAAAAACAAGTAGAAAGTTAGCCGACAGGGTATCTCATTACAAACAATGTTTTGCTCTCAAGCATTTTAGAGAAAATTTTTGTTTAATACCAAACCAAGGTATCGGGGTAGTGTCTGGGTGGCGGTTTATCTGTCTTCCTTCACTTCCAGCCTAACTTAATTGACAGATTTCTCCAGGCTTTTTGTGTAGGGAGAGACCAGCTATTGAAGCTGTGCTATGCCTGGGAAAGCCGGTTAGCCCACTACCAAGACTTTGCCCTCCAGTGCCATGGCTTGGTTCTAAATTATCATTATTATTTTTTTTTTTAAGCCAAAGCATTTCTGAGTAAAACTAAGTTATTTGTGATGTGTGAGCCTGTCTGTATTTGATGCTGCCTGTGGTTGAGCATAAGTTAAAGGGGTATTCCAGGCCAAAACTTTTTTTTATATATCAACTGGCTCCTGAAAGTTAAACAGATTTGTAAATTACTTCTATTAAAAAAATCTTAATCCTTCCAATAGTTATCAGCTTCTGAAGTTTTCTGTCTAACTGCTCAATGATGATGTCACGTCCCGGGAGCTGTGCATGGAGCTGTGCCCTCATTTAGCCCAGTATATGAAAAAATAAGAAAGTGATAGGGGTCAGCAGAGGGTCATCAATGCAATACAGCAACATGCAGCACTTAAAGTGTACTCCGGCGCTAAGACATCTTATCCCCTATCCAAAGGATAGGGGATAAGATGCCTGGCCGCGACGGTCTCGCCGCTGGGGACCCCCGTGATCTTGCACGCCGCACCCCGTTAGAATCAGTCCCTGGAGCGTGCTCGCTCTGGGTCTAATTACTGGCGACCACAGGGACGGAGCATGGTGACGTTACGGCTCCGCCCCCGTGTGATGCCCCTCAAAGCAAGCCTACGGAGGGGGTGTGACAGCTGATTCTAACGTGGTGCGGCGTGGAAGATCACGGGGGTCCCCAACGGCGGGACCCCCGCGGTCAGGCATCTTATCCCTTATCCTTTGGATAGGGGATAAGATGTCTTAGCGCCAGAGTACCCCTTTAACACAGTCTCTTTCCCTTTCAGTTAGAAATTGACAGTGCTGAGGTGATTTCCCCTAGCTGTGTATTGCACAGACAAATTTATCATATGCTCTTCGCCATTCCATAATTTTGATGCATGTCAGCACTTTCATAGCTGCAAATTTTTGACTGTAAAACATGTCTACCACAGACAATAATGATAAATTCCTCCTAGAGTGTATTTAAAGTTTCTGGAACAGAGACCAGGATTATCAGTGTTTGTGTTGCTTAGGTTTATCCCATTGTGCTATAGCAGATGATGAATCCTATTGAAATGAAGTGAAGTAGGATTGATGACTCTCTGCAGAGGAGGCCACTGGTCAACCAGGGAAACATCGCACAGCAAAGCCAGGGAGAACACGGGAAAACACAAAGAAAGTTTCAGATTTTTGTCTTTTGTTTAAAGAGTACCTGTCATCAAAAAAACTTTTAATATGTTATTCATTAATGTCTAATATGTTTAATTTGATGTCATTATATTTATATAATTATATATTTATTTTTCAATCTAAAATATTGCCACTAGGGGTCTCCCTACATGTCTGCCTCTTAGATTTCGGACTTATGCCGGCCTGGAACATGAGTCCGAAATCTCAGTGCAGCTGGCCTAACAAGCAAGTACAGCGCAGCTCCCTGCCTATCAATCAGACAGGCAGAAGCAAGCGCTGTGCCTGCAGCACAGCAGAGCGTTATCAGGCAGTGGGGCATGGCAGCTCTGGGCTCTGATCTTCCTCCTCTGAGGGAGAGGAGACCAAGGAGCTGCCGGCCCGCTGTAGTCACAGTCTCTATGCGTGGTCCCGACAGGGATCGCAGCATAGAGGAGGAAGGGCGGAAGTCAGCGCCGCAGGCTTCACATGACGTTGCGCCCACCGGGCCACGCCCCCTTCCTCCCTCAAGGTGGGCTGCCGACTGAGCAGTAAAACTACGAAGATTAAAGTTACCTAGGGGGTATGTATACAAAAAATAAACACAGGGTTAGTGTCAGGTAGAGTCAGGGACAGATGGAGGGGGGGATTAGGGACAGTTTAGATCGTGATAGGTACTCTTTAAATATAAACTTATTTTCTATAGGATTCTATGAAAGTAAAAAAAAAGTCAGAGTGATACAACATTTTTTTTGAGGCTGGAATCTTTATGATAAATAGTCAGGACTTGCTGTTGCTTTTTCGGCTGTAGCTTTTGACCATCTGCTGACATAAAGACAGCGTGTAAATATTTCCTGAGCCAACAATATGCTATATTAAAAGCAAGACTGTTACGTTTCTGGCAGAGGTACAGTCACTTAGTGTTAGCAACAGATAGCATCTGTCTTCCCGGGTCATGTGAAAATGGTCTGAGATCATATAGCTACTATTAACGTTATTGGTCTTTTCTTTGTTGTTGTTCTAGGAGCTCGAGAAGTTTTTAAGGGCTTTCTCATTTTTTTTCTTTAAAAAGAAACTAACAAACCAACACCCAGTTTACCGGCACTAAACCCAATACACACAAAACACAGGGTAATAGTTCTTGTAAACTGAATTACAACGAGGTATCACTTGTATCATCCTCCATTCCTAATAGCTGGCTTTGCTCAGCAGAGGCAGGACCCAGAATACCGATCATGCCAGGTCCCGCCTCCATTGTGTAAGTCGGCTATTAGCAATGGAGGCTAATACAATGAGTTAGTACTGGGCGGTATACCGGTTCATACCGAATACCGACATTTTTTTCCTGCACGATATGAATTTTGCCCATACTGCAATACCGGTTGGGCCCCTCCCCCCCTCCAATAAGTGAATTTTCTGCCACAGCGCGCTGTCCCCACATCAGGGAACTAATCATATGTGACCTGCGCTGTTCTGCTTTTCTTCCACCCCCCAATGAATTATCAGCTGCGCTGTCCCCACATCATGTCACCCGCAAGCGCTCCTCTGCTCATCCTCCTATAATTTGCCGTCCGCCAGTGCTGGAAATCTGTACTGTACTACAAATAACGTTGACCGGGCTACAAAAATAAACAAAATAAACTTTAACTCACCTTCCAGCATTCCCTGTGACAGGCCTCACGGTTCCTCCGCTGCGGTCCTGGAGATGGGAACGTCACAGAGCCATCAGTCTATCATCGGCCGCAGCGATGTCCCGCCTCGGCCGCTGATAGGCTGAGCCCACTGTCATGTAAGGAGCAGGCCGGCTTCATACATGACAGTGCGCTCAGCCTATCACCGGCCGCAGCGATGACTTTCCCGTCCCAAGGAAACAGCAAGAGGACCGCAGAGCAGTACAGTGAAGACGGTACCAGAGCAATGGTGGAATGTAGGCAGGTTAGTTAAAGATTATTTTGTTTATTTTTTCAGCCCTGGAAACATTATATATAGTACAGTACATATTTCTAGCGCTGGCGGCCCGCAACTCATAGGAGGATGAGCAGAGGAGCGCTTGCGGGTGACATGATGCGGGGACAGATGTGGGGACAGCGCAGCTGATAATTAATTGGGGGGGGGGTGGAAAAGAAGTGGAGCAATGAATGTGGAAATAGAATGTGTGCTTATTTTTTTTGTTTTTTAGTATGGAACCGGGAGGCTGTTGGACGTTGTAGTTTTTCCCTAGCTTAAAGGGAACGTATCATCAGAAAATGACCTATTGTTTAAATAAAGTTTTTATATTAAACATACATTATCAGTTTTTTCATTCTACTTATAAGGGTGGGGTCACACGTGCCGTATTTTGCAGCATATTTTGCTACCAATTAACTTCAGTGAATAGGAAAATATGCTGCAACAAACACGCAGAAAAATACGGCACATGTGACCCTGCCCTTAAAAAAAGAATGAAAAATTTAGGCTAAGAATAAGCTGGCACTTCCCCCTTATTTTCATAGATAGGTTTATATTGAAAGGTGACACCCCTGAAATTTTTCTAGAAAATGAAGTATTTCTCACAGGGGTGACACCCCTGAAATTTTTCTAGAAAATGAAGTATTTCTCACAGAAAAGGATTGCAGTAACACATGTTTTGCTGTACACTTGTTTATTCCTTTTGTGTATACTGGAACTAAACTAAAAAAGGAAGGAAAAAAAGCTAATTGGACATATAGTCACACCAAACTCCAAAAATGGTCTGGACAAAATTATTGGCACCCTTTCAAAATTGTGGAAAAATAAGATTGTGTCAAGCATGTGATGCTTCTTCAAACTCACCGGGGGCAAGTAACAGGTATGGGCAGCATAAAAATCACACCTGAAAGCAGATAAAAAGGAGAGAAGTTCACTTAGTCTTTGCATTGTGTGTCTGTGTGTGCCACACTAAGCATGGACAGAAAGAGAAGAAGAGAATGGTCTGAGGATTTGAGAACCAAAATTGTGGAAAAATATCAACAATCTCAAGATTACAAGTCTATCTCCAGAGATCTAGAGTTGCCTTTGTCCACAGTAGCTAATCTCCCTGGGCATGGATGGAAGAGAAAAATTTATGAAAGGTGTCAATGCAGGATAGTCCGGATGGTGGATAAGCAGCCCCAAACAAGTTCCAAAGATATTCAAGCTGTCCTGCAGGCTCAGGGAGCATCAGTGTCAGCGCGAACTATCCGTCGACATTTAAATGAAATGAAACGCTATATCAGGAGACCCAGGAGGACCCCACTGCTGACACAGAGACATTAAAAAGCAAGACTACATTTTGCCAAAATTAACTTGAGTTCCCCTTCTGGGAAAACATCTCGTGGACAGATGAGACCAAGATAGAGCTTTTTGGTAAAGCACATCATTCTACTGTTTACCGAAAATGAAATGATGCCCATGAAGACAAGAATACAGTACCTACAGTGAAATATGATGGAGGTTCAATGATGTTTTGGGGTCGTTTTGCTGCCTCTGGCACTGGGTGCCTTGAATGTGTGCAAGGCATCATGAAATCTGAGGATTACCAACGGATTTTGGGTCATACTTTACAGCCCAGTGTCAGAAAGCTGGGTTTGCATCCGAGATCTTGGGTCTTCACGCAGGACAATGCTCCCAAATGTCAAAAAGTACCCAGTAATGGATGGCAACAAAGCGCTGGAGAGTTCTCAAGTGGCAGCAATGAGTCCAGATCTAAATCCCATTGAACACCTGTGGAGAGATCTTAAAATTGCTGTAGCAGTTTGCAAAGGAAGAGTGGTCCAACAATCCGGCTGAGAGGTGTAAGAAGCTTATTGATGGTTATAGAAAGCGACTGATTTCAGTTCTTTTTTCCAAAGGGTGTGCAACTAAATATTAAAGTGGTATTCCAGGAAAAAACTTTTTTTCATATATATCAACTGGCTCCACAAAGTTAAACAGATTTGTAAATTACTTCTATTAAAAAATCTTAATCCTTCCAATAATTATCAGTTGCTGAAGTAGAGTTGTTCTTTTCTTTCTGGCAACAGTGCTCTCTGCTGACATCTCTGCTTGTCTCGGGAACTGCACAGAGTAGAAGAGGTTTGCTATGGGGATTTGCTTCTACTCTGGACAGTTCCCAAGACAGGTGTCATCAGAGAGCACTTAGACAGAAAAGAACAACTCAACTTCAGCAGCTCATAAGTACTGAAAGGATTAAGATTTTTTAATAGAAGTAATTTACAAATCTGTTTAACTTTCTGGTGCCAGTTGATATATAAAAAAGTTTTTTCCTGGATAACCCCTTTAAGTTAAGGGTACCAATAATTTTGTCCAGCCCATTTTTGGAGTTTTGTGTGCCATTTTGTCCATTTTGCTTTTTTCCTCCCTTTTTTGGTTTAGTTCCAATACACACAAAGGGAATAAACATGTGTATAGCAAAACATGTGTTACTGCAATCCTTTTCTGTGAGAAATACTTCATTTTCTAGAAAAATGTCAGGGGTACCAACATTTACAGCCATGACTGTAAATATATAGATAAGACAGGATCCAACATTACTTTCCTGCACAGGTCACAGGGAATGCCTAGAAAACTCTCCAATAAAAGTCAATAAAGTCCCCTCTAGTGTATTGTTTCCTATGTCCATGGGGCTTGCTGTAAAGGATATCTATTGATGTTGTTAATAGCGCAGAGCAGAAGCTTAGACAATATGGCTGCCATCATCATAATGTACAAAAAAATAATAATTTTGAGAAAAAAAAACATGTTTCACTTTCCAATTCTAATCAGTAAAAGGTTAAATTGATGAAGGAGCTCAAGTGTTCATTCAATTAGGAAACATATTAAAAAAAATTCTACTTCTATAAGCACTAAAATAGAAGAGCTCAATCATTAAATCATCACTAGATGGTGTAAAACACCTGCAGAATTACACAAGATTTCACCCTCTTACTCACCTTTAGGGTCTATTCACACAGCAGAATTTCCGCTTGGGGAATTCTGCTTGCGGAATTCCGCCTCAAATTAAAGCCCATAGACTTCTATGGGATTCTGTACTCCCATTCACACTTCTGAATTTCCGCAAGTGGAAATTC
The DNA here is from genome assembly GCF_029499605.1 of Hyla sarda. Taxonomy (NCBI): domain Eukaryota; kingdom Metazoa; phylum Chordata; class Amphibia; order Anura; family Hylidae; genus Hyla; species Hyla sarda. The sequence goes on from NC_079191.1 coordinate 64,858,359, forward strand.
AGAAGTGTGAATGGGAGTACGGAATCTCATAGAAGTCTATGGGCTTTAATTTGAGGTGGAATTCCGCAAGCAGAAATTTGGCCGTGTGAATAGACCCTTATGCTGAAGATGGGAGAAGGAAATGATAGCATTCAGATATAGCAATTTCGCATTTACCCAAGACTGCAATGTGTTGTGTTGGGATATCCTACTGCACCAGAAATCTAGATAAGGCCGGCAACGTAGAACGCATTAAGATAACTTATCTCAGCAGAACAATATCTTAACACTCCAGGGATCAAGATGGCTTCAACTTTATCTCACATATGACGGTTGTAAGGGAAGAAAATCACAGAAATAATAGGACAAATTCTCTCTACTGTCGATTTCATGTGATACCATCTCTGTCGGATGTCCAATTACAGAGCATCCTCTTTATACTGCAAAATTACAAATTCCAACATACTAGAACTAAATAACAACGCTGAATGAATGTCCCAAAGGAGTCTGTACAATTCATTCTTTAAAAAAATAAAATAATAATAATAATAATAATAATATATATATATATATATATATATATATATATATATATAATAAATAATTTATAATAATAATAAGAATAATAATATATCTATCTATCTATGCATATATATACAGTGGTCCCTCAAGTTACAATATTAATTGGTTCCAGGACAACGTTATATGTTGAAACCATTGTTGAGACTGTGACTCTATGGAAACCTGGTAATTGGTTCTGAGACCACCAAAATGTCATCCAAAAATAGGAAAAAGTGAGGAATAAACAAAAATAAGTAGATAACTAATATAGATGAAGCAATTCCTTACATATAAAAGTAAGAAAGATCTGCTGGGAGCTGTAAATCACTGTCTATGTAGAGGACAAGGTCCTGTACAGTACACACAATGTGCTAAAAAAGTAACATGGAGCCGCCCTTACCTGGTGTCCAAAGGAGCAGCTAACCCTGGCACAGATAAAGAGTAGTACAGAACATGTAATACCTCCCTGTACTGTAGGGGGCGCTACCAGACAGCATGAAGTGCATGGGCTTCAGTAATACAGGGGTTTTACCAGTGAATGCCCATTCTGATTGGTCAGTTCTTCTGGCCATTGACGCGTTTCGCAAATCTGGGCTGTCCGTAGTATTGTATGTTGAGTCTCATTTTAAGTTACAATGGTCCAGAGAAGACCAATGTATGTTGAAACTATTGTATATTGAGGTCATTGTAAGCTGAGGGAATAAAAAAGTGGACCAGAGAAAGGAGATACAACATGTACTTCATTACCTGGAACACCTGGTCTGTATAACTAAGATTGATCAAACCCTTTTAGCGCACGTTACCAGAATGGTACCCTGATTTATAAATGGCCTGGCCTAAGCTGGATTTTGTACTGCTCCCACGTGGAAAGAACTTCATTTTGGTAGTAACTTTGTATTTATTTTGCCCAATATTACACATTTCAAGGTCAAACTGAGCTCTCCATCAGATCAGTGTAATATACAACTATGAATAGTGCACTGATCTGACACAGAGCCCAGTCTGACCTCGGAATGTGTAATATTGGGCAAAATAAAGATACTATCAAACTGAAGAGTAAAATTGAAGTACTTTATACATGATAGCAGTGCCATAACATGTAGGTCCACCATATGGTTACTCTCCAACTGACAATTTTAGCAAAAGCACAAAATATGTTGCAAATACAGTAGAGTAGAAAGGTGGTGGAATCTGTTAAAATCCAATCAACTCATGAGCAAAATTGTGCGACTTTTGAACAAATATGCCTGTGCCAAGGGAAAGGGAATGAGCTAAGAAGGGCCTGGAAAGGGGATGCTGCTTCACATGGAGGGGGTGTGCATGGGGTGCACTTACCTCACATGTAACTTTAGGCCTAATGTGCTCAGAACAAGGTGCTGTCCGCCTCTTAGTCAATCCAGTGAACTGAAAATAGGTGGAGCTTTACATATGAAAATCCAGCACATAACAACTATCCCCATTGTGTGCATTCCACAGTATATGGGAAATTAAGCATTTTATCCATAGCAATTGATTAAAGAAATCAGTTTCTCTTAGTAGATATCATCATATTCATACATTGTGCATATCCATAAGCCTAGATGGAAAAAGGCAAAAAAGAAGGTAACTAGATGATCAGTGGGGGCAAAGTAAAAATACAATATACGGTATACTGTGCTGATCAGCATGGGTGTTTCAGATTTGAAGTAGGCACTCTCTGACCCCCAGTCTTTCAGTTGGTAGCACTTACTCACACAGGTCTTGACCACTGTTGGACTGCAACCATGCCCATAATGCCTATGGATTTCTCCTGTAGCTTCTAACACCAAAGCCCTTCTCTCTCTCTTGAAAAGGTGGCCTTTTAATAATGTCTTCCACATCTCCTATGCCCACAGCTCCCTTGTTTCTTGTCCTGCTCAATGGCACATCTGCAGCAGGGATACCGCTTGTCTCCTGCATCCTTTTCTCTTACAGGGACTGTTTCTCATCTTAGCAGAGGGATGCCTGCCTACCATGCGGCAGGTGCCACTTTCCCTATCATGGTGCTTGACTGGTCCTTCCTACAACTTACAGGTATTTGAGCTAGTTGCAATGTTAAGTTATAAGCCTATAGTTTCTTCAACTTTCTAGCATTGAGGGAGCTAAATATCTGGATTATAATCTTCTGGAATATTTTCGTGTGTGTTGAAGAAACCGCAACATTTTGGTTTCTATTTTTGTGGCTAATAAAGAGGCGGAATGACTTTTTAAGAAGTTGAAGAGTTGCATGGTTTAATAAGTGCCCTATAGATCCTGTCATTTCGCAAAGAAGAATGATCTGACTGGGTATTTCGATCTGTATAATATTCAATGCTGCTTCTTTTAGTATGTCCACATGTTTAAGAAGATCTCAGATTTTTAAATTAGCTCTCCTGGACCTATTTTCCAGGTCCTCCGGCTTTAAGACAGTCATGTCTAATCTGGAAGCATGGTCCCCTGAAAGTGCACAATCCCCTCCTCCGTTCTGTCCTGTAGAGAAGACTCTTTTCTCCAGGTCATGGAGTTGTTTGGAAACATCTATGACTGCCTTATGAAGCCTGTCTGGAACACTATTTTTGTAGTAAAGAGTGCAGCATGTTTTAGAGGTGTGATGTGGTAGCAGATCTTGCAGCTCCTGTGTGTGCTAGAAAACACCGTAGAAGTTTTTTTCCATGTCATCTGGTAGCCATGTTTTGAATGGTAACACTTGGCATTGCTCAGAGATCATAGCTCATCTTTATTGTATGCATAGACATCCTCACAGTCAGCTAGGGCATGCTCTGGAACTGTGTTGTTTATTCCTGAAAGAAGCATGAATCGCGGAGCTCAGAGAAGGAACGGTTGTGACTCTGGACATGCACAGGTCTATGCTGAATTAGGCTAGGTTCAAATCTGCATTGGAAGAGCTATTCCTGCCTCCATCACAGATTCCATTCAATGCCTATAAGCGGAGTAAGGCGGTCGGCTGCAATAATCAACAGACATCAATGAGATCCCATTGACTTTAACTTGGATGCATCGGATTTCGCACTAGTTCCATGCTGGATTTGACCAGACCAAAAATACAGCTAGCAATGTTTTTTTTGTCTGGCCAGATCCTGCTAAATGAGTGGAATCTGTCTTGGAGCAACCCCCCCCCCCTTCCCCCGAATAGAACTCCAACATATATGTGAACCTAGCCAATAACATATATGGAATCTGTTGGCTCTCTCATTGCTTGTTCCTACATTAACCAAATGGCAATTGACATTCACCTGTGTAAACCAACAATGGCACATTGATAAGATGGAGTATAAAAAATGGTTATGATGACCTTCAGGTCATTTTCACAACTATGTAGATTCTTGAATGAATTCTTAGTCAATTGATGAATTGGCTTCGAGTCATATATTTTATATAGTATGCTCCCATGTTTGCAAGGTCATGCTAAACCATACGCCAACTGGGCGGTCCCCGGTGAAGTCTTGAGTAATCACACAGGGAGAAATCAATCAATTAGGGCTGGGAGGGGGGGGGGGGGGGGGTTAGCCACTAAAGACCACCCCAATGATCCTTGGTTTGGACAGAATGAAAGTACTGACAGGTTCTAAGTCAATTGCTGATCTAGACTGATAGAGTTGGACTGGGCTACTAGAGTACCAGAGTACCCTCAGTTCTACCAAGGTTCCAACACAATGGTGCGCCTGCAGGAGACTGCCCTAGCTGGAACAGGTTTAGAGCCAACAGTATCCGATTCTATGGAACGATACACAAATATCTTATTGCTGATATATTCTGTGTTTACAGATATGATAACAACAAAGTTTACGGTGCAAGAAAAAGTTGGGTGGAGGGTGAGCCCAGTAAATCTAAGTGGAACTATGCAGATCGCACAGCTTGAGCTCCCCTAGAGAAACCATCAGGTCTTGCAATGCCTGAAGTTGAAATTTATTATTGGCTACTGCAATGTTCCATCCGGTGTCTTATAATGTTTCTATATTTGTAGCAACATTAAAATTAATCAGAGCCGTTTACAACATCCCGCAAAGAATGGATGGAGTTACGGCTGTGTACTGTGCACGTCTAGGCTCTGGCACTGCAGTGTGGTGACAACCATCTCACATAAAGGTCATGTTTGGTAAGTTCTTGTGTTGTAATTTGGAGTTAATAAGTCACTGCGGCGCAAATCTAAGCTTCAGTATGTCAAGGTAATTAGGCAAAATTGATGCACGTTTTACTAACCTGACTACATGAATGTAAATGAATGGAAATTATATTGCATTAAGAGAAAGGTAACATAGTAAATCTACGCAATAGTTGTGTTACTACATATGATATAGCACTAGACATACTGTAAGGGTACAGTCATACCTAGTGGAATTTGGGGACTCCGGCCGAAAGAATTAACAAAAATACACAATAAAATCCTTGTGTTGCAGGTTTTGCTGTAGATACCTATAAATCGGTCAGTGCATATAAAGGTATATGTGCCAGTCACCAGCCTGTATTTGTGTATGTACGGATATGAAGGGCACATGAGTGCATGGAGTTTGGGGGATACATATGAACCGGGAAATGGAAAAAGTAAGAGACACTGATAAAAAATAAGGAAGGCCTATCTAAAAAAAATTGGGTGTTTTGGGTACGCCTACAACTACTTATACAGGGATACTACGTTTACCGTTTTAGGTACGGTCACAAAACCGGATACGGGACAAAAATGAGCCGACCGGAATCACCGTCTGACTTCGGTCGGCTCATTAAAGCGAATGGGTTTTGGTCCCAGGCAGCTGTAGTGTCTAAACGTAGTGTGAATGCAGCCTAAGAGTGAGGAGTTTATACAGTGATCCCTCAACTTACAATGGCCTCAACATACAATAGTTTCAACATACACTGGCCCTCATTTACTATTCTAAACCCAACTTCTTTTGTCGGGTTTTTTTGTCGCATCTTTGTCTGTGACATGTCGCAGACATCGTGCACCAGTCTGCGACACGATGCGACATTTTTTCCCGACCGACCCGATGTGGATTCTCCCAAACCCGAAAAAGGGGCGTAACCCGACATTTCTGAGCTTTCCCACGTATTTATAAAGGTTTCCAACCCGAATTTGTTCAATTGTTGTGGATTTTTTCCCGACAACTCAGAGGAGTTGGAAACCAAAACCAACAAAACCCACGTGCGACAAACAGGATGCGACATAATAATAAATACCAGGGGAAAAAAGCAGTCGGGTAAGAAAGCAACATAGACTTACAACCCGATTTTCTAAGTAAATGAGGGCCATTGTTTTTTTCTGGACCATTGTAACTTGAAACCAGACTCAACATACAATGCTACAGACCGTCCAGATCTGTGAGAAATTTCACAACTGGAAGAACTGACCAATCAGAATGGGCATTTTACTGGTAAAACCCCTATATTACTGAAGTGCATGCACTGACTGGCTGTCTGGTAGCGCCCCCTACAGTACAAGGAGGAACTACAAGTTCTGTACTACTCCTTACCTGTGCCAGGGTTAGCTGCTCCTTTAGACACCAAGTAAGGGTAGCTCCATTTGGGGCACTGTGTGTACTGTATATGACCCTGAAGAACCATTGTTTCCAAACCAGAGTGCCTCCAGCTGTTGCAAAACTACAACTCCCAGCATGCCCGGACAGCCGTTGGCTGTCCGGGCATGCTGGGAGTTGTAGTTTTGCAAAAGCTGGAAGCACCCTGGTTGGGAAACACTGACATAGACAGTGATTTACAGCTCCCAGCAGATCTTTCTTACTTTTATATGGAAGGATTTGCTTTATCTATATTAGTTATCTACTTATTTTTCTTTAATTCTCATTTTTTCCTATTTTTGGATGACATTTTTGTGGCTTCAGAACCAATTACCAGGTTTCCATAGAGTTATGGTCTCAACATACAATGGTTTCAACATACAATGGCCGTCCTGGAACCGATTAATATTGTAACTTGAGGGACCACTGTATTGTATTCTATAGTGAGTGGGCGTTCAGGGCAGTGACTGGCACAGGGTGGGGCATCAGCGCAGCAACTGGACAAGTTTATTAGTGTCTGTATTATTTATTTATTGCTTTAGGTCACAACTGTTCAGCAGTTTTATGATTCTATTGTTGTAATTGGAATGTTCTGAATGAGTAGATGGTGGCAGTGAGAACATTGTGGGGTGTGATTTGTGTGACATTGTTGTACATTGCTTTTTATATTTATGTTCTTCTTTACATGGTCAAGCCCTAGTTCAAGGACCTTTTCAATTTATAATATGAATCTACATTATTTAATTTATTTATGTTTACTGGAGGTCTGTATAATGCACAGCATGGAGGTGGGAACACAATGCCGCTGGGTTGTGTATCTCGTGGTTTAGACTGGGGAGCCCCGTAGTCAGGGCAAAAATTCTAAAGAAAGTGTCCGTCATTCCTAACAGTTGTTAAAGGGTACCTCTCATCAAAAAAACTTTTGATGTATTATAGATTAATGTATGCAGAATAACTTTACAATTGCATGTTATTAAAAAATATGCTTCTTTCTATTTAATTTTCCACTTTGAAGAAATGACCTCTAGGGGTCTCCCTACCAGTCCTGGCAGCAAGCATTTCAGACTCATGCTGGAGTCCTAAACACTACGAGCTGCCAGTCTGCTTTGTTCACAAAGGAGAACATTCAGAGCTGCCAGCCTGCTTTGTTCACAGCCTGTTTGGCTGTGAACAAAGCAGGCTGGCAGCTCTGAGTGTTTAGGACTCCAGCATGAGTCAGAAATGCTTGCTGACAGGACTGATTGGGAAAAATACAATAGAAAGAAGCATATTTTTCATTAACATGCTACTGGAAAGTTATTCAACATTCATTAATCTAAAATATATCAAAAGTTTATTTGATGAGAGGTACCCTTTAAAATAATGATCATGTTCATTATTTGCATCAGTACGTAAGAAATAACTTCCAGAATAACAGAACCGTACCAATAAAACAGAAAAACCGGCAATAAAAATGGGAAATAACCTGCGGCAATTTTGATAACTTTGCTTGTTTAAAACAAAATCGGATACTCTGTGTGAACATAGCTTCAAAGCTAAACATTCTTAATGTAATAACCCCAAAAAGTGAAATGTGAACAGTTTAAGAAAACTGTTTGGGGGTGCATTCACACGGGCGTATTTGTCAGCGGATCTGCAGCTGCGGATCCGCTGACAAAGGCCCCTAAAGTGCTGCCCTCTTTGTGCCTGCTAATAGCGGCAATCCGCCGCTACCAGCAGACACACTGTGAAGTGCGAGTCGCAGTGCACATCCCGCACATCGCGGCCGCTCCCCCGGCTCCCTGAGCTACACAGAGAGCGGTCGCGATGTGTGCGAGTACACTGCAGGGTAACTCACACATCGCAGTGTGTCTGCTTGTAGCGGCAGATTGCCGCTATTAGCAGGCACAAAGAGGGCAGCACTTTAGGGGCCTTTGTCAGCGGATCCGCAGCCGCAGATCCGCTGACAAATACGCCCATGTGAATGCACCCTAAGGCTAAGTTTCTACTTGTTTTTTTGGGGGGAAAACGGCAAGAAAAATATCAATTCTGCCACATAGTGTTTTTTCATCCAAAAAACGCTGCGGACAGATGTTAGCTGTAAATCAGTGAGAAATCGCAAAAATCTTATTTCACTTTGCATTTTTCACTTTGGCGGTTTTTTTAAAAATCCTTTTGGTGTTTTTTTCACTCTTTTTTGGCGTTTTTCAGCTCCTTGGCGGTTTTCCAAAATCGCAGTACGTTGAGACACTGACATTTTTTTCCCTGAAATCGTGGCGTTTTTCTCCCATAGAAGTCTATGGGAGAAAAAAAATGCCAAGAAAAACACCATGTGGGTTTTAACTTTGGCTTTTTTCAGGCGGTTTTTATTCTCTTTTGGACTTTAGCGATCCAAAAAAGTGATGGAGATACCTTTTTTTAATAACATTTCGTAGGGTACCATTAAAAAATAAAAATAAAAAAGATATAGTAGTGATGGAAAAAATGGTATTTAAATTTTTTTTTTCTTTTTTATAACAACATTTTTATTAATTTTTAAACAGGGATCAATTTATACGATCCTTCCGTATAATGTATAGATGCGGCCGGCTCTTCTATGGTCCCCTGCACAGCCGTATATATACACATATTCATATTTCCCTCTCAGAGCTGTGATTGGCTGCCACCATCCGGCCAATCCCAACTCTGGGCGGAAAATATGAATGATGTTCTATTCACATCACTGGCCAGAGTACAGAGCAGAGATGCGAGCGCTGTATAGAGCTGCTCCGTATCTCTGCTATATTATGGACGATCGCATCGGGTGTCAGGACTGACACCCTAGGCGATATGTCCCATCATGGAACAGTGTGTTCCATGCTGGGAGTAGTAGTACTACCTAAAAAATGCCAAAAAATCGAGAAAAAAAAGGTGAAACACACACACTTTATTAAAAATTAAAGAGGTTATCCACCATAATGTGATTTTAGTACGTACCTGGCAGGCAGTAATGGACATGATTAGGAAGGATCTGCGCTTGTCTTGGGGCTAAATGGCTATGTTGTGAGATTACCATAACACTGTGGCTAGCTTTTTGTGAACTTGTATTTCCTGTTTGATTTTATTTTTTTTTACTGCAAATCCCACAATTCCATTTTCCTCCTTCCCACACATCAGCCACCTCACTCATTGAAACATAAATGAGCTGCATCCATCCAAAGACCTGTGGTTTTCAATCATGGTGCCTACTTGCATTGCTTGCAGATTGCTCTCTCCACCCATTGAAGCAGACAGGCTCCCTGTCATCAGCTGACTAGTGATGTCAGGTCTCGGCCACATTGCAAGCTGAGAAAAATCTGAGACAACAGTCATTTTGTATGTTGTTAAAAATAAATAGTGAGGTGAAAATCACAGAACAATTGTGAGAAAACGTCACACACAGGTACAGACACTATATTATGAACTACACTAACTTTACAGCCCCTGTAGCATAGTCAAATAAAAAAAAAAAATCCCGGAATACCCCTTTAATTAAAATTTCGTTATAAAAAATATACATTTTGTTATATACATTTTTTCCCATCACTATGCAGGAAATTGCACTGGCATTTTTTCAGGTGTTTTTTCTTTTTAACCAAAAGAATGCAGGACAAAAAAACAAGTAGAAACTTAGCCTAAAAAAAATGAAAGAAAAAAAAAATTAGGGGAAAAAAAGTTAAAAAACATTTTTTTTTTAATTCATGCCTTTAAAAAATTCCATAAATTACACAAAGAGTTATACATACAGGGGGTGAAGTGTGATGATTAACCCCTTAGTGACCACCCATATCATATTTATATCATGTGTAATAGTCCTACTGACCTTAATAATCAAGATGGCAAGTACGTTTTACCACACTGTGAATAATATACAAACAAAACCCTGACAAAATTCGGAGAAAAAAAATTTCAATTTCAATCCACAAATAGTTTTTGCAGTGTAATTTACAATAAAAATGAAGGATGTCATTACAAAGTACAATTTGTCCCGCGAAAAACAAGTCCTTGTATAGCTCTGTAGATGCAAAAATAAAAGAGGTATAACACATTATTACACATGGCACAACATTCTGCATGAGAAAACCGTAACACTTCGTAAAGCACAGTATAAAATGTGTCACAAATTTAGGAGTCTTTAATGGAGGTTGACAGCTGCCAAAAAGGAGATTCATGAAAAGATGTAATTTCACCCTCCTTACATACCTCAAAAACATTAACAAACATTAAATTTCTCCTGCATAAAACAATTTCTCATACAGACATATCTGAGTAAAAAAAAAAAAAAAATAATAATAATATATATATATATATATATATATATATATATATATATATATATATATATAAATGACTACTGAAATGCCGAGAGGCAAAAAAAGCGTGAAAACACTCCTGGATTACTGTGTTACAGACAGATGAAAACACTCGGATTCCATTATGTATTTCTTATCTTTCAATTCACTTTGATTTCCCTGCAGTAAACCTACAAGCCGTGCATGTTCTGTATGCTGAAGAAGTATCCTGGAGTCTGCAAAAAAGTAATAAATACATATAAAGAATCTGTGAGTTTTCATCGGCCAACACATTCTCATTAAAGAATTTTTCCGTGAATAGAAAAACAGAGCTATGTTTTTTTTTTCTAAAAGTAAAAATAAAAATATAACAGCGCCACATCTGTCCTCAGGTTGTGTGTGGTATTACAACTTGGCTTCGTTCACTTCAGTGGAACTGAGCTGCAATACCACACACAGCCTGAGGGCAGGTGCTGTTTTTGTAAGAAATCATCCTGGATAACCTCTTTTTAGGGGTACTCCACTTGGAACATTTTGTTCCGAATGCTGGGTGCGGGCTGCCACGCTCCCTCAATACAAGTCTATGGGAGGGGGCATGGCAGCCGCCATGCCCCCTCCCATAGACTTGTATTGAGCGGGCGTGGCCGTGACTTCACGACCCCTGCAGCCCGCACCCAGCATTTGGAACAAAATGTTCTGAACGCTGGGGAGGTGGAGTACCCCTTTAAACCCTTCGCGACCCCTTGATTTTTGAAAGGGCACTGTCATTAAAATCAATTTTTGGCATATGATACAGCAGGTAAAATAAATAAGATTTGTAATTTACTCCCTGTAAGTAAAAAATTTCTTTTTATGTCACTTTCATGGGTCTCCCTTCTGGTCCAGATTACATTCCGTCTGTTCAAAAGTACAGACTTTGGTCTCCTGGCTGGAGACCAAACTCAGGAAGTGTGGTCTGACCATAGGCACTCACCTGTGTATGAAACAGGGAAAGCGAGTGCTATTCACTGCCTATGGTCAGACCGCACTTCCTGAGTTTGGTCTCAGAAGGAATGAGGTAGGAAGGGAGACCCCTAGTGGCCAGAAGGGAGAACCCTAGTATCCAGATTTATAAGGCCATGAAAGTGACATAAAAAGACATTTTTACAGGAAGTAAATTACAAATCTCATTTATTTTACCTACTGAATCATATGCAAAACATAATTTTAATGACAGTGCCCATTTAATTCAATTTTTATTTTTCCACGAGGGCTTATTTTTATTCAGGTAAAGTTGTACTTTTTCCTAGCACCCTTTATTAACCATATATTGTATTATGAAGCCAGAAAAAAAAAACAATTTTTAGGGCAAAAAAAAAAAAAAAAAATTATTAATAATAATAATAATAATATATATATATATATATATATATATATATATATATATGTATATATATATATAATTGCAACATACAGTTCACCATACTGTATTATGCATTTATTATGGGGGTCAATGTTGAAAAAAATTGTAAAATTTAGACCAAAAAACAAAAAAAACAACAATAAATAAATCTGCATCACCATGTAATGACCCCCATAACCTTTATTTTTTTTTTCTACTATGGATCCGTGTGAGGATTCTTATTATGAGGCTGATACCAACTACCCTATACCAAGGGAAAAATTCCTTCCCGACTCCTAATATGGCCTCAGAATAAATCCCTGGATCGATGTTCTGTCCCTTTAAATCTATTATCCATAACCTGTAATGTTATTACTCTCCAGAAATGTATCCAGGCCCTTTCTGACCTCTTTTATTGAGTTCACATGACCACCTCCTCTGGGAGAGAATTCCACAGTCTCACTGCTCTTACAGTAAAGAACCCCCATCTGTGCTGGTGTAGAAACCTTCTTTCCTCTAGACGTAGAGGATGCCCCCTTGTTATAGATACAGTCTTGGGCGTTTTTCTAAAGGAAATAACCCTTGTATTTATGCATGAACTAACGTGACACATTTGCCCCAGGGCTGGTGCAAGTATTTTTGCCACCATAGGCGAAAGCTAATTTTGCCGTCCCTTGACCCTGCCTATTGGCTCCGCCCTTTGACACCTTACTACTGGGGTGACACACTGTAACAAATCTACACATTGTAACAAAACTCCTCATCATGTAATAACCTTACTAGGGTGAAACACTGTAACAAACCTCCTTCTCATGTAATCTCCTTACTACTGGGGTGACATACTATAAAAAACTCCTGTTCATGTAATTAAATTACTACTGGGGTGACACACTGTAACAAACCTCCTGTTCATGTAATCTCCTTACTACTGGGGTGACACACTTTAACAAACCTCCTGTTCATGTAATTACCTTACTACTGGGGTGACACACTGTAACAAACCTCCTGTTCATGTAATTACCTTACTACTGGGGTGACACACTGTAACAAACCTCCTGTTCATGTAATCACCTTACTACTGGGGTGACACACTGTAACAAACCTCCTGTTCATGTAATTACCTTACTACTGGGGTGACACACTGTAACAAACCTCCTGTTCATGTAATCACCTTACTACTGGGGTGACATACTGTAAAAAACTCCTGTTCATGTAATTACCTTACTACTGGGGTGACACACTGTAACAAAGCTCCTGTTCATGTAATTTCCTTACTACTGGGGTGACACGGTCGTGCTGGCTGGGCGGGCGCTTTGGGTGAGCGGGTGCTTTGGATGCTAGCTGACCACTAACTTTCTTGCAGTGTGCAGAGCAGCGCCCTCATCAAGAGGATGCTCTAGGCAGCTGCCTATTTTGCCTATAGGCAGAACCGGCCCTGAATTCCCCATATGTAGCAGAGCTGAGTTTGTTAATGTAGCAGAGCCAACTTTGCCATAGACTACTCTGATTATCTGTTATCTATATATGTGTCTCCAAACTGCAGAGTTCCAGTGGTTGCAAAACTACAACTTTCAGCATGCCCGGACAGCCGTTGGCTGTCCGGGCATGCTGGAAGTTTTAGTTTTGCAACATCTGGAGGTCGACAGCTAAGAGACCACTGGTTCAGAGGATATGCAGGAAGGGTTTTTCAGACCTTTTATTGAAAGGGTTGCAAAGCTTAGTTACCCCTTAGAGGCCGTATGAACAGGGGTTTTGAGAAAACCCACAAGTGAATGGACCTGTTGCCATGCGCCACAGTATATGTTGCCATATCTTTGTTAAGAGTTTACTGACATATACCTGTGACCCGAGCTGAACAGCTTTAGTCAAATAGATGGCTTTCAAGAAGAAAAAAACCTCCTCTACTACCTACAGTACATGTAGTGGTGTACTACCATAAGGCAGGGCATGTTACTGCTTTGAGGGCGATGCTTGTGTTGGTTGCGGACGCTATAGGTTTTATATGATCTAATAGCAAAGAATGAAAGTATTCCTATAAAACAGGACACCGCTAAGCCTCTCTGTGTTTACGAGAGCTGCAGCCAGGGTGTTTGTGTTGTACATGGCGTTATTCTGACAATGGGTCCCTCGTGACGTGTCTATGTTGAGTAGACCTGTCTTGAGTTAATGTAGGTTGCCTGAAACCCCATGAGGACTTCTGTAGACCTTATAATAACCCAGCACTGAGTTCCTTCTCTGACGTATCCTCAGGAGATCCCTCTTTTTCACTTATAGACAGATGGTGCATGTCTGCCATTGGTAATCTTCAAAAAACAATAACTTGTGTGATGTCCCAGTATGGGATATGTTCCTACAGTCCTGTCTGTTTGAGTCCCTGTACGTCCTCAGGGCTCACCTGCAGTGTTCCCCCATAATGTATATAAGTTATATATAAAGGGTAAAGGACCTTTGATATGGTCACATGATTGTTAGTCACATGATAAGGGTTGTCACATGTTCAAGTCATATGTTTTGTTACCCAGAGAGCACCAGGTGACCCGCAGTTGGCCTATGGGTTCCTTGCTCAGCCCCCCTTTATAAGAGGGGAGGTACTACAATATCTCTCTTGTGTTTCACTTTCTGGTGAGGTCAAGTCCAGTCCAGATGTCTCAGAGCCAGTGTCCAATACATCTGGAGGGCTCAACCTAAATTGCAGCCACCGATCTGTAAGTCAAGTCATCTTTGTCTGCTGTCACTATCTTCAGTCAACTCAAGTCAGTTATAGTCAGCAGGACTTTGCTAGAGTCTGTCAAGTCTCTGCAAGTCCCAGCAAGCTGCGAGGTCCCTCGTGTTACTGGTCACCTCTCTGGGAACCTTACTACCCTGTACAGACTGTTAGAACTGTTCAACTTCAGTAAAGCTACCGTTAACCTTAACCTGGCCTTGGACTATTATTTACCCCTGCCTAACCTAGGAGTAACGGGATTACCTTTGTGTGGTTACATAGGCAAACCAAGTCCTGGCTTCACAAACTCTAAGTGGTTACCACCATCTACCCCTGGGCAACACCATCTTCCCCTAAACCTCACCACAATCTTTGGCATCACGGACAGGATTCGGGTGTGTGCCATATGCCACAAAGCCATAAGTCCTCCCCCTAGTCTGAACTGTGTCCGATAAAAATCGCATGCCGATGCGACAGAAGTTTGCAACAGAAAAGTGTACGGGACTGTTATTACTGCTGTTATTACTGTACGGGACTGAGTGTTACTGGCGGCGATGGTGAAATAGAGGGGGAGTTGAAAGAAAGACTGTTAACTGCTATTATGAAGTGTGCAAAGTCAGTACCTGAAAGGGTTAAACGTAGTCTGCTCTGCCCCGTCAGTCCCCAGTAGTGACGTCTCTTCAGTGTTGAGAGGAGGAACTAAATGTCCGCCCTTTGTTGAACAGGTGAAGACTTTACCGACCGGACCAAAACAAAACAGGAAGTACCCCGGGCGCAGCCATGTTGGAGGTTCCGGCGGCTGTGTCCGGCTCCAGCGTCACCGGGTACTTACCACATCAGGGGGGGGGGGGAGCCAGCCAGAGTGTTCCGTCAAGACTAAGCTGCTGCAGCACCTCAGCACCTCATTAAGCATCTTAAAGGGACAGCACACTCGAGTTATCTTAAAGTGACAGCGCACTCAATGCCTCTTAAAGCGACAGCGCACTCAATGCCTCTTAAAGCGACAGCGCACTCAATTCCTCCTAAAGCGACAGTGCACTCAATTCATCTTAAAGCAACAGCACACTCAATTCATCTTAAAGTGTCGGCATACTCAAAAATTCTACAAGATGTCAGCACCGGTATTCTACAACAGAGACGCCTTAACCCTGAGGGATTTTAAGGAGAGGATCCAGAGTTTGTTTGTCTTTTATTCTCTCCCTCCTAATCAACAGGTGCAGTTGCTCACAGGAAAGCTACAGGGACCAGCACAAGAGGAAGTCCGCACCTTTCCCCCCTCCGAGAAAGCCACTGGTAAGCAGATCTTTGAAGGACTGTACCAGGTATTTGAGTCACATACTCCTTCAGAAGTACGTTTCTGGCTGTATGAAAGGAGACAGAAGCCAGGTGAGACCTTGAGAGCTTATGCCTTAGCCTTGCGAAATGCCCTATATGCTGTCCAAAAATGAGATAGTATAACACCCAAGCAGGGCAACAAGAGGTTAATGGACAGATTTATTGATGGGGCTCTTAATAAGTGGGACAATGCCCAGCTGAGAATGTCAGTGGTCCAAAATCCCAACATACGATTCCCCGCTTTCAAGAGACCGTCTATACAAGTGATTGAGTCTGGGACTGAGTTAGATGATGTTTGTACACCCCTTACACCCATCCATTAGCCACTAGCCAGACCTATACCACCACCGTCACCCGCCCCAGTGTCATCTACTTTGCCAGTCCAAGCAACCTTGTCAGTCATTACAGATTCAAACCTACAGTGTATTGAACAAGACATTGCACAATTGACTAAGGTTGTCCGGGAGCTCGCCACCCAGCCTGCTCCCCTCTCCTGTGAACAATCTTTGCCTAGAGCAGCCCCCTCTGCTCCTGCCCCATGTAATCCCAGTTACTGTGCTCCTTCGACCGCTAGATATTCTGGGAGTAGGAGTTGACCCTTCTGTACCCACTGTAACAAGTCTGGACACTAGACAATGCACTGCTGGGGTTTAAACGGAATTCCCTCTGGGGTCAAGGACCGGCCCCCAGGAAAACAGCCAGCAGTCACAATTCCAAAACGCCCTAAGTCAGGACTATCACATTATGTCACCTCTTGCCCCATGTAAAGATTATTGTGGAAGGTGTACAGTTGGAGGCATTAATAGATACAGGGTCACAAGTATCTACTATTCCTAAAAATGTTTTCTATAAGTATTGGGATGCTCGTGTATTGTGTGAGCCTGATGATGTTGATCTGACGGTAGTGGCGGGTAACGGGCAACCAATACCCAGACATGGATATTGGGAGCCAATCATTCAGTTGGGAGAGCTCGTACTTAGAGGGCAGGGAGTGATTGTAACTAATGCGTCAGATAAGGGGTCTGCTGAGTTTATATTGGGGATGAACATAATGAAAAACTGTTTTGCTGAGATAGTAGATTCCTTGCATGCCTTTCTCCCCTACATGTCCCCCTCTGACCAGCGAGCTGCGCAGCACCACTTGAAAGTCCTACAAGCAGTACAGAAGTTTGCCAACAAGATCTGCAGAGTACGAGTTCAAGACATCAGATCGGTGACCTTACAACCCAATACAGAGACCATCATCTGGTGCCATGCACATCCTGAAGTAAGGAACAAGGACTATCAAGCCCTGCTGGAGCCTATGCAGCTAGAAGAACATTCCCTTGTATGAGCTGCGAGAAGCCTTGTTGCGGTTACCAACGGGTCTCATCCCGTCAATCTGTCGGATGTTGCTGCTATATTGCCTAAATACACCCTAGTTGCCCAGCTACATCTTCTAGAGTTGAGGGACATCTTAACAGAACGCAAGGTGGCCGAACAGTGGGCGGCCCAAGTGGCTCCGGGATCTGCTGCAAGTTTCCCTGAGCCCTGGTGGGCACAACTCCAAGTGGGAGATGAGACCGCACCGAGAGATGAAGTCAGTGGAGTCATCAATATCACCAAGAGGTACCATGAAGGCTTCAGTAAACACCCCACAGACTTTGGACGCACATCCATGATCCAGCACAGGATCCTGACAAGCGACAGCCCACCTATCAAATAAAGACACCGTCCTGTCGCGTCAGGCATGTATCAAACCAGAAGATGCTGGTTGACATGAAGGAGGCTGACGTCATCCAAAAGAGTCAAAGTCCTTGGGCGGCGCCCCTTGTCTTGGTCAAGAAGAAAGATGGGACCATCCATTTTTTAGTCGACTACAGGCAACTGAATAATGTCACACATAAGGACGCTTATCCCCTTCCAAGAATTGAAGAGTAACTTAAAGCCCTTGTGTCAGCTGCTTACTTCTCCACCTAGGACTTAATCAGTAGGCATTGGCAAGTGCCTATGGCCGAGAAAGACTGAGAGAAGACAGCCTTTGTGACATCCATGGGACTGTTCGAATTCAAGAGTATGCTGTTTGGGCTGTGCAACACACCTGCTACTTTCCAGCATCTGATGGAGCGGTGCCTGGGCCATCTAAACTTTCAAAGTGTCCTGTTGTACCTAGATTATGTCATTGTGTACTCCAAGTCCTACCAGGAGCACCTTAGTCAACTGTCAGACGTCTTCCAAGTCTTGATCAAACATGGGCTGAAGATTAAGCCGTCAACGTGTCATCTGCTTAAACCTCAGGTACACTACCTTGGTCATGTTGTCAGCACCGAGGGAGTCCAGCCTAATCCTGAGATGGTAGAGATTGTCAAGAACCGGCCTACCCCGTGCACGGTGAAAGACATCAGGAGCTACTCCGGCTACTACTGCCGCTTCATTCCCCACTTCGCTCAGATTGCAGAGCCCCTCACGGCTCTCCTCAGGGGTACAGTGAAGGAGAACTACAGTGAAAGACTACCGGTTGTGTGGGTCGAAGAGCAAGGGACAGCATTCCGACTCTTAAACGTCTGTTGACAGAACCACCCATTCTGACTACAGTCAGCCATTCCGGTTGTATACTGATGCCAGCTTTGAAGGCCTGGGAGCTGTCCTGTCCAAAGTTCAAGAAGGGCAAGAGAGAGTGATAGCCTATGCCAGTTGTAATCTGCGAGGAGAAGAGAAGAACGATGCCAACTACAGCTCCTTCAAGCTGGAACTCCTCGCCCTCGTATGGGGTGTAACTGAAAAGTTTAAAGACTACTTGGCTGCCATGCCATTCACCGTCTACACGGATAATAACCCTTTGGCCCATCTGAATACTGGCAAACTGGGTGCCATCGAGCAGCGTTGGGCCTCAAGATTGGCCAACTACAACTTCACCATCAAGTACAGAAGCCAAATGTCAATGTCAATGTACTATCTCAAATGACCCCAGGCTGAAAAACCACCTGTCGAGGACGAGTAGGAAAATGTTGAGATGCTCCCATTTTACCAGAGGTTCGTGAGTCAATACTGTGAAGAGGGTGAACCCAGGTCGGAGAAGGTCCAGGAAGACCTATACACCTGGAAGACTCTACAAGACTAAAATTGAGTCATGGGGGATCTGTTGGACTACCTTCTGATGAAAGGTACCAACCCATCTACGCCGGGCCCAGTGTGACTATGAGTTGAAATGTCTGTGGTGACAGAGGAAGCGACTGTTCGTGCACAAAGGACTGTTGTACCGAAATTCTTTGGATCTGGTTTCTGGTGATCGACTTCATCAGATTCTGGTTCCCCGAAGAGACGCGGCAATGTTCCTCAATGCATACCATGATCAATCGGTACACTTTGGAGTCCACAAGATTGATTGAGGCTACTATCAGACAGAGGTACTACTGGATTGGCATGCGGAGCGACATCCAGAAATGGTGAAGTGAGTGTGCCATCTTCAACATCACCAAGAACGGGTGCAAGGACGCCAGTGAAGAATGGTCCAAATATGTCTAATAATCTATCTGACTATAATAGTTAGCAGTCAGCAAGTGGAGATTTATGATTTATGTTTCATTTTATTTTATTTTATAGATTAATGCGATTAATTTCATAAACTACATTAGTACTACCTATCAGTGGTAAGATGTTATTATATCTACCCGAATGTGGATAGTAATAGATTATCAGATAGCCATTAAAATAAAATGAAAATAAGAACACAAATAAGAATGATTTAATAGATAGATAGGCCAACATTGATATATTCCACTCATAATCATATATCCTCATCCTTACCCTAAGTATAATTGATCTATTTAATTATAAATTGCATAACCTTACAAATATATTTAGATCTAATTTAGAAGAAGGGTCTTAAAAAATAACTAACTTCTCGCGCAGAATGTTCTGCGTATCTATGTCAATCCACGGCATTAACAAATATGCTGAATATTCTGCAGCTTAGTCTGCGTTGTTAATTCATACTGTTGTTATTGGTTAGAAAAACAAACACCTCGCGCAGCTTGTTTTGCGCATTTATGTCAGAGCTGCGGCATCCAATTACAGAGCGACACGTCAGAATGATGTAAACCAATCAGCGTGGATGTAAACAAAACATCCACGCATGCGCACATGTACCCTCGGGATCTCCGAGAGTTTAAGTAGTCGCGCAGAAGCACGGGCGCAGCTACGTGGATGGGGATTTCTCCAATCAGGTAAGAAGATCATCCCCCTGGAAGGAGTGATTGGTTAATTAACATGTGAGGCATAAGGACATGGATTGGGAGATGTTTAAGACTAGTTCTGAATGGACCACGCCGGTTGTCAATCACACTGAATACCAATGGAATTCAGTTTCTTGTTGTGAGATCACTTCCTATGTATGACATCACTAGACAGGAGGTTATAAAAACCCAAACGGAGCTCAAACACATGCCATTGACACCATAGCCCTTGATAAAGCCACTGTCTTGTGGTGAAACGTCGGGGGGGGGGGGGGGGTAATGTGTATACGTTTTTAATAACAGTGTTGTCCCAGTTCATATTGTTCTCTGGACTGCAGCCTGAGACAATTAGACACAAATAAATAGCATGTGGACACATGCGGCTTTCAGTATTACAATACTGGAGACAGGACACTGGAAATTTTAAATGTTGGCAAAATAAAAATTATTTTTTAGGAGTATAATTAATTTAGTGGGTGGTAAATTTAGGGTTTCAGTGATCACTTCTAGTGATCAATTGTAAATAGTAATTCAAGGACGCCAGAGCACCCCTCCATTCCATCCAGAGTGAAAGGCCTATCTAGTCAGACCATGTCAAGTTATCTCCTACCTTCTCTGGGTACACTTATGTACTCACCATGTTGGACCACTACTCCAAGTGGGTTGTCATAGTGCCCGTTAAGGACTTCATAGCCAAAACCACGGCCCAGATGTTCTACACTCATTGGGTGCAAATCCTTGGGTTTCCGGATTCTATCCTAACGGACCTAGGAATGGCCTTCGAGGCCCAACTCTTCCAGGAGCTATGCCAGTTCCAGGCCTGCAAGAAGCTCCAGACTACTGCTTACCACCCTCAAGGGAACGGGCTCTGTGAGCTTATTAATCAAGTTTTTATCCACATGCTGCGAGCAGCGTCCGTGTCAAAGCATGAAGAGAGGCCCCAGTTGTTGCCTGAATTGCTGGAAATTTATAATAACACTGTCCACTGTTCTACTGGATACACCCCATTCTACTTGATGATGGGTCGACACTGCAGCTGCCAAAAGATCAGACTTTGGACTTCAAGCTCCCTTCAGCAACTCCCGCAAGCTTTTATGGAGTGGGTCTCTGACCACCAAAGAAGGATCCAGGAAGCAAAAGAGATTGTCAATAAAAAAGATGGGCAAAGCTCAGCAAAGGCAACCACAACCATCATGCTTTCGCCAAACCCCTCCAGTTAGGCGACAAGGTCTGGCTGCGGAAGTTCTAGGGGACCCACAGGGGACCCACAATCTGGGAAACAGAGCCCTTCATGGTCACGGCCGTACCCTACCCAGACTCGAACCCTAACAAGAGCTCCCAAAGAGGAGAGTGTTCCTGAGTTGCAAGAGGTGGTGCTGCGTAGATCCTAATGGTCTACCCAAGGTCAGTTACCCGCAAGATCTAAGGACTAGCATCATGTACAGTAAAGAGTAAAATTGTGTACTACACATAGTTTACAAGTACGAATAAAGTCATGTCCACATATCCACTGTACATTAGGGCTGTAACACTCACAACTACACAGTCCATACCAATCCACATGTCCACGTGTTCAGGATACTTTGCTGGCCAGAAGCTATTCCTAATCCCACAAACACACGTAATTCAAAAGTCAGAGGTTACAAATGTCAAATGTTATCTAATAAATGTCTAAATATATCTAGTGTTCTGGGGATAAGTGTGTAATGCCAAGGGACCCCAGTAACCAAGGCATTGTGCAGAGAGCCTCCGGCAACCCAATCCACCAGCGTCATGTCTAGTCATGTATAAAGTGTTATATGTATGGTCAAATGTAATATGTATAATGCATAGTCGAATGTCATAAAATGCATAGTCATAGTCCATAAGTCATGTTTATACTATAGTCATAGGTATGTTGTCATTATTATACATAGTCCTTAATCTCCAGTAATACCATGGTTATTTTCAGTTACACAAATCTAACAGAGCATGTATGGACATTGATACAGAGACTCTATTATTATCAGTTCTTGTCCACAAACAGCCTGGATATGGACCTTAATTGCAATGCCCCAGGACTGCATGTGGCCGTTTCGCTCTTCAAAGTTTTCCAGGACGGACGTCGAGGGCGACTTTGCTTAAGTAGGGGGGTTTGTGATGTCCCAATATGAGATATGATCCTACATTCCTGTATGGTTTAGTCCCTGTACGTCCTCAGGGCTCACCTGCAGTGTTCTCCCATAATGTGTATAAGTTATATATTAAGGGTAAAGGACCTTTGATATGGTCACATGATTGTTAGTCACATGATAAGGGTTGTCACATGTTCAAGCCATATGTTTTGTTACCCAGAGAGCACTAGGTGACCCGCAGTTGGCCTATGGGCTCCTTGATCAGCACCCCTTTATAAGAGGGGGAGGTACTACCATATCTCTCTTGTTTCACTTTCTGCTGAGGTCAAGTCAAGTCCAGATGTCTCAGAGCCTGTGTCCAGTACATCTGGAGGCCGCAAGCCTAAATTGCAGCCACCGATCTGTAAGTCAAGTCATCTTTGTCTGCTGTCACTATCTTCAGTCAACTCAAGTCAGTTATAGTCAGCGGGGCTGTGCTAGAGTATGTGAAGTCACTGCAAGTCCCAGCAAGCTGCGAGGTCCCTCATGTTACTGGTCACCTCTCTGGGAACCTTACTACCCTGTAAAGAGTGGAAGACTTGTTCAACTTCAGTAAACCTACCATTAACCTTAACTTGGCCTTGGACTATTATTTACCCCTGCCTAACCTAGGAGTAACGGGATTACCTTTGGCAAACCATGCCCTGGCATCATGAACACTAAGGGGTTAACACCATCTTCCCCTACACTTAATACTGTTGTTGAAGCATGTAAGTAGAAGACGTGGGTTTCAGCTACGATTCTGGCAGCTTTCCTCATTGTACCAGACTGCTAGTCACTTATGATATGATAAACAATCCCACCTCACTCTGCTGCCCACCTTAATTTGTTATATGGAGTTTCAGCCTACTCAGTGCCACTCTGATTGCTGTTTAACCCTTTGAATGCCCATAACCAATGCTGATCATGGCTGTAAGGACTGATAGGGATGCCCCCCTCTGATCCCAATGCCTGTGATGTGATCGAGGTCCACAGTTTGATTGGGCCATTAATGGACCCCAGAGCTGTATAATCCTAGGGTATACTTAGTACACAGGGTAATATACTGGCATATTTATATATCTACAGTGTAACACTACATTAAAGGTTTTCCAACATAAGGTGACTTTACTAATTACCTGTCAGCCAGTAATGGACATGCTTACCAAGGATCAGTGCTTGTGTTGGTGGTACATGGCCGTGTCCTGTGTCCCCCCATCATTCTTCTATTTCTTGTTTCTCTGCCCTCCCTCCATCTTCAATCCCCAGGATCCTTGTTTCTAGATGGGAAGGGACTTCCTGTCATGTGTGCTGTGCTTTAAACTACAATTTCCTGCAGCCCTGTGGAGAATAATCTCCCTCCCAACCAGTGGTCGCTGCACCCATTGAAGCACAGACAGGCTCCCTTTCAACGCCTGATTAGTCATGTAATGTCGGGCTGCACTACAACCTGGGAAAGGCCTGAGACAACACTCATTTTGTATGCTGCTAAAAATTAACATCAGGGCAAAGATGACATAAGAGACCAGCCATCACACACAGGTACAGACACTATATTATAAACTACACTAACTTTACAGCCCCTGCAGCACAGTAAAAAAATAATAAAAATAATAATCCAGGAATACTTCTTTAACCCCTTAACCCCTTAAGGACCAATGACGTACCGGTACGTCATTGGTCCTGCTCTTCTGATATAACGCGGGGTTACACAGTAACCCCGCGTCATATCATGGCGGGCCCGGCGTCATAGTGAAGCCGGGACCCGCCTCTAATAGCGCGCAGCGCCGATCGCGGCGCCGCGCGCTATTAACCCTTTAGCCGCGCGCTCAAAGCTGAGCCGTGCGGCTAAAAGTGAAAGTGAAAGTTCCCGGCTAGCTCAGTCGGGCTGTTCGGGATAGCCGCGGCTAATCGCGGCATCCCGAACAGCTGACAGGAGAGCGGGAGGGCCCCTTCCTGCCTCCTCGCTGTCCGATCGCCGAATGACTGCTCAGTGCCTGAGATCCAGGCATGAGCAGTCATGCGGCAGAATCGTTGATCACTGGTTTCTTATGAGAAACCAGTGATCAACATAGAAGATCAGTGTGTGCAGTGTTATAGGTCCCTATGGGACCTATAACACTGCAAAAAAAAAGTGAAAAAAAAAAGTGAATAAAGATCATTTAACTCCTCCCCTATTAAAAGTTTGAATCACCCCCCTTTTCCAATAAAAAAAAAAACACAGTGTAAATAAAAATAAAAATAAACATATGTGGTATCACCGCGTGCGGAAATGTCCGAATTATAAAAATTTATCATTAATTAAACCGCTCGGTCAATGGCGTGCGCACAAAAAAATTCCAAAGTCCAAAATAGTGCATTTTTGGTCACTTTTTATATCATTTAAAAATGAATAAAAAGTGATCAATAAGTCCTATCAATGCAAAAATGGTACCGTTAAAAACTTCAGATCACGGCGCAAAAAATGAGCCCTCATACCGCCCCATACACGGAAAAATAAAAAAGTTATAGGGGTCAGAAGATGACAATTTTAAACGTATTAATTTTCCTGCATGTAGTTATGATTTTTTCCAAAAGTCCGACAAAATCAAACCTATATAAGTAGGGTATCATTTTAATCGTATGGACCTACAGAATACATATCAGGTGTCATTTTTACCGAAAAATGTACTACGTAGAAACGGAAGCCCCCAAAAGTTACAAAACAGCGTTTTTTTTTTCAATTTTGTCGCACAATGATTTTTTTTCCCGCTTCACCATACATTTTTGGGCAAAATGACTGACGTCATTACAAAGTAGAATTGGTGGCGCAAAAAATAAGCCATCATATGGATTTTTAGGTGTAAATTTGAAAGAGTTATGATTTTTTAAAGGCAAGGAGCAAAAAACGAAAATGCAAAAACGGAAAAACCTCCGGTCCTTAAGGGGTTAAGGACCAAGCATTTTTCTTTTTTTACACTTTCGTTTTTTCCTCCTTACCTTTTAAAAATCATAACCCTTTCAATTTTGCACCTAAAAATCCATATGAGGGCTTATTTTTTGTGCCACCAATTCTAATTTGTAATGACATCAGTCATTTTACAGAGAAATTTACGGCGAAACGGGAAAAAAAATCATTGTGCGACAAAATTGAAGAAAAAACACAATTTTGTTAATTTTGGGGGCTTCTGTTTCTATGCTGTACATTTTTCGGTAAAAATTATACTTTATCTTTATTCTGTAGGTCCATAGAATTAAAATGATACCCAACTTATATAGGTTTGATTTCGTCGTACTTCTGGAAAAAATCATAACTACATGCACGAAAATGTATACATTTAAAATTGTCCTCTTCTGACCCCTATAACAATTTTATTTTCCCGCTTACGGGGTGGTTTGGGGCTAATTTTTTGCACCGTGATCTGAAGTTTTATTTTTATTTTGATCGGACCTCTTGATCGCTTTTTATTCCTTTTTTTATGGTATGAAAAGTGACCAAAAATACGCTATTTTGGACTTTGGAATTTTTTTGCGTGTATGCCATTGACCGTGCAGTTAAAGTAATGATATATTTTTATAGTTCAGACATTTACTCACGTGGCAATACCACATATGTGTATTTTTATTATGGCTACATATTTTTAATATGGAATTTGGGAAAAGGGGGGTGATTTAAACTTTTAATAAGGAAGGGGTTAATGTGTGTGTTTTTAAACTTTTTTTAAACTTTTTTTTTTACACTTTTAGTCCCCTTTTAGGAGGAATCATTAGATTCCTCATACAGATCATTGTGGTTTCATAAAACCACAATGATCTGTGTGTTCTGCGCTCGATTGATAAAGCCTGGCCCTGCCAGGCTGAATCATTCAGAGCCCCGGAGCCGCCACAGCAGGAGAGGTAAGCCCTCAGGCTACCTCAGTAGTGGATCGCTCCCCCACGATCGCGCTGGGGGGGGGGGCGATCCACCCCACTGGACCACCAGGGACGGGATACAGGCACCTTTAGAATCAAGAATCAGCTGGGGGCCAGCCGTTATGGCGCGGGCTCGAGTCGGGAGCCCGCGTCATACCCCGGTAATGGCCATTGGACAAGCATAGACGTCCATGGTCGTTATCAGGTTAATAACGCCAGAAATTTACATTTTTGGGGTTATGTTTTTTTCCTCTCTCTCCTTTTTTATTATTTACAGAGCCTAATGACCAGTTGTACTTTTGTTAAAACATACTTTGTGTTACCATAAAGTATTCGGATTATAATTTTTACACTATTCACTGTACGGTAAAATAGACGTCTTCTGTATTTCTCAGTTTGGTAAGATTACAATTTGTACAGTATCCATCATGTTTTACTACTTAAAAAAAACCTTAAACCTTAAAAAGTCACTCTTTCCTGACACTATGGGGGTGATTTATCAAAACCTGTCCAGAGGAAAAGTTGTGGAGTTGCTCATAGCAACCAATCTGATCCCTTTCATTTTTCAGTTATCTGATTGGTTGCTATGAGCAACTCAGCAAATTTTACTCTGGACAGGTTTTGATAAATCTCCCTCTATAACTCTATATACTCTTCATTTGCGTAATAATCTGTACTTTTTATTGGTGCCATTTTTTTATTGGACTTTTTGATTGTTTCCTTGTTAATTGTTTTGTGGTATGTGACCAATAAAAAACACAATTCTGGAATTTGATATTTTTTTAAAATTTTTTGCCACTCGTGTTTTTTTTTCTTTTTTTTTTATCAATCAGACATTTTACGATATTAAATGTTTATGTTTTTTTTTGTTATTTTTCAATAATTTTAGGTAAAAAAATGAAAAATGCGGGCTGATTTGAGTTTTTATTTTAAGGGGATTTTTTTTTTTTACACGATTTAAAGGTGTCCCTTTTCCTTATTTCAGGCTTTACCAGCTGCTCCGGCCTATTTACAATGGCTGAAGGTGGTCAGGAAAGCCAAAAGCAGCCGAAGCAGGGACGTTTACATAGCTCGCATTGACCTTAATGGGAGTTGAGCAAACGGCGTAGCCCTGTGGTTTACTCTATTTACATGACTGTGGGAGTTACATAAACAGCGTCGCTCACGGGCTACATTGTTTGTGAAACGCCCATCAAAGTCAATGGGATTACACAAATTGCATAACTGCTTTCAGCTTCCCTTACCACCTCCAGCTGCTAGAATCAGGCAGGAGAAGCCAGGAACTAGGGGACTTATATCAGCAAATATTCAATTGCTTATTTAATTTGAAATGCATTGAACATAATTATCTGTGATCTGCTAGTACAGCCTACCTATGGCAGACTGGAAGAACAGGTTTGTTACAGCAACCACCAAGGCCTTGGCTTGCTATGACAATGAATTGGCTAACCACGATCTTGTCATGGGGAGCTGCTCCGATCCCTGAACCACTCGACTACTGGGTCTGCGCCATACGCAGTTAAAATAGTGCTTCTTCTACCTGCTTTGTGCACTTGATAGAAGACAGGTGAGGGCTGGGCTCGCCATCAGGCACACTGGGCAAAAGTGGGTCAGAATGTCCATATGCTGTTAACACCCAGGAGCCACGGAAAGTGATTGCCACTTTCAGAGCCACGACTACCACTTTAAGAGCCTTGCACCTATGCCTAAAGAAGTCTGTTGGCTTTAGCAGTGTACAATGTGTGGCTCAGGTACATCTCCTTACTCCTTAACCCCTTAAGGACATAGCGTTTTTCCGTTTTTGCACTTTTGTTTTTTTCCTCCTTACCTTTTTTTAAAATCTTAACCCTTTCAATTTTTCACCTAAAAATCCATATGGCCTATTTTTTGCGCCACCAATTCTAATTTGCAATGACATCAATCATTTTACCCAAAAAGCTACGGCAAAAAAAAATAAAAAATCATTACGAGATGGAGGAGGCAGGTAAGGGACCCTCCTCGTGTGTCCTAGCTGATCGGAAGTTATATTCTGAGTTATATTCTGTAGTATACTCCAGAACTGTACTCACTATTCTTCTGGTAGAGTCACTGTGTACATACATTAAATGACTTTTCCTGTACCGATTCTGAGTTACATCCTGTTTTATACTCCAATATAATAAATGACAATGCCAAACATGCTAAATAGAACAGACAATGCAAAATCATTATATTATATTTGTTATTATTTGAAATTTGGTTTGTTAAAAATAAAAAATGGGGTGCTTAGTCTAAAATGCCCAGGCCTATTTTTGGTCCTAGTCCAGCCCAGAGACAGGCCCATAGACTTACTATAGGAGTCCGTCTTGGTTTTGACAACTCTTCTCAAAATTGGCCATTGACATGTGACGGTACTACAACCCTGGGGGGAGGTTTTTCTTAACCCTCCTAAGGTTAAATTGTTGTGTTCGACGATGGGTTCCGGTTGCAGTGGTTGTTTCACGCCACTCCCCCTCCATTCATGTCTATGGTAGGGGTGGGAAGGCCGTCACATCCCCTCCCATAAACATGCATGGAGGGGGCGTGCCCTGACATCACGAGAGGGCGCGCCATGACATCCTGACCACTGCCACAGTAACACACTGTTAGTTCAGAATGCCGGCTGCGCGGAGATCAATAGATTTGCATGTGTTTACAACATTTCAAAAGTTTTTGAAAGTGGCAATATTTTTGGATGGAATTTAAAAAAAAGTTATATGAATTATGATTGTTGTATACAGTAAAAATAAAATAATAAATACATGCTGCAGTGAAATAGTTTTTTTCTGGATTTTTGACAAAATAAAAATGTATTTACATTAATTGCTAATGTAAATGTATAAAAAAAAGATAAGCCATAATTAGCTTTAAAGGGGTACTTTGGTGTAATATATATATATTTTTAATTAACTGGCTCCAGAAAGTTAAACAGATTTGGAAATTATGATCCAGAGAAATTCTTTTCTTTTTGTATTTCTTTCCTGTTTGACCACAGTGCTCTCTGCTGACACCTCTGTCCATGTCAGGAACTGTCCAGAGCAGGAGAGGTTTGCTATGGGGATTTGTTCCTTCTCTGGACAGTTCCTGACATGGACAGATTTGTCAGCAGAGAGCACTGTGGTCAGACAAAAAATAAATTAAAAAGAAAAGAAATTCTTCTGGAGCATACAGCAGCTGATAAGTACTGGAAGGATTAGGATTTTTAAATAGAAGTAATTTACAAATCTGGTTCACTTTCTGGCACCAGTTGATAAAAAAAATGGTTTTCCACCGGAGAACCCCTTAAAATCTTGACTACAGATCATATGTGAAACCAGAATCTTCTCCCAAATAATCCCCAGTTATGTATTAAGGCTATGTATGTGGTCAAGCATTAACTTGCAAGTTAGCTACCACCAATAGGAGGCATTAGATGCACCAAAACCAGCTAATACATGGTGCAACCGTAGACACTATCCCTACTAGCTTATGTAATATTGTACCCTACTCATCAAAACAAGGACCAGGACTTTTTATACAATATTGCAGTTGTTTATGGAGCCCTAAATTTGGCAGAAGGAAACATGTACATGGCATCTTTTCTTTTTTGAATGTACATACCAAAAGGATACCCTTATTAAAGAATTTGTAGGTAAAATCACAAATATTTATGTTTATTTTTCTTTTCCTCAAACTAAATTTAGAGCTGCTGGTCCCTTTAACAGGGAAGGAGGCCCAAAAAAACTTCAGTGTCAGTCAGAGTTTTTGTAAAAGGCTTGTAAAGTACACTGCAATACTCTATATTGCAGTGTACTGTGCCATTATCTATTTAATTGGAGTATAATCATGGCTAGCCGGAAGGTCCTGATTGTCGTGGCAAGCCATTGAGGCTGAAATGGACCAGCATGTTGCATCTAAGCACATTAATGCTGCATCCTCTACTAACTCCGACATCAAGGGGGTTAAACATCTCAATGTCAAATGTTGAGACAAGATTATGTGAATAGGACTTAGCTACTGTACTATGCTCCACCACCAGAACAAATATGGTATGTGTCTGGTAAATGAAGCAGACTCTTCAGTCATCTGCTAGGTGTGGGTGCTGGAAATTGGTCCCCCACTAATCTGATGCCCTATTCTGGATAGCCCATCAATATTAAACTCCTAAAACCTATGTTTTAGATCACCAGGGATGCTGGCATTAACCCCTCTGCAACTCTAGATTGCCAGTATGGCAGATATTATCCCTACCACTACCTTAGACAACCAGGGACAAAGCAATAACCTCTTCCCTACTTTAGACCATCAGGAAGGCAGGCATAATGGTCATCATTGCAGGTCTTAAAATATAGAACCTCACCCTTAAAGTGAATGTATCATCTATATATTTTTTTTTGCTTTACATGAAGTCCCATGGACATAGGCAACAATAGACAGGAGCTGGCCCATTGATATGAATGGGAAAGGTGTCTGGGCATACTCTGTGACCATTGCAGAGATCATTCTTCAGGGAGGAGGAGACTGACCTGTGAGAAACAGCTATAGAGTGTATCTCTGTTAATTATACACCGGTGTCACCTTTCACTGTAATTCTCTGTATGCTGATAAGGTGGATACATCTAGAAGGTGATGTGTACAGAACAGGTCACAGCATAATATCAGGCCTAGTGACCAGGTCTGAAAAAAAGGATTATTTAAAAATATAAATAGTAAAATGGGAAAAAAAAATAAAAAAAATCACCAAAAATTCTTAGAAAATATGGTTAACATAAAAACTTGATTGAAATAATAAGTAATTTTTTGATGACACATTTCCTTTAAGGTATTTAGGGTTGCATATATCTTATCGCCACCGAATACTGTTGCATTGCAGACAAGTCCTGAATTGTTATGTTGGCCACTAATGTATCAATTCTCCATGGCATTTAGGGCTGAATGAGAAAACAAAAAACAAAAAAATCTAAAAGAAAGCCTGAAAGGTCATCATTTCTATCAGTGTGCGAGAAGCTAGTGATCCTTTACACTTCAATACTGAGAACTGCTTAGATATAGCAATTATTGTAAATTGGTAAAGATTGGAGCTGTCAGCAGAGATTACTAGTGCTGCGTAATGACGCTGTGATTTTAGCCAAGTATTGAACCTTTCTTCATTGCACCTTGTGTCTTATCTGGGCAGAATGCTAATGACTACAAACATTCTGAGCTGTAGTTCTGCCTTTGTAAGAACTTATCTACATGGCATATATATCAATGCCATCATCCACTAAATCATGCTGTACTGCAAAATGGTTAGAAGGGGGTCGTCTCATCGAAATTGATGCATTAGGTCAATTGAAACTCATTTCTAATGTACATGTACATTTCTAAAAATGTGCTATATCAGATACAATATATACATACATGCCCTGATTTACTAAGAGTGGAGTGTAGGTTTCTTTGTGGGTTTTAATTCCCTACAATTTATTTTCCACGGTATTTACTAAGGTTTCCCTACATTTTCAACTTTCCCTACACTTTGCTTTTTTACACATGCTCTGATCTGTCGGGTTTTCCTCAGCTCAAATCCACCACATTTTCTGTGGAAACCTTAGTAAATATGTGTTTTTTTTGTGAAAATTTTGGGAAACGCCCTTTTTCTGTGACCACGCCCACTTTTCCGCAGAGGCCATGCCCCTTTTCCGGGTTTTCTCTGTAAAACGGAGAGTTAGCCTGTTTTTTTATTTTTTATTCTGGGGCAAATTCTGGCGCAAATTCTGGCGCAATGCGACAGAATCTGGCGCACAACTTGACAAAACATGTTGGGTTTGCAATAGTAAATCAGGGCCACACTACCTAACCCCCTATTCGTCTGCTTTATTTTGATAACTTGCTGCCCACTAAAGTGGTCACACATATTCGACTCAACTGCAATACTTCACATGTCTTGTTTATATGTCTAGCTTCTGTATTTGGCTCCCAAATCCCTCTGTTTTGCTGCTCACTCATTTTGACATCCACTACTCAGAAAGGGGCATGTCCGAGGCAAGCACTGAGCCTGTCCTTACAATGTATTTACTTACTCCCTGAGTTTGCTGTGCTGTGCTGGGTCTCTTTATCCAATCACTGCTGGCTGCTCTGTAAATTGTCCCAGCCTGTGTCCCAGCCTGTTCTCCATCTGGAACAAAAATGATGCTGCAGCCGGACAGAATTATGTCCTGGATGGTATGGGGGCCCCTAGGTATGGGGGCCGTTGGCTGTCCCCACATGCTGGGAGTTGAAGTTTTGCAACATCTGGAGGGCCACAGTTTAAGACAACTGGCTTAGTCTGTCTACACTGCATATATAAATAAGGAGGATTGTGGGAAAGCACAGTTCAGAAAGGAAATTGGAAAGTGATCAGATCCATGGGGGGGGGGGGGGGGGGGGTTGGGAAAAAGAACTCTACAGTAAACGGATGTCATTTACACGTTAAAAGTGTGTGATTTAAGAATAAAACACTTTTTTTGTGTTATACATCTTTGCAAAACATTATTCTTTCTACAATACTTGATGAAAATGTTATCTTCATTTTATAGAAATCATGGCTCATAAAAAAAGACCACCAGAGGTCCCCATTCCATCCAGAACATAATCCTGCAGTATCATTTTTATCCCAGCTGAAGCAATGGCCAAAGGCTGGAACAAAGTCCATGAAGTGAGGGCGGGACTAGTACTCCTCTGTGCTCACTCCTGTCCTGTCTATCTGACTCCTTCCTGAAAACAAAGGGGAGGGAGGTGTTACAGAGCAGCCTGCAGTGACTGGATGAAGAGACCCAGCACAGCACAGCATACTCAGGGAGGAAGGGAATATGAGTAAGGACAGGCTCAGTGCTTGCCTCGGACACACCCCTTTCTGAGTAGTGGATGTCAGAATAAGTGAGCACTCCTTGACAAAGCCGCTTCCGGCGAAACGCGTCGGAGTTGTGGAGGTGGATTGGGGTGAGTCCTGTGCCAGCTTTATACTAAACCGTTTCTTTCCTGCATATTATTCTTTGTTGCTAGTCACCACCTAAACTTGCTGCTGTCTATCTGCTGCTATCTATACTATTGCTGCCCATTGCCTGTTGGTTGTTATTGCTTATTATCAGCACTATACTGTGTGACCCAGGTGATATTATTTCCCCTTCTTTAGGCTGCATGTTCAAACAGTGGCGTTGCTAGGGTTGGTGTCACCCGGTGCGGTAGAAAATGGTGTCACCCCCATACCTCCCCCCTCCCCCCAGTAAGTTTTTAGCCTTTTGTGACAGACACCACTGTTGTAGCGCATTGTGAGAAATTCCAGTATAATAATCAGATATACCAGTTGCCACAGAATGGGAAAGTGTTAAAGAAGTTTTCACCATTTAAATATACAGCTCCCAGAATTACTTAAAGGGGTCCTCCACTGGAAAACATTTACTTTTATATCAACTGGTGCCAGAAAGTTAAACAGATTTTTAAATTACTTCTATTTAAAATCTTAATACTTACAGTACTTATAAGCTGGTGTATGCTCCACAGGAAGTTGCGTAGTTCTTTCCAATCTGACCACAGTGCTATTTGCTGACACCTCTGTCCATGTCAGGAACTGTCCAGAGCAGGAGAGGTTTGCTATGGGGATTTGCTCCTACTATGGACAGTTCTTGACATGGACAGAGGTGTCAGCACCGAGCACTGTGGTCAGACAGAAAATAAATTAAAAAAGAAAATAACTTCCTGTGAATCGCTTATACAGCAGCTAATAAGTACTGGAAGGATTAAGATTTTTAAATAGAAGTAATTTACAAATCTGTTTAACTTTGTAGCACCAGTTGATTTAAAAAAAATGTTTTCCAGTAGAGTACCCCTTTATGCAGTGGTGAGGTTATGCTGGGAGTTGTAGTTTCACTGACCATAACTGTAGAACTGACAAGCGACTACAGCTCTGATAGGACATAGAGAGGAGAATACACAATGATATCAGTGACGTCTTCTCTATAGTCTTCCCTTATCTAATTCAGATGGTACATACCGCCTGGTCCAGCTAAAACTTCTGTCTGTAGAATGTGACGCCCAGACGTCTCCTCACTATGTCAGCGCATTCTCATCCTCTATATGAAAACAATTATTATTATAAACCTGCCAGACACTGTATCCTCTAAATATAATACTACTATACACTATACTCTTTGATTATAAACCTTCCATACACCATACCCACTGAATATAATACTACCACACACTGTACATTCTGAATATAATACCATCACATACTGTACCCTCTGAATATAAATCTGCCACATACTGTACCCCTGAATATAATACTATCACATACTGTACCCTCTGAATATAATACTACCATATACTGTACCCTCTGAATATAACTCTGCCACATACTGTACCCCTGAATATAATACCAACACATACTGTACACTCTGAATATAATACCAACACATACTGTACACTCTGAATATATTACTACCACCCACTGCGCCCTCTGAATATAATACTTAGAGATGAGCAAACTACAGTAAATTCAACTCGTCACAAACTTCTCGGCTCAGCAGTTGATGAATTTTCCTGCATAAATTAGTTCAGCTTTCAGGTGCTCCCGTGGGCTGGAAAAGGTGGATATTGTCCTAGGAGAATCTTTCCTATGAATGTATCCACCTTTTCCAGCCCACCGGAGCACCTGAAGGCTGAACTAATTTACGCAGGATAAGTCATCAACTGCTGAGCTGACAAGTTTGTGACGAATCGAATTTACTGTAAGTTCGCTCATCTCTAATAATACTACCACAAACTGCGCCCTCTGAATATAATACTACCACCCACTGTGCCCTCTGAATATAATACTACCACAAACTGCGCCCTCTGAATATAACGTTGCCATACAGTGCACCCTCTGAATATAATACCACAACCGCAGTTACACCCCTCAACATCCGTTAGCTGATGCTATTACCACGGGAGGGGGGTATTGGTGGTGTTGCTAGTGGATGATCGGGGTGCTACTACTGGGGGGGGGGTGTTGCTGAAGGATGATGAGGGTGCTACTGGCCATCCCCCCTGGCAGTATCACCCCCATCATCCATCGGCAGGATCATCCTCCTGGCAGGAGCACCGCCATCATCCACCATCAGGATCTGCTGATGGAGGTGCTGCTGGGGGGGGGGGGGTGTAGTTGCTGGCGGATGATGAGGGTGCTACTGCCAGGGGGGGTGCGCATAAGGTAGGCAGCAGTTCCCCCACATTAGGTAGGTAGCAGTTTCCCCACATTAGGTAGCATCTTTTCCCCACATTAGGTAGCATCTTTTCCCCACATTAGGCAGCATAGATTCCCCACATTTGGTACCAGTTTCCCCACATTAGGTAGGTACCAGTTACCCCACATTAGGTAGCAATTTCCCCATATTAGTTAGCACAGATTCCCCACATTAGGTAGTAGTTTCCCCACATTCGGTAGCACAGATTCCCCACATTAGCTAGCATAGACTCCCCACATTAGGTAGCATAGACTCCGCACATTAGGTATCATAGACTCCGCACATTAGGTAGCATAGACTCCGCACATTAGGTAGCATAGACTCCCCACATTAGGTAGCATATACTCCGCACATTAGGTAGCATAGACTCCGCACATTAGGTAGCATATACTCCGCACATTAGGTAGCATAGACTCCGCACATTAGGTAGCATAGACTCCCCACATTAGGTAGCATAGACTCCCCACATTAGGCCGCAGGTTTCCTTGCAGGTTCCCCACAATGCGTCAAAGTCTCCCCACACACACACACATGCACACACCCAAAAAAAAAAACACATACAACACAGAGAGACACACACACAAACACACACAGTCAGAGAGACACACTCACAGACAGACACACAGAGTCACACAGTCACACACACAGAGTCACACAAACACACAGTCACACAAATACACAGAGTCACACACACACTCAGAGAGTCACACAAACACACAGTCACACACACACACACACACACACACACACAGAGTCACACACACAAACATAGATAGAGACAGACATACACACTCACCCATCCAGCGCAGCGATCCTTCTCACCGGGCGCAATGCGAGTGACGTAACTGACGTCTCCCTGCGCGGCCATGCGGTGTGACGTCAGGCCGGCGCAGACGTGGGAGCGGAGGCCGGGCACAGTACTGGTGAAGGTGAGAGGGGGGGGTGTGATGACAGACGGGCGCACTGAAAGGGGGGGGGGGTCGCTAACGGACGGGCGCACCGCACACACAGCACAGGGGGGTGTGCTGACGGATGGGAGGCCGGTCGGGCACATAGAGGGGTGTCAGTGTAGCTGGGGACGGGGTGTGGGTGCTGCGGAGCGTCTTGGTGTCACCCCATTAGGTTGGTGTCACCCGGTGCGGGCCGCACCCCCCGCACCCGGGTCGCAACGCCACTGTGTTCAAGTCCTTGTCCACTTCATTTGCACGGTTAATTAATTTTTTAATTTTTAATTCTTTGCACTTGTTGTAACTCACTTGAGTGTTATGTTTTATTCATTTGCTTTTTGTCTTGGTTATTAATCAATAATTTTATCACATATAATTGGTTGCCCTCACCGGCCATTGCGTGGTAATTTAATTCCACAAGTATTGCACATCTTTTTTGCACATTTTGCACGACGCCCTTCCCCCCTCCTTCCCCTCACCTTGTGCATGCAACCCCTGCAGATATCAATTTATAGTTTATTTATGATTTATAAACTATTAATTGCAGCTCACTACTAGCATTGTGACTTCTCAAAGAACTATTTTATCTCCTTATTTATTTCTATTGGCATACAGGCTCTCTCACCCCAGCATCCACCTTATACTTTTATATTTATATTTTTATATATTCTATATTTTTTTACTACCGTTTATGAATTGATTCTGTGATTTCAGATATACATATATGTATTTTTTAAACTATATATTTCAATAAAATTACTTTTATACATGATTATACTTGTCATAAATTATTTTTAACTGGGGTATATTCACTATTTATTGTGTGGTCTTCCACACCTGTAGGTTGTTGTTAGAATAAGTGAGCAGCAGAACAGAGGGATTTGGGAGCCAAATACAGAAAACATGTTTACTAGATAAAAAAAAGTCAGTTTAGTAAACAGCTTATTTTTTTTACATTTTTTTTATGCTATTGCTTAAAGTACAGTAGCATGCCCAAAGCCTGCAAATACAATACTTGTTTTATAGGAACATAATAGGGGTTTAAATCACTACCCACATCATTGTCCACACCATGACAAAATTTGTATTGGCAGCTTTGCCAATATAAAAGTGCACATTGATGTAAATGTCAGTTTGGATCCACAAAGTGGTAACACTAAATCTGGATGACTATAGCATTACAGGAGCCAGAATTATATTACCTTTAGTTTAGCAGGATGCAGCCGAGCCCCAATTTTATATGGGGGAACAGTGGGTACATATGATAGACCA
Source organism: Hyla sarda (assembly GCF_029499605.1). Classification (NCBI taxonomy): domain Eukaryota; kingdom Metazoa; phylum Chordata; class Amphibia; order Anura; family Hylidae; genus Hyla; species Hyla sarda. The sequence goes on from NC_079191.1 coordinate 64,895,828, forward strand.
ATATTCCCCCATACAGGGACCATACAATAGTAGACTATATAGTACCAACAGGTGACATATTCATTGATTAGAGTTGTTTTACTTTCCCTTTTCTTCTCTGTCCAGCCCAGACTGACATGATGACTTCTTCAAACCACTACTTGTCCCTGCAGAGTTTCCCATGCAGATGTCTTTGGCTCCCTGCCTGCCAAGCACTCTTCGCACCTGTTCTTCACCCTCTACACTAGCTTCGAATTCTGCTGATGCTTTAACAGTTCTATCCTGTGCCTGCTGCTGCCCCAAATGTTCTTATAATTATAGGTATAATAATAAAACAGTGGCCCAAATGTTCTTATAATTATAGGTATAATACTAAAACAGTGCCCCAAATGTTCTTATAATTATAGGTATAATAATAAAACAGTGCCCCAGATGATAATAATGATCCACACAATTATAGTGTAATGAATAGGGAGTACAGTGCAGCCCTAGTCTAAAACCACCCCACTGCCTCTTCCTACATGAATGATCTGTCCTAACTGGAGACCCCCAACTGGGCAATGGTCCCTACACTGACTAAGTGCATGGAGTTTATGTTATACTGGGGTAGCCAGAAAGACAGGTACCATCCATATAGACATGACAAAGACAGAATCAGAGGCCAGAGAACTGTCAGAGAGCACGCCAGGGGTCAAAATCAGAAGACGGAAATAGAACTAGAATCAGAGTTCATGAAAGTAGGGTCAATCCAGAAGGGCACGTCAGAGTCTAAGACAGCAGGTAGAAGCAATGGTCAAAAGTTCAGGCAGAAGGGTCAGGTCTAGATCACAGTAATAAGGTACAGGAACAGGTGTGAGGCTAGATCTACTGATCCATACTGATCTGTGGTTAGCAGACACTGGTTCACATAGAGCATTGGGATGCCAGCACCAAGCCTGACATCCTTGCTCTGTGTTTGGGCGGCCTGCTCTGATGTCACTGCGGCTGATCGCTAGGACTCTCAGAACCGCACGGAACACAGGATAGCTGAGGCAGACAGGTTCATGACAAATAGTGGCTATCTTGGTGCCCCACACAGTAAGTAATGCTACCCATCAACTTAATTGACTACTGCAGCAGCTTTGTCAAGAGGCAGCAGGCTACCTTGACAATGCCACTGCACTCGTGGTGAAACATGTTGAGAGGGGCTGAGTTTTCTTTTTAAAACAAACTTTCATTGATCCAGCTTACAATCAGCTAGTCCATTTCTAGGTAGCCAGTCTAGGCACCTGATGGATAGTGTATATTTATACTAAGGATGTACAGTATTGGTAGGATTGTTAGCTGTCATATTAACAGTGTTTTTTTCAATTAAGAATTATATCTTTGTTTTTATATTTAGTAAATAAGAAGTATGGGGGGGGGGGGGGGGGGGGATGGAGAGATTTATCAAAACCTGCCCAAAGGAACAGTTTTTTTTCCACAGGTTTCGATAAATCTCCCCCAGGGTCCTTTGTGAACACTATTTGTAGTTAATAGTATACCAAAGCTGCATTTATATAGATGCTGCATTTACTCTGATGGGTATTTTTTTCTTTATATTAAGTTTTTTTTGTGTGAGATTCTTGTAATGTAAATTACATATAATAGTAAAACATGCAATATACAGTTAAGGCAACACAAGGACATAAGCTCTCCATGTGTATTCAAAGGGAGAAGAAAGAGACATCCCAGAGAGACAGATGATGAGGGGCAGGGACTATTAGAGATTATGAGAAAGGTCAGTGGATTTTTCATTTTAGTAATTGCTTAAAAAAAACTAAGGCTAAATGCACACCATGAATCCTGAGTTAAACACTGAGCCGATAGACTTGATTTTTATTTGTTCTGGTGCATAGACACTGCAGATTTTCTGCTGAGGATTTTCTGCGGTATAGCCTAAAAGAATACTTTAGCAGTCGTATCCCCTTAGTGGTACAATGGACTATAGTGATTTTTTGTCTTCATGTTTTTAAATGCAGACAGTATTTTCTATAGACAGATGCACACTGATAAATAGTATTATATTGTTGTTGCTTTTAGTGTTGTTACAGATTCTAGACATTTGACATGTGGTGGGATTGGGATTCTTTCCTTTTGATTCCAGATGAAGGTGATAATACTATGGAGCCAAAGTCACACTTAAGAATACAAAGAAAAATACAGTAAAAAATATATCTGATTTTGTAAAGTTTCTATGTAATCGCAGTTTATAGCATTGTTTCTACATATTAACAATTCCCTGAGCCACGATTACATGTGTCACCCAGTTGTTAGGTGCACAGTCATGTGATCCCCCCAGATAGGAAAGTTTAAAAAAAATAGCTGGAATTCATGTGTCATGTGACTTTTAAAACAAATGAAGGCATATTTACCATACAGCAGCTCTAGGACCCTTGGCATTGAGGAGCCCACACACACATGTGATAGCTGTTGGCTGAACATTTGTACACCCATTTGCTATCTCTGCTTATCCCCACATACACATGATGTTTGGCTGAGCATTCATGTGCTCTTAATGTAGTGAGGAGGGGTAAGCTGCTGACAAACTCCACTTCACTGGGATATAGGGGAGGGGCTCCGCCCACTCAATTTACATATTCATTGTCTGTGACTCCACTTCAGTAGGATGTGGAGTCACAGACAATTAATATGTAAATTGAGGGGCCAGAGCCCCGCCCCCTGTGTGCGATTCACTGAATTTAGCAGAGGATCATCTGGAGGACATATCTCAGGACCTCTTGGACATATTTAAGTAAGTGAACAACCCCTGGTTGGACTGTTCACCCACGCTATAGCCTAGATGGGTTGAGTGAACAGGCTGACAGTTTTCCTTTAATAACACAACAGGGCTATCTTGCTCCCCTTCCTCAGGTAGGCAATAGGAGTATGTATTTTCATGGCAAAAATCTAAGGCTAACCCTTAGGTTTCTGTTGCACATGTTGCACAGATTTACAGGTGCGGAGCTACTTGTGAATTAGCCCCATTGTGTTATGCAGAAAGAGTTAAATTACATTAGTTGGTCTGGATCTGCTTGGAGCTCACCTGTGTGGTCTGGGTATGGTTCTCAGCTCTGCTACCTATTAGGAAGGTGTATCCCTGATCACCTGCCTATATAAGCTAGAAGTAGTGATCAGTTCATTGCATGTGAAAGGTTATACCTTAGCTGACACCTCCTGCTTACTGGATACCTGCTTGTTTATTGATCTTTGGCTTTTCCCTTGACTCTTCTCTTGCTCTGAATTCCTCTGCTCCGCTATTTCCTGGTATTGACCTCGGCTGGACTGACACTGATTTGACCATGCGTGTGTCTTAGTGTAACTCTGTTAGTTTGTGTGCCTCCAGCTGTTCACCGCCTCCTACTCTTGTGTTTAATTTTTTTGAAAACGCGGCCCCAGCACTTAACAGGGAGGGTTTGTCATCGTGGTTGTTGATCCATCACTTAGGGTGGATAGGCAATAGGTAGGGACAGTGGCTGTGGGTGTATAAGGGCTTCACTGTTCCCTGCCCATATGTGACACATTTTTATTCAAAGGGCTAATCCTTGGCACACTCCTTATTCCTGTAGCATATTTTTTTTCTTTCCAATGATGGCAAAAATCTTTGTGGGAACCCGATTCACGTGCATGGATTTGGAATTGTTAATGGATTGGGTTCTATGGCAAATCCAAAGTGTGTAAATGGGCCTGTTGCAGGATGAGGACACGGCACTGTGATTATGAAACTGCATGCATTAACTGTCTGGCAGGATTGGTCTGTGACTGCTTCTGCTAAAAGAGATGAAACCTGATGTATTGGTAACAACATTTAGATCTATTCAATTGGTACTTGGTGGCAGCCCCTTCATGCCAAAAACGTAAAAGGGCAAGGAAAGCAATGCATTTGACAGGTCTGGTTTTCCAGTCAACGTGATCAATGGGTTATGTCTGGCCCTGCAATATACCTTTATGTACCGTATATACTCGAGTATAAGCCGAGTTTTTCAGCACGATTTTTCGTGCTGAAAACGCCCCCTTGGCTTATACTCGAGTGAACTCTCCGCCTGTCAATCCCTTCTCAGTGGTCTTCAACCTGCGGACCTCCAGATGTTGCAAAACTACAACTCCCAGCATGCCCGTACAGCCATCGGCTGTCCGGGCATGCTGGGAGTTGTAGTTTTGAAACCTCTGGAGGTCCGCAGGTTGAAGACCACTGTGGCCTTCGTCATCATCCAGACACCCCCTTAAGTCTTCTACTCACCTCTCCTCGGTGGGTTCGGGCCATCTATGCTGCAGGGAACGTCCGGTGGGGAGGGTTAGTCATTCCGGGCTGTCCACTTTCACCGGGGGGGGGGGGCCCTCTTGTCCGTGCTTCGGGCCCGGCCCCGGACTAGTGACGTTGCCTTGACGACGACGCGCATGAACATCCCTGTGTGTAGTCGTCAAGGCAACGTCACTAGTCCAGGGCCGGGCCCGAAGCACGGAGAAGAGGGCCCCCCTGGTGAAAATGGACAGCCTGGAACTACTAACCCTCCCCACTGGACGGTCCCTGCAGCCTAGATGGCCCGGACCAGCTCACCCTTCCTACCCACCGAGGGGAGGTGAGTAGAAAACTAAAGGGGGTGTCTGGATGATGGTGAAGGCCGCAGTGGTCTTCAACCTGCGGACCTCCAGATGTTTCAAAACTACAACTCCCAGCATGCCCGGACAGCCACAGCCGATGGCTATCCGGGCATGCTGGGAGTTGTAGTTTTGCAACATCTGGAGGTCTGCAGGTTGAAGAATACTGATGAAGGGATTGACAGGCAGTAATGATGAAGGGGGGGGGGGGGTTATGATGATGGGGGTCTGGATGATGACATGGGGGGATAATGTATTTCCCATCCTAGGCTTATAGTACAGTCCATAACATTTCCTGGGTTTTTGGGGTGAAATTATGGGCCTCGGCTTATATTCGGGTCGGCTTATACTCGAGTATATATGGTAGTGACTAAAGCAAGATCTTTTCAGATAAAACATGATACACAGATAATATGCATCAACAAGCTTATGTTTAGAGTAGAAACCATAATTGGTACCACAGACAAGGTCATGTAATCTAGATCCCTCCATTATTTATAGTGGTTACATTGTAATACAATTCCAAACCCAAAATAGAAGTCGCGATCACAAGACAAATATCATTATCAGCAGATTCATTATTTAGAGTGGTCGTCACTTCTCATCATCACATTCAGCGCTCATCCTTTTATTAATTGTTCTTATAAAGTGTAATACATTACTATGATAACTGTGTCCGATAACAATTTGCTGATGAGGGGTTAATGTGGACATATAATGTACTGGACACGTGCAGAAGAATCAAGGCAGATTCTGGATAGAGCTAGGGCACCGTATTTTTTGGACTGTAAGATGCACCCCTGGTTTAGACAACTAAAAACAGGAAAAATATTTTATTCTAGTTAAACTTCCCTTGAGGTCTTAGGAAGTGGATGGGTTCAATTCTACTTATGTTCAGTGGTCTGGTTAATAGATCCTGTTAGCTTAGTGCGTCTTCCGCTGCTGACCACTGAAACAGACTGCAATAATACTTCTAGTTACTGTATAACATTAACCCTTAAGGACTCAGCGTTTTTCCGTTTTAGCATTTTCATTTTTTCCTCATCAACTTCTAAAAATCATAGCGCTTTCAATTTTGCACATAAAATTCCATTTCATGGCTTATATTTTGCGCCACCAATTCTAATTTGCAGTGACATTAGTCATTTTACCAAAAAATGCACGACGAAACGGAAAAAAAATCATTGTGTGACAAAATTAAAGAAAAAATGTCATTTTGTAACTTTTGGGGGCTTCTGTTTCTACGCAGTGCATATTTTGGTATAAATTACACATTATCTTTATTCTGTAGGTCCATATGGTTAAAATGATACCCTACTTATATAGGTTTGATTTTGTCGTACTTCTGAAAAAAATCATAACTACATGCAGAAAAACGTATACCTAATAAAATTGTCATCTTCTGACCCCTATAACTTTTTAATTTTTCCGCATACGGACCGGTATGAGGACTCATTATTTGCGCCGTGTTCTGAAGTTTTTATCGGTACCATTTTTGCATTGATCGGACTTTTTGATCGCTTTTTATAAATTCTTTTATGATATAAAAAGTGACCAAAAATATTTTGGACTTTTGAATTTTTTTTCGCGTACGCCATTGACCGTGCGGTTTAATTAACAATATATTTTTATAGTTTGGACATTTACGCACGCGGCGATACCATATATGTTTATTTTTATTTACACAGTTTTTTTTTATGGGAAAAGGGGGGTGATTCAAACTTTTATTAGGGAAGGGGTTAAATGACCTTTATTAACTTTTTTTCCCCTTTTCTTTGCAGTGTTATAGCTCCCATAGGGACCTATAACACTGTACACACTGATCTTTTACCCTAATCCCTGCAAAGCCATAGCTTTGCATGGATCAGCGTAGTAGGGGGTTGATTGCTCAAGCCTGTAGCTCAGGCTTGGAGCAATCAAACGCCGATCGGACATGACGGAGCAAGGTAAGAGAACCTCCGCTCGCGTCCTAGCTGATCGGGACATCGCGATTTTATCGCGATAGTCCCGATCAGCCCGACTGAGCTGCCGGGATGCTTTTACTTTCATTTTCGACGCAGCGATCAACTTTGATCGCCACGTCTGAAGGGTTAATAGTGTGTGGCACAACGATCTGTGCCGCGCGCTATTAGCCCCGAGTCCCGGCTATGAATAGCAGCCGGGACCGACCTGGTGTGATGCAGGGTCACGGCGGGACCCCGTTTTTAACACCGGGACCGGGCGCAGGGCGTACAGGTACGCCCTGCATCCTTGAGAGGTTAAAGGGGTACTCCGCCCCTAGACATCTTATGTATGATCGCCGGAGTCCCGCCACTGGGGAGCACCGTGATCTCGGCTGCGGCACCAAAGACATCTGGTGCATGGAGCGAACTTTGCTCCATGCCGGATGACTGGCGATGCAGGGCGGAGGCTGGTGATGTCTCGGCCATGCCCCGCTTGTGATGTCACAGCCACGCCCCCTCAATTCAAGTCTATGGGAGGGGGCGTGACAGCCATCACGCCCCCTCCCATAGACTTGCATTGAGGGGGCAGGGGTGTGGAAATTTAATAAAAAACTACTTGTCCACGGGACTAAAACGGAGCAAAATCTACTTGTCCCTCATGACGATCCCCTTGTTCTGGCAATTTTCGCTTTTACACTCTGATTTTTTGCTCCTCGCCCTATAATAGCCATGACTACCTACTATAATGATACCTTTTAATTTTTCAATAACATATTCTCCGAACCAAAAAAAAAAATTAATTATATATATAATCGGTGAAGTGAATTTGAAATAGTAAAAGATAATTTAGCAAATTTGGTGGTTTTCTTTTCTACACCATTTACCTTGTGGTTGAGCTAACATGTTATTTTGATACTTTAGGTCGCCTGATTACAGCAATACCAGATTTGTATATTTTCCGTCATATTTTGGTAATTAAAAAAAATCTGAACTTTTTGCGACTTTTTTTTTGACCCCTGTAGCTTTTTATTTTGTAACTTTTTTGCATACCAGGCTGTATGTGGGCAAATTTTTTGCACCATAATCAGTTTTTTTTATCAGTATCATTTTGGTATCAATCTGACTTTTTAATCGCTTTTTAACTTTTTTTTTCTGGGATATTATAAAAATTGCATTTCTGTCTTTTGATTTTTTTTACATTTACATCATTTACCGTATGGGATACATAATGTTATATTTTAATAGTTCGTACAATTACACATGCAGCGATACTAAATATGTTTATTTTTATTATGTTTACATGTTTTTATATAGGAAAAGGGGGTGATTTGAACTTTTAACATGGAAGGGGTTAATGTGTGTCTTTTAAACTTTTATTAAAACTTTTTTTTGTTTTACACTTTATTAGACTTTTATGAGGAATCATTAGATTCATCATACAGATCAATAGAATTCTATTGAACTCCATTGATCTGTGTGCTCTGCAATCCATTGATAGAGCCTAGTCCAGCCAGGCTCTATGAATGACAGAGCCACGGACACCAGGGAATCAGAGGTAAGCCCTCCGGCTACCTCTATAGTGGATCACCCCCCAGTGATCACGCTGTGGGGGGGGGGGGGGATCCACCCCACTAACCCACCAGGGACCATTCACATGTCTCTTTAGACGCCGCTGTCAGCTTTCACAGCGGCGATCTAAAGGGTTAATAGCTGCATGTTGGCTATTAGCAGGGGCCCCCAGCTACTGAGAAAAGCCGGGGTCTGCAGAGTACGGAACGGGCAGGAGTCGGGAGCCTGCTCCATACAGACTGTCAGGTCCGGCCCAGCTTGCCCGAAGCAGGGCTAAGGGCTGGAAAATTCACCTGACTGGCACCCGGAATTGCATGTCCGGGCGTCGGGCGATTGGAATTCCACATCCCTGGGGGGGATGATGTCACGAGTGGGGCATGGTTGTGATGTCACAAGCCTCCGGTGCCACATCCAACGCTCTAAACGAACGCCAAGAGCAGCAGGGAGATCGCGGGGGTCCCCAGTGGCGGGAACCCCGCGATTAGACATCTTATACCCTATCCTTTTGGATGGGGATAAGATGTCTAGGGGTGGAGTACACCTTTAAGCTATTCAAGTTAGGCCAGATTTACACAAGTATAATATAGGAACATTTCTTTGTTTGCATTACAGCCTAAGATCCCAAACTGACAAGATAATTGATACACATGATATATCCCTATGATAGATTCCTATGATGTAGTCCTTTCAGGACATTACACCCACAGTAAAGCCAGGACTTGTAGCCATACAAAATTTCCCCATACGGTGTTAATGTCATTTAAACAAAAACTTTTGGCATGTCATAGAGACATATGAAAAGTTTTGATCAGTCTTGGTTGGGGTCTGGGTGCTGAAACCTCCATCACTTTCCTCACTGTCTCTCTGTGCATCCTACAAAAACGTTATAGAATCTAACTTCTGCAAAAGAAAAACAGTCAGAGAATTGCTTAGCTAAGCATCTTGAGATTGGTAGATGTCTCAACACCCAGACCCCGACCGATCAAAACATTTGAATTGCTTCTATTCCATAACACACCAAATAGGAAAAACACTGCTCACAGATACATAATCAAAATATAAATACATTTCACACAGGGCCCCACCTTCGGAGAGTATACTGTACTGCCACGACCAGCTGGGTCCCATCCCAGCTCCACCAGGGACCGGTATAACCAGACTGCTGCTACCACTTTCCAAGAAATGCCTCCAGGTCCCCCTTTTTCATTCCTGCCATGGCAGCAGAGTGTGAATCCTTACACCCGGCCGTCCCGCCACAAACTCACTGCTCTTTCCACCGCCTCACGAATCGACAAAGTCCACAAATCAGTGTTGATATCATTCAAATGGACCCCATCTCAGTACAACACATCGGCTGCAGGCACTTCCAGATCTACGTGCCAGACCACAAGCCCCCCATTGCTAGCCACAAACTTCCCCACCATCTTATTGACCCGGGCCCTAGCCCCATTCACAAAGCACACCGACAGCGCCTGACGCCAGCTAAGCCTCACCACAATATCCGACCACCCCAGCAGAATACCAGGGAACAAGGACCACAGCCTCAGCAAATCCAGCTTAATGTCTTGAATGAATGACCGTGATGTCCGCATTGCTAAATAATTCCCCCCAGCGTGCACCCCCAGCACGTCCGGGGCACGATCCATGTCCACGAAGGAATGCACAAACAGGAGGAGCTCCGACCACAACAACCCTCCCCGCCCCAACCGGTGCACCTGAGCAAGAGCCCTGGGGAAACCCAGCTGCCCATCGTCCGGCCGTACTGCAGCTCGCACACCACCCCGCCGCACGTAGGAATGACCCACTTTCCAAATAAGACATGGACCGCCATCTGAAAAATTAAATACAAAACATAAACAACCCACGAAAACACAGCCATCAGAAAACAAAAAAAACCGACAGACTACCCCCCCCCCCCAAGTTACAACAAGTGAGGTCGAACATGCACCTGAAACCGGTTCGACTTCCACCTGCCGATCTGCTTAATGGCCTCCGGCCCCAAACCCCAATGAGCTGCCTCGGTAGCCGCATCAATGTGGAATAAATGGGAACTAAGGTCACCTATCTCAAGACCCACCTTTCCCACACACCTCCTGAAAACATGAATGAACTGGCATGGACCAACAGCCGGCCCCCAATTTCGGGCCGAAAAGCCTGAAAACATTGCACAGGACACATGGCGGATGCACCATGAGCTGCCAAATGCACCATGAATCCCTGTCCCAACTGATCTGTCTTGGACCGACATATGAAACACTCCAGAACCGACCGCACTCATGTCCATCACAAGCAAACCCCCCAACACAACCTTAGTGGGGGATACCAATTCCGAGATCCGGAAGGCCCAAAAAATGCCAAGCGAAACAGCACTACTTCATAAGCCGACACACACACCTCCTCCAGCACCACCCCCTGATGTTCCAACAACGGAAAAGAAACAGGCCGGCGTGAGAAACATAGAAACATAGAATGTGTCGGCTGATAAGAACCATTTGGCCCATCTAGTCTGCCCAATAATCTGAATACTATGAATAGTCCCTGGCCCTATCTTATATGAAGGATAGCCTTATGCTTATCCCATGCATGTTTAAACTCCTTCACTGTATTTGCAGCGACCACTTCTGCAGGAAGGTTATTCCATGCATCCACTACTCTCTCAGTAAAGTAATACTTCCTGATATTACTTTTAAACCTTTGCCCCTCTAATTTAAAACGATGTCCTCTTGTGGTAGTATGCCTCTAAGCACCCCTACGGAACCCCTTAGCCCCCTACCGGACCAAAAATGTCTTAGAAACATCCAAAAAACCCCAAACTTACACCAAAAACGCAAGCGCCGATAAATGGCGGCTCAGCCATTTATGGAGATGGACACCAAAACACCTACCCACATAAAACAACACCATCATCTCCCAATCAGCAGACCCCCCCCCCCCCCCGCAACTAAACCAATAACGACTCCCACTCCTGCCAACACCGACTATATCCCAGCCAAGTGGCCTCAGTTAAGGACTGGTGAACCAAAACAAAGGCATCTCTCAGACCAGCTTCCACAGCCATGCCGGCCACGGCAAACCGCGCTCTTCCGCCTCCAGAGCTAACTCCCGAAACCGCTCCCACTGAAAGCGAGGAAGAGAGTCAGGTATGGCATTCTGCACACCAGGCACATGACGCACAACAAAATGAGAATTCAATTCAAGCCCCTGCAGCATCAGCCGGCGCATTAAGTGAACCACCGGCGGTGAAGATGCCGTTTGTACATTCACCGCCTTCACCTCCCCCAAATTGTCACACCAAAAACAAATCCTGCGGTTCCGCAGCTGATCACTCTAGATCTCCACCGCCACCACAATCGAAAACAATTCCAGCAGTGCTAAATTACGCAGCAAGCCTACCTCCCGCCACTCAGCCGGCCAGGCACCTGCACTCTACTGACCCTGCCAGTATGCCCCGAATCCACAACTGCCAGCAGCATCTGTGTACAGCTCCAAAGCACAACTGGACACCAAACCCTCCATGACCACTAACCGCCCATTGTAACGCCTCAAAAACATCTGTCACACCACCAAATCCACCCGCACATCAGCCGACAGCCGCACATAATGATGTGGCCGCCAAAACACCCGCCCCATGGGCATGATGCGACACGCAAAATTCAAACGAGCCAAAAGAGACTGGAAATCTTACGAACATGAACGGCCGAAGAAACTGCCGCCTGCAATTCTGACAACTTGTCAGAGGGCAGCCGGTACTCCATTGCCACGGTATCGATCACGATCCCCAGGAACTTGATCTCAGTAGCCGGGCACTCTTACCGGGTGCCAATGGGACCCCAAACAACCGGGCCACTGTCTCCATAGTCTGCAACAGGATTCCACACAACGCCGAACCGCCCGGCCCCAAAAACAAAAAACCATCAAGATAGTGGAGCACAGACGCAAACTGAGCCTCAGACCTCACTACCCATTCAAAAAACGTACTAAAATTCTCGAAATAGTCACAAGAAATCGAACAGCCCATTGGGAGCATAAATCAGCAAAAAACTGTCCCCCCCCAACTACAACCCAGGAGATGAAAACTGTCCAGATGCACCGGCAACAACTGAAATGCCGCTTCAATATCAGTCTTGGCTAACAGCCCCCCCGGCCATACTTGCTCACCCAACCCAACGCCTCATCGAACGAAGTGTATGACACTGCACAAAGCTCCGGATCAATTCCGTCATTCACCGACGACCCCTCCAGGTAGGAGAGATGGTGGATGAGGCGAAACTTATTCTGTTTCTTCTTCTGGGCCAGGCCCAAACACAGGCCAAACACAAGTCAGGCAAAAGCTGTGAAGCAAACGGCCCCCCATATGGTCCAGCGCTACCTCCTTAAACAACTTCTCAGCCACAACCTACGGGTGCGTCAAAGCCGTAGCCAAATTACGCACCCCCCGCACCCGGCCACCCACAACACAAGGGATCCGAAAACCATACAAAAACCCCTCTCTAATCAACATACTCCACCCCAGTAGGGGCCAGGCCTGGCCCATCCACAGCTAGGGTCAGCTGGTCATCACATGACTCCTGCCGGCCACCATTCACCATCTCTTCCTCTAAGAGCTCTCCTTCCTCCTCAGAAGAACAGTGGGTGGGGCTAGACACCAGCCCCCCATGCAGCAGGTCAGCATGCGTCCAAGCCATCTGCTGCTGGCCCCCAACACCAGATGGAGCCGCAGCGCTGCTCCTGGAACCCTCACCCCGACCAGCACCATCTACCACAGGAGCCCGGGTGCCACGCCCGGCTGCAGTAACTTCCTTTGCCGCTCCTTCACTTCAGACACAGCCCCCGCCCCGGACTGTCGCGTATCCGGGAACAGCACCGACCATGCTGCGACCGCCGAGGGGAGGAAGCAGGGGGACTCTCATCTCTGCGCTTAGTGCCCCGACCCCGCCGGGAATTTCTTCCACCCCCCTGCTACCCCCCCATATCCACAGAGGCCGCGGAGCAGGCGGGGGCTGAGATGGGCTGAGACGCTCTGGTGCACAGGAACGCCGAGTACTTGCCCCGCGCGGCCACCGGAGCAGCAGGAGCCGCTGCCGCAGAGGGAGACCCCCACAGCTGCCGCTCCAGACACTAGGGATCCCGCTGCAGCACCTCGTCACACACCCGCCGCAAAACCTCTTCCAGCTGAGATGCCATCAAGGTGAGCCTGCAACCTCGCTTCTTCTCTGATCCCCAACTAACTCCTCCTCTTCCTGTCTCCCCCTTTTAATCCTTTCTCACCCCACCCCTTTCTATCTCCTGCTCTTTATATTAACCCCTCATTAACCCCTTGATGCTCCTCATCCCACCCCTGTCATGTGAATCTGGAGACGCGGGGGAGAATGTTCTGCTGCCTGCAACATCCTTCAGCATGACCAGTTTGGCGATGGGTCAGTAATGGTGTGGGGTGGCATCTCTTCTGGGGGGCCGCACAGCCCTCCATGTGCTTGCCAGAGGTAGCCTAACTGCCTTTAGGTACAGAGATGAGATCCTCAGACCCCATGTGAGACCATATGATGGTGCGGTTGGCCCTGTGTTCCTCCAAATGCAAGACAATGCTAGACCTCATGTGGTTGGAGTGTGTCAGCAGTTGATACAAGAGGAAGGCATTGATGTTATGCACTGGCCCGCCCGTTCCTCAGACCTGAATCCGATTGAGCTCATTTGGGACATCATGTCTCGCTCCATGCACCACAGACTGTCCAGGAGTTGGCGGATGCTTTAGTCCAGGTCTGGGAGGACTTCCCTCAGGAGACCATCCGCCACCTCATCAGGAGCATGCCCAGGTGTTTTGTAGGGAGGTCATACGGGCACATTGAGGCCACACACCACTGAGCCTCATTTTGACTTGTTTTAAGGACATTACATCAAAGTTGGATCAGCCTGTAGTGTGGTTTTCCACTTTGATTTTGAGTGTGACTCCATATCCAGACCTCCATGGGTTGATAAATTTGATTCCCATTGATAGTTTTTGTGGGATTTTGTTGTCAGCACATTCAACTATTTTGTGATGCGCGAATGAACAGAATAAATAGTGCATGCACTATCTCTACCATTACTATCGCCCGTCTCAAAATAACGGCCGAGTTAAAGCGGCTATTAGAAAAAAAACCTAGACTTTAATGGGATTTTCTAACGGACGATTTTCAAGATTTTTATGATGGACGTTCATTACGGATGAATTTCTATAGTGTGAAAGGGGCCTTATTGAGGCCCTTGCCTTGAAGTGGGTCAATACAAAAGAAGATACCAGTATTATAAATTACATATTGCAGGTGGGAGGCCCTGTTACGGATTTATCATCAGCAACCATGGGGGTTATTTATCAATAATGGTTTTGGCTAGATCATTTTTGTTGTTTGTCTAGATACGTTTTCTTTGGCGGTGCTACTCCAAATTTATCATATTGTCACAGTGACCATGATAAATTTCACGCAGATCTGCACCCAGATCATTTTCTACCACCGCTTTCAGATCATGTCTGCCCTGCTTCTGAGGAGCTTGTTTGCCCGTGTGTTTGACTTTATTTGTTTTAGTTTTCATTTTAAGGCAAATTAATGTCTAAAAGAAGGTCTGCAATGAGAGTCTCCCTCACATTTGAGTAGTGCTTTACCTTGCCGCAGGAGGTTTTAGTTGAACAGGTATTTTTTTTTATCATCACTTTGTCGGATATTTTTTTCAACTTGGGCACATGAACTTGTGAGATGTTGGCCATTGCTAACAATCTTATTGTTTCTTGAATCTTTACCATTCCTTTTTTGTACCTTAAAAATATATCTGATTGTTTCATATGGACAACTGCTTTACTTTTCCTTTGCACATTTTTTAAAATGTTTAACTTTTTATGTCTTTAGACATTCTTATTCTCTACCTTATTCATTCTCTCCCCCTCTCTCCCCTCTCTCTCTCTCTCTCTCCCTCCTGCATCCGTCACTTCAAAAAAATGGTCTAGCAACACCAAAAGGTCAAAATGACGGATTTTAGAAGTTAGAAAAAAAATGCAAAAAAACCCTGCAAATTGCGCACAAAAACCTGCAATGCGCAAAATGTAGACCAAAAAAAGGAATATAACACATTGATAAATAACCCCCATGTGCTTCAAATGAGCCATCTACATCCATCTATTGAAACTCTACACACAAGATGTAGAAGTGAATTTAAAGAGTACCTGTCACTAAATAAACTTTTCTAAACTAACTCAGGCTATGTTCCCTAACTACTCCTAACAACCCCTACCCTTAGAAAAAAGCTTTAAAAAGGTACTTGTCTCACCTCTCTTCTTGCTCACATAGTGTGAGCTGCCGGCAGGAGGATGTGGGCATGCCCCAGCTGGCTCTACATCACTGAAGCCTGCTGGGGGGACCGCTTCTGCAGGGGTTTGCAGAGCCCTGCTTGTCCTCAGTGTATAGAGCCCTACTTGTCCTCAGTGTACAAAGCGCTGCTTGTCCTCACTGCACAGAGCCCTGCTTGTCCTCATTGTATAGAGCCACTCTTGTCATCAGTGTACAAAGCCCTACTTGTCCTCAGTGTACAGAGCCCTGCTTATCCCCAGTGTACAGAGCCCTGCTTGTTCTCAGTGCACAGAGCCCTGCTTGTCCTCAGTGTACAGAGCCCTGCTTGTCCTCAGTGCACAGAGCCCTGCTTGTTCTCAGTGCACAGAGCCCTGCTTGTCCTCAGTGTACAGAGCCCCGCTTGTCCTCAGTGCACAGAGCCCTGCTTGTCCTCAGTGTACAGAGCCCTGCTTGTCCTCAGTGTACAGAGCCCTGCGGGGTATGTGTGTGAGCACAGCGCTCCCGCCTGTCTGCTCTTCACGTGCTCAGCCAACGCTGCAATTTTGGACTCACTGCCAGGCCGGCGTGAGTCTGAAATCAATGAAAAAGCTTGCGGCCAAGCACATAAAAGGAAACTTTTTTTTTTTTTATTAAATCCAATTACAAAGTTGTTCTATATACAGTCAACTCCAACATATCAAAAAATATTTTGACGAAAGGAACTCTTTAATTAAAAAATATTTTGACGAAAGGAACTCTTTAATTAAAAAATATTTTGACGAAACATCTTTGCTCTGAATAATTTGTTCCCACGACAAACTAGTCTGAATCTAAAGTACATACACTGAACATACACTGGTCCCAGCCTATACTCCCCTTATCATCTTTAGGTGCGTGTGGATGTGAATTCTCGCTTGCTCTTCCAGAGGTGGCAGACATCGGGAGCGAGGCCTTGCTCAGAAAATTCACGTCGGCACCTCTAGCAGTGCACGGAGGTGCCTGGAGAGCCAGAATTCACCTTGGCGCATACCTAAAGATTATAAGGGGGATCGGTGTGTCAATCACACAACGGTCCCAAGACTGACATACAGGGGATTTAGTCCAGCCCTTTATATATCAGGGGGGCTGGACTAAAGCCCATTGGTAGCTGGTTCCCTGTGGTTACCTGTGCCTCTGGAACTCTTGGTATCAGGTGATCACATATAACATGACCATATCACATGTCCTTAGGAAGTTCCTATACAGTTTAAACATCCTAATAACCTTTGCACATAGTTTATATTCACTGTACAATACCTAAGATAAACATAAATAATTAATGTACAATAGAAACCATAATAATGACCTAGGGGGATCCTGCAGGAGAGCCATGTGGACTTGAGGGACTCTACCTTAGGGGACTTTAGGAAACTGTACAGAACCACGGTTTGTACCGGGACCAGTGGCGTAGCTAGGGTTGGTGTCACCCGGTGCGGTAGAAAATGGTGTCACCCCCATACCTACCCCCTCCCCCCAGTAAGTTTTTAGTGTCAAAATGAGAAATTTATTGGTAGCAATGGATAAAAAGACAGTACAATCGTATAAAGGGCTATGATTGCCAACAACAATAACACATCATGTAATACAATGTAGTCAATGCGATCTTTCCTCAATCCAGCAGCCCCAGTAAGTTTTTAGCCTGTTGTGACAGACACCACTGTTGTAGCGCATTGTGAGAAATTCCAGTATAATAATCAGATATACCAGTTGCCACAGAATAGGAAAGTGTTAAAGAAGTTTTCACCATTGAAATATACAGCTCCCAGAATTACTTAAAGGGGTACTCCACTGGGAAACATTTTCTTTTATATCAACTGGTGCCAGAAAGTTAAACAGATTTTTAAATTACTTCTATTTAAAATCTTAATACTTACAGTACTTATAAGCTGGTGTATGCTCCACAGGAAGTTGTGTAGTTCTTTCCAGTCTGACCACAGTGCTATTTGCTGACACCTCTGTCCATGTCAGGAACTGTCCAGAGCAGGATAGATTTGCTATGGGGATTTGCTCCTACTATGGACAGTTCTTTACATGGACAGAGGTGTCAGCACAGAGCACTGTGGTCAGACAGAAAAGAAATTAAAAAAGAAAATAACTTCCTGTGAATCGCTTATACAGCAGCTAATAAGTAATCCTTCCAGTACTTATTAGCTGCTGTATAAGCGATTCACAGGAAGTTATTTTCTTTTTTTATTTATTTTCTGTCTGACCACAGTGCTCTGTGCTGACACCTCTGTCCATGTCAAGAACTGTCCAGAGCAGGATAGGTTTGCTATGGGGATTTGCTCCTACTATGGACAGTTCTTGACATGGACAGAGGTGTCAGCACAGAGCACTGTGGTCAGACAGAAAAGAAATTAAAAAAGAAAATAACTTCCTGTGAATCGCTTATACAGCAGCTAATAAGTACTGGAAGGATTAAGATTTTTAAGTAGAAGTAATTTACAAATCTGTTTAACTTTGTAGCACCAGCTGATTAAAAAAAAATGTTTTCCAGTAGAGTACTCCTTTGAGCAGTGATGAGGTTATGCTGGGAGTTGTAGTTTCACTGACCTAACTGTAGAACTGACAAGTGACTACAGCTCTGATGTAGAGAGGAGAATACACAATGATATCAGTGACTACAGGTGACGTCTTCTCTATAGTGAGGAGAATACACAATGATATCAGTGACTACAGGTGACGTCTTCTCTATAGTGAGGAGAATACAGAATGATATCAGTGACTACAGGTGACGTCTTCTCTATAGTGAGGAGAATACACAATGATATCAGTGACTACAGGTGACGTCTTCTCTATAGTGAGGAGAATACACAATGATATCAGTGACTACAGGTGACGTCTTCCCTATAGTAAGGAGAATACACAATGATATCAGTGATTACAGGTGACGTCTTCTCTATAGTGAGGAGAATACACAATGATATCAGTGACTACAGGTGACGTCTTCTCTATAGTGAGGAGAATACACAATGATATCAGTGACTACAGGTGACGTCTTCTCTATAGTGAGGAGAATACACAATATTATCAGTGATTACAGGTGACGTCTTCTCTATAGTCTTTCCTTATCTAATTCAGATGGTACATACTGCCGGGACTTGAATATAGAATATAATACTGCCACATACTGTACTCTCTGAATATAATACTACCACCCACTGCGCCCTCTGAATATAATACTTAGAGATGAGCAAACTACAGTAAATTCAACTCGTCACAAACTTCTCTGCTCGGCAGTTGATAACTTTTCCTGCATAAATTAGTTCAGCTTTCAGGTGCTCCCGTGGGCTGGAAAAGGTGGATACAGTCCTAGAAGACTCTTTCCTAGGAATGTATCCACATTTTCCAGCCCACCGGAGCACCTGAAGGCTGAACTAATTTACGCAGGAAAAGTCATCAACTGCCGAGCAGAGAAGTTTGTGACGAATCGAATTTACTGTAAGTTTGCTCATCTCTAATAATACTACCACAAACTGCGCCCTCTGAATATAATACTACCACCCACTGCGCCCTCTGAATATAATACTACCACAAACTGCGCCCTCTGAATATAATGTTGCCATACATTGCACCCTCTGAATATAATACCACAACCGCAGTAACACCCCTCAACATCCGTTAGCTGATGCTATTACCACGGGAGGGGGGTATTGGTGGTGTTGATAGTGGATGATGGGGGTGCTACTACTGGGGGGGTGTTGCTGGAGGATGATAAGGGTGCTACTAGCCATCCCCCCTGGCAGTATCACCCCCATCATCCATCGGCAGGATCATCCTCCTGGCAGGAGCACCGCCATCATCCACCATCAGGATCTGCTGATGGAGGTGCTGCTGGGGGGGGGGGTGTTGCTGGTGGATGATGAGGGTGCTACTGCCAGGGGGGAGCATTAGGTAGGCAGCAGTTCCCCCACATTAGGTAGGTCGCAGTTTCCCCACATTAGGTAGCATCTGTTCCCCACATTAGGCAGCATTGATTCCCCACATTTGGTACCAGTTCCCCCACATTAGGTAGGTACCAGTTACCCCACATTAGGTAGCAATTTCCCCACATTCGGTAGCACAGATTCCCCACATTCGGTAGCACAGATTCCCCACATTTGGTAGCACAGATTCCCCACATTTGGTAGCACAGATTCCCCACATTAGGTAGCACAGATTCCCCACATTAGGTAGCATAGACTCCCCACATTAGGTAGCATAGACTCCCCACATTTGGTAGTATAGACTCCCCACATTTGGTAGTATAGACTCCCCACATTTGGTAGTAGTTTCCCCACATTAGGCCGCAGGTTCCCTTGCAGGTTCCCCACAATGGGTCAAAGTCTCCCCACAATAGATCGCTGGTTATACCCCCCCCCCCCCCCCACACACACACACACACAAAAAAAAAAAAAACACATACAACACAGAGAGACACACACACAAACACACACACAGTCAGAGAGACACACACTCACAGACAGACAGACACACAGTCACACACACACACACAGAGTCACACAAACACACAGTCGCACAAACACACACACAGTCACACGCTCAGAGAGTCACACAAACACACACAGTCACACACAGTCACATATACACAGTCACATACACACAGTCACACACACACACAGAGTCTCACACACACAAGCATAGATAGAGACAGACAGAGAGACAGACACACACACTCACCCATCCAGCGCAGCGCTCCTTCTCACCGGGCGCCGTGCGAGTGACGTAACTGACGTCCTCCTGCGCGGCCATGCGGTGTGACGTCAGGCCGGCGCAGACATGGGAGCGGAGGCCGGGCACAATGCTGGAGAAGGTGAGGGGGGGTGTGATGACGGACGGGCGCACAGTGCAGGTGAAAGAGGGGGGTTGCTGACGGACGGGCGCACCGCACACACAGCGCAGGGGGGGGGGGGTGCTGTCGTTGTAGCTGGGGAGGGGGGGTGGGTCTGCGGAACGTCTTGGTGTCACCCCATTAGGTTGGTGTCACCCGGTGCGGGCCGCACCCCCCGCACCCGGGTCGCAACGCCACTGACCGGGACACAACATTAACTTATCAGACATCGCTGTGGCCTTTGATTGGCTGAGCGAGCCATCACATGTGCTCGTTCAGGAAAGTGGGGACTGGAGTTTGCCAAGGATGAGTGGACAGGGCCCCTTGCTGGAGGTCTGACTGCTGAGACTGCCCTGTGATCAGACACTTATCCCCTATCCTGTGGATAGAGGATAAGAGTCTGATAAGTTCAGTTCCCTGGACTACCCCTTTTTAGGGAACCTGTCCAATCAGTTTTATGCTGTCAGACCCATTGGCAAAATGAGAAATCATAGTTTAAGGGGAACCTTATACCATGAAAATGTAGTTCAATCTGCTGGCATTACATTATTGGGCATGAAGAGCAGAGCATATATATGTCACGATTCGGCTGGCAGGAGGTGGATCCTCTGTGCCAGAGAGGGATTGGCGTGGACCGTGTTGGTGGACCGGTTCTAAGTTGCTACTGGTATTCACCAGAGCCCGCCGCAAAGCGGGATGGTCTTGCAGCGGCGGTAGCAACCAGGTCGTATCCACCAGCAACGGCTCAACCTCTCTGACTGCTGAAGATAATCGCGGTACAAGGGAGTAGACAAGAGCAAGGTCGGATGTAGGAGAAGGTCAGGGCAGGCAGCAAGGATCGTAGTCAGGGGCAACGGCAGGAGGTCTGGAACACAGGCTAGGAACATACAAGGAACGCTTTCACTGGCACAATGGCAACAAGATCCGGCGAGGGAGTGCAGGGGAAGTGAGGTATAAGTAGGGAGTGCACAGGTGAACATACTGATTAAGCCTGCTGCGCCAATCAGTGGCGCAGTGGCCCTTTAAATTGCAGAGACCCGGCGCGCGCGCGCCCTAAGGAGCGGGGCCGCGCGCGCCGGGACAAGACAGACGGGGAACAGGTCAGGTACGGGAGCCGGGATGCGCATCGCGAGCGGGCGCCTCCCGCATCGCGAATCGCATCCCGGCTGGGAGTGATATTGCAGCGCACCCGGTCAGCAGGTCTGACCGGGGCGCTGCGAATGAGAGGATGCTGCGAGCGCTCCGGGGAGGAGCGGGGACCCGGAGCGCTCGGCGTAACAGTACCCCCCCCCTTGGGTCTCCCCCTCTTCTTGGAGCCTGAGAACCTGAGGACAAGACTTTTGTCTAGGATGTTGTCCTCAGGTTCCCAGGATCTCTCCTCTGGGCCACAGTTTTCCCAATCCACCAAACAAAATCTTTTACCTCTGACAGTCTTGGAGGCCAGAATCTCCTTCACAGAGAAGAAGTCAGATGAACCGGAAACAGGAGTGGGAGAAACAACTTTGGGAGAGAAGCGCTTAAGGATGAGTGGTTTAAGGAGAGAGACATGGAAGGCATTGGAAATACGGAGAGAAGGAGGAAGAAGGAGTTTGTAAGAGACAGGGTTAATCTGGCACAAGATTTTGAAAGGACCAAGATAGCGTGGTCCCAGTTTGTAACTGGGGACACGAAAGCGGACATATTTAGCGGAGAGCCGGGAGCAAAAATGGGGGGAGTTCTTCTTTTTTTATCAGCAAATCTTTTCATCCGGGATGAAGCCTGTAAAAGAGAATTTTGGGTTTCTTTCCATATGGTGGAAAGATCACGAGTCACTTCATCCACAGCGGGCAAACCAGAGGGCAAGGGAGTAGGGAGGGGGGGAAGAGGGTGACGGCCGTACACCACGAAAAATGGGGATTTAGCAGAAGATTCGGAGACTCTGAAGTTGTATGAGAATTCGGCCCATGGTAGAAGATCTGCCCAGTCATCCCGGCGGGAGGAAACAAAATGCCGTAAATAGTCACCCAGGACCTGATTAATTTGATCTTGAGCTGTTTACAGAGGGCCCTCCAGAATTTAGACACGAATTGGACGCCTCTATCCGAGACGATATGCGTGGGCAAACCGTGAAGGCGAAAAATGTGTACAAAAAATTGCTTTGCCAACTGAGGCGCTGAAGGAAGACCAGGAAGAGGAATAAAATGTGCCATCTTGGAAAATCGATCAACGACCACCCAAACAACTGTGTTGCCACGGGATGAGGGCAAGTCCGTAATAAAGTCCATACCAATCTGTGACCAAGGCTGTTCAGGAACAGGCAGGGGATGAAGGAGACCAGCAGGCTTCTGGCGAGGAGTCTTATCCCGGGCACAGACAGTACAGGCCCGCACGAAATCAACAACATCAGTCTCCAGAGTCGGCCACCAATAAAATTGAGAGATGAGTTGCAAGGATTTTTTGATGCCCGCATGGCCTGCGAGGTGGGAGGAGTGTCCCCATTTGAGAATCCCGAGACGCTGGCGTGGAGAAACAAAGGTCTTCCCTGGAGGAGTTTGCCTGATGGAAGCTGGAGAAGTGGAGATCAGACAGTCCGGAGGAATGATATGTTGCGGAGAGACCTCTACTTCAGAGGCATCAGAAGAACGAGAGAGGGCATCGGCCCTAATGTTCTTGTCAGCAGGGCGAAAATGGATTTCAAAGTTAAAACGGGCAAAGAACAACGACCACCTAGCCTGGCGAGGGTTCAGTCGTTGGGCAGACTGGAGATAGGAGAGATTCTTGTGATCAGTGTATATGATAACTGGAAATTTTGATCCCTCCAGTAGGTGCCTCCATTCCTCAAGCGCCAATTTAATGGCCAGTAGTTCTCGATCACCAATGGAGTAGTTTCTCTCCGCCGGAGAGAAGGTCCTAGAAAAAAACCCACAAGTAACAGCATGCCCGAAAGAATTTTTTTGTAGAAGGACAGCTCCAGCTCCCACAGAAGAGGCATCTACCTCCAATAGAAAGGGTTTAGATGGGTCAGGTCTGGAGAGCACGGGAGCAGAAGAAAAGGCAGACTTGAGATGTTTAAATGCGTCTTCCGCTTGGGGAGACCAGGACTTAGGATTGGCATTTTTCTTGGTTAAAGCCACGATAGGGGCCACAATAGTGGAGAAGTGTGGAATGAATTATCTGTAATAATTGGAGAACCCCAAAAAACGTTGGATAGCACGGAGTCCGGAGGGGCATGGCCAATCTAAGACGGCAGAAAGTTTATCTGGGTCCATTTGTAGTCCCTGGCCAGAGACCAAGTATCCTAGGAAAGGAAGAGATTGACATTCAAAGAGACATTTCTCCATTTTGGCATAAAGTTGATTGTCCCGAAGTCTCTGAAGAACCATGCGGACATGCTGGCGGTGTTCTTCTAAGTTGGCAGAAAAAATCAGAATATCGTCCAGATAAACCACAACACAGGAATATAGGAGATCACGAAAAATTTCATTAACAAAGTCTTGGAAGACGGCAGGGGCGTTGCACAGGCCAAAGGGCATGACCAGATACTCAAAGTGTCCATCTCTGGTGTTAAATGCAGTCTTCCATTCGTCCCCCTCCCTGATGCGGATGAGATTATAAGCACCTCTTAAGTCTAGTTTGGTAAAGATGTGGGCGCCTTGTAGGCGATCAAAGAGTTCCGAGATAAGAGGTAAGGGGTAGCGTTTTTTTACCGTGATTTTATTAAGTCCGCGGTAATCAATGCAAGGGTGTAGGGAGCCATCTTTTTTGGACACAAAAAAAAATCCAGCTCCGGCAGGAGAGGAGGACTTGCGGATAAACCCCTTTTTTAAATTCTCCTGGATGTACTCTGACATGGCTAGAGTCTCTGGAGCAGACAGAGGATAGATTCTGCCCCGGGGTGGAGTAGTACCCGGGAGGAGGTCAATAGGACAGTCATAAGGCCTGTGAGGAGGTAAAGTCTCTGCTTGCTTTTTGCAAAAAACATCAGCATAGTCCATATAAGCCTTAGGAAGACCGGATACCGGGGGAACCACAGGGTCCCGACAGGGAGTACTCGGAACCGGTTTAAGACAGTCCCTGTGACAAGAAGTACCCCAGTTCTTGATCTCTCCTGTGGACCAATCAAGGGTTGGGGAATGGCGTTGAGGCCACGGTAATCCAAGAAGAATTTCTGAAGTGCAGTTGGAGAGGACCAAAAATTAAATTTTTTCGTGATGGGGTCCGATGCACATTAGGAGAGGTTCCGTGCGGTAACACACGGTACAGTCCAATCTTTCATTGTTCACAGAATTGATGTAGAGGGGTCTGGCGAGACTGGTCACCGGGATGTTGAACCTGTTGATGAGAGAGGCCAAAATAAAATTTCCTGCAGATCCGGAATCCAAGAAGGCCATAGCAGAGAAGGAGAAGGTAGAAGAAGATATCCGCACCGGCACAGTAAGGCGTGGAGAAGCAGAGTTCACATCAAGAACTGTCTCACCTTTGTGCGGAGTCAGCGTACGTCTTTCCAGGCGGGGAGGACGGATAGGACAATCCTTCAAGAAGTGTTCGGTACCGGCACAGTACAGGCAAAGATTCTCCATGCGGCGTCGTGTCCTCTCTTGAGGTGTCAAGCGAGACCGGTCAACTTGCATAGCCTCCACGGCGGGAGGCACAGGAACGGATTGCAGAGGACCAAAGGAGAGAGGAGCCGGGGAGAGAAACCGCCTCGTGCGAACAAAGTCCATATCCTGGCGGAGCTCCTGACGCCTTTCAGAAAAACGCATGTCAATGCGGGTGGCAAGATGAATAAGTTCATGCAGGTTAGCAGGAATTTCTCGTGCAGCCAGCACATCTTTAATGTTGCTGGATAGGCCTTTTTTAAAGGTCGCGCAGAGGGCCTCATTATTCCAGGATAATTCGGAGGCAAGAGTACGGAATTGGATGGCGTACTCGCCAACAGAAGAATTACCCTGGACCAGGTTCAGCAGGGCAGTCTCAGCAGAAGAGGCTCGGGCAGGTTCCTCAAAGACACTTCAAATCTCCGTGAAGAAGGAGTGTACAGAGGCAGTGACAGGGTCATTGCGGTCCCAGAGCGGTGTGGCCCATGACAGAGCTTTCCCAGACAGAAGGCTGACTACGAAAGCCACCTTAGACCTTTCAGTAGGAAACTGGTCCGACATCATCTCCAAGTGCAGGGAACATTGCGAAAGAAAGCTTAGAGTCCCCATCAAATTTATCCGGCAAGGATAATCGTAGGCCGGAAGCGGTAACTCGCTGCGGAGGAGGTGCAGGAGCTGGCGGAGTAGAATGTTGCTGAAGCTGTGGTAATAGCTGCTGTAGCATCACGGTCAGTTGAGACAGCTGGTGGCCTTGTTGCGCTATCTGTTGCGACTGCTGGGCGACCACCGTGGTGAGGTCGGTGACAACTGGCAGTGGAACTTCAGCGGGATCCATGGCCGGATCTACTGTCACGATTCGGCTGGCAGGAGGTGGATCCTCTGTGCCAGAGAGGGATTGGCGTGGACCGTGTTGGTTGACCGGTTCTAAGTTGCTACTGGTATTCACCAGAGCCCGCCGCAAAGCGGGATGGTCTTGCAGCGGCGGTAGCAACCAGGTCGTATCCACCAGCAACGGCTCAACCTCTCTGACTGCTGAAGATAAGCGCGGTACAAGGGAGTAGACAAGAGCAAGGTCGGATGTAGCAGAAGGTCAGGGCAGGCAGCAAGGATCGTAGTCAGGGGCAACGGCAGGAGGTCTGGAACACAGGCTAGGAACATACAAGGAACGCTTTCACTGGCACAATGGCAACAGGATCCGGCGAGGGAGTGCAGGGGAAGTGAGGTATAAGTAGGGAGTGCACAGGTGAACATACTGATTAAGCCTGCTGCGCCAATCAGTGGCGCAGTGGCCCTTTAAATTGCAGAGACCCGGCGCGCGCGCCCTAAGGAGCGGGGCTGCGCGCGCCAGGACAAGACAGACGGGGAACGGGTCAGGTACGGGAGCCGGGATGCGCATCGCGAGCGGGCGCCTCCCGCATCGCGAATCGCATCCCGGCTGGGAGTGATATTGCAGCGCACCCGGTCAGCAGGTCTGACCGGGGCGCTGCGAATGAGAGGATGCTGTGAGCGCTCCGGGGAGGAGCGGGGACCCGGAGCGCTCGGCGTAACAATATATATAGTTTTTGGGGAAAAAATTCAGTATAACTAATTTTTTTCATGAAATCATCTTATCATTCTGGGTTTAGTAGTCCAGTGGGGGGTCCTACTGAGTGATTAACACAGTGTTTTTCGTCTTTACTACAGGAGGCAAACACTGCATACAGGGATAGCTGAGAGGGGGGTAGTAGGTGTCTTTCACTTTAAAAAAAAAATCTGAGATGTGCTCACTGTGTAGGGAACATCGGATTAACAGCTAACTCTATCAGTTTGCTTACAGACATAACTGTCAGTCACTAATCAGGACTGCCCACTGGACTCCTAAGCTCAGAAAGAGCAGAAATTTTAATGAAAAGATTACTAATTATACTGAATTCTTTCCCATATATTTATATATAAATCTGCTTGGCTTCACTTGTTCTATCACTTGCTGCCAATAGCTTGAGGATTGAGATTTTGTGTTATTGCAAAAGGGTGCTGCCATTAAAGTATACGGTTTTTGTTAGCAAGTACTGCACCAATGGCTGTTTATGACAATAGATATGACCTAAGTAAGTTGCTGATATAGACTGGCCCATCGCTAAAGGACAGGCAAACCAAGCAATTGCTTGGGGCCCCGAGCTGGCCTGGGGCCCCAAGCAGAGCCGGTGCTTGTTTTGCTTCTTATAAGGCTGCAGCCACCTGAGTGCTCTATAGAGAGCCTCAGGCGGCTGCAGCACTACTGGTCACCTCCCGAGTTCCTCCTCTTCCCTGTAGCATGGCCGAGCTGCTCTTCCTCCTGGCTGTCAGTCCATCGGGCACACCGGGCCTTTACCCGGCGGGCCGGGCCGTCCACCTGCCCCTATCTCGGCTCTGCAGCTCGCCCTGTTGTCCGGCTAGGCCAGCAGTGCGAGAGTCTGGAGCGGGAGGCAGAGACTAAAGCCGCTCGGCCTCTGGCTCCTATTTTTGCGCCTGGCTCACCTGTAGTTGCCTCACTCAGGGCGTCCCACCCCCAGCCGTACAGTGTCGTTCGTCGGCCTCATATTGACGTTCACTCACGTCACGCTCCCAGAATTCAAGGGTCGACGTTACTACGTCCTGATGCAGGCCCTACCTATTCTGAGAGCGTGACATGAGCGAACATCATTACC
Source organism: Hyla sarda (assembly GCF_029499605.1). Lineage (NCBI taxonomy): Eukaryota > Metazoa > Chordata > Amphibia > Anura > Hylidae > Hyla > Hyla sarda. Next base: position 64,923,347 of record NC_079191.1, read on the forward strand.
GTGCTTAGCTGTACAAGCCCTTATCAGGGAAGGTTCTGCCCTGAATTCCCAGCAGCTGCAGAGGTACCAGCTGGGGGGGGGGGGTCTAATCTAGGGGTATTACCTTCCTACTGGGGGGAGGGGGTTAATCTGGGGATACTACCTGCCTACTGGGGGATGGGGTTAATCTGGGGATACTACCTGCCTACTGGGGGGGGGAGGGGATTAATCTGGGGGTACTACCTGCCTACTAAGTGTGGGTGAACTTAAACTGTATGGCTATGCTGTGGTTCCTGTAGGCTTTGAGTATGTAAAGTGGGGAGGGGTGGAGGGAGGTAGCCTCCATGTCTATTTTGCTTGGGGCCCCCAAATTACTTCAAATGACCCTGGATATAGATTTAATTAATACCTGTCACTGTTAGGTATGCAGATTTTATCAAGGTATATCGCAAGCCTTATTGCTGTCCCTAATATTTAGTGATTCCATAGGTTGTGATCTGAGTCTGGAACACAGAACCAGAACAGATGACAGGTCCATTATAGGTGTGCATTATATTCTTCACCAGTCTCAGCACAGTTTACATATCTGATCTATGGCTGAGAGTGTAATATATCTGGTGATGTCTGCAGAAGAGGAAGCTATAAGGGCTGGTGCATTAGGCACATGAAAGGATGAGGGTTTTTCTGTGCCTGTGCTTTTAGTGTTTTTATCGCTTCTTGTACTTTTCTGCTTGTTTTCTCATTCCACTGAAAAGCTCATCAATCTTCATTCAGTTCTTAGACATTCCCTAATTGAAATCGTTCTTTCCACATGTATAGCAGAAATGATACACGTGAAAGAGAATTTTATTACTGCTGGCACACTAATATCTTTGGAACCATTCAACAGAAAATAAGCCTGTATCTATTATGCTTTCAAAAGCCTGGTGTAATGGAACCCAATCAGTTCTATCACTGTTATCTCTAAGGGAGTCTCTGGGATAACATGAAGTGGGCTCAAATAACAAAGCACACATAGACTGCTCACTTGTTTGTATGAACCTGCTGTAGATACCTTCTCACTAAGTCATGGTTGAAGGCTCTTTTTGCTAGAACCCCCACTGATCACAAGAACGGGGCTCACTAGTCCCCCGTAAGAATGTAGCAGCAATAGCCACTCAATTAACTATTTATGGGACTGAAATTTCAAGTACAACAGGAGAGACAAGGAATCCCTATTTTCATGATCAGCGGGGGCCAGTGGATGGACCCACATAATTACAGAAAGACGTTTCTTGGATGGGTTAGCCCTAAAATGAGTACTGTGACCCCCTGCTGGGAATACCCTATAGAGATACATAGAGGGGCTTCCTGCCATGGTCCACACGGCTTCCTTCAGGTGGAGAACAGGGGCGCCGGGCAGAAGATCGTGGGGGTCGCAGAGGTTGGACCCACCTCAATCAGACACTTATCCTCTGCCCCTAGGATAGGGGATAATTTGCCTTAAGCCACAGTACTACTTTGAATAAATCAACTGCCCTGACGTCTTGTCATGCTGGATTCATACAGTGATAATTGAGTTCGTCCTAGGCAAAGAAGAGTTGCCAAGGTATACTATGGTGTACTGCAGCAGGCCCATCCACTTTAATGGGCCAAAAGTGGTCAACTAGTGATTACGTTCAAGCCCTTTCCCGTATGTATATGTTTATATAGCCTTGCTCAGAAGAGAAGCAAACCAAACTATTGAGTCCTACTTAATGAACATATACAAAAGGGAATGAACTGTGACTGAATGTAATCACTTTTTTTTATGGGATGCTGACATACTGTGTACTTAGGATGGAATATATTAACCGTGTGTGAACCCAGCCTTAATGCGCATATTAAAAACTGTAATTGGAAGCAAATAGAGGTACCATAGAGGCACCATGCACCTGTATAGAAGTCCTATTACGGCTATACACAAAACAGAACCAAAATACAACTATGGCCCATTCATGTCATGTTTGAACACACAGCCCTGGTATACATTTGTAGCCAATCAAAAAGGTGGCAGTTTTTACCACAACGCAATCCTCCCAGGCTCATTGAGTTTAATGGAAGAAACGTCTAATAGTGAATTTTTTCTGTCAATTTTTTAAATCTATACTGTGTGTGTGCTGGACTCATAAATGCTGGAGATCACAGACAGTATAGGGTGAGATTTAGCATTGGTTTATGCCCTTTTTTTTGTTTTACAAAGCTACAAGAGAAAAGTGTAAAATATGTAAAAAACAGATAAAAGCAGTAAAAATAGAGACAGAAAGACTCATTGCCAAAGAGAGTAAAACTAACCCCAAAATGTTCTTTAACTATATAAATAGCAAAAGCTTAAAAATGAAAGTGTAGGCCTTTTAAAAAACAATAAAGAAGAAATTATAAACGGGGATTAGGAAAAAGCAAATATATTAAACAAATTCTTCTCCACTGTAGTCACCGAGGAAAATGAAATGCCAGGTGAAATAAAGCGAGATAAGGTAAACTCCCCAGTACAGGTCATCTGTCTAACCCAGGAAGAAGTACAGTGCCACCTACAAAAAATCTAAATAGACAAATCGCTAGGTCCAGATGGTATTCACCCCTGTGTTCTAAAGGAATTAAGTAATGTAATAGACAGGCCCCTATTTTTAATATTTAGGGACTCTATAGTGACAGGGACTGTTCCTTGGGACTGGCATATGGCAAATGTGGTGCCAATATTTAAAAAGGGGTCAAAAGATGACACCGGGAATTATAGACCATTTAATTTAACCTCCGTTGTATTTAAATAGTTTGAGGGTTTTCTAAGAGAGGCTATTTTGGAGTATCTTGATAAAAATAAATGTATGACCCCATATCAGCACGGTTTTATGAGGGATCGGTCTTGTCAAACTAACCTGATCAGCTTTTATGAGGAGGTGAGCTCCAGACTGGACTGGGGCAATCGCTGGATGTCATATAAAAGATTGGTGCATAAAATGAGAAGAATTGGGTTGGGGGAGAATGTGTGCAAGTGGGTAAGTAACTGGCTAAGTGATAGGAAACAGAGGATGTTATTAATGGTACTTATTCTGATTGGGTGACTGTTACTAGTGGGGTACCACAGGGGTCAGTCTTGGGTCCTGTTCTATTTAATATATTCATTAATGACCTTGTAGAGGGGTTGAATAGTAGAGTAGCAATCTTTGCAGATGATACTAAACTCTATAAAGCGGTAAACACAATAGAGGACAGTGCACTGTTACAAATGGATCTGGATAGGTTGGAGGTTTGGACTGGGAAGTGGCAGATGAGGTTCAGCACTGATAAATGTAAGGTAATGCACATGGGGAGGAAACATCTGGGACGGGGTTATATATTAAATGGGAGAACACTTGGGATTATGTGTTAAATGGGAGAACACTTGGGAAGACTGATGTGGAAAAGGACTTAGGAGTCTTAGTTAACAGTAAATTTAGCTGTAGTGACCAGTGTCGGGCACCTGCTGCCAAGGCAAATAAAATCATGAGGTCATCAATAGGGGCATAGATGCCCACAACAAGGAAATAATTCTACCGCTGTACAAATCACTAGTCAGACCACACATGGAATACTGTGTACAGTACTGGGCACCAGTGTACAAGAAAGATATAGTGGAGCTGGAGAGGGTTCAAAGATGGCAAACCAGAGTAATACGGGGAATGGGAGGACTACAGTACCCAGAAAGATTATCAGAATTAGGGTTATTCAGTTTAGAAAAAATAAGGCTTAGGGGCGACCTAATAACTATGTATAAATATATCGGGGGACCATACAAAGATCTCTCCCATGATCTATTTATACCCAGGACTGTATCTATAACAAGGGGGCATCCTCTTCCTATTGAGGAAAGAAAGTTTCTACACCAGCACAGATGGGGGTTCTTTACTGTAAGAGCAGTAAGACTGTGTGATTCTCTGCCAGAGGAGCAGGTCATGGTGAACTCTGTAAAATAATTTAAAAGGGGTCTGGATGCATTTTAAGAGAATAATAACATTGCAGGTTATGGATTCTAGATTTATAGGGAAAGAACATTGATCCAGGGATTTATTCTGATGCCATATTTGGAGTCGGGAAGGAATTTTTACCTCGAGTATGAGTTTTTTTTTGCCTTCCTCAAGGTCAACTCAGTAGGGACTCATTAGGGTTATAGGTTGAGCTTCATGGACTCTGGTCTTTTTTCAACCTTATGAACAATGTTACTATGTTACAAATGTTTGCACAGTGGGGGATTTGCACAAAAATAACTTGTATGTTAAGTGGTATCTTAAAGCATACCCGTCAGATCCAACAAAAAAACGTTTTTTTTTAAATACATCACTCAGTACCTAATCCTGACCATGTACATCACATTTTTATGTGTCTAGCACCTTTATTTTTTTATTACACTTTTAATTTAGCTCACTAGTCTGAATTCCTCTCAAAGGGAAGGGGCGTGGCCTCACTGTGCAGGTCTGCGCCCCCTCCCTCAGTATGCTGTCAGCTCACATCTCCCCTAGCATTAGCAAAACTACAACTCCCAGCTTGTCCTCACTGACAAGCTGACAGTGGGAGGATTTTTCCTCCAGCTCTGAGCCCTGCACTCACAGCTGTCAATCAAGGAAATGTGTCCATGACGTAGGTGATGACGCATGGACACAGCATGTGTGTGTCCAAGCAGACAGGGGACAGTTTGACTGGCTTTTTCAGTATGAAATGCTGAAAATGTTCTAATGAAAGCAATTGCTAAACCTATTGGTTATACATGCTTTGCAACATATCAAAAGTTTTTGTATCTGACAGTGCCAATTTAAGCTTTCTGCATTGGCCGGTGATTTATCGACTACAACTTTATAAAAATCTGTGTACAATATATGCACAAACTTTCAGATTTTTGTGCAATCTCACCCCAGACCACACCTTGAAACTTTCTTAGATCTACACTTAGGGTACGTTCACACGCGCGGATTTTCGCAGCTTATTTAGCTGTGGATCCGCTGGTGAAGGCCCCGCTCTATGTTGGCTTTACATGTGCCTGCTGGTACCGGCAATATGCATCTACCAGCAGACACAGTGCAGCGATGTTCGTGGCGTGCTCTGAGCTAGGCAGAGAGCTCCCTCGATGCGCGAGCATTCTGCGACGCGCACATCGCAGTGTGTCTGCTGGTAGCGGCGTATTGCCGCAACGAGCAGGCACATGTAAAGCCAACATAGAGCGGGCCTTCGCCAGTGGATCTGCAGACCTTGTAAATCTGCGCGTGTGAACCTACCCACATACAGTATTCTGCACCGATTTGATGTGCAGATTTGATGCACAGGATTTCAAACTGTGTTCAGTCATTCATTTTACATTGAAATCTGCAGCAGAAAATCCTGCGCATTAAATCTGCACAGAATACTGTACGTGTGAATAGACCATGAATAGGTTTTTATGAAGAATGTGCTCCTTTATGATAAATGTGGGGGAGCTCACATGTTGTACACAAAGACAAACAGGGGTAAAAATAACTTAATTTACACAGGCAATAATGAATTCTTCCCCAGATGGGGTATACATCAGCAAATCTTATTGACAGGTTGCAGACATATACGTGTGGGCAAAACATGATGTGAATGGAGCCTAACTAAATGTGGCCTAAGTGCCTTTTATAACAAACAGGTATGAAAATGCCCTTCTTTAGAATACACTCACCAGCCACTTTATTAGGTACACCTGTTAAATTGTTTGTTAACACAAAAGCTAATCAGCCAATCACATGGCAGCAACTCAATGCATTTAGGCATGTACATATGGTAAAGATAACTCGCTGAAGTTCAAAAAGAGCATCAGAATGTGGAAGAAAGGGGATTTAAGTGATTTTGAACTTGGCCTGGTTGTTGGTGCCAGATGGGTTGGTTTGGGTGTTTCAGAAACTCATGATCCACTGAGATTTTCACGCACAACCATCTCTAGGGTTTACGGAGAATGGTCTGAAAAAGAGAAAATATCCAGTGATCGGCAGTTGTGGATGAAAATGGTTTGAGACTGGTTTGAGAAGACGGAAAGGAAACAGTATGCAGAATATCATCTCTGAAGGCAAAACTCTGAATGTCAAGTCTTAAAGCAGATGGGCTACAGCAGCAGATGAATTCACTGGTTGCCACTCCTGTCAGCTAAGAACAGGAAACTGAGGCTCCAGTTCGTGCAGACTCACCAAAATTGGACAATGAAAGACTGGAAGAATGTTGCCTGGTCTAATGAATCTCGATTTCAACTTTAACATTTAGATGAAAGGGTCAGAATTTGATGTAAACAACATGAAAGCATGGATCCATCCATCCAGGCTGTGGTGTAATGGTGTGGTGGACATTTTCTCAGCACATTTTGTGCCCCTAGTACCAATGGAGCATTGTTTAAATGTAACAACCTACCTAAGTATTTTAACTGACGATGTCCATTCCTTTATGACCACAGTAGACCCATCTTCTGGTGATACTTCCAGCAGCATAATGCACCATGTCACATGACATAATCTCATACAGGACAATGAGGTCACTGGACTCCAATGGCCTCCACAGTCACCTGATCTCATCCAATAGATCCCCGCTGGGATGTGGTGGAACCGAAGATTAACATCATGGACGTGCAGTCAACAAATCTGCAGCAACTGTGTGATGTCATCATGTCCATATAGAAGAACTGTGTGATGTCATCATGTCCATATAAAGGGACTGTGTGATGTCATCATGTCCGTATAGAAGAACTGCGTGATGTCATCATGTCCATATAGAAGAACTGCGTGATGTCATCATGTCCATATAGAAGAACTGCGTGATGTCATCATGTCCATATGGAGGAACTGTGTGATATCATCATGTCCATATAGAAGAACTGTGTGATGTCATCATGTCCATATAAAGGGACTGTGTGATGTCATCATGTCCGTATAGAAGAACTGCGTGATGTCATCATGTCCATATGGAGGAACTGTGTGATATCATCATGTCCATATAGAAGAACTGTGTGATGTCATCATGTCCATATGGAGCAACATCTCTGGTGAATGTTTCCACCACCTTGTAGAAAGTATGACACACACAATGAAGGCAAAAGGAGGGTGCACTAGAAAGGTGTACCTAATAAAGCGGCAGGAGTGTATAATACTCAGCGTTATTCTGGCCTATAAAATGTAATGTACAGTATATAAAATCGGTAGTTTACGCCATAAATCCCGTCCTCTAGGGAAGTCAGAATCCCTATTTCAGCAATGTGTGATAGAGTATAATTACATTACATATTCAGATTACTATGCTGTGATCAATGGATAATTATCAAATGACATGAAACCCAAAGGCACAGATTTACACAGCGTTATTAAAAGCTTTTATAGGCCATTCTCAGTTCATGTGGACGTCCTCATGCTGTCAAGCTGAGCCAAAGAGTTATTAACCAAAATGAAAATAAATACACATGAAGAGTGGAGATATAATAAAGACCCTGATGAACTAAGGATAGCATAAGAAAAATAGATTAATATAATGTTACAAATATGGTATTTAGATGGACTGTGCAGAGATGGCGAAAATCAGGAAAATCTCAGTCTTTCCTTTATGATTGGTTCCTGGCTTTGCATTTAATTATTGCAATTAAAATCCTGAACGTATGAACACAACCTGATGGACCAGTAGGTATGTAATGGGTGCAAATGGACGGTGTCAATGATAAGCCATATCTACTCTCTACTGAACAGTAAAGCGAGGAAAAATGGAACAGTACAGAAAATTACAAGAGGTTGTAACACAGTTAATGAATACATTCTGGCCACTGATTTAAAGAGAATGCATCATCCAAAAATGACCTATTGTTTAAATAAGATTTTTATGTTAAAGGGGTACTCCGGTGGAAAACTTTTTTTTTTTTTAACTCAACTGGTGCCAGAAAGTTAAACAGATTTGTAAATGATACAATAAAAAAGAGGTAGCGTGCACTCACCGCGGGTAAACAGCTGCAAGCCCAAGGTCCGGGATCACCACGGCATAGACGGAGACGGTAAGGGGCGCTCAGAGGCTACGCCGGCTGTTTCGGACGTAGGAACGTCCTTCTTCCGGAAGAAGGACGTTCCTACGTCCGAAACAGCCGGCGTAGCCTCTGAGCGCCCCTTACCGTCTCCGTCTATGCCGTGGTGATCCCGGACCTTGGGCTTGCAGCTGTTTACCCGCGGTGAGTGCACGCTACCTCTTTTTTATTGTATTATTGGATACTTTATCTAGTGTGTGCACCCCGCAGGTGCTGCTTTGTAATTTATCGGGTCCGGAGGCTGCCAGTGTACACCAGCGGTATCGTATATCTGCATGTTCAGCTGCACGGTGTGCTCTCTCCTCCTCCAGTGGTTTTAGATTTGTAAATGACTTCTATTAAAAAATCTTTACCCTTCCAGTACTTTTTAGCAGCTGTATGCTACAGAGGAAATTATTTTCTTTTTGAATTTATTTTTTGTCTTGTCCACATTGCTCTCGGCTGACACCTCTATCTGTGTCAGAAACTGTCCAGAGCAGCATAGGTTTGCAATGGGGATTTTCTCCTGCTCTGTACAGTTCCTGATACTGGCATTGGGTGTCAGCAGAGAGCACTGTGGACAAAACAAAAAAAGAAATTCAAAAAGAAAAGAATTTCCTCTGTAGCATACAGCTGCTAAAAAGTACCGGAAGGGTAAAGATTTTTTAATAGAAGTAATTTACAAATCTGTTTAATTTTCTGGCACCAGTTGATTTAAAAGAAAAATGTTTTCCATCGGAGTACTCCTTTAACCATATTTTCTAAGATATTTTTCAAATGTTTCATTTTACTATCTATCTTAATATCTTGCTGTTTCCATTCCTAGCCACTAGGTCTAAAACTAAACTGAGACTTCCTGTCCTGTACAGATCATTTCCTGGTGACACCAGTATATAGATAACACTGGATCCACCACCATTCACAGCAGAGATCAGCTTCCCCCTCCCTGTAGGATGATGAAGTATGTGAATAAAACAAGTCTTGTCTATTAATGCCTATGTTGGTCCTGCTGTAAAGCATATCTCTAAATGTTGTTAAAAGCAGCTCAGGCAAAATGGCAGCCCTCATAATAAAGCAGAGAAAAAAAAAACTATCAGAAAATAGAAACATTGGAACATGTTTCAGTATCTGCTTCTTATCAGGAAAAAAATTAAGAGGAGATCAGCAACAGTCTTTAACTGGTTAGAAGTGCTAGTCAAAGAGTTCTTGGAAGCGCTGTTGCTTGTACATACAGGGATTCCTCTGGCTCGGTAGGACTGGTTATGCCGGACTCTCCTGATTGATTCATATACCTGTTCCACGAGAAGAGATTTATGTGACCCCACTGTAAACTCCTGGCTGTGGATGGATTTGCATGGTATAGATGGCTGGGCACTCGGTGGTCTGGTGAGGTACATGTAGCTTGTGTTGGCTCTCATAAAGGATCTCCGTCACACTCAGATACCGGTTTCGGGTCTGCTGGTGCTCTTCCCATCTCGTGGCACTTTCTAAACATAAAGGATGTCCGCTCTGACTGGGCTGTGCAGGAACCTTGTCTCTCTTCCTGGGGTCATCAATACTCTCTTCCATACTCATTGCACGCCGAGTCTTGACTTCTCTGGTGCGTGGGCCAAACTCGGCCAATAGCCCTGTAGTCTTTCCCTCTTCTCCTCCATCCATAGCTTGTTAAAAGGGTCTGTGTCCTGTCTAATCAAAGATGGCTGTGTACAGGCTTGGAGAGGGTGCTGCATGTACTCCATATGCTGCCTTTTGGTGCCTCTATATAAACTGGTCCTTACACTCGCTTGACCAACAGCTATGTCGCTGCCCCCATACATGCACACTTGGCTTGCTGAAGTGCACATGTGTTTTTAATAGAGAGCTGCTGCCTTTCTCTACTGATTTCTCTCTCGACCCTCCCCCGATATCATCTGTCTGGAGTAAGTCGGGAAACCACCCTACACATTACATGGTTGACCATTAACACAGAGATCAGCAGTTTCAGCTGGCAATAATCTCATTAGTATGGCCAGTTTAAGGCATGGGATGAAGCATGCTATATTTTTTTTTCCAGTTTGAAATAGAATCTTTGTGCTACCCCAAAATAAGAGGTGCTATAGGGTGTGTATCTAAACAGTATGGTCCTCCATGAGGGTATGGGTACCAGATGATTTATCTAAACAACATGAATGTAGAAAAATGTATGATGAATGTCATCACACTTGGCTGTACAATCTACAGAGGAAAAACTTAATAATTCTCATCCTGCAATGAGCTTTTCACCAGCCACAGCGATGTCCCGCCATAGACTGAGCGCAGTGTATTGTAACAGGGTCTGGGCCTTGCCTTCTCCCTGCTGCCCAGGCCCAGACACAATGGAAAGGTAAAAAGTTTCACTGGAGTACTCCTTTAAAGGGGTACTCCGGTGGAAAACAATTTTTGAAAAAATAACTGGTGCCAGAAAGTTAAACACATTTGTAAATGACTTCTATTAAAACATCTTAATCCTTTCAGTACTTATCAGCTGCTGCATGCTCCACAGGAAGTTCTTTTCTTTTTGAATTTCTTTTCTGTCTGACTACAGTGCTCTCTGCTGACACATCTGTCCATATCAGGAACTGTCCTGAGCAGGAAGCAAATCCCCATAGCAAACCTATCCTGCTCTGGACAATTCCTGATATGGACAGAGGTGTCAGCAGAGAGCACTGTGGTCAGACTGAAAAGAGATTAAAAAAGAAAAGAACTTCCTGTGGAGCATACAGAAGCTGATAAGTACTGGAAGGACTAAGATTTTTTAATAGAAGTAATTTACAAATCTGTTTAACTTTCTAGCACCAGTTGATTTAAAAAAAACTAAATAGTTTTGCACCCGGAGTACCCCTTTAAGAGAAAAGAAGATGGCTTATTATCAGGTTAGTGGAATTCCTGTGAACAATTTTGGTCATTTTGCATATTTCCCACAATTAGTATAAATTCTGTACATTTTCCAGTATTTTCATTTGACGTCAGTTTTGGCCTTGTCAGTCCGAGAGGGGGAGTGCAGGGATGCTTCATAGCCTCCTCCCTTTTCATTTATTTTTGCACTCTCTGTTGTATATAAAATCTAAAAGGAAAGTGGAAATTGGATCGGCAAGTAAAAGAAAAGAATGCTTTGCATATATAAAGCCTAATTTTCTGTAGACTAAACATGGCAGATATCAGTTTTATAGTTTCCATCTGACAGTGAATCAAAATGCAGTGAAGAAGAGGAAATTTAGAGCGTTAAACGGCTTATATATCTTCAGACACCGCCGCAGTGTATAGAAAAAAATGACAGCGACCGGTCAAGGGTGTGTATGACGTGACCTTTTAAAGCGATGGTCTCAAACTGTGGCCCTCCAGATGTTGCAAAACTTCAACTCCCAGCATGCCCGGACAACCAACGGTGCTTTGGATGCTACCTAACTACTAACTTTATTGCAGCGGGCAGAGTGGCGCCCCATCAAGAGTGCACTCTAGACAGCTGCCTATTTTGCCTATAGACAGAACTGGCCCTGCCGATACTTGGTCACTGTATTTCGGAATGCTTTGAGCATTGTTTGATGATATCTACATAAGCATTGTGCGGCGCTGCTACTGTATTTGAGCACAGTACCACATATTAGTTTCAGTGTATGGTAGTGACACCACTGTATAGCATATAGTATTAGATTATTACATGTATGGAACTGGTACTGGATCACTGTATTTCAGTAAGCTTCCGGCATTATTTGATGATACTTACATTGTGTTGCACCGCTATTGTATTTGAGCACAGTACCGCATATTCGTTTTTCAGTGTAGCGCTATTAGGTAAATTTAATGTCACTATATTATTGTGTAACATAGCATATGTCGCCTGCAGCAACACAAATATATATATATATATATATACTCAACGTTATGTGGAGGTCTCCCAAAATAATTTGAAAAAAATGTGCAAAAATCAAGGGAACCTTTAAAACTCAATTTTATTCGTTCTTCTAAAAAATCCTTCAAGGTTAAAGGATTTTTTAGAAGAACGAATAAAATTGAGTTTTAAAGGTTCCCTTGATTTTTTCATATATATATATATATATAGAGAGAGAGAGAGAGAGAGAGAGAGAGAGAGAGAGAGAGAGAGAGAGAGAGAGAGAGAGAGAAAAGAAAAAAAAATATATATATTTATATATAGAAGATAAACTGCAGCACTCCAGTAAATTAAATGGTTAAAAGGTGAATTTCTTCCATCCAATAACAGGCAACGTTTCAGTCGCCCAGTGCGCCCATTTTCAAGCATGCTCAAAAATGACTGCACTCTTTTGATTTGCATCTACACCACTGGACTAATACGGCTACTCAAATTTACTATATATATATAGATATATATATATATATATACCGTATTTTTCGCTGTATAAGACGCACTTTTTCTTCCCCAAAACTGGGGGGGAAAAGTCGGTGCGTCTTATACGGCGAATACACACCTATCGCGGCGGTCCCTGCGGCCATCAACGGCCGGGACCCGCGGCTAATACAGGACATCACCGATCGCTATGATGCCCTGTATTAACCCTTCAGACGCGGCGATCAAAGCTGACCGCCGCGTCTGAAGGGAAAGTGACACTAACCCGGCTGTTCAGTCGTGCTGTTCGGGATCGGCGCAATTTCACCGCGGCGGTCCCGAACAGCCCGACTGAATAGCCGGGTTAGTGCTTACAGGACACCGGGAGGGACCTTACCTGCCTTCTCGGTGTCGTCTCCGTTCAGGGATCCCCTGTATGGCCGGCGCTCTCCTTCCTCGTCATCACGTCGTCGCGTACATGCGTCGGCGTGCATAACGACGTGATGGCGGCGACGGAGAGCGAGGATACCCGGCCGGCAGCAGAGACATTCCGAAGCAACGGGGGCACGGCGACAGCGATGGAGAGACATCCAGGGCAGCGGTGACGGGTCCGGAGTGGCGGGGACAGGTGAGTATTTCCTCCTATGCAGTGGTCTTCAATCTGCGGACCTCCAGATGTTGCAAAACTACAGCTCCCAGCATGCCCGGACAGCCGTTGGCTGTCCGGCCATGCTGGGAGTTGTAGTTTTGCAACATCTGGAGGTCCGCAGGTTGAAGACCACTATTGGGTTCAAAATCTTGATTTTTTTAGATTTTGCCCCTAAAAATTGGGTGCGTCTTATACGCCGGTGCGTCCTATAGGGCGAAAAATACGGTATATATATATATATATATATATATATATATATATATAAAGGAGACTGATAATTCATAAAATGTACAGTAAAAATAGCCAATTAATTTTTTTGGCCAGAAAATGATTCTGTGGTCACACAATATAACAAATATAGAAGGAATCAATGACACCGTCTAGTTCTTGATACTAATATGTGTTATCAATAGGTAGGTGAAAGCAAGGTTAACCTCCATGAATCGGTTCTGCGGCTGCATTGTATTGAAGGTTACGAAACATAGGAACAGTTTAAGAAAAGGTCTATGCTTTGTGCAAATACCCTTTAAAAAAATAATGAAAGCATTGAAGAGAGGCAGCGCGCTGTATAAGAGGTCTGGGGAAATGTATAAGTAAATGTCAATCACGGAAAAATTGGAAATCTCTGAGGCATAAAGGATTTTTATTGTAATTACAGGAGAAGGTGCGGGTTATTTCATGCCTATAGATCCCTTATCAGAAAATATACACTTGTATCCATTATTCCTTAAAGTCACATAATTCACTGCAAAATAGTATTTGTGTAGAAAAAGTCTTATATGAAGTATCTCTGAAATGTTCTATGTATTTGAACTATTCCGTATACGTTTATAGATAAAGAAGGTCCATGGTCCATGCCTGACCTGCTTGTATCCCCCATACATTAAACCATTCACTGTTTATAGCTGTAGGTTGAAGATTTATTCGCCATCTGTCAATGGAGAGTTGGGAGGCCCCCCATACGACCCGCTATGATCCATTTCCTGATGAGCTTTTGACTTCCAACTCTCCCCTACATAAACAGAGAATTAGAAAGTACAACTTTTTATTCTCCTTCCCAAATTCAAATAAATGTACCCCAAATATTGCATATAGAATATAGCCAAAAGCCTGGACTGTAGTATATTCCATCAAAGCACTGGCCCTCATATTCTAACCAATGAAAGTGAAGCCTTTAAACCCTTAAAACTATTTATATGGCCTTGACAATGAAAGGGTAAAAAAAGTTGTCCAGTTGGGACAGCCTCTACCAACCTTTAAAGTTTATTTTTTATAAAGTCTTCTGAATAATGCAGGGTTAGATGGGAATGACAGAGAATTGGAGACATTTCAAATGGTTTAGAGGAAAGGAGATGTACATGATATTCAGAGCCAGCAAGTTTCTTAAAAGGAAAAATGAATATTAGGAATCATAAAATGGGTTTTTCATATGGTTACAATGATATGCTCTCTGTGCACTCACCCACGGCATTCATTGGCATGTAAATGAAGGGGCAGGGCAAACTGAGAATATGCAGGAGGCAGGGGAGCTGGGTTAGTGGGCTCCCTGCCTCTATTGTTCACTGGAGCGCAATGCAGCAGGAAAATGACAGTGTCATAACTCAGGAAATACTCAACGGATTTAAGTAAATGACCCCTCTTTGTAAAGCTGTTCACGCACACTATGACCCAGTATATTGGATTTATTGCAGGTAAACAGGGTGTCAGATTCTCTTTAAAGCATAATTTTATGTGTAGGCCCCCTAGTCCCTTTGTGTACCTTTTTACTTTCCCAGAAATGGTCCTTTGTGTATCTTTCCCTTCAAGAATGTTTTTTGTCTGTTTCGCACCTAACTTCCAATCAGTTCTAGATGGTCTTGTATGAAGCTGCTAGATTCTGATTGGAGATGACACGCTACAGGTATCAGGGACCTCCTAATGTCTATCTATAAAGTCTCCCACACATCACAGTGTTTGTGTCTGTTCTTCACAACCCCTTATATACTATCCCTTTTCTTAAATGGCTTTTTGCAAATTTGGAAGCTCACAGACAAAGAAGATTCCTGGTTTTAGGGATCATAACCAAATATTACCTAAACACAGAAGACAGAATTGACATTACTTTCGACCAAAGGAAAAAAGTTAATAAGTCATTTTCCCATTTATTCTTTTTCCTTCTTTTATGGAAATTCAATCTGCATCCTTAATAAGATTTATAATACAATACAGAAATTTAGGTGCACTACTGTGGTAGATGTATACAATGACATTGGCTATCCCTCAACACTGATGTTAAAATTGAGACATTCGCCATTGTATCCTTATATGAAGGACACACCAGAGCCCCCACACCAACGCCAAGGTTTCTCAAATGGCACGGGACCTAACGCTAACCTACCTGTGCGTGAACAGCAAAAACCAGGGGCCAGTGGGCAATTACAGCAGCACTAGGCCGACATGCAGCCTGCTCCCAGTTACCTCCAGCGTGACTGAGCACACATACAATGGGAGAAGGGAGAAAGGCTACAAGCCCCACCCAAGTTGGCTGATATAGGTGCATGGCCTCACAGGTGCAACCCTAATGCTGCCTGGAAAATGTTCAAGGCGCAGTCACACTGGAGGGAACTGGGAGCAGGCTGCATGTCGGCCTAGTGCTGCTGTAATTGCCCACTGGCCCCTGTTTTGCTTATCACGCACAGGTAGGTTAGCGTTAGGTCCCGTGCCATTTGAGAAATCTTGGCGTTGGTGTGCGGGCTCTGGTGTGTCCTTCACATAAGGATACACTGGGGAATGTCTCTATTTTAACATCAGTGTTAAGGGATTAGCCAATGTCATTGTTTACATCTACCACAGTAGTGCACCTAAATTTCTGTATTGTATTATTCTAATTGTTACACATCCACACCGTTTATCTGGTGTAGGATTCTATTGTGGCACTTGTAGTCCACTGCAGGCATCCTCCATTGTATGCATTTTATGCTGGGGATCGCCCCTAGCAGCAGACTACAAGGGCAGGATCTGCTCCATGGGAAGGGAAGTACAACTATTTTCAACAATGTTTTTAGGAACACAGAGGAGTTGGTGCCCATGGACTTACCTATAATCATAGCAGCGACAGTCATAGAGCTCAGAGGTTAAAGAGAACATTTTACCTTTTTGTAGGGAATAACACATATACAATATAGGCCTATTATACATTTAATTATTGATTCTTTTGCTCCTGTTTGTAATGACAACAGTTGGTCACTAGATGGCAGAACTAAGCCTCACCTATAGCAGCCACCTGTCCTGGGTTCTAACTGTTGCCCGCAAGTACTCAGATCTTCCAAGAATTTTGCTGAATAGTATAGTAAGTGGTCAATTGTAAGAAGCAATACAAAGCATGTATCAGTACTGGCAGGTAACAAGAAAAATAATAGCAACTCACCAATAGATGCCTTGAACCATATAAGATAGAATGGATGAAGGCACAAACAATTGATGATGATCCAGTCAAGAGGGAAACAGGACTGACCCTAATTAGCTCTCTCTAACCTTGCCTTTGACCTAGTCCTAAAACAGTAACCTAACATTAAATAAACTAACTCCACTATCCTTGCAATGTCTCAATGGAGGCCACGGACTACCTCTCCTTAGCAGAAACAACAAGAAACCACTAGGACCCAGAGAAGCAAAGCACAGCAGAAAATTCAAACACAGGAACTCACAACAAGACTAAATGAGCAAAATGGCAGCTCTTTCTAAATATAGTCCGATAAGGTGCATGACAAAAGAAATGTGTATCCATAGAATAGGAAACCAGCTAAAACACAGCAACAGAGTACAGGAACACTGAAGAAATGCCTTAATGACCAACATGTTTCTAACCTTCCGTCCCTTCTTCATCACTAACCATATAGGATTTTTTTTTTTTTGTATTATTTGATTCGGTATAAAAAAATTATACATAAAATAGTTCAAACATTTAAATCCTCCAACCCTTCAATTTACAGGGTGTGCCCCAATACCTATTTGACAGTCCCCCTTTCACTGTGCCAGCCTACAGAGAGTGGTACAGCCCTGCAGAAGCCCTCATACCAGTGTAGGTAGAAGAAGATCCCGGCACACCAAAGTTAGATGCAAATATTTTTTCTTTTATTTAAGCATAAGGTAACGCAGCACCGGCCTCTACAGCCTTTTTCAACTGCAGTGTAACCACATCTGCTATGTAGGACCACAGTTTTTTTTTTCTAGTCCCAAACAAATTTAGAACTGATTAATGATCATAAGGTTTCATAAGAACAAGAATCAGCTTAGAAGTTTCTTCAAGTGAGGAGAGAAGGGCTGATAAACCCATCAGAGAATAGCTTCCCTGATAGACTCTCCACTGAATGGGACACAGTAAGAGGCTGTAAAAGAGAAACTGAGCATAAATGTTAATAAGGACCTGTGGTAAAATAGTTTTTTGTACTTACAAATTTACAAAGCCAAAATAACAAAAACAAACAAAGAAAAATGCATTCAAAGCTGTCCACAGCTAATGCCATTATATGTGAATGTTTTTCTGGGCTAGTGAGGGTCCAAAATTGTCCTAACTGATAGCATGCAGAAATATGTTTAGCACATTTTACACTGCCTTGGTTGCAGTGATGATGTTTTAATGTTTTGGAAATTAGATTTATTTTTATGTCACAAACTTGTGTTTGTTTGAAATGACAGCCATGTTGCTTTACATTTCACAAAGGATATTAATAGATCTAGTGTCAACTTCTTGGATTTAACCAACTGGATTGATATAAAAGTTGAGATGCGGATGTTCTGCAAACCAACCGCGACTAATAACTTATCAGCGTGGGATAGCTTTCATCTTTCTTATTGGAGAAACAATATCCCACTGGGTCAATATCTGCAAGCCAGGCGAAATTTCACACAAGAGGATGTTTATTTAGAGGAATGTACAGTGGCTTTAGACAGCAGGGTTATCCAAGAAGGGTTTTGAAATAGGATAACACACAGCAGAAATAGAGAAACTATTTAGAATCTTAATAGATTAGCAATGAATATATAAACTTTAGTGATAAAGGCTGAGCGATAAGATGTATTGGAACATGGGATTCATGGGCATTGACATATCCTTACTACAGATCTTGGTTGAAATTGTCATTTTTAAATATGGGACTGTTACAAACAGCAGAAGGAAAAACTTAAAGGAAATCTGTCATCGGTATGATCCGCATTAACCTGTTATACTGGCTTGTAGTGGGGGTGAGACTGATCAAAACGATACTTACCTCGTTATGATCCGTCACTGCGTTCCGCCGTTATTCTGCTTTTTCGTGATATGCAAATGAGCTGCTAGCTCTCTCTCTAACACATACGCCGTTGTGTCAGAGAGAGGGCGAGCAGGGAGGGGGGGATATGAATATTGATAAGCTGGGTGGAGCATTGACCCTGCAGCGGTAACACCACCATGCCCCAAGCAGCTCATTTGCATACCAAGAAAAAGCAAAATAACGGTAGAATGCAATGACAGATTGGGATGAGGTAAGTATCATTTTGGTCAGTGTCATCTGCACTACAAGCCAGTATAACAGGTTAGTGCGGGTGATACTGATGACACATTTCCTTTAATTAAATAGGAATTTGTCTTTTTCTGTACAATTTATTGATATTTATTCAAAGATTTTATGGAATAGATGTCTATAGTTCAATATATTGTTGTATACTCATTACCAGAATTTATTGTGAGCTGTAAAATTATGATACAATCACAATGACTGGCTTAAAAGAGTATATTAACACTTACAAGAATACGTTTATTGACAATGGCCCAGATGTATCTAACTGTGTGAGAGAAAAAAATAAAGGGATTTCCCCACAGCAACCAATGACAGTTCAGCTTGCACTCTTTTCCAGAGCTCGTTAGCTGAGCTATGATTGGTTGCTGTGGAAAAATCTGGGCCACTGACTTTATAGGTAAGCTCTTTTTAAATAGACAAAATATACATATTTTTTTATGTTGAAGATTTAAAAACTCACAGAATTGTGCTCATATAGTTGTATGTTGCTAAATAGGCATACAGTGGTATATCTGAAGCAAATGTAATCTATATGTAAGTGGGTGATACTATGGGCAGCCTGCTCGAGCTTTCCCTGGTGATAACAGCTGGTTTCTGAAAAAAGACCTGTGGCAACTTATTTGAAGGGATCTTCACAGAGCAGAGCCTTCTCTCTCTTTCTGCTTTCAGCAGGAAGGGCTCTTGCTCTGTAATTGACATTACAGACACACTGGTTGTGGCAAGCTACTAGCATTTTGCATGACTCACTGACACTGACACAGCTTGCACACAAGCAGATGAGCCCATGAGTCTGAAGTGCCAGTGAATTTGTTTACATGAGGATACGGTTCCCGTCCCTCTTCTGCTCTGTGCAGAGGGATTGTGTGAAGTCAGCAGCAGCCCATGCACTGCTTCAGAGTATGGAAAGGTAGTTTTCAGCTTAAACGACCAGCAGTAAACAGGAGGCAGAGAATGAAAAGGAGGGGAGTTTGAAAATTATATATATTTACATGGCCTATAATTTTAAAAAAATTATTCGGAAAATTGGAATTCTCCTTTAATGCAAGGCCAGATTTAATGATACGGGGGCTGTCTTAATAAGATAAGATTCTCCTAAAAGCAGTTTTCTTGAGGAAACAAACCCTTTAAGTTAGGTATGCGTGGTGTGATATTCTGTAAGATTCAGTAAAGCTTCAACCTTATGTAATTATAGTTTTGAAAGCCCTAATGATTATTTTCAAGCCTTTAAGGTATTTAATATCTAACTATCACAGAAAATCTGTCATAGAGTGTCACCTGCACTTACCTGTTGTACAGACAGGTAGTGCAAGTGAAACTGATAAGAACTATACTTACCTGGTCCTGTTCCGTGCTCTGGTTCTTCCACAGTCTTTAGCCGCATCTTTATATTGCCGCTGCTGTTCTCTGCTGGGTCCCGCTGCTAGCAAACAGCAGCAGTGACCTCAGGAACTCCACTCATGCTCCAAGTCGGCCCTGGCACTGAAGGTATGGTAGAAGATTGTAGGAGAACCAAAGAACAGAACGGGACCACGTAAGTATTGTTGTCATCAGTGTCACCTGCATTACCTCTCTGTGCCGACAGGTTTGTGTAGGTGACACTGATGACAGATTTCCTTTAACCATATGAAAAAAGAGGATGGTGTACTTGTTTCTCCAGTCTCCCTTCCGTTATCCTTAGGTTAATTTCCCACACCCTTGTTGTAGGAATCACAAGGCGCTGTTTTGGCAAAGCAGAATTGGTTGTTGTTGTAGTACCATAAATAATAAACAATTTATTGGATGAGCCCATCCAGCTCACCTTCAATTCAGTCACAGCAGCTCCATGTAGGAACTGCCCCACTCAGCCAATCAGTGTCCACGGCAGTGTCCTGCCTCTGTCAATTATTGGCTGAGCGGAGCAGTTCCTGCAAAGTCACTATCACAGGAACCTGTGAAAAGCCGATAGGCCCGGGAACTGAAAGCCACCATGACTGCAGCAGTGGGGGGAGAGGGATGGGTGTGTTTAGCTTGTTTTTTTATTTTTACTACACACCACCAATGGATATTTCCTTTAAATAGGCACTGTCTGTCATTAAAACAAATTGTTGCTATTGCACTCCTTATGGTAAATAAAAATTTTTTTAATGTACTTTGTTTAAAAAAAAAATAAAAAAAAACTTTTCTATGTTTTATTTGTGTTTAAAAAAGCTGTCACTAGGTGTCTCCCTACTTGTCCAGAGCACATTTTCCAGAGCACATCTCTTGCACAGACTTAGGTCTCCTGCTGGCCGGGCAGAAGTCCAAAATCAGGAAATACAGTCTGGAGTGCTGAGGGGTGTGTGTGCAGCCTTAGCCAATCATAGCTCATCTCACACACTGAACTGCTCTGGGCTGTGTGTAGCAGAGTGAGGGAAAAAGTTGTCGCCTGCATGGCTTCAGATGATGTCATGCCTGATGGGGAACGCCCGTTACCTCTCTGTGCTTTTGACTGAGACTGAGCAGAAAATACAGAGCAAGATTAAGGTAGAAAACTAATGGGGCAGTGAACTGGGAGGATCATAACATTTAAGAAGATCATGACAGGTACTCTTTAAAGTAAGGTATGGAGCCAATCTGTTCTAGACTCTTCTGTTTCCAGGGTATTATAGCAATAACATGACCTGGCTCTATTATACATATGCCCTTAGAATTTACCTAAAACTTCTTTATAAAGAAATTATATTCCTGTAAATGTGTAACACTTGTGCTAAAACCTTTTTATTTTATTCATAGGTGAAATGTAAACCTTTTCGCCCCTAAGCCACAAGCAATCAAGATGGTTTATGGAGAATTCTTTCATAGAACCAAAAGTGACGATGAAGTGGTAAAGCTGAATGTTGGGGGCTACAAGCAATGTGTGGATCAGAGAACCCTCCAAAAATTTCCTCACACCAGACTTGGGAAGCTACTCAATTGCCATTCCGAAGAAGCCATACTAGAACTCTGCGATGACTACAATGTAGCAGATAAGGAATATTACTTTGACCGCAACCCTTCTCTATTTAGATATATATTGAACTTTTACTACACGGGAAAGCTTCATGTCATGGAGGAGCTGTGTGTGTTCTCATTTTGCCAAGAGATAGAATACTGGGGCATCAATGAGCTCTTCATCGATTCTTGTTGTAGTAACAGATATCAGGAAAAAAAGGAAATTATCTCAGAAAAAGACTGGGATGATAAAAGTGACGTCATAAGTTTGGGCTCATCTTCTGACCAGTCATCTGTTTTTGAAAAAGAACTGGAAATGTTCGATTCTATAAAATTTGGAAATATTCGTAGGAAAATATGGATCCGACTAGAAAACCCTGGATTCTCTGTAACTGCTAAGCTTTTTGCCATCTCTTCATTAAGTGTAGTCTTAACCTCTATTGTAGCTATGTGCATCCACAGTATGCCCGAGTTCCACAGGTTCGATAACAATGATCGCGAAATAGAAGATCCGGTCCTCGAAGTGGTGGAGATCATTTGTATAGTGTTTTTCACCGCTGAGCTTGTTGTGCGAATTGCTGTTGCTCCTTCTCAGAAAAGATTCTGGAAGAACCCCATGAACATTATAGATTTTGTCTCCATTATACCATTTTATGCCACCTTGGTTGTAGACACAAAGGATGACGAGAATGAAGGCATAGAGAACATGGGAAAAGTTGTTCAAATACTGCGACTTATGAGGATATTTCGGATTCTAAAGCTGGCTAGACATTCTGTTGGGTTAAGATCTTTAGGAGCTACTTTAAGACATAGTTACCATGAGGTTGGGCTTTTACTTTTATTCTTGGCTGTTGGGATTTCAATATTTTCAGTCCTTGTTTATTATCTTGAAAAAGACGATGAATTGTCTCCTCTTGAGAACATTCCTATCTGCTGGTGGTGGGCTACCATTAGTATGACCACTGTGGGATATGGTGACACTCACCCGGTAACTTTATACGGGAAGCTTGTTGGCAGTGTTTGCATTATTTGTGGAATATTAGTGGTTGCTCTTCCTATAACGATTATTTTTAACAAATTTTCTAAATATTATCAAAAGCAGAAAGCAATGGATGCGGACGGGTGTAATGAAGATGAGCCAAAGGATACATTTAATGATCTCCCTTATTTTAACATTAGAGATATATATGCAAGAAGGATGAATTCTTTCATTTCCAGTCTTTCGTCTGTAGGCATTATTGCTAGCAATGACTCAACAGATGCTTCCAGTATCCAAGAAATGGAGGATGCATTCAACACATCCTTCAAGTGACAATGAGGAGTCTTATTTTCTATGCTTGTCATGATTTTTCAATCCTGTCACCTCTTGCTACCTCCGTCTCCAGGACTTAGAAGCTTTTTAAGTTTCCAAGTGTCATTTGGTTCTTCGTAGCACTTAATCCTCAGGGTATGACTCATAGCCATATTTTAGAACATATAATGCTACTATATTGTATTCAATACTATAGCACATGCTTTATTTTATTTTTTTTAGAAGTTTATAATTTGCATCTTTAATGTTTTATTTTTATACATAAATTTTTATGAAAAAAATTGAATAATATTTTATGGAATGCACATGGGATACAGCAGATATTTATTTTACCATTTAATGAAGGTTTATAGTCAGTTCGCTATAGTGGGTCAGCTTTTGGTTTTCATGGGATACCTCCAAGCTAATTCTTTTAATTCTGAAATGTATATCATTGTAGGGGTTGTACAGCAAAAAAGGGTACAGCTCTCTGGTCTTTTCGCTGCACAATCCCTTAAAACAACAACCTACCTGCAATTACAAGAATCGTTACATTTGTCTGGGCTCTCCGGCAACAAGGAAGTAATACCATGGAGAACTTTGTATGAGTAATTCTGTTTTATTTACAATTCTGTTCACGGGGGACTCAACTCAACTTGACACTTTGCTGAGAACTAAAAATGCAAAGTTTGGTAACCACCATCACCTCTAGGAAAGGTACAGGTAACAGCTATTCAATGGTGTCTGCAGTTCTTATCAGCAGATAAAGCTGACAGATTTCCTTTAAAGGGGTACTCATCCCCTAGACATCTTACCCCCTTTCCAAAGGATAGGGGATAAGTTGTCTGATCGCAGGGGCCCCGCCGTTTGCCCCCCCCCCCCCGCAATCTTTGTGCAGCACCCAGTGCTCTGAAAGTTATTTTCAGAATGCTGGGTTTGGGCGGCTGAAGTTGTGATGTCACACCACGCCCCCGCTTGATGTCACGTCACGCCCCCTACATTCATGCCCTGACACTGCCACGCCCCCTCCCATAGACATGAATGGAGGGGGTATGGCATGACGTCATAAGGGGACATGGTGTACATTTCAGAACTCCGCCCCTGGGACCCCAGTGATCAGACATCTTACCTCCTATCCTTTGGGTAGATTATAAGATGTCTAGAGGCGGAGTACCCCTTTAAATGCCAATTTTAGATTTTCACAGTGATCATCTTTTTCAGCATATTAAGTGGTGATTTGTGACTAGTTGGATACATTCTACAACCAATCACATGCCATAGCCCTCATGTATATGGGCATAATATGACTCTGTCTAAGCTGTTCAGGACTGTAACCTCTGTATGCCTCTATTTTATTCAAAATTTTGGTGAAAATCAGATATGTGAAACTATTCACCCTTAGAGGAATTGCTTCTAAGCAAAGGACACCTTGTAAAACGGCGCCTTATAGTGCACTATTTGGTGGCGCATGAAGTGCCTACAGTTACATATGACAGAGCTGCAGAGACTTGTCCATACAGCCTTCTGCACTAGATGGTGCTCAGTGTATGGGGCCTTACTGTGAATCTTTCATATCCCACTCTTTTTCTGGCTCTTTAGTGTCTCCAAGGGGCTTTACTGTTTCTCATCCAAGAGATGCAGTTGTGTATGGAGACTTATTTTTAGGCAAAAATGTGCATATCAGAACTTTCAGCTGGTTTCCTCAATGAGGGATAATTTGAGAGATAATTTGCTCCAAAGTGTAAAATTCTACAATTGTCATTTACAGAAGACCTCCCAAATGTTCTTTAAAGTGTCCCTGTCATTTAAACAAACTTTTGACATGTCACAGAGACATGTGAAAAGTTTTGATCGGTCGGGTTTAAGTGCTGTTACCTCCAGCATTCTTTACACCCTGGTTCACTGTAACCTTCGTCCAATTTCACTAGATATGCTCCATAATAAATTAATGGAGCCCATCTAGTGGAACTGGACAGAAATCTCAGCAAGCCGGAAAATTAAGCACTTAAGCATGTGTTTCAATCCGCTTGTTCTAATGATTGGTGGGAGTCTCAGCACTCTTTAAAGGGGTACTCCAGTGACATTTATTTTTTTTAAATCAACTGGTGTCAGAAAGTTAAACAGATTTGTAAATTAAAAACAAAAGGAAAAATAGCCAGCACAACAACCTAATACACAGGTGTCCGCTGCTGTGGCAAATACAAAATGTACAAAAAATGGAGGCTCTTAGCGCACTTTTTGAGTTATCATGTTAGGGTCCCATCCGATATGAGGCCACCTCCGCGTGTTGGATGGGGGGACACATTTTGATCAAAAAGTGCGCTAAGAGCCTCCATTTTTTGACCTAGAGTGCTGTTGCAACTTTCTTTTTTGTACAGATTTGTAAATTACTTCTATTTAAAATTTTTAATCCTTTCAGTACTTATTAGCTGTTGCATGCTCCAGAGGAAGTTCTTTTCTTTTAAAATGTCTTTTCTGTCTGACCTCAGTGCTCTCTGCTGACACCTCTGTGCATGTCAGGAACTGTTCAGAGAAGAAGCAAATCCCCATAGCAAACCTATCCTGCTGTTGACAGTTGCAGAGACAGACAGAGGTGTCAGCAGAGAGCACTGTGGTCAGACAGAAAAGAAATTTAAAAAGAAAAGAACTGCCACGCCCCCTCCCATAAACCTGAATTGAGGGGGTGTGGCGTGGTGTCACTAGGGGCGTGACCATGATGTCCTGAACACTGGGGCAGTGGAGTACCCCTTTAACTGAGATATACCTTGAATGTACTGTTCCAATCTGAAATTAGGAAATGGTCCAGCACTTTGTTTAAATGCAGCTTTATTGAAGATCACAACACACACTTTAAAACGACTATACCATCAGACGCGTTTTGAGCGCATGCGCTCTTCCTCTGTGATGTCAGTCTAATCTCAAGTGAGGATTAAATACCTGTTTGCTGGGCGGAGTAATTGTACTCCAAATGCCACCCACCTCACCGGAGATATGACCAACTGGTTAATCATAGAACAACATGTTAAAAATGCATAAAATCAACAAAGTTCAAACATAATGAATCAGAGCACATGTAGAATAAGAAAGGGAAGCAAATGTGTATCAATAATGCAACAATAATTCACGGCGGACATTCAGACCCGATGGGACACATGTCCCCACAGTAAATTGCCAGAATGCCTCTCTGTCAGCTAATTTTTTTTGTAAGCAACCCTTCCTTAATGTCGTTTTTTATTTGGAAGGTCTTAATGCCATCCGCATTTTCAAATAGTTTTTTGGGCTCAGCATGATGACAAGTGCGACAGATTTTGTGGCCACATTTGAAAAAGCCCTTCTGGGCTATCAAACTGCTGCTGGGATTTGTTTGGGTATGAATGACACTTGGAGATAACTGATCTCCCAAGGTGGGTGCCCTCTTGGAAACCACATGGCACCCTTCACGGAATAAGTTAGACAGCACCTCATCTTGTTTAAAAAAAAATTCAGTTGCCACTCGTCGCAAACCCATTTCGGGCAATACTGTACTCAGGGCTGATAGCAACCATCCTTTCCACACCATTCGTTCCATTCCTGTAGGAGAACTCACTAGGCTAAAAAGAAATTGTACTAAACCTGAGGTTTTCAAAATAACAAGCTAGTGAGTTAGAACAAAGACTCAGAAGTCGGGGTTATTCCTCACATACATTAAAGTGAGCCAATCAAATTGTGGCTGGAAAGGATAGGAATAAGCTAATTTATCCCTCACATTCAACCAGAACACGATTTCAGAAACCGGTCCTTGCACTCACATTTTCTCCTCACTTTAATAGTGTGAAAAACATAGTGTTAAGACATTTACAAGATGAGGTGCAGTCTAACTTATTATTATTATTTTTTTTAAGACAATTTAGGCTGCTTTCACACTGTAAAATTCATCCGTTAAAAGATCCGTTATAAACGTCCGTTAGAAAAGCTTTAAAAAAGGATGTTAAACATCCATTACAAAATCCCATTAAAGTCTATGGGATTTTTTGATTATCCGTTATGACCCGTTATAGCCCGTCATGACTAACAGGTGTTAGTTGTGACGGAAGAGTTAACGGAACATGCACTAATTTTTCTTCCGTCACAAGAAACATGTAAATTAACGGCCGTTATTTTTAACATTGAAGTCTATGGCAAATGGATGAGCCTTTATGTCATCCGTTTGCACCTGGTTTATAATATCTGTTATTACTGCTGAGCATGCTCAGAAGAGGTGACTTCAGCAGACTCCTGCAGTGCTAAGGGACTAGTACTACTCCCATCATGGAACAGACTTCTTTCCATGATGGGAGTAGTAATTCCCTGGTTGTGGGCATCTGCAGACAGCTGGGGAAGCTACATTAGTGTTTGTACTACTATCCCCATCATGGAACAGAGTCTGTTCCATGATGGGGGTTGTAGTACAGCAGCTGAGGGATTGATCACACTGGGTTTCACTTCTGAGACCCGATGCGATCAGAAGTTATTAAGCAGGTGAGCGGGCGGCAAGCTCCACATCCCTGCAATGTATCGTGTGTTTTAACTTTCATTTTTTAATCCCCCGCAGGGAGCCCTGAATGGCCAATCAGGGCTCTCAGCAGGAGATTTAAAAATGAACATTGTGAGTAGCGGGGGGGGGGGGGGAGATATATAGCGCAGCAGAGGGGGGGGGGGGGGGGGGAACAGACATATAGCCTATATAGCTAGCCCCCCCAGTGCATTTGAAATATGCCCCCTGCAGCGCATTAATAAAGATATGACCCCCGCTGGCTGCCGGCACTATGCGCTGCTAATTGAAATACTTTTCATTCATAGCGCTGCAGGGTGCAGACATATAGATGTGCTTGGGTGCAGACATATAATGTTATCTGCCCCCCCTAGCGCATCTATATACATATGCCGCCGCAGCGCTATGTATGAAAAGTATTTCTATCAGCAGCATCAGGCCGGCCAATGCTGCTGCTAGAATGATTTTCACATATAGCGCTGCGGTGGCATAAGTATATAGATGCACTGCGCTGCGAGGGTATATTATACATGCGCCGATGGGGGGTATACATTTATAAATGCGCCGGCGGCGATCATATCTTTATTAATGCGCTGCAGGGGGCATATTATAAATGCACTGGGGGGCTAGATATAAATGCTATATGTCTGCTCCCCCCCTGCAGCGCTAAATATCTTGCCCCCCACAGCGGTTTTAATATAGAAATCTTCCCCCTGCTACTCACAATGTAAATTTTTAAATCTCCCGATCCCCGCGGTGGATTCAAAAGTGAAAGTAAAAACACACGATACATTGCAGGGTTGCGGACCATGCCGCCCATTTCCCTGCTTAATAACTTCGGATCGCATCGGGTCTCAGAAGTGAGACCCGGTGCGATCAATCCATCAGCCCCTGTTCTACAACCCCCATCATGGAACAGACTCTGTTCCATGGTGGGGGTAGTAGAACAAACACTAATGTAGCCTCCCCAGCTGTCTGCAGACTCCCCAGCCATGGAATTACTACTCCCATCATGGATAGAAGTCTGTTCCATGATGGGAGCAGTAGTAGTCCCGGCTGTGGGAGTCTGTAGGCAGAGGTGTTACGGCCATACATGAGGGATGTTATAACGGGTCTTAACAGATGAATATTTATTCAGCCGTTAGCACCCGTTATTTCATCTATTATTATACATCCGTCTTTACACAGAAAACGGACGTTTAATAACGTATGAATGCTCATAGTGTGAAAGGAGCCTTTTTGCTTTTATTGAATAAAATGGTGCTACTTATTCCGTGAAGGGTGCCATGTGGTTTCCAAGAGGGCACCCACCTTGGGAAATCAGTTATTTCCAAGTGTCGTTCATACCCAAACAAATCCCAGCAGCAGTTTGATAGCCCAGAAGGGCTTTTTCAAATGTGGCCACAAAATCTGTCGCACTTGTCATCATGCTAAGCCCAAAAAACTTTTTGAAAATGCGGATGGCACTAAGACCTTTCACATAAAAAACTACATTAATTGCAGCTTCAGCAATGTAGTCTACATCATTGAATGCACTATATGCAATTTTAAATATGTGGGTTACACCACAAGTAAATTAACAATACATGCATTGGAGCACGTCAATGATAGTAGCACTACTGCTGTTCAACACAGATCGGCTGCATCAGCACATTTCTATTCTGTACATGGGGGGCAATGCTAATGCGTTTAAGATCTGTGCTATAGAACATGTGAACGCTGGAATAAGGAAGGGTTGCTTACAAAAAAAAATTAGCTGACAGAGAGGCATCGGGTCTGAATGTCCGCCGTGAATTATTGTTTCATTATTGATTCACATTTGCTTCCCTTTCTTATTCTTCATGTACTCTGTTTGAATTTTGTTGATTTCATGCATTTTTAACATGTTGTTCAATGATTAACCAGTTGGTCATATCTCCGGTGAGGTGGGTGGCACTTTGAGTACAATTACTCCGCCCAGCAAACAGGTATTTAATCCTGAGATTAGACTGACGTCACCGAGGAAGAGCGTATGCGCTCGAAACGCGTCTGCTGGTATAGTCATTTTAAAGTGTGTGTTGTGATCTTCAATAAAGCTGCATTTATATGAATTGCTGGACCATTTCCTAATTTCAAGTATCGCTGGGTGCCTAGCCGGGCACTGGTCCGTGCACCTCATATGGAGAGGTGAGCTGAACCTTGTTCTTTCACTGTGTTCTAATGCACAATCCTTCGGCCCGTCCAATATTAAACGACATTTCTAATACTGCTCTTTTTACAGGGGCAGAGTGGTCTTTTGCACTTGTAATACGGCAGCAATCCCAGCAAGATGCCGTGTCTGATCAGCCGAACTAACAACATCATAAGGACCCGATAAGATTGGCCCTAATGGGTATTTTATAAGAACTTCTAAGGATTCATTTTTTTTCCAAATTTCTTCAAAATTTGCTTTCTATTGTCTGTATGTTCCGAACTGGTTCCGTGCAGCACTGTTTTGAGAGCAATGGTCAATACAATACTGACTGTTAACTTACATGATCATCCATCATTTGTTCTTACTTAGGAGATTGATTAAATATATTGAGAAAATATTTGCAGGTAACTTGCAGAAAACTGCTTGGCATGTTAAGTATGCATTAATGAACAATTGTGAATGCGGGAAAGCATGTAACACCTTATAAGTCTGATGTCAAAATTAAGGAATCTAATAAATTTCCAAAATCACCAATTAAATCCTGTGGTAAATTATAATAGTAGATACGTTCATGTATGATGTCCTTGTGAACTCTACACGTTACCTGTCCATGTTCTCCATGGAAAATAAGACATTTTGTATTTGGTAAATTGGTACAAGCTCGCAAGAAAGTACTAACTTAGGGCTGGCATCTAGAACTTACCGTATATACTCGAGTATAAGCCGACCCGAATATAAGCCGAGGCCCCTAATTTCACCCCAAAAACCCAGGAAAAGTTATTGACTCGAGTATAAGCCTAGGGTGGGAAATACATCATCCCCCCCTGTCATCATCCAGACCCCCGTCATTAACACCCTCATCATCATCACCCTGTCATCATCCCCCCTTCATCATCATTACCCTGTCATCATCCCTCTTCATCATCATTACCCTGTCATCATCCCCCCTTCATCATCATTACCCTGTCATCATCCCCCCTTCATCATCATTACCCTGTCATCATCCCCCCTTCATCATCATTACCCTGTCATCATCCCCCCTTCATCATCATTACCCTGTCATCACCCCCCCCTTCATCATTACCCTGTCATCATCCCACACCACCCCCTTCATCATCACCGTTTGTCAATGTCTGATTTAAAAGTGGTCTTCAACCTGCGGACCTCCAGATGTTCCAAAACTACAAATCCCAGCATGCCCGGACAGCCGATGGCTGTCCGGGCTTGCTGGGAGTTGTAGTTTTGAAACATCTGGAGGTCCACAGGTTGAAGACCACTGAGGGCGAAGAGTTCACTCGAATATAAGCCGAGGGGGGTGTTTTCAGCACGAAAAATCGTGCTGAAAAACTCGGCTTATACTCGAGTATATACGGTACTTTTTATTTTAATTTTTTAATTTTTATTTTTTTTTCAAGTTAAAGGGGTACTCCATTGCAAAACTTTTTTTTTTTAATCAACTGGTGCCAGAAAGTAAAACAGATTTGTAAATTACTTCTATTAAAAAATCTTAATCCTTCCAGTACTTATCAGCTGCTGTATGATCCACAGGAAGTTCTTTTCTTTTTGAATTTCTTTTCTGTCTGACCACAGTGCTCTCTGCTGACACCTCTGTCCATGTCAGGAACTCTCCAGAGCAGGATAGGTTTTCTATGGGGATTTGCTCCTACTCTGGACAGTTCCTAAAATGGACAGATGTGTCGGCAGAGAGCACTGTGGTCAGACAGAAAAGAAATTCAAAAAGAAAATAACTTCCTGTGGAGCATACAGCAGCTGATAAGTACTGTATTTATACATATATAAAAAATTTAAATAGAAGTTATTTACGAATTTGTTTAACTTTCTGGCACCAGATGATTTAAAATATTTTTTTTTCCAGTGGAGTACCCCTCTAAGGGATCAGGGAGTACATACATTTGGTGTATGGAGTCTCACAGGCTGCCTGTAAAAGTATACAAATACACCATTGACCATAAGGGCGCATTCACACTGCGGAATTTCTAGGCGGACATTCCGAAAACAGCACGTGCCAGTAAAAGCAGTCGGCGCTAGGAGCGCTCGGACGTGTGTTGTCACCATTGACAGCAATGCATATCCGAGCAGATCTGCAGAAAGAATGAGCACGTTCATTCTTTCGATGGAGTCTGGAATTAGAATTCCCACTAATGAGTTTTTCACCATGGAAATTTAGCAGTGTGCATGGTGCCGCAGAATGAAACAATAGGAGGCTTCTGCATTGTAATTTCTGCTTGGAAATTCCATAGTGTACACCAACTAGATCAAACGCATCTCATCCAGCAAATCAGTGCCCTACTCTTCTGATGAGGTGCAAAAATCCTGAAACAACTGTCTACTGTCTGGTTTGGCTAATATCCATTGTCAAAAAAAAATAAAAACAACAAGAAACAAGAATTGCTAATTTTGGCCAAAAAAGTGGAATAAAAATGATCAAAATGGTACCGATAGAAACATACTGCTCGTCCCACAAAAACTAAGCCCTCACAGAATGGTGTTGGACGAATAATAAAAAGTTATTGCTGTTGGAACGTGACAACACAAAAGAGGGGGAAAAAATGCCATAAAAAATAAAATAATGAAAAAAAAAGACAAGAAATTTTCACATTTTTCACTATATTTTAGTGTATCAGGTATCAACAAAAAATGTAGCACTAATATAAAGAACAATATGTCACGAGAAAAACAATACCCAATATGTGTTGGTACTTCACATGAGAAAGAAGAAAATGACAACTAAACCCAAATACCCTAAACCAGCTTTTGCCCAGAATGACAAATGCTCTAAATGTTTGGTCCTGAAGGGGTTAAATGGGACAGCAAGCATCCTAATAGCCAAGGCAAGCATGTAATGGGGGAAGCTTTCAGCATTGTGTGATGGCCTCCTGTACTCTTGGGTATGCTTTAAGTGATGAGGAGGCGAGGTAAGTACATAGGTTACATGAGGGGATAAGGTAAGTGTATACCATCAATACAGCAGTGCTTCAATTGAATTAGTTAACATATGGTTAAAAAATCATGTATATAGAACCTTCTCTGCTCCACTCCTTTATACATAACTGACATGATAGCGGACATAATAATACAGTATTGCACAGTACTTCACTGTATTAGGAGTTCATGTTAGATGGCTGGCCGGGCATGCTGGAAGTTGTAGTTTTGCAACAGCTGGGGACACACTGTTTAGAAAACACTGTGTTAGACTTTGTACACATCAGGATTAAAGGAGTACTCCAGGATCTGAAAATGTATCACCTATCCTAAGGAAAGGGGATATGTGTCAGATCGTGAGGGTCCGGCCGCTGGAATCCTCCGCGATCTCCCGTACAGGGCCCAGTAGTCTGCAGAAAGGGCGTGAGAGAGAGCCAGAGCGCTGCATTCGGAAATCTGCCATAGTGCTGCATTGAGAGGGCGTGTGGTGGACGATTCACCCCCATTCTGCAGACTGCTGGGGCCCCCGCACTGGAGATGGGGGGGTCCCAGTAGTCGCCCCCCGCGATCTGACACTTATCCTCCCTTAATATAGGGGATATGTTTTCAGATCCTGAAGTACTCCTTTAAATCATTTATAAAGGAGCTATCATTGCTGATACAACCAAATAAATCTTAAGAGATTCCATTCCATTGACTTTAATAGTGTTTTTTTTTTTATATATTGGGAAGGCAAATGCTGCTGGTGGGGAAAATCTTTGTGGCCCCCTGACCACTAGTATGAACACAGCCTAAATCAAACTCTTCAGACAATTGGTTAAAGCGAAACTGGGTTATAGTGTGGCTTAAAAGCTGTGTGATTAGCTGGGCTAAAATTGTGTGTTTAGTGGTGGTGTAAGGTGTAGCAATAACAGATAACAGTTCGTGACGCCAGGGTAGTGTAACTCACCATGCTCCAGGGTACTCCAGATGCAGGGTTACGGAAAACTGCCTTCACTGAGGATCAGGACAGATGTTTCAATCCTTCGCAATGCAAAGCAGATCAAGGGGAATGCAGAGTAACCCAATGAATCCTTAATGCTTGTCGGAACATGCAGTACACCTTTTTACACTTGACTTGACTGGACTTAATCACTGGAGACACTTGACTTTAGATGTTGGGACAACTAACACTGACTAGGGTTCTGCAGAATTTCCATTTAAGCTTCCTACTGCCAGGGTATAAACTAGACCTTTGGACCTTAGCTACAGGAGGCTTTCTACTGACATTATCCTGGACGAGTGCTGTGTTACCCGTCGACTTACCGGCTCCTATACCCACAACTAGGAAATACCGACTGCTCCTGTGCGGGAGATACCTACAGAATGGCGTTACTGCTCACTTCTAGATTTTCTTTGTATTGTATCCCTGCAGCATTCCATCTAATTAACCAACTCCTTCCCTCTACACTACTTAAAGGGGTTCTCCGGTGCTTAGACATCTTATCCCCTATCCAAAGGATAGGGGATAAGATGCTTGATCGCGGGAGTCCCATTTGTAATCAGTCCACGCTCCGGGTTTGTAATCAGTCCCGTTTGTAATCAGTCCACGCTCCGGGTTTGATTACCGGTGACCACACGGCCGGAGGCGTGTGACGTCACGCCTCCGCCCCCGTGTGACGTCACGCTCCGCCCCTCAATGCAAGCCTATGGGAGGGGGCGTGATAACTGTCACGCCCCCTCCCATAGACTTGCATTGAGGGGTGGAGCGTGACGTCACACGGGGGCGGAGGCGTGACATCACACGCCGCCGGCTCCGTGATCAACAGTAATCAGACCCGGAGCGAACACACTCCGGGGACTGATTACAAACGGGGTGCCGCGTGCAAGATGACGGGGGTCCCCAGTGGCGGGACTCCCGCGATCAGGCATCTTATCCCCTATCCTTTGGATAGGGGATAAAAGGTCTAGGCACCGGAGAACCCCTTTAAGGCACAGGCCAGGGGGCATCCCATTGGGCATAAAGATCACATGGCTTCCTCTGCATTATAATCCCTTAAAGGCATATGACCATTTATTAAAGGCAACATAATACATACATTAGAAATCATGGTACGGTAAATCAGAATATAAAACAACACAACATCCTGAGCAGTGGAGCCAGAAAAGGCTTTTAGTGGAGCAACTGAGGCAGCATTTACCTGGCAGGGCCATATCTTGCACTGGGACACCACATCTGTACAATGAGAGGTCACTTATGTGAATTGATGAGATATTGACAGAGTTTAAGGTCTTCATTTTTCAAGTTGTATTGTGCAGCTCTGCGCTATGGAGTCAGGGAGCCGGTGTAATGAAGCCGAATGT
This sequence comes from Hyla sarda, assembly GCF_029499605.1. NCBI lineage: Eukaryota > Metazoa > Chordata > Amphibia > Anura > Hylidae > Hyla > Hyla sarda. Next base: position 64,958,071 of record NC_079191.1, read on the forward strand.
GACTCCTGCAGTGACTGGCTGAGCCACGCACACCCTCTGCTAGGGGCCCACACCCTTGGCAAGGGGGACACAGCTTACTTCATTCCTTTCTCACACCTGCCTGTGCAGCACATCTACCACCTGTCCATTAGCTGTTGCAAGACTACAACCTCCAGCATGTCCTATCTGTACGGGCATGCTGGGAGTGAGAGCTCTTCTGACTACGTTCTACAGTCTGTCTAAGCGGTGGGGAGATGTGTGGTGGTAGCGGGGAGCAAGGCAACTTGGGTCCCACCCGTGTCCCTGTCCCGCAGTGAGAGAGCAAACTTCTGAATATGCAAAACTATTCACTCTCACTTTCTAGGATGTGAGAGCCTGAACCTGCGCTCTACTCTGAGAAGAGTGCAGGAGACCAGACGCAGGCGCCGGCTTGTTCTCATGTTCTTACGACGTGAATCGTTTTGCATTTTCATAAAAGGGCCTGAACAGGTATATGGAGGATGCAGGGGAGCATGGCGAGCCGGCTCCCCGTCTTTGTTACGAAGAGCTGCACACTACAACTAGAAGAATGAAGACATATAACTTTGCCAATAATTTAATCTCATCAATTCACATAAGTGACCCCTCACTATAACCCACCCACACTATAACACAGTTTATTGGGTTTAGTTCGAGTAAACAACCAATCAGTTTCTCTTCACGGGAACTTTCACCTGGAACTTAAAAAATGGTCATATCAGTGATCTCTCAAGTTACAATAGAAATTGGTTCCAGGTTCCACGACTATTGTAAGTAGAAACCATTGGACTGTGACATCAGAACTCTATGGAAAAGTCAGGTACCGTATATACTCGAGTATAAGCCGAGTTTTTCAGCACGATTTTTCATGCTGAAAACACCCCCCTCGGCTTATACTCGAGTGAACTCCCCCACCCGCAGTGGTCTTCAACCTGCGGACCTCCAGAGGTTTCAAAACTACAACTCCCAGCAAGCCTGGGCAGCCATCGGCTGTCCGGGCTTGCTGGGAGTTGTAGTTTTGAAACCTCCGGAGGTCCGCAGGTTGAAGACCACTGCGGCCTTCGACATCATCCAGCCCCCTCTCACCCCCTTTAGTTCTGTACAGTACTCACCTCCGCTCGGCGCTGGTCCGGTGCTGCAGGACTGTCCGGAGAGGAGGTGGTCCGGTGGGATAGTGGTTCCGGGCTGCTACCTTCACTGGGGAGGCCTCTTCTAAGCGCTTCGGGCCCGGCCCCAGAATAGTCACGTTGCCTTGACAACGACGCAGAGGTACGTTCATTGCCAACGTACATCTGCGTCATTGTCAAGGCAACGCCTCTATTCCGGGCCGGAAGCGCGGAGAAGAGGCCTCCCCGGTGAAGATAGCAGCCCGGAACCACTATCCCACCGGACCACCTCCTCTCCGGACAGCCCTGCAGCACCGGACCAGCGCCGAGCGGAGGTGAGTACTGTACAGAACTAAAGGGGGGTGAGAGGGGGCTGGATGATGTCGAAGGCCGCAGTGGTCTTCAACCTGCGGACCTCCGGAGGTTTCAAAACTACAACTCCCAGCAAGCCCGGACAGCCGATGACTGCCCGGGCTTGCTGGGAGTTGTAGTTTTGAAACCTCTGGAGGTCCGCAGGTTGAAGACCACTGAGGGCGGATGATGAGAAGAGGATGATGAAGGGGGGGGTGTGGGATGATGACAAGAGGATGATGAAGGGGGGGTGTGGGATGATGAAGGGGGGTGGGGATAATGACAAGGGGATATTGAAGGGGGGGTGTTGGATGATTACAAGGGGATGATGAAGGGGGGGTGGGATGATTACAAGGGGATGATGAAGGGGGGGTGTGGGATGATTACAAGGGGATGATGAAGGGGGGTGGGGATGATGACAAGGGGATGATGAAGGGGGGATGTGTGGGTTGATGACAGGTGATGATGATGAGGGTCTGGATGATGACAGGCGGTGATGATGATGAGGATGTTAATGACGGGGGTCTGGATGATGACAGGGGGGGATGATGTATTTCCCACCCTAGGCTTATACTCGAGTCAATAACTTTTCCTGGGATTTTGGGTTGAAATTAGGGGTCTCGGCTTATACTCGGGTCGGCTTATACTCGAGTATATACGGTACTTCTAAAGCCCAAAATGTTGTCCCAAAAAAAAAAAAGATTAAGATAAGAAAGGTAAGCAGATAGCGAATACAGATAAGACCTCACCTATAAAAGAGCTGCTGGGTGCTCAATGCCACTTTCAGGGTGCGTTCACACCGGTGGATTTCTGGGCTTAAAAACATGGTTAGACGCATTCCTAGAACAAAATAACATTAATGCTTATGCACAAATATAGAATCACACCCCTCCCCTTCATTCCCCCATACCCCTTCCCTTTTAACCAGGGTGCTCCAGCTGTTGCAAAAGTACAACTCCCAGCACGCCGGACAGCCTTGAACTTAATGGACATTTGTCTTTTTTCAACCATACTATGTATCTGGGTGTTACCATTAACCTTGTTAACACAGCATGTCCCTATACACTGTGACACAGCCCGATAACTTAGAGAATGGTAATGCACAGTTGTCTGTACAGTTGTGCATTTCCAGGAAGAATAGCAGAGGAATAGCACAACAGAGAATTCTGAGAAAAGACTTAAAGGGGTACACCCACCCTAGACATCTTTGTGGGGGAGCGGGACGCCCCTTCCATAGACTTGCATTGAGGGGACGGGCGTGACGTCACACGGGGGCGGAGTCCTGATGTCACGGACTTCCGTTCCCGTAGTCGCGACTCAGATCCTCTAGCGCTTCCGGACAAAAAACAGATGGGTGCCGCATGCAATACTGCGGGGGTCCCCAGCGGTGGGACCCCCGAGATCAGACATCTTATCCCCTATCCTTTGGATAGGGGATAGGATGTCTAGGGTGGGAGTACCCCTTTAATACTAACCGGCAAAATGTATAGGCACTTGTTATAGTTGTTATTGATCACCTTTTTTTCTTACGCCCTTTTCATGTCTCCATCACCTATGGAACTTGCAGCAGAATTTTACCTTCCTCAGCCAGACGCAGATTTATTGTGACACTTTCCTACCTTCTTCCTCACTAAGCGGGGTCAAAGTTCATGTTTAGTCATTAATTACCTCCTGTAATTATTTCCCTGCACTTCACCTCCACAATAAATCCAGTCTTTACTTAAATGTTAGTTTTTAAATGTGGCAAAAATGACACCATCAATGACTAGATCTAGAGATTTATGACCCTCCGCAGACTGGAGTCTCTCATATTTGGCATCCTTCATGGGGACTGAAAAAGGGAAATCAGACTGTGATTTGCATTAGGAATGAAGATAGTCTGAATGATTACAGATAATATATCATTTCCTGCAATCAATTTGCTCAGCTTATGTCTGTGTTCACATATTGCGGCTAATAAGTGGTACTGCGTCTGCAACTAATTACCGCATGTGTTTTTAATGCAAATTAATGTAAAACTAAGCATTTTGCATAGAATATGCAAATGATGGATTTTGGTCACTTGCGGTAAAAAGAGGAATTTTTGCAGTATCGCTAATTATCTGCAATGTGTGAACACAGCCTTACAATTTGGCCTAAAATTTAAAACGAGGTATACAGTATCTGACATAAATAAGTCCACTCCTCACATTTTTGTAAATATTTTATTCTATCTTTTCATGTGAAAACATTGAAGAAATGACCCTCTGCTACAATGTTACATAGTAAGTGCACAACCTGTATAGCAGCATTCTAAACCTTGGCGACAAAAGTGAGTACACTCCTAGGTGAAAATGTTCAAATTGGGCCCAATTAGGCATTTTTCCTCCCCAGTGGCCAAGTGCCTCATTAGTGTTACAAGGCAATTGGTGTGAATGGGGAGCAGGTGTCTTAAATTTGGTGTTATCACTCTCACACTCTCTAATACTGGTCACTGGAAGTTCAACATGGCACCTCATGGAAAAGAACTTTCTGAGGAGCTGAAAAAAAAAGAATAGTTGCTGGACATAAAGATAGCCTAGGCTATAACAAGATTACCGAGACCCTGAAATTGAGCTGCAGCATGGTGAGCAAGAACATACAACGTTTCACAGGACAGGTTCCACTCAGAACAGGCCTCTCCATGGTCAACCAAATGCTCAGCATCATATCCCAGAGTAGTCTTTGGGAATAGACATATTAGTGCTGCCAGCATTGCTGTAGAGGTTGAAGGGGTGCCGGGATCAGCCTGTCAGTGCTCAGACTACGCAACATCAAAGACTCTTCTAAAGATAAAGCACAAGTAAGCTCACATTCCCCCTTCATCATCCACCTATGCCATTTTATCCCACTTTATCACCCCCTGTGCTATTTCATCCCCCCCTTATCACCCCCCTGTGTCATTCCTTTCCCCTCTGTGACATTTTGCCCCCCCCTTGATTCCCCCCTTGTGTTATTTGATTTCCCCTATTGATCCCCCCAATGCCATTTCATTCGTACCACTTGAACCCCCCTCTGTACCATATCATCTCTACCCTTGATCCCCACCCTGTACCATTACATTCCCCCCATTTATCACCCCTGTGCCACATCTCCCCGCTTAATCCTCCCCTGTGCCATTTGATCCTCCCTTTGACCTCCCCCTGTGCCACATCATTACCCCCTCTTGATCCCCCTGTGCCATTTCAATCCCCCCTTTATCATCTCCTATACCACATCATTTGTCAGACCTTCCCTTCCACCATCAGTGTCTGTCCTCACAAAGGCTCTTTTGGTCGAATGGGCAAACGTTTCTACAAAAACTCATATAGTGTACATATAATGGGCAGGTGTCAATAGTTTTGACCATATAGTGCATGGAACTAATAAACGGATATAATAATAATCTTCCTTGAGTGAATTCTCTGGATATAAATACCTTTTCAATGATTTTAATTCTCAATGAGTCAAATTCTGTTTCAATAAGTCCAATTCTGTATTACAATAATGAAATAATCCTATTATACAGAACATTGAACAGCTTCATAGGCATAAAATCTTCCTATTTCTTCCAGTTTACATTGTGTGTTATTTTAGACTTTTGATGCCTATTTAGCAGTTGTATCTATATTCTCTTTTTCTCTTTTATCTTCGTGATTGCTTCATTGTCTGGTTTCGTTCTGGAGTGACTTGGCTCTGTCTGACGCTGATGCATGCCAAGAACTTGTGAGGAAACTTCCTTTTTTTGAATCCTGAAACACGATGTAACATTTTTGTAATAACTGTGTATAGTTTATACTTTGCAGAGTAGATAGAGACATGAGCAGAAAGTCACATCACCGACACCCCCAAAAGCCAAGGGATAAAAACCACATATTAGTACATTCGGCTCCTGCCACAAACTTTGGTGGTGCTTCTGCCCTATAGAAATGGGATAAATGGATAATGGCAACTTGGGGGCATCCTTGGTAGTTTTTGTTAGCTATTAGGGCCAGTTCACACTATGGAAGATCAGCCAGAAATTTCCTTACTGAATTTCCACAGTGGATCTGTCGCACTCTGGCTATGTTCACGCGGCGGAATGTTTACCTGGAAAATTTTCAGCCAGACATTTTGCGGACGCTTGGCACCGGCAGAAAGATTCCAAGCATTTCCAGGCGGATTCCACAGTAAGAACTGTTGTTCATTTTTTCAATGGAGGCTGGACTTGGAATTTCCATGGTAGATGTTTCCACTGTTGAAATTATAAAGTTTGCATGGTGCAGCAGAATCCCATCAAAGAGGTACTCTGCCCACAGACATCCTATTTCCTTTCCAAAGGATAAGGGATCTGATCGTGGGGGGTCCCGCTGCTGGGATCCTACGCGATCTCTGTGCAGCACCCTTGCCAACAGTTGTTTAGAACGCTGGGTTTCCGTGGCTAGACACGTGACGTCATGCCACGCACCCTCCATTCATGTTTATGGGAGGGGGCATGACAGACTCCCATAGACATGAATAGAGGGGGGGGGATGGCTTGATGTCTCCAGCCACGGAAACCCAACAATCAAATCATACTGTAGAGAACTCCTGGTGCGGCACGGGTGCTGCACGGAGATCCCGCCACTGGGACCCCCCACAATCAGACATCTTATCGTTTGGATAGGGGATAAGATGTCTGTGGGACTCTGCTGCAACAGAATTTCCAAACAGAATATTTTCGCCAGACTCAGCTCAGAAATGTATCTGTGTGTAGAAATCAGCACTTATGTCAGCAGAAGCACGGCTATGGACATAAGTGACGCCCCACAGACTACAGTTTGGGCTTTTCCAGGTCGATTCTGCAAAAAGAATGAATATGTTAATTCTTAGATCCAATTCCGCGTCAAATGTTTTGCAACTATACTTCCGTAGTGTGCATTGAGCAGCAGACTTCCATTGGGATCAATGGGAATCTGCTGCAAAATAAATCTGTGCTGAATTTCATAATGGAAATTTTGTGTGGAAATTCTGTAGTATGAACAGGACTTTACTGGTCACACATGTAATTCAAGTAATTCGGATATTGTATGGCCCTAGACAGACAATGTGATGTCCAGTCAAACTGTGAACATTTTCAGGAGGAATAACAGAGGGACAGCTCGATGCAGTGTCCTAAGAAAGGTGGTTCCAGAACTGTTATATGCTCCTGTTATGAACAATCTTTTTGCTTCTGAGTTTTGCTCTGTATCGCTTGTTTAGTGAGATTTTTGCTGTTTTCGTGCTGAAATTGTCACAGTTGCCTTTTGGAATCATCCAGAAAGTTACGCCCCAGGCTCAAAGTATATTTAGTAATCAGAATATAACAGTATCTCGAATCCATAGGAACACAAAGCATAGTTCTCTACAGGTGCAGGCAGGAATTCTGTACATTTCTCATATCCCGTACGGAGCAGCAAGTTATCTTGTCTGACTGGCTCGCTTGCTGTCTCTGGACGCCCATTAGATTGTTGGTATATGTGCGCTGTCTGTTAGTGATTGCAGATAAAGTTTTATTTCTCTTCGGGGCAGCATAACACATCTACCAGCTGGGTTTTTAACAGAATGCACAGCGCTTTTTTTTCATAAAGTAAATTTAGGATTGTGATTCAATACGTACAGGATAAAATATTCCATAACTTACATAGATTTTCTATTGTTTTAATGTAAATGCATGCTTGAGTCAAAAATTGATCTTATTTATGTCACCTGGAGAAGTCTATGCAACAACAAATAGCCATATAAGCTTAAAGGGGTACTCCGCCCCTAGACATCTTATCCCGGGGGTCCCGCCACTGGGGACCCTGGCAATTTCCCTGCAGCAGCCGGCGTTTGTTTAGACCATCTGGGGCAGCACCGGAGGCTCGTGACATCATTGCCGTGCCCCGCTTGTGACATCACGGCCACGCCCCCTCAATGTAAGTCTATGGAAGGGGGCGAGATGCCCGTCATGCCCCCTCCCATAGACTTACATTGAGGTGGCATGGCTGTAACATCACGAGTGGGGCGTGACCGTGATGTCATGAGAATCCGCCCCTCATCACCAGCCATCCGGAACAGAGCGAAGTTCGCTCCTTGCTCCTTGGATGTCGCAGCCGAGATCGCAGTGGTCCCCAGCGGCAGGACCCCCGCGATCAGACATCTTATCCCCTATCCCTTTAACTTTCCATGAGCGCGGTCGTTAGGAGAAATCAGCCTCCCTATGCCCCTGACTACCTAATACATCCCATTATTCTCATGAATATGTTGTGGAGCCTTAACCACTAAAGATGTTTATGCTGGAAATCCTTCTTTGTTGCAAATTTACAGGAAGTTGTTATTATCTACCATGTTACAGATGTAGTAGTGAACCTATTCTCACAGTTTATACAATTCTGCTAACTCTAGGTAACACACTATTCCTCTTTTTCCTGTGTTCATACTTTTTACACTGCACAGAATGCCTGCTTGGATCAGTGCCAGTGCTGCTGTGAACACAGGATGTTATCTGCTACTAAGTTACCTCTAGAGACACATAAAAAATCATTTCTTTAGGTAAGTTATTGTTTCTCATTAGCAGGGAGAAAGTAAAGGGCAATACTAGTAGTAGTAGTATTCACGTCCCCTCCTACTCTCCTCCATAAATCCCCTCCTACTCTCCTCTATAAGTCCCCTCCTACTCTCCTCTATAAGTCCCCTCCTACTCTCCTCTATAAGTCCCCTCCTACTCTCCTCTATAAGTCCACCCTACTCTCCTCTATAAGTATCCCCTACTCTCCTCCATAAGTCCCCTGCTACTTTCCTCTATAAGTCACCTCCTACTCTCCTCTATACGTCCCCTCCTACTCTCCTCCGTAAGTCCCTTGCTACATTCCTCTATAAGTCACCTCCTACTCTCCTCTATAAGTCCCCTCCTACTCTCCTCTATAAGTCCCACCTACTCTCCTCCATAAGTCCCCTCCTACTCGCCTCCATGAGTCTCCTCCTACTCTCTTCTATAAATCCCCTCCTACTCTCCTCTATAAATCCCCTCCTACTCTTCTCTATAAGTCCACTTCTACTCTCCTCCATAAGTCCCCTCCTACTAACCTCCATGAGTCCCCTCCTACTCTCCTCCATAAATCCCCTCCTACTCTCCTCTATGAGTCCCCTCCTACTCTTCTCTATAAGTCCCCTCCTACTCTCCTCTATAAGTCCCCTCCTACTCTCCTCTATAAGTCCACCCTACTCTCCTCTATAAGTATCCCCTACTCTCCTCCATAAGTCCCCTGCTACTTTCCTCTATAAGTCACCTCCTACTCTCCTCTATACGTCCCCTCCTACTCTCCTCCGTAAGTCCCTTGCTACATTCCTCTATAAGTCACCTCCTACTCTCCTCTATAAGTCCCCTCCTACTCTCCTCTATAAGTCCCACCTACTCTCCTCCATAAGTCCCCTCCTACTCGCCTCCATGAGTCCCCTCCTACTCTCTTCTATAAATCCCCTCCTACTCTCCTCTATAAATCCCCTCCTACTCTTCTCTATAAGTCCACTTCTACTCTCCTCCATAAGTCCCCTCCTACTAACCTCCATGAGTCCCCTCCTACTCTCCTCTATACGTCCCCTCCTACTCTCCTTCATAAGTCCCTTGCTACTTTCCTCTATAAGTCACCTCCTACTCTCCTCTATAAGTACCCCTCCTACTCTCCTCTATAAGTCCCACCTACTCTCCTCCATAAGTCTCCTCCTACTCGCCTCCATGAGTCCCCTCCTACTCTCTTCTATAAATCCCCTCCTACTCTCCTCTATAAATCCCCTTCTACTCTCCTCTATAAGTCCACTTCTACTCTCCTCCATAAGTCCCCTCCTACTCACCTCCATGAGTCCCCTCCTACTCTCTTCTATAAATCCCCTCCTACTCTCCTCTATAAATCTCCTACTCTCCTCTATAAGTCCCCCATACTCTCCTTCATAAGTCCCCTCCTACTTTCCTCCATAAGTCCCCTCCTACTCTCCTCCATAAGTCCCCTGCAACTTTCCTATATAAGTCCCCTCTTACTCTCCTCCACAAGTCCCCTCCTACTCGCCTCCATGTGTCCCCTCCTACTCGCCTCCATGAGTCCCCTCCTACTCTCCTCTATAAATCCCCTCCTACTCTCCTCTATAAGTCCCCTCCTACTCTCCTCTATAAGTCCCCTTCTACTCTCCTCCATAAGTCCCCTCTTACTCTCTATAAGTACCCCTCCTACTCTCCTCCGTAAGCCCCCTCCTACTCTTCTCTATAAGTCCCCTCCTACTCTCTATGAATCCCATCCTACTCTCCTCTATAAGTCCCCTCCTACTCTCCTCTATAAGTCCCCTCCTACTCTCCTCTATAAGTCCCCTCCTACTCTCCTATATAAATCCCCTCCTACTCTCCTCTATAAGTCCCCTCCTACTCTCCTCTCCTACTCTCCTTTATAACTCCCCTCCTACTCTCCTCTATAAGTCCCCCCTATTCTCCTCCATAAGTCCCCTCCTACTCTCCTCCATAAGTCCTCTCCTACTCTTATCCATAAGTCCCCAGCTACTTTCCTATATAAGTCCCCTCCTACTCTCCTCCATATGTCACCTCCTACTTGCCTCCATGAGTCTCCTCCTACTCTCCTCTATAAATCCCCTCCTACTCTCCTCTATAAGTCCCCGCCTACTCTCCTCTATAAGTCCCCTCCTACTCTCCTCCATAAGTCCCCTCCTACTCTCCTCCATAAGTCCCCTCCTAGTTTCTTCCATAAGTCTCCTCCTGCTCTTCTCTATAAGTCCCCTCCTACTCTCTATAAATCCCCTCCTACTCTCCTCTATAAGTCCCCTCCTACTCTCCTCTATAAATCCCCTCCAACTCTCCTCCATAAGTCCCCTCCTTCTCTCCTCCATAAGTCCCCTCCTACTTTCCTCCATACGTCCCCTCCTACTCCTCTCAATAAGTCCCCTCCTACTCTTCTCTATAAGTCCCCTCCTACTCTCTATAAATCCCCTCCTACTCTCCTCTATGAGTCCCCTCCTACTCTCCTCTATAAGTCCCCTCCTACTTTCCTCCTTAAGTCCCCCTCCTACTCTCCTCTATAAGTCCCCTCCTACTCTCCTCTATAAATCCCCTCCTACTCTCCTCTATAAGTCCTCTCCTACTCCCCTCTATAAGTCCCCTCCTCCTCTCCTCTATAAGTCCCCTCCTACTCTCCTCTATAAGTCCCCTCCTACTCTTCTCCATAAGTACCCTCCTACTCTCCTCCATAAGTCCCCTCCTACTCTCCTCCATAAGTCCCCTGCAACTTTCCTATATAAGTCCCCTCCTACTATCCTCCACAAGTCCCCTCCTACTCGCCTCCATGTGTCCCCTCCTACTCACGTCCATGAGTCCCCTCCTACTCTCCTCTATATATCCCCTCCTACTCTCCTCTATAAGTCCCCTCCTACTCTCCTTTATAAGTCCCCTTCTACTCTCCTCCATAAGTCCCCTCTTACTCTCCTCTATAAGTACCCCTCCTACTCTCCTCCGTAAGCCCCCTCCTACTCTTCTCTATAAGTCCCCTCCTACTCTCTATAAATCCCATCCTACTCTCCTCTATAAATCCCCTCCTACTCTCCTCTATAAGTCCCCTCCTACTCTTCTCTATAAGTCCCCTCCTACTCTCCTATATAAATCCCCTCCTACTCTCCTCTCCTACTCTCCTTTATAACTCCCCTCCTACTCTCCTCTATGAGTCCCCCCTACTCTCCTCCATAAGTCCCCTCCTACTCTCCTCCATAAGTCCTCTCCTACTCTCCTCCATAAGTCCCCAGCTACTTTCCCATATAAGTCCCCTCCTACTCTCCTCCATATGTCCCCTCCTACTCGCCTCCATGAGTCTCCTTCTACTCTCCTCTATAAATCCCCTCCTACTCTCCTCTATAAGTCCCCTCCTACTCTCCTCTATAAGTCCCCTCCTACTCTCCTCCATAAGTCCCCTCCTACTCTCCTCCATAAGTCCCCTCCTACATTCTTCCATAAGTCCCCTCCTGCTCTTCTCTATAAGTCCCCTCCTACTCTCTATAAATCCCCTCCTACTCTCTTCTATAAGTCCCCTCCTACTCTCCTCTATAAATCCCCTCCTACTCTCCTCCATAAGTCCCCTCCTTCTCTCCTCCATAAGTCCCCTCCTACTTTCCTCCATACGTCCCCTCCTACTCCTCTCAATAAGTCCCCTCGTACTCTTCTCTATAAGTCCCCTCCTACTCTCTATAAATCCCCTCCTACTCTCCTCTATAAGTCCCCTCCTACTCTCCTCTATAAGTCCCATCCTACTTTCCTCCTTAAATCCCCCTACTACTCTCCTCTATAAATCCCCTCCTACTCTCCTCTATAAGTCCCCTCCTACTCTCCTCTATAAGTCCCCTCCTCCTCTCCTCTATAAGTCCCCTCCTACTTTCCTCTATAAGTCCCCCTCCTACTTTCCTCCATAAGTCACCCTCCTACTCTCCTCTATAAGTCCCCTCCTACTCTCCTCCATAAGTCCCCTCCTACTCTCCTCTATAAGTTCCCTCCTACTCTCCTCCATAAGTCCCCTGCAAATTTCCTATAGGTGTCCCCTCCTACTCGCCTCCATGAGTCCCCTCCTACTTTCCTCTTTAAATCCCCTCCTACTCTCCTCTATAAGTCCCCTCCTACTCTCCTCTATAAGTCCCCTCCTACTCTCCTCCATAAGTCCCCTCTTACTCTCCTCTATAAGTACCCCTCCTACTCTCCTCCGTAAGCCCCCTCCTACTCTTCTCTATAAGTCCCCTCCTACTCTCTATGAATTCCATCCTACTCTCCTCTTTAAGTCCCCTCCTACTCTCCTATATAAATCCCCTCCTACTCTCCACTATAAGTCCTCTCCTACTCTCCTCTCCTACTCTCCTTTATAACTCCCCTCCTACTCTCCTCTATAAGTCCCCCCTACTCTCCTCCATAAGTCACCTCCTACTCTCCTCTATAAGTTCCCTCCTACTTTCCTCCATAAGTCCCCAGCTACTTTCCTATATAAGTCCCCTCCTACTCTCCTCCATATGTCCCCTCCTACTCGCCTCCATGAGTCTCCTCCTACTCTCCTCTGTAAATCCCCTCCTACTCTCCTCTATAAGTCCCCTCCTACTCTCCTCCATAAGTCCCCTCCTACTCTCCTCCATATGTCCCCTCCTTCTCTCCTCCATAAGTCCCCTCCTACTTTCCTCCATACGTCCCCTCCTACTCCTCTGAATAAGTCCCCTCCTACTCTTCTTTATAAGTCCCCTCCTACTCTCTATAAATCCCCTCCTACTCTCCTCTATAAGTCCCCTCCTACTTTCCTCCTTAAGTCCCCCTCCTACTCTCCTCTATAAGTCCCCTCCTACTCTCCTCTATAAATCCCCTCCTACTCTCCTCTATAAGTCCCCTCCTACTCTCCTCTATAAGTCCCCTCCTCCTCTCCTCTATAAGTCCCCTACTACTTTCCTCTATAAGTCCCCCTCCTACTTTCCTCCATAAGTCACCCTCCTTATCTCCTCTATAAGTCCCCTCCTACTCTCCTCCATAAGTCTCCTCCTGCTCTCCTCTATAAGTTCCCTCCTACTTTCCTCCATAAGTCCCAGGCAACTTTCCTATATAAGTCCCTTTCTACTCTCCTCCACAAGTACCCTCCAACTCGCCTCCATGTGTCCCCTCCTACTCGCCTCCATGAGTCCCCTCCTACTCTCCTCTATAAATCCCCTCCTACTCTCCTCTATAAATCCCCTCCTACTCTCCTCTATAAGTCCCCTCCTACTCTCCTCTATAAGTCCCCTCCTACTCTCCTCCATAAGTCCCCTCTTACTCTCCTCTATAAGTACCCCTCCTACTCTCCTCCGTAAGCCACCTCCTACTCTTCTTTATTAATTCCCTCCTACTCTCTATAAATCCCATCCTACTCTCCTCTATAAGTCCCCTCCTACTCTCCTCTATAAGTCCCCTCCTACTCTTCTTTATAAGTCCCCTCCTACTCTCCTTTATAAATCCCCTCCTACTCTCCTCTATAAGTCCCCTCCTACTCTCCTCTCCTACTCTCCTTTATAACTCCCCTCCTACTCTCCTCTATAAGTCCCCCCTACTCTCCTCCATAAGTCCCCTCTTACTCTCCTCTATAAGTCCCCTCCTACTCTCCTCTATAAGTCCCCTCCTACTCTTCTCTATAAGTCCCCTCCTACTCTCCTATATAAATCCCCTCCTACTCTCCTCTATAAGTCCCCTCCTACTCTCCTCTCCTACTCTCCTTTATAACTCCCCTCCTACTCTCCTCTATAAGTCCCCCCTACTCTCCTCCATAAGTCCCCTCCTACTCTCCTCTATAAGTCCCCTCCTACTCTTCTCTATAAGTCCCCTCCTACTCTCCTATATAAATCCCCTCCTACTCTCCTCTATAAGTCCCCTCCTACTCTCCTCTCCTACTCTCCTTTATAACTCCCCTCCTACTCTCCTCTATAAGTCCCCCCTACTCTCCTCCATAAGTCCCCTCCTACTCTCCTCCATAAGTCCTCTCCTACTCTCCTCCATAAGTCCCCAGCTACTTTCCCATATAAGTCCCCTCCTACTCTCCTCAATATGTCCCCTCCTACTCGCCTCCATGAGTCTCCTCCTACTCGCCTCCATGAGTCTCCTCCTACTCTCCTCTATAAATCCCCTCCAACTCTCCTCTATAAGTCCCCTTCTACTCTCCTCTATAAGTCCCCTCCTACTCTCCTCTATAAGTCCCCTCCTACTCTCCTCCATAAGTCCCCTCCTACTTTCTTCCATAAGTCCCCTCCTTCTCTCCTCCATAAGTCCCCTCCTACTTTCCTCCATACGTCCCCTCCTACTCCTCTCAATAAGTCCCCTCCTACTCTTATCTATAAGTCCCCTCCTACTCTCTATAAATCCCCTCCTACTCTCCTCCATAAGTCCCCTCCTACTCTCCTCTATAAGTCCCCTCCTACTTTCCTCCTTAAGTCCCCCTCCTACTCTCCTCTATAAGTCCCCTCCTACTCTCCTCTATAAATCCCCTCCTACTCTCCTCTATAAGTCCCCTCCTACTTTCCTCTATAAGTCCCCCTCCTACTTTCCTCCATAAGTCACCCTCCTACTCTCCTCTATAAGTCCCCTCCTACTCTCCTCCATAAGTCCCCTCCTACTTTCCTCTATAAGTTCCCTCCTACTTTCCTCCATAAGTCCCCTCCTACCCTCCTCTTTAAGTTCCCTCCTACTCTCCTCCATAAGTCCCCTCACTCCTCCATAAGTCCCCTTTGCATTCACTTCCAGGCAGTGGAAGAGAGAGAGGTGGTTTGTTTGTGGTAAATATAAAAACAAGTACACTAAGTGATTGTTGAGCTAGCGATTGTGTGTCTATATACAAGAGTGTGAAGTATACAAGTGAGTGTAAGTATAAAAGGGAGAGGGACTTAAAATTAAGGGACTTTAAATTCAGGAAGTTTAAATTGAAATATTTGAGGAATGCAAAAATTAACAGTAAAATATATTTTTTTACTGTTAATTTTTGCAATCCCCAAACCTAGCATGGCCTCTATGTTGGAAAAGGCAGTCCAGTGTGCATCTTGCACAATGTATGCAATCCTTGAACAGCAGTTTGAGGGTGCATATTGTTGTGCGAGATGTGTGCGAGTTGTTCATTTGGAAGCCCAGATCCTGGATCTAGAGGTAACACTGAGATGCATTGACAACTTGGAGAGGAGTCTCCTGCTCACTGAGCAAGTACTCTCTGGGGTAGAGGTGGGGGAGGATAGTGGGACGGAGGTGCAGGACAGTCCAGCAGTTAGCTGGGTTACAGTTAGAAAACGGGGTAGAGGGAAAAGTGTCAGGGAGGCTAGTCCTGAACTGGCACACCCCAAAAAGTTTGCCTGGTTGGCAGATGAGGGGGATGCCCTTTCAGAGCTAGCAGTACTGCTGCAGGACTCTGCCTCTGACCGCAAGGGGTGTGTCTTCTACAGTAAAGAGGGAGGGAGGAGTGCAGGGCAGGCCAGACAGGTACTGGTAGTGGGGGAGTCAATTATTACGGGGACAGACAGAGCCATCTGTCACAAAGACCAGGATTGCCGAACAGTGTGTTGTCTTCCTGGCGCTCGAGTTCAGCACATCGCGGATCGGGTTGACAGGTTGCTGGGTGGGGCTGGAGAGGACCCAGCAGTCATGGTACATATTGGCACCAATGACAAAGTAAGAGGTAGGTGGAGTGTCCTTAAAAATGATTTCAGGGACTTAGGCTGCAAGCTTAAGGCAAGGACCTCCAAGGGAATATTTTCAGAAATATTACCTGTACCATGAGCCACACCAGAGAGGCAGCGGTAGATTACGGAGGTAGGGAGATAAATTACCTTTATTAACTTTTTTTTTCACTTTTTTTTTGCAGTGTTATAGCTCCCATAGGGGGCTATAACACTGCACACACTGATCTTTTACCATAATCCCTGCAAAGCCATAGCTTTGCATGGATCGGCATAATAGGGGATTGATTGCTCAAGCCTGTAGCTAAGGCTTGGAGCAATCAAACGCCGATCAAACATGACGGAGCAAGGTAAGGGGGCCTCCACTCGCGTCCTAGCTGATCAGGACATCACGATTTTATTGCGATAGTCCCGATCAGCCCGACTGAGCTGCCGGGAAGCTTTTACTTTCATTTTCGACACAGCGATCAACTTTGATCGCCCCGTCTGAAGGACTATTAGCGCGCGGCACAACGATCTGTCATCATTAGCAGCCGGGACCGACCTGGTGTGATGCGGCCTGGTGTGATGGTGTGATAAACACTGGGACTGGGCGCAGGGCGTACAGGCACGCCCTGCGTCCTTAAGAGGTTAATATTCCTGGACTCTATACTGACAGGGATTGTTCCCCAGGACTGGCGCATGGCAAATGTGTTGCCAATGTTTAAAAAGGGGTCAAAAGGTGACCCTGGGAATTATAGACCTGTTAGTTTAACATCTGTTGTATGTAAATTGTATGAGGTTTTTTTTTCTAAGGGATGCTATTTTGGAGTATCATGATAAAAATAAATGTATGACTCCATATCAGCATGTCTTTATTAGGGATCGGTCCTGTTAAACTAACCTGATCAGGTGAGCTCCAGACTGGACCAGGGGGAATAACTGGATGTCGTATATCTGGGTTTTTCCAAAGCATTTGTTCCACATATAAAGGTTGGTGCATAAAATGAGAAGGATTGGGCTCTGGGCTGGGGGAGAATGTGTGTAAGTGAGTAAGTAACTGGCTCAGTAATAGGAAACAGAGGGTGGTTATTAATGGTACTTATTCTGTTTGGGTGACTGTTACTAGTGTGGTACCACAGGGGTCCTTCTTGGGTCCTGTCCTATTTAATATATTAATTAATGAACTTGAAGAGGGGTTGAGTAGTAAAGTAGCAATCTTTGCAGATGATACTAAACTCTGTAAACACAATATAGGACAGTGCACTGTTACAAATGGATCTGGATAGGTTGAAGGTTTGGGCTGGGAAGTGGCAGAGGATGTTCAACACTGATACATGTAAGGTAATGCACATGGGGAAGAAAAATCTGGGCTGGGATTATGCATTAAATGGGAGAGCACCTGGGACGACTGACGTGGAAAAGGACTTGGGAGTCTTAGTTAACAGTAAATTTAGCTGTAGTGACCAATGTCGGGCAGCTGCTGCCAATGCAAATAAAATCATGGGGTACATCAATAGGGGTACGACAAGGAAATACTTCTGCCGCTGTACAGATCACTAGTCAGACCACACATAGAATACTGTGTACAGTACTGGGCACCAGTGTACAAGAAAGATATAGTGGAGCTGGAGAGAGTTCAAAGACGGGCAACCAGGGTAATACGGGGAATGGGAGGACTACAGTACCCAGAAAGATTATCAGAATTAGGGTTATTTAGTTTAGAAAAAGAAGGCTTAGGGGAGGCTAATAACTATGTATAAATATATCAGGGGGCCGAACAGAGATCATTCCCATGATCTATTTATACCCAGGACTGTATCTATAACAAGGGGGGATCCTCTGAGTTTAGAGGAAAGAAGGTTTCTACACCAGCACAGATGGGGGTTCTTTACTGTAAGAGCAGTGAGACTGTGAAATTCTCTGCCAGAGTAGGCGGTCATGGTGAACTCTGTAAAATAATTTAAAAGGGATCTGGGTGCATTTTTGGAGAATAAGAACATTACAGGTTGTGTTTACTAGATTTATAGGGACAGAACATTGATCCAGGGATTTATTCTGACTGACATATTTGGAATCGGGAAGGAATACTTACTTCGAGTATGTTTTTTTTTTTTTTGTTTGCCTTCCTCTGGATTAACTCAGTAGGGATTCATTAGGGTTATAGGTTGAATTTAATGGCCTTTTTTCAACCTCATGAACTATGTTACTATGTTACTCTCTATAAGTCCCCTTCTACTCTCCTCCATAAGTCCCCTCCTACTCTCCTCCATAAGTCCCCTCCTACTCTCCTCCATAAGTCCCCTACTACTCTTCTCTATAAGTCCCCTCCTACTCTCTATACATCCCCTCCTACTCTCCTCTATAAGTCCCCTCCTACTTTCCTCCATAAGTCCCCTCCTACTCCTCTATAAGTCCTCTCCTACTCTCCTTCATAATCCCCTCCTACTTTCCTTCATAAGTCCCCTCCTACTTTCCTCCATAAGTCCCCTCCTACTCTCCTCTATAAGTCCCCTCCAACTCTCTATAAATCCCCTCCTACTCTCCTCTATAAGTCCTCTGCTACTCTCCTCTATAAGTCCCCTCCTAGTCTCCAACATAAGTCCCCTCCTACTTTCCTCCATAAGTCAGTCCCCTCCTACTCTTCTCTATAAGTCCCCTCCTACTCTCCTCTATAAGTCCCATCCTACACTCCTCTATAAATCCCCGCCTACTCTCCTCTATAAGTCCCCTCCTACTCTCTATAAATCCCCTCCTACTCTCCTCTATAAGTCGCCTCCTACTCTCCTCCATAAGTCCCCTCCTACTCTCCTCTATAAGTCCCCTCCTACTCTCCTCCATAAGTCCCCTCCTACTCTCCTCCATAAGTTCCCTCCTACTCTCCTCTATAAGTCCCCTCCTACTCTCCTCCATAAGTCTCCTCATACTCTCCTCCATAAGTCCCCTCCTACTCTCCTCCGTATGTCCCCTCCTACTCTTCTGTATAAGTCCCCTTCTTCTCCTCTATAAGTCCTCTCCTACTCTTCTCCATAAGTCTCCTCCTACTCTCCTCCATAATTCCCCCCTACTCTCCTCTAAAAGTCCTCTCCTACTTTCCTCCATAGGTCTCCTCCTACTGTCCTCCATAAGTCCCCTCCTACTTTGCTCCATAAGTCCCCTCCTACTCTCCTCTATAAGTCCCCTCCTACTCCTCTATAAGTCCTCTCCTACTCTTCTCCATAAGTCTCCTCCTACTCTCCTCCATAATTCCCCTCCTACTTTCCTCCACAAATCCCCTCCTACTCTCCTCCATAATCCCCTCCTACTCTCCTCCGTAAGTCCCCTCCTACTCTCTTCTATAAGTCCCCTCCTACTCTCCTCTATAAATCCCCTCCTACTCTCCTCTATAATCCCCTCCTACTTTCATCTCCCCACCTACTCTCCTCGATAAGTCCCCACCTACTCTCCTCTATAAGTCCCCTACTACTCTTTTTACATGGCAGAGAATACTTGCTTGGATCAGTGTCAGCATTGGTGAGAACACAGGATGTTAATTGCTAACAAGTTCCATCTAAAATTCTTTGTTCACCTAAGTAATTTTTCTCACCTACAGGGAGAAATTAAATTTAAGTCTTAGGCTATATTCACACAGTAGAATTTCCTCACTGAATGTCCCTCCTTCTCCAGGCAAAAACCATGGAACACAAGTAATTTGAAGCAGCTTCCAAGCAGAATTTCCATGTGGAAATTCTGCCTGGAATCAAAGCCCCATTAATGTCAATTTGCAGGAAATTTAGAAATAGGTTCCTCTAAAAGAAGGCGCTGGTCCCCAAGTATTATAACAGATATTTCTTTATTTGCAACGCGTTTCGATCCCGGACAGGGATCTTCGTCAGGCAAAGATTCCTGAGGAAGATCACTGTGCGGGATCGAAATGCCTTGCAAATAAATAAATATCTGTTATAATACTTGGGGACCTGCGCCTTCTTTGAGAGGAACCTATTTCTAAATTTCCTGCAACTTCACTCCTACCGTTCTGATTGACGTCACACCGGGAAGTTTCTCGTGGCAGCGGTCCGCCTGTTTCTCTCCAGACGCTACTGTAGGTGTTGTGCCCTGAGCGCAACACGTAGGGGTAAGAACCCATCTTTGATTTTACTCTGTTATTACTGTAAAATGGTCTTCACAAGGGGCGCACCTCTTGTTGTTTTTTTCTCCCTCATATTAATTACCATTGATGTCAATGGAACGAGTATTTTCTGCTTCAAGAATTGACACTCTAAGGCTAGGTTCACACTGCGGAATCTCCGGGCAGAAAATTTCAGTCAGCGCTAGGACCGCGCGGACACTGCAGTCTTCAATAGATTGCAATGTGTTCCGCAAGTATTTCCGTCTGCAGAATGAGCAACGTCCTTCTCCAGGTGGAAATTTTCAAGCGGATTTTCTGTTCACAAATTCCTCTTCACAAATTCCAAAGTGTAAATTTGTTAATGGAAACCCATTCACTATGCTGTACATTTTAGTAAGCTGAATTTCTGCCTGCAATTTCAAAGCATAATTGCAGGCAGAAATTCCGTAGTGTGAACCTAGCCTAAGGCTGGGTTCACAGTTCGGAATCTCTGGCTGGACAAAATATCGAGTGTGGCCAGCGCCGACTGAAATGGTCAGCACTAGGACCATGCAGACATTGCCATCCCCATAGATGGCAATGTCTGTGGAGGGGAGATCCGCCAGAACATTGAACACGGCGGGCATTCTGCTTCAGAAATTCTGCTTTCCGCATTCCGCAACATTATAAAACCAGTATATAAGACCACGGCGGGCATTCTGCTGCAGAAATTCTGCTTACTACATTCCGCAACAATATAAGACCAGTCCATATTTTGCAGAATTCCACAGCCCCATTCCATTAAAATCAATAGGGTTTGAATTTGAACTTTTTTGCACCTTTTCACTGCACAATAGATTAACAAGGAATCACTGTGGACAATCAAATCTGTGGTAGTGGGTACAGAGGTTGGGAATTATCATTGCAATTTTTTGGGAAAAGTCACAAATCCCCCCGTTTTTGCACAAGTCCCCGATAGGCAGGGATCATACTAAGAAAAATGACCTAACAGTTGTCTCTCTATATGGTACAAAACTACAACTCCCAGCATGCTTTGACTGTGAAGACATGCTGGGAGTTGTAGTTTTGGAACAGTTGGAGTATCATAGGTTGGGGCTTGCTGCCCTTACACGTGTCTCTCTATATAGTACAAAAGTAAAAGTCCCAGCATGCCCTGAGTTTTAATAAATGTGAATAAGCCCTTTCTCCCCCTCCGAAAAAAAAAAAAAAAAAAAGGAAGTTACCCTCTTTTCCTATTTTACAAATAAAAAAAGTAAAACAATTACATATATAAACATATTTGGTATCACCGCATGCAAAAATGTCCGAGCTATTAAAATAAAATGCTAATGGTTCCGTGTGGTAAACGGCATAAAAGTAAAAAAATGCTAATGTCCAAAATTGCATGTTTTTGGGTCACATCACATTAAAAAAAGTATACGCAAAAATGGAACTGTTAAAGACTACGGCTCAAGGTACGAAAAAAGGAGCCAACATACAGTATCTGAAAAATTAAGAACATTAGAGAGGGTCAGCAGAGGGTAAGAAATGCAACACAGCAATATGCACCACTTTACACAGCCACTTGCTTTATTGTAAAATTGACTGTGCTGAGGTAATTTCTCCTAGCTGTCTATTGCTCAGACAAATTTATCATGGGCTTTGTGTCATTTCATAAATCTGACGCATGTCAGCCCTTTCACAGCTGAAAATTATTGACTGTAAAATAGGTCTACCCCAGACAATAATGATAAATTCCCCCCAAATGCCTATAGAGACATACAGTACTCAGATACATTCTGTCAGAAGCAACACAGATCCAATAGGTAGGCTTACAGGGAACCAATCATCAGATTTTACCCTATATAACTGTGGTGAGGGTGTGATGAGGGCAGATGTTGATACCCTAGGGGCATAGAAGTACAGGAACAAGGGGAACAGGTGCAAGAGGGGACACTGTATGGAGGCTGCCTGACAGGGAAGCAAGGGTACAGGGGTGCAACTCCTGTACTGGACCACCACAAACCTTGTGACGTCACGCCCGCCCCCTCAACGAAAGTCTGTGGGAAGGGGGCGTCAACTTTCGTTGAGGGGGCGGGCGTGACGCCACGAGGGGCGGCTGTGAACACGGAAGCCCGCACACAGCGTTCGGAACAATAAACTTTCGGACACTGTGGAGCAGAGCTCTGGAAGCAGGGCAGTGGAGTACCCGTTTAACAACAGCTGCCCTCGGCACCCAGTACTGGAGGGCGGACGACATTAAAGTGGCCACTGGGGCCTAGTGATGACAACAGCTACTGGGGCATTGATTCCGAATGTCTTTCACAGGTCTGGGGACTAAATAATAAACAGTTGGGGACGAGTCTTTATCCTCACCATTCCTGAGGGACACTCCTGCCACCAGGGATGGTGAAGATATGAACTTATAAATAGTGTTGAGCGGCATAGGCCATATTCGAATTCGCGAATATTCGCGAATATATGGACAAATATTCGTCATATATTCGCGAATATTCGCACATTCGTAATATTCTCATTTTATTTTCGCTAATGCGACAAATGCGCGTATGCGAAAATTTACATACACGAAAATTCGCATATGTGAAAATTAGCATATGCAAATGTTCGCATATGCGAAAAGTCGCGCGCCAGTCTCACACAGTAGTATTAGAGCCTTCTTTACACCACACAAGCTGGAAGCAGAGAGGGATGATCACTGTGATGTGTACTGTGAAAAAAAACAAAACAAAAAAACGAATATTCGTAATTACGAATATATAGCGCTATATTCGTGAAATTCGCGAATTCGCAAATATGCGATATTCGCGAATAATATTCGAATTGCGAATATTCGCGAGCAACACTACTTATAAACCAGTCCCCGCCAGCCCCGTAAGTAGTCCCCTGGGCGGGAAGCTCCTCTTACCTAGTCCCATTACTTCAGCTGGCAGCGACACCCCTTCGGCTTGATTGAGCAGAAGGGGTGTCGCTGCCGGCCAAAGTAATGGGACTAGGTAAGAGGAGCCCCCCGCCCAGGGGACTACTTATGGGGCCGGCAAAGACTAGTTTATAAGTTCATATCCTCTCCATCCCCGCAGGCAGGAGCGTCCTCCAGGGATGGTGAGGATAAAGATCTTACCATATATAACGCTTTGCCAAGTGTTGTATAGGGTAAAATCTGATGATTGGTTCCCTTTAAACCTATCCATATTTTTAACCTGTCTATATTTTCTACCTTGAAACTAGTAAACCTGAACTCTACAGTTTATTAACTAATAAAATGTATTTTAAGAGGAAATAAAGAATGTATACATCATTAGGTATTGTGATTATGTGATATATATATATATATATATATATATATATATATATATATATTAGCTGAGTACCTGGCGTTGCCCGGTTTTTCCTTCCTAATCCTTGTTGGAGGAAGGAAGCTTTTGACTTCATATCCTGTCCTCATATATTGTTGTCATATCCCAACCAACTATCCCATCATCCTACCCCGACCTCCTATCCCGACCTCCTATCCCGTCCTCCAATCCCGTCCTCCTATCCCGACCTCCTATCCCGTCCTCCTATCCCCTCCTCCTATCTCAACCTCTTGTCTCATCCTCCTATCCCGTCCTCCTATCTCATCCTCCTATCCCGACCTCCTATACTGTCCTCCTATCCCGACCTCCTATCCCGTCCTCCTATCTCCTCCTCCTATCTCGACCTCCTATCTCATCCTCCTATCCCGTCCTCCTATCTCATCCTCCTATCTCAACCTCCTATCCCGACCTCCTATCCTGTCCTCCTATCCCGTCCTCCTATCTCGACCTCCTATCCTGATCTCCTATCCCGTCCTCCTATTTTGACCTCCTATCTCGACCTCCTATCTTGACCTCCTATCCCTTCCTACTATCCCGTCCTCCTATCTCGACCTCCTATCCCGACCTCCTATCCTGAGCTCTTATTCGGACCTCCTATCCCATCCTCCTATCCCGTCCTCCTATCCCGTCATCCTATCTCGACCTCCTATCTCGACCTCCTATCCCTACCTCCTATCCCGTCCTCCTATCCTTACCTCCACCTCCTATCTCCACCTCCTATCCCGACCTCCTATCTCGACCTCCTATCCAGACCTCCTATCCAGACCTCCTCTCCCAACCTCCTATCCCGTCCTCCTATCCAATCCATCTATCCCAACCTCCTATCTCGACCTCCTATCCCAATCTCCTTTCCCGTCCTTCTATCCAGTCCATCTATCCCAACCTCATATCTCGACCTCCTATCCCGTCCTCCTATCGCGACCTCCTATCCTGTCCTCCTATCCCGTCCTCCTATCGCGACCTCCTATCACGACCTTCTATCCCGACCTCCTATCCCGTCCTCCTATCCCATCCTCCTATCCCGACCTCCTATCCCGTCCTCCTATCCCGACCTCCTATCGTGACCTCCTATCCTGACCCGTAATATGTGTACCAGGTTTTGAAATATCTCCAGCTGTATGGAAGTTATGTGGGAACATACATTTCCCATTGATTTGCATAGGACTTTAAACAAAAGCCCTGACCCTCACAAATGGTGGTAGTTAAGGGTTAAATTAACTATCCTATATTTTAAGTGGACATATAAGTAACATGTGACCAAGTATTATGGAAATATCTCCAGCCGTTTGGAAGTTATGCAGTAACATATATTTCCCATTGACTTGTATGGAACTTTAAACATAAACCCCGCCCCTGGCAAATCGGGGTGGGTAAGGGTTAAATCACCTATCCTATGTTTGTTGTTGACATATAAGTAACATGTGTGCCAAGTTTCATGTTAATATCTTAAGCCGTTTGGACGTGATGCTGGAACATACACGTTGAGTTTTATATATATATATATATATATATATATATATATATATACATACACATTTTGCGAAAGCATTTCATACATTTCATATTGTACCTCATAATATAGTTAAAAAAAATTGGGAAAAATGTATATACATTGGTAGAAAATAGATTAAGTGACAAATCAAAAGCTGTAAATAGTATACATTCAACATACCTTAAGGGGTACTTTGCCCCTACACTTCTTATCCCCTATCTAAAGGATAGTAGATAATATGTCTGATTGCAGGGGTCCCACCGCTGGGGACCCCCACAATCTCCCTGCTGCTCCTGGCATTTGTTTTCGGGTGCAGTGCCAGAGGCTCATGATGTCACGGCCACGCCCCCTCAATGCAAGTCTATGGGAGGGGACGGCCGTCATGCCCCCTCCCATAGACTTGCATTGAGGGGGCATGGCCGTGACATCACGAGCCTCCGACCCGCATGGCCAGTCATCCGGCACAGAGCGAAGTGTGCTCTGTGCACCGGATGTCTGCGGTGCCCCAGTGGCGGGACCCCCGCGATCAGACATCTTATCCTCTATCCTTTGGATGGGAATAACATGTCTAGGGGTGGAGAGTTTTGCAGAGATCTGCACTGGGCCCAGTTCTTCTCAATGTTTCTACCTTGTGAATGTAAAGTGCAGTTTTTTGCTGATGACATAAAACTATGAAGGATGCTGAAAACTTAAGCTTGACTGCAAAATGTTACAGGGAAACCTTGACAAGCCGGCAGATTGGGAAGTGCAGATGGATTAAAATGTTGATGAATGTAAAGTAATGCAACTAGACCACGGTAATAGTATGGCTGTTTATACATTATATAGAGTTCAGCTGGGGATAAAAGAGAAGGATTGATGTATATGGTTTAACAGTAATTTAATCAGTATCGCTCAATGACAATAAGCTGCTTCTAAGGGGTAGTTAGGTTTACCTTAACCACATTACTTCATTCTTCTTCACGGTAGTGGCACAAATGCTTGGTGGTTACAGGTCACCCTTACTGGTACAAAAATCTTGAACATTGCAGAATGTAACTGTTATGTTCGCTTCTTGGTGGTACTCTACCAGGCCATGTTGCTTAAGAGGTCCTACCAAAGTCTGATTGTGCCCAAAGTGGCTGCTGGCTTTTGCTTGTCATACAATGTCCCTCTGGCTCTCTGGGACAACGGGTACAACTACCACAGTCAGGCTTGGCATTTCTTATGAGGTCAATCCAGTCAATTTGTATCGATAGACCCAGTACCTCCATAGGTCCTCATGACCACTGCCCACTACATTTACTATTAACTACCCATAGCTAAATACTTACAAATCATCAAAAATGCAACAACTAAAATTAGTCCCAGATCAGTCAGCGCAGTCTCAACCTAGGTTTGCTTCTGAAGATCCCTTTAGGCTTGTTGCCAATACAGTCGTACATTAAACCTGTAGTTCACACTATTTACACAAATCATTGGCAACCTATAGTTGGGCAATTACTGTACACAGGAGGAGGGATGAATTTAACTTGGCTAGCTGATGTCCAAGATATAAGCCTTTTTGTTGATATCTTGAAAGCACAGGGGGTGTTCCCCAGCACAGCAGAAGGCCAGGGTTAGCCAGCCTATCTCCTCTTATTCACTGCCTTCGCCTACCACACCCCCGATAGCGGGCATAGACATGGTGAAATATGTGACGAGGTCTTACTTAGTTTCTTGCAGTGCGTGGGGAACGCCTCCGGGACACCTAACTATAGCTCCCACAAGGCTATTGTTAAACATAGCTTCTCAAAGCTGACTTCTACTGGGGTCCATACAGTCTAGAAAATACACTTTCTCCTTCCTTGCTTTGGGGTACCACTCTGGTACTTCTGCACCTTAAGGCCTCTGTTCCAGCTTCTGAAAACCCAATGCACAGCTCTTACCCTGGCACACTGTCACTTATTTCAGAACTTCTGTGCCACAACACTCATAACTTGGTAGAGGTCTGTTTTCTCCTGAATCAGCTATAACCTCCTGCAAACTGGTAGCCATGAAACGACAATCCCTACTATTCTGACAATGTAGAGCAATACCTACCAAAAAAGGTCCAAGCAAGGACAACTGGTGACTGAAAACATAGTCTTGAACAACACAGGGTTCATTCATGTGTGTGAGTGAATTTTAGACTGTCTGGTCCGAAGCCAAATGTGTGTCAGCACACAGGTATAACAGCTTTCTGAGTATGGGGTGGTGTTACAACAGACTGGTGAGAGTGCCCAGAGTGTCCAATTGACTAAACCTTATGATGTTCTGTTTTTATCTAAATTAATAAAGGGAATATATCAATGAGACAGTGGATTGTTTTCTTCACTTGGCACTTCCCATAGCTGAATGGCCATTTTGTCTTTGTTGATGCTATACATGAAGTCGACACTTCTGTTTTGGCTGATACCATTTATGCCGTATATAGTCATGCCTTTGTGGAGCACAACCCTCTAAGGGTCCATTTACAAAAAGACCAATATCCCCCTTTGTAACAGGGCCAGGGATCAGCAGATTAAAGAGGAAATGCTTGTTCTTCTTCTCATCGCGCCATTTTGCTCTGCTTAAATATCATCTATGGTTGATCTCACATCCCCTAATATACAGGATCACAGCAAAGGGCTGCATGAAGGATCCAGCTTTTCTTTATGTAGCCCTCCTGGCACCGTGGTCGAGTTTCTGTAAACAAGCAACAATCAATGAGAGTATCTCCCGGGACACCTCTGGAAAAGAGAGAGGTTTATGACAATCTAATAAACGTATTAGTGTGTAATTATGTAATGTCCAATTGTTTCTGTAACCCCCAGAATTGCAAAGTGATGTGCAATGTGTTGGCTCTATATAAATACATTTTATTGTTATAAAAACAAAACAAAAAAAAAAAACTTGTAACGTTACTGGTTTACACAACTGATGTACAGCTTGTCCAGGCACTCACCACTGCCGTGTTTTTTGCTCGGCCTCCCTGCTGTCTGCTGCATTCTGGCCTTCTCCTTCTGGCCTCTTTCCTGCTGCTTCCTCCATGGCTGCAATTCCTGGTCTGCCCTGTAGGCGCCACACACATGCATGGACAGCAACTAGGGCTAGTGCGTGCTTCTCTAATGTGTCCTCCACCTATTCCAGCTTGGTTTTGCCACAGTGAAAGCCCCAAGTCAAACCAGTAAGGTATATATGTAGCAGGTGCATTGGGTTGTAACATCTTTATTTAGTGTATGTTGGTGACACTGTGGTGTCCCGGTACGTATCCTATCCGGTACCTTTTATTGTGGGTCCCGATAGCCAGAGTCCCTAGGAGGTCCCTATTGTCTTATCCACCCCTAGTCACCTCTCATCCATATAGTTCTTATCCTGTAGCCATTTAGGATTTGTAAGTGTAAGATTGTATAAATGTAAATAAATAGTTAATTACCTGTCCATAGCGTAGCAGGACCTGCGGGTCACGTGGTCAGGTGAACTCTATGGTATTTCTGTCTGAGGACCTATGGAGGTCCTTGTGACGTAGTCAATCCCTTCACACTGTGTAACGGTGAGTGACGGGTGTTCGGACCAATCAGATTAACCCCGTCCCCTGCCCATATAAGGGAGCGGTGGCCATGTTCTCGCTCTCTTGTTCCTGTGCAAGCAAGCAAGAAGCATCTGCGCTGCTGAGATCAGTGAGTCTAGGCCTGAACCTTGCGGCAGCGGCCGATTACTTCTAAATTCTGAATGTATCAATCCCCACGCACTCTGCAAGATCACCGGACCTTATCTATCCCCTAAATCCGGACGGATCTGCAATAATAAGAAAAAAGGGGTGTATGTGCAGCTCACAATCACAATACACACTGAGGTCAAACTGGGGCATGCAACTATACCCTAATTGCACAAAAAGAAAAGCCAATAGTAAAAAGTTGCCCGGACCTTCTAAGTGAGTAAATAATGGTATGGATATTAAATGAGAAAATATTAAATGAATGATTGTCTGGATCGTGCTTCAATGATAATAGTATAAACAATTTATTAAAATAGGATAAATAGACTGTAGTTAGTTACTTCTCACAGGGCCCATGTGAGAAGAACATATACAATAAAAACAACCTTTAGGTAATAATGTACATGAAAATGTGAAATGACAATAATACCAAAAATTAAAATAATGTTAATGGCATAATAATATCACTGGCATATAGTGAGTGCAGCTGGTATTTAACCGCTGATATCTAGGCACCCACTGCGCAATATGTAAAATGTAGCTGAGGGTGCCTGTATAATCGTTTCCCTCTTTAGAATATAATGTATCCTTATAATAGTTCAACAATTTATGACAGTTTCAAATGAGTGTTACCGATCCTTTTGGTAGCAGCCTGGGTAAGAGGCGCTGGCAGGCGCCGGTGATCGCAGATCGCCGGGAGGACGTTGGCGCTGGCAGGTGCTAGAGATGGTAAGTCCTCACCGCTGGCTAGATGGAATCAGGGCCATACACTGGATACGAGGAGCTCACCTCGTGTTGTCGGCGTGTGACGTCAGCTGCTGCTGGAGCCGGTTTCGTTGCACTGGAGGTAGTTGGCAATAGTGGACCGGACTGATGTCGGACTAGATGTCCTGATTGTCTTAGTAGTTTGGAGGCGATAAACCAGCCTTGGTGGATATGCACAATTTATAAAATTTATATGCCAGTGATCATGCCCAAGTGGACTAGATCTGCAATAATTATCCTAAATTCAGAGACTTTAGTCTATTTCAAGGTCCGCAACAGTTGTCAGTCTTTGAACTATATAAAGACTGTATTCCTGAGACTGTCATTGTTCACTGCATGTATCGCAAGCACTTAAGCCCAAGTTCAAGTACCTTGTGGACCTTCAGTCATTTTATTACATTCACCTATCGTTTCTGGGAAGGGCAGCGATAGGCCGGAGAATTACCTCAGCATACTAGCTGTCAGCCAGCATACTAGCCGTCAGCCCTACACCCCCCAAGACTACGACAAAGCCTTTTTGGCATTGCACGAACAGGATACGGGTGTGCGCCTAATGCAGTCGCAATTAGTGAAAGTGTACTCCCCCCCAGAAAACAAACTTTATTTATGTACTGTGACTTATACTCCGGAGTAAGGGGTTGCGCACATGGTGCTGTGTGGAGGAAGTGCACATGTAAAGTAAGGGGGGAGGCGAACAGTACAGCCGAGCTACAAGTTAGCGCGGGACATCCCGGAGCACGTGATCCAGAGACCCCACCTACCGAAGCTCTCGGTGCCGCGACGGCCATTTTGTTGGAGTCTGGTGCCAGAAACCAATAAAGTTCAGTGCGGGAAAAGGCGCAGAGTGCGACAAGGGGCTGGAAGCTGTGAGGAACCGGAACACTACGGGACTCTGAGACATCAGATTGCCGGATTGAAATCCCGCATAGAGTCGCTTCAGCTGCTGATCAAAGCACTCAAATTTCAATTAAAGGCTGTTGAGTTTCAGGTCACCGCTCTGAAATTTGAAATCTACGCTCTCAAGTTCCAGATTAGAGAACAACTGCGTATTTCTCTGGGACCTAGGAATTCAAGACCTGTTTAAAGGGCCAGCATACCAAATACAGAGATGTCAGAACCTGCAGCCCCACAGTCCCCACCTGAACCGCAAGGGGGCAACGCTCCAGTGGCCCCACCAATGGGGTCTCCACCCCAAGCCAGAAGATTGTTGCCGCCTTCATCAACACTTTCGACCTCACAAGGACGTGCTCTGCCTGTTATTCCAGCAAGACCTCCAGCACAGGCGGAACAGGACCCAAGAAATCCACCTTCAGTCTCTCCCTATGCGTTGGGAGCCCCAGTTGCTGCACCTGTCTTCTTGGGGAATCCTGTACTTCCCACCTACAATGGTGACAGCCTCTTTGGATTTTATACACTTCCCCCTCCTCAACAGGTACAGCTGCTTCTGGGACAACTCCAGTTACCCGCCTTGGAAGAACTTCGCACCTGGCCAGCGGCTGATAAAGCTACAGTGGGACAGATTTTCGAAGGACTTTCTCAAGTGTTTGAATCTCATTCTCCCTCGGAGGTACACCTCCAACTCTATGAACGGCGCCAGAAGCCAGGTGAGACCCTCCGAGCATATGCAGTGGCTTTGTAGAGCGCATTAGAGGCAGTACAGAAGTTGGATGGCATCACGCCCGATCAGGGCAACCGAGTACTGATGGACTGTGTTATAGAAGGGGCGCTAAACAAATGGGACAAGGCCCAACTTAGGACGCTGGTTGTGCAATATCCCGACATGGCTTTCCCAGCTTTTAAGAGACTCGCGGTTAAAGTTATAGAGTTGGGACCTCAGACAGAAGAGACTAGTGTCCCCGCTACTGAATCTCCGGGGCCCGCGCCCCAGCCACCTGTCCCTTCTCAATCTGCCCCGCCAACACCTTCTTCTGGTCCTTGGACAGCTGACTTACAAGACATTAAACAGGACATTGAACAGTTAGCCAAGGCCTTTAAGGAAATGGCTGTACGGCCAAATCCTTCTAGGTCTGTAACACCACCACCTAAAGAAGGCTGACCCTCGCCCTGTTGCTCCATCTGGTATCCCTCCTGTGAGACCACCTGGAAGTCAGAGACCCGTCTGTAGCTATTGTAACAAGAATGGACACTGGAAGAGCCAATGCTGGGCTTTAAACGGGCGTCCCCTGGGGTCGAGGACCGCACCCCAGGAGTAGAGGTTGAAGGTCCAGAATCAACCAGCGACAAGAAGGGACTGTCTATGTATGTAGCTTCTTGTCCTTATGTACAGGTGATGATGAAGGTATTCAGTTACAAGCTCTGATAGATACGGGGTCTCAGGTATCCACTATTCCGCAGGGGTTTTTCTATAAGTACTGGGGCCCAGAAAGGTTGTGTGACCCTCAGGAAGCGGAGTTCAGAGTAATTGCAGTGAACGGGAAACCAGTACCCAGGCATGGTTACTGGGAGCCCACGGTGCAGGTGGGAAAACATGTGTTAGGAAGACAGGGTGCGATTGTCACAAATGTTAGGGATGAGGGAGCAGCTGATTTCATTTTAGGCAAGAACATTATGAGGCACTGTTTTGATGATATTGTCTGTGTACTGCATTCATCTCTCCCTCACCTGTCACCCCCAGGCCGGCGAGCTGCCCAACACCACCTCAAAATCCTCCAAGCAGAACAGAAGTTTGTGAATCATAAAGGAGAAATTTGTCGAGTAAGGATTCAAGATATCCGAGCCGTTAGTCTACAGCCACAAACGGAGACTTCGAATTGAAGCGGCTGTGGCGGCAGAGGAATCGCCTGTTCCTGCACAAGGGGTTGGTCTACCGAAATTCCTTGGACCCGGTCTCCGGAGAACGCATACACCAGATTGTGGTTCCCAGAAGGGATGCAGCCATGGTTCTGAATGCCTATCATGATCAATCCGGACACTTCAGGGTCCATAAGACAGAGATCACCATCAGAAGGAGATTTTATTGGATTGGGATGCGGGGAGACATCGAGAAATGGTGTGCCGAGTGCTCCGTGTGCAACGTGATAAAGAATCCCCGGAGGGACACAAGAGCCCCTTTGCATCCCATCTGTACAGAAAGGCCGAATCAAATTGTTGCCTTGGACCATGTGAAGCTGGCCCCCACTCGATCTGGCTATTGTCATGCTCTAACTATGGTGGATCATTATTCCAAGTGGGTGGTCGTGGTCCCCGTCAAGGATCTTACCGCCAAGACTGCTGCTCAACTCTTCTATCGACATTGGATCCAACCTCTGGGGTGTCCTGAATCGGTCCTCATGGATCGGGGAACCGCCTTTTAAGCCCAGTTGTTCCAGGAACTTTGCCGGTTGCATGATTGCAAGAAGCTCCGGACAACGGCCTACCAACCCCAAGGGAATGGGCTCTGCGAGAGGATCAATCAAGTGTTCATCCAGATGCTCAGAGCAGCCTCTGTCTCAAAGCACGAAGAGTGGCCTCAGCTGTTGCCTGAACTCCTGGAAATTTACAACAACACTGTACACTTCTCTACGGGGTATATGCCCTTTTTCCTGATGATGGGCCGACACGGCCAATTGCCAAAGGATCGAACCTTTGGGCTACAGGCACCTTTCAACAATTCTCCTCGAGCTTCCCAAGATTGGATGTCTGAGCATGAACGAAGAATTGAGGAAGCCAAGGAAATTGTTGAGAAGAAAATGGGTGAAGTTCATGAACGACAGCAGAAAGATTATAATCGTCATGCTTCGGCTCAGTCCTTGCAGCTTGGAGATAAAGTGTGGCTCAGAAAATTTCCTAGAACCCATAAATTGGACTCCTTGTGGGAAATGGAGCCATACACCATTACTGCGGTTCCTTATCCTGAAACGGATGTGTACGAGATACAAAAAGATGGGTTCGAGCCACAGGTGGTTCACCGGAATAGGATAAAAGTGTGCCTGAAAGAAGATATGCTTGGCCCATCTCCTCCTACTCCTCCTGATCCTCCTGCTACTTCTAATCCACCTCCACCAAGGCCAATGAGAGAATATGTGCCGGGAGAAGGAATTCATCCCACTATGGAACATCCCACTATGGATGTTCCCATCTCTGCAGCCTACCATGTATTGGGGTATACAGTCCCCAGCTCCATCCAGCCAGCCGCCACTGGTTGCACCACCCAGTCAGTTTCCAGTAGCTGTTGCTCCCTGTCAACCACCATTGGTTGCTACCCCCAACATCAGTCCTGTTCCAGTGACTGCTCTAGATATTGATGCCACTACTCCACCCAAGAGAACCCCTCAGTTCAACCGAAGATGTTGTCTCCGTTTCCAGCCCTCCAGCTGGTCCCTCGGGGACTGAAGTTCTTGAAGAATCCTCAAGTGAAGGAACTCCTGATGACTCGGAGGTGGTGTTGTGGCGGTCTCAAAGGACTACACAGGGTAAAACTACCCATCAGGTACCAGGACTCACATTTAGTACCTGCACAAGTAGTACCTTTGATAACTCACTTCAATGCTCTGCCAATCACTTTTCAGTACCCTAGATTACTAACTTAAATGTATTACCTCAAGTTTCTCTAGTACATACACCAAAATAAATATCTCACTTAAGAAAACACTTAGGAATTGTAGCATATTGATACCCAATTCCTGCCACTGTTAGGTACACTTCTTCTTCTCCTTCTTTGCGTGTGTGAGATGCTCTGCCTGGCCAGTAGGTGCTCTTGCTAATACAGAATTTAACACGTAATTCTAAGAATAACCTAGTTAGGTTGTTTTTGAAAGTGCTCTAGGGATAAGTAGCATGTAGCCGATAGACCCTAGCAGCCACCCTTACTGTGACCTAGCTTCCGGCTAGCCAGTATAACCTTATGTGTACTTACAGGTAACTTATTGTTGGCAAAGAAATAAAATGTGTGAGATAATAAAAGTGTCTAAGTCAGCTTGAAGCTAAAGGTAAATAGAGCTGTACTAATGTCTAGATAGTCTCATGTAAAGAGAGTTATACATATGTTCAGTTTAGCCTCATAGAATGTGTAGAGAGCTAATAGGATGTCTTAGGAGCTAGCAACTACATGTCAAATAGCTGCCTAATTGTCTAGTAAGCTTTGGAATGTACAATAAGTTTAATAAAGTTGTCTAGGAAGCTAGAAACTAAAGGAAAGATAGCTTCTTAAAATGTCCAGATAGCATTCTTGTCTAGATAGCACCAATGCCTAGATAGATTCTAATTGTCTAGTCCAGATACTAGTAAGAGTATAAAAAAAATATAAATGTATTCAATGTTTACTTAGGATGTATAGTGAATTTATAGACCATTCTGTCCTTGTCCTAGTCCCTCTGTCTTAGGGGACAGACGTCAAGGTCGACTTATCTTAAGTAAGGGGGTTTGTGGTGTCCCGGTACCGTATCCTATCCATTACCTTTTATTGTGGGTCCCCATAGCCAGAGTCCCTAGGATGTCGGGGTCCCTATTGTCTTATCCACCCCTAGTCACCTCTCATCCCTATAGTGCATATCCTGTAGCCATTTAGGATTTGTATGTGTAAGATTGTATAAATGTAAATAAATAGTTAATTACCTGTCCATAGCGTAGCAGGACCTGCGGGTCACGTGGTCAGGTGAACTCTATAGTATTTCTGCTTGAGGACCTTTGGAGGTCCTTGTGACGTAGTCAATCCCATCACACTGTGTAACGGTGAGTGACGGGTGTTCGGACCAATCAGATTAGCCCCGCCAAGTTCTCGCTCTCTTGTTCCTGTGCAAGCAAGCAAAAAGCATCTGCGCTGCTGAGATCAGTGAGTCTAGGCCTGAACCTTGTTGCGATGGCCGATAACTTCTAAATTCTGAGTGTATCAATCCCCACGCACTCTGCAGGATCACCGGACCTTATCTATCCCCTAAATCCGGACGGATCTGCAATAATTACCCTAAATTCAGAGACTTTAGTCTATTTCAAGGTCCGCAACAGTTGTCAGTCATTGAGCTATATAAAAACTGTATTCCTGAGACTGTCATTGTTCACTGGATGTATCGCAAGCACTTAAGTAAAGTTACCCAAGTTCAAGTTCAAGTACCTTGTGGACCTTCAGTCATTTTATTACATGCACCTATCGTTTCTGGGAAGGGCGGCGATAGGCCGGAGAATTACCTCAGCATACTAGCCCTCAGCCTGGCGTCACAAACTATAGGGTTAACATTAAACCCTTACCTACTACAACATCCCAACTACCCTACACCCCCCAAGGCTACCACAACACCCTTTTAAGACATGCATAGTTTAGTGGTACACCCCTCGCCGTAACTCCAAAGACATAATACCAGTATCCAGTATCAGCTTTAGAAGTGTGGCTGCTACCCTCCTTCATCAGCCCCGGTGTCATTTCATTTCTTCCTTCATCCCCCCCTTGTGCAACTTCATTCCCCCTCTTGATCTCTCCAATGCCATTTCATTCCACCTCCCTTTGACCCCCCCTTGCCACATCATTCCCACCCTTAATCCTTCCATGTGCAATTTTATCTCCCCTTCTTGACCATCCCCTGTGCCACATTATTACCTCCCCTTTATCACTTCCTGTGCCACATCACTACTTGTCTTGATCATCCCCCTGTGCCATT
The DNA here is from genome assembly GCF_029499605.1 of Hyla sarda. NCBI lineage: Eukaryota > Metazoa > Chordata > Amphibia > Anura > Hylidae > Hyla > Hyla sarda. The sequence continues at coordinate 64,993,684 of NC_079191.1, forward strand.
TCCACCACCTGCCATTTCAATTACCCCATTTATCACCGCATTGCCACATCACCCGCCTCCCTTCCTTCCTCCCTCTGATTCCACCCTCTGCCATTGTATTTCTCTCGTGACCTGTATCCCCCGTTGCACTTTGGCAAGCCCCGATCCACTCACAGCAGGTCTGACATCCTCTGCGGTGCACTAGGGCTTAACGTCCTTCCGCTCCGCTCCGCGGCATGACGTCAGGGGTGTCACCCCTCACTGCTGACAGCCATCACTGCTCATTGATTTAAAGTGGCCATGCCCTATGCTGCTGCTCCCGTACAGGCAGCCTCTGCCGCAGCCACTTCGAATCAGTGTACAGAGGTGCTGCCACATCTGGAGATTGCTGCCAACACAGTAGCGTGTTTCGGCACCCAGTTTGGAAAGCTCTGATGTAGTGTATTTGGAAAAGTGAACACCTTACTTGGGAGCATTGAATACAGTCACACATCCTGTTCAGCAGTGATAACCTTCTAGAGTGTAGTCATAAGTGTCCTCAGCCAGTCAAGTGCTTATGATTGGGTATAATATCGCTCTATGTTTTTTTTTCCTGTCGAAAAGGCGCTTTACCTTATGGCCTCCATTATTCATAGATCCAAGAAATGACGCTCACTAATGTCTGGTAATTGAGATAATTGCCTCTAGTAGATATGTGTTAATTATTTAATTTATCAGGATAATTACCATCATTTTCTGCCGCATTCATTTGTATATTCAGGCTTTTTACTACTTGAGGCAGACCATGCGCCGTCAATGCACTGAAAGACAATGAGGTTATATTTGGCCCCAACAAAATGCACCTCAAGCTGGTGTTTTAGCAGCTATAAGCTGGCCATACACTTTCGATGGCTTTCAGCCAGTTGCTCGATCAGCCACCGGCTACTGTATTTCTCTTGACTGCACCATAAACATGCTTGGTTGAGCAGAAAGTGGCTTATCTTCTATGCAAACAAAGGATTGTGCATGTTGGATCTCCACATCCCCAACATCTGCCATTGGGTTGCTCCAATACACATTAGAAAGCTGGCTGGTGTGAATGGAATTTTAATGTATAAGTAGCTTCGAGATGGTTAGTTTAGATCAGTGTTTCCCAACCATTGTGCCTCCATGCTGGAAGCTGTGATTTTGCAATAGCTGGAGGCACATTGGTTGGGAAACACTGGTTTAAAACAGGATTGGTCAGAATACAAGCTCAAAAAAGTTCAAAGTTGATTATCTTCTTGCGCTTTTCCCTGAATAGTTAAGTGGGCGGTATTTCGAAAAAGGGGTGTGAATGTCAGGCTTAGGGGGGTGTAAGCCTAATTTATGTTCCTTCAGCCGCATATTCATCCTGAACCTGACTTAATTCTCTTCAGCCTTATATTTAGACCCTCTGAGTCTGATTTATCCCCCCCTTACCCTGATTCGCTCCTTATTCACACACCCTGAGCCTGATTCACATCCCTTTTTTTTTATAAGAAAGCGTCATAATGCAGAAAATAAATAAATGCTTCTGAATGCTACGCACAAGATCATGCAGATTCTTTACAAGTCTTTTTTTTATGTTGATAGCTTCTGTTTTTGGCTCCCAAATCCCTCTGTTCTGCTGCTCACTTATTCTGACATCCACTGCTCAGGAAGGGGTGTGTCCAGGGCCAGCACTGAGCCCGCTCTCACTCACCATGCACTCCCTTCCTGAATCTACTGTGCTATGCCTCATCATCTAATCACTGCAGGTTGATGTTTTGACACCCAGCACCTGGAAGAGGAGAGTACCTGAGACAAGGAGCAGTGTTACCAGGGGCAGTGGGGGAGTGCAGGAGATATGTACAGTTTTTTTTTTTTTTTAACATCTTCCCTATAAAAAAAAATTCCACTGGACGACTCTTAAAGTTAAGTTGGTAAAATCAGATGGGCACCGCCTACATAATTTAAAATAGTACAAATGTGCTGTTATTTAGGTAAAATTGCCTACATCTCTGTATTGTTCTTCTCTGTCCTTTAATCATATCTCTTCCTGTTTTCCTCTCTGATCTGTGAACATGTGCTCACACCTTCTCACAACCCCCCTTGTTTGCATTCAAAATGGAGACAAAATTGCAATACCAGGACAGACCAGAAGGAATGCTATTAAAGTGAGCACGGGTGATCACCTTATTGGAGGCCATAAGGTGGACTTAAAGGGGTACTCCGGCACTAAGACATCTTATCCCCTATCCAAAGGATAGGGGATAAGATGCCTGATCACGGGGGTCCCGCTGCTGGGGACCCCCGTGATCTTGCACGCAGCACCCCGTTACAATCAGTCCCCGGAGCATGTTCGCTCCGGGTCTGATTACTGGCGATCATGGGGGCCAGAGCATTGTGACATTACTGGCCCTCCCCCGTGTGACATCACCCTCCGCCCCCTCAATGCAAGCCTATGGGAGGGGGCGTGACAGCTGTCACGCCCCCTCCCATAGGCTTGCATTGAGGGGGCGGGAGTGATATCACACGAGGGCGGGCCCGTGACGTCACAATGCTCCGGCCCCCATGATCGCCAGTAATCAGACCCGGAGCGAACATGCTCCAGGGACTGATTGTAACGGGGTGCTGCGTGCAAGATCACGGGGGTCCACAGCGGATAGGGGATAAGATGTCTTAGCGCCGGAGTACCCCTTTAAGCAAGGACAAAAGGTCATCAAAACAAAGCAGGCACATGGGGGAATAGTAAGCAATTACCGTATATATGTAATCATACAGGACATTTTCTGAAATATTTGTACATTTGAAATATGTGTATGTTTAGTTTCACAGTTTCGCCTATTTATCATCTTCACTGCATTTCCAATGTGAATTTCCATACAACGTTATGGTGTTCTCCTCAAGGAGAAATTGTACCCTTTTTAATTTATTTTAAAAGAGTCATGTTATATTGTGTTTTATATCTTCATAGCTGTATGGGGCCCTGCTTGAGTTGTATTTTTTAGCATGAGATTCATATAAATTAGTCTTTCAGTTCTATTCTTTTATTTATTTTCTTTTATGTGCTGTCATGTTCAACATTTTTGGAGGAGAATACCTTTGCAACAAATACTCCAGTGGAACAGGCCATGATTTTTATTAATTTTTTTGTTGTCTTCATACAGAATCCTCTAGAAACAAGAACCTTCTGTAAACCTCTAGACGTACACAAGGGCCTCACAAACATTTATGGCCGCAGTATTACAGCTCCATTACCTGTAGCCTTAGACGTGAGCCCTGTACTGAACAGTGTGCACCTGCCTACATAGATCAGTATACATAACAAGACACGTGTAAATGCATTGTCCTATAATTCCTTTAGCCAAATGAAGTTAATAAAATTAATTAGGCATGGACGGCCATTCTTCGGAGAAGCTAAATGAGTTAATTTGATAAAATGAATTATTGAATCCCTGCCAGGCCTGCCCAGCTGCAGCCATAAATTAGCTTCGATATTCCTGCAATGTAATTTTCTAGATTTAAGACATGCGGTAAATGTTAACAACGCAGCAGACGTGCAGAAATAAGAAAGAAAAACTTTGGAAATACATCTACGATGTCCATTCCTGCAGATGGGCAAGATTCTGCATGACTTCTCAAGCACCCTGCTGTATTATAGCACCACACAACCTTCCCATTGTGTAAAGCTGTAGTAGAGCAGCCATACACTTCTATGTCTGTCTAAATGTACCGTATTTTTCACCGTATAAGACGCACTTTTTCTTCCCCAAAACTGGGGGGGAAGTTGGTGCGTCTTATACGGCAAATACACATTAAAACCCTGTCCTATGGCGGCGGTCCATGCGGCCATCAATTGCCAGGACTCGCGGCTAATACAGGACATCACCGATCGCGGTGATGCCCTGTATTAACCCTTCAGATGCGGTGATCAAAGCTGACCGCCATGTCTGAAGCGAAAGTGACACCAACCGGCTGCTCAGTCGGGCTGTTCGGGACGGCAGTGGTGAAATCGCGGCGTCCTGAACAGCTTACAGGACACCGGGAGGGACCATACCTGCCTCCTCGGTGTCTGCTCAGTGCCGGGATCCCCTGTATGGCCGGCGCCCTCCTTCGTCGTCATCAAGTCGTCACGCACGCCATCCCATCATCCAATAGGAGCGGCGTGCGTAGCGACGTGATGGCGGTGACGGAGAGCGAGAATATCGGGCAGTAGAGATGTTCCGGAGCGACAGGGACATCCCAGGGACGCGGTGACAGCGATGGAGGGCGACATCCAGGGCAGCGGTGACAGGTCCGGAGCGGCGGGGACACGTGAGTATTACCTCCTATACCAGTGGTCTTCAACCTGCGGACCTCCAGATGTTGCAAAACTACAACTCCCAGCATGCCCGGACAGCAAACGGCTGTCCGAGCATGCTGGGAGTTGTAGTTTTGCAACATCTGAAGGTCCGCAGGTTGAAGATCACTGTCCTATACTTTACATTGTATTTGGTTCAGAATCTTTATTTTCTGGATTTTTATCCATTAAACTTGGGTACGTTTAAATGCCGGAGCATCTTATATGACGAAAAATATGGTATCCCTTTATTTCTAGAGAGTTTTGGCATGGTTTATCGGATGCCTCATTATAGAGGTATTCAGCCCAAGAGGCATTAATGGGGTTATCCTGTGAATAAAATGCATCCTCTATGTTGGCCATCTTTTACCTCGGAGTGCTCTGGTTTTCACCTTCCAATACAAACTGGTTTTGGAAATGGCGGCCTGCTAAGCAAATCACAGACCACAGCGAAGTCCTGCCTCAGCCAGTGATTGGTGGAACGGGATGTTGCTTCCAAGACCTGTTCTTCTTGGAATACGGGGTCTGGAACGTTCCAAGGTAAGAGCCCAGTCCCTTTCTGGAGATCATGAGGGGGGGGGTTTGCCAATGGTCGGATCTTTCATAATAAAACACTTATCCCCTATCCTGTGAATAGGAGATGCGGTTTATTCACCAGATAACTGCTCCATTTCTAAGAGGGTGCAGTTTCTCGGACATGGAGGACTCTGTGTACTGCCATTCAACCTTCTGCACAAGACTTGCATCAAAACTCACTACGGTCAAGCAAAGTGCCTATTGGAGACGGGAATGGCACCCCCTGGTATCCTCTGATCTGTATTAATGTGTCATGTGGAGTTTATTGTACACAGGACTGTAGGATAAACTATATAGGACACTGCTTTGTTACACTGTGTCAGTGTTTAGGAATGCCTCCACATATACAAGTGAAATAACTTGCAGGACGATGTACTGTGCCAATCTGAAGAAAAGGTAGAGTAACCCCGAAATGCCATATTGTTGTACATCAATAAAGTTGCTGAATACTTAATTTCCGTGATTTTTCTGTGATACTTCTGTTGGACACCTGAGCACCTGTTGCCATGGCCTTTTTCATGCACTCCATATTCTCACCTATCCACAGGGTGCCATCTGGCTTTTCCATGAGACCCTCTGGGTTGCTCTGGATCCCCACCTTCTCTTCATACCTCTATACGGGGTGATATGCGCATGTTCTATGTGCTCATGGTGAGTGGCCAAACTACAGAGTCCGCACCCCCCTCCCGGTAAGGGACACCCCCTATCTCTGATATTGGGGTAACGCACGAGGCACCATCCTCTGGTCTTTTCTTTTCTACTTCTACAAAGGCTTGATGGACATGTGTCTTATTTCAATAGTACTATCTAAGTAAGGCTGGGTTCACACTACGTTTTCTCCCATAAGGGAGCGCATACGGCAGGGGGGAGCTAAAAACCTTGCGCTCCCGTATGCCTTCGTATGCGCTCCCGTATGTCATTAATTTCAATGAGCCGGCCGGAGTGAAACGTTCGGTCCGGTCAGCTCATTTTTGCGCCGTATGCGCTCTTACAACCGGACCTAAAACTGTGGTCAACCACGGTTTGAGGTCCGGTCGTAAAAGCGGATAAGGCGCAAAAATGAGCCGACCGGACCGAACGTTTCACTCCGGCCGGCTCATTGAAATGAATGACATACGGGAGCGCATACGAAGGCATACGGGAGCGCGAGGTTTTAACTTCCCCCTGCCGTATGCGCTCCCGTATGGGAGAAAACGTAGTGTGAACCCACCCTAAGAATGTGAAGAAGAGGCAAAAAGGTTGGGGCGCTCTCTCGTGGATGATGGCGGCGTGATGAGTTGGACGAAAACCACTACACCCTGGGTGGTGTGATGTCCCGCCGAGGTTATCAACGGGGACAGCACCTCACCAGGCGGGTGTAAAGTGGAGACTGATGGTGGCAGTTGTGCTGCTCGAGATCCCCTGTCCATGACCGCGAAGGTGTACGGATATGTTATGACCAGGAAGAGGAGAGTAAAAAAAGGGGGTACTGGACGAGCGCTACTGCTGAAATAAAATGGATGCGGAACGCCAATAAAGCACAGGACAGTTTATTAGAACAAACGGACAACGCGTTTTGGCACCAGCATGTGCCTTCCTCAGGTCCCTAAAATGAATAATTACGGCGTCCTGGAGCCTCTGGTGTGCTGTGGTGGCGTGGCTCACGAGTCACGCCACCACAGCACACCAGAGGCTCCAGGACGCCGTAATTATTCATTTTATGGACCTGAGGAAGGCACATGCTGGTGCCGAAACGCGTTGTCCGTTTGTTCTAATAAACTGTCCTGTGCTTTATTGGCGTTCCGCATCCATTTTATTTCAGCAGTAGCGCTCGTCTAGTACCCCCTTTTTTTACTCTCCTCTTCCTGCCCACCCTAAGAAGGAATGTATCACCTACATTTTTTTTTACTATACCCAGATACTGAAAGCAGTTTTTTTCTTATCTGTTTCTATTTTCTAATTGTCATTTCATTTTATTTCATATATTTGGGAGCAGCCATCTTGCCGCAGCTATTTTAAACAGCATTTAGAGATATGGTCTGCAGCAGCCACCTTGGACATTCTTTTTAATCTCTGTTTTTTTTTTTTTTTAACCAGGTCTCTTCTGGGTCTCAAACGCAGGTTCTTCTGTAAAAGCAACAGAAATACTAGAGACAGAGACACAGGTTGCACTGATGTATAATCGTATTTACCTGTACAATACAGAACAAAAGGGTTAAATAAGCTTTCTTGCTAACTTGTGTGAACCAGTTCTGAAACCATGACTCCATTTGTTTTGGGGTCTGCGTCCTGTACTTCTTCGTTTAGCATTTGTGAGTACTACAAGTCCCAGAATGTATTGCTTTCCCTCAGCTCTTCATCACAGTCCTCCCACCTTGCTCACTTCCCTCCCACTGCACTCCTGTCACCCGGGGCTGCTGCAAAACATCTTATTTCACAGCAGACTCCTGCTGCCAGCAGGGCTGGGATTCGCATCGTGAGATGTGCCCGCTAGTGATGTCACGAACATAAAATTTTCAGTTCGCGAACAGCAAACGCGAACTTCCGCAAAAGTTCGCGAATCGGGCGAACCGCCATTGACTTCAATGGGCAGGCGAATTTTAAAACCCACAGGGACTCTTTCTGGCCACAAAAGTGATTTAAAAGTTGAAGGGGACTAACATCTGGACTGTGGCATGCTGGAGGGGGATCCATTGCAAAACTCCCATGGAAAATTACATAGTTGATGCAGAGTCTGGTTTTAATCCATAAAGGGCATAAATCACCTATTATTCCTAAATGGTTTGGAATAACGTGCTTTAGCCCCCTTTAGGCAGCAAATAGAGCCCCCCTTTAGGCATCACATAGTTAGCTTCCCCCCTTTAGACAGCACATAGATTCCCCCATATTAGGCAGCACATAGTTAGAGCCTCCCTTTAGGCAGCACATAGAGCCCCCTTTTGGCAGCACATAGTTAGATCCCCCTTTAGGCATCACATAGTTAGATCCCCCCTTTGGGCAGCACATAGATAGAGCTCCCCTTTAGGCAGCACATAAGATTCCCCCATATTCGGCAGCACACAGCACATACCCCCTTCGCTGATGGTGCCTTCGGTGCGACTGACCAGGTTTGTCACCTCCTCAAATGGATGCATGAGCCTACAGGCATTGCGCATGAGCCTCCAGTAACGTGGCAAAAAAATTCCCAGCTCCGCAGATGATGTCCTAGCACCCCGGTCATACAAATATTCGTTGACGGCTTTTTCTTGTTGGAGCAGGCGATCGAACATTAGGAGTGTTGAATTCCAACGTGTCGGGCTGTCGCAAATCAAGCGCCTCACTGGCATGTTGTTTCGCCGCTGTATATCTGACAAGTGTGCCATGGCCGTGTAGGAACGCCTGAAATGGCCACACACCTTCCTGGACTGCTTCAGGACATCCTGTAAGCCTGGGTACTTGAGCACAAAGTGTTGTACAATCAGATTACACACATGTGCCATGCACGGCACATGTGTCAACTTGCCCAACCTCAATGCCGCCAACAAATTTGTTCCGTTGTCACAAACCACCTTGCCGATCTCCAGTTGGTGCGGAATCAGCCACTGGTCCATCTGTGCGTTCAGGGCCGACATGAGTGCTGGTGCGGTGTGACTCTCCGCTTTGAGGCAAGTTAACCCCAAGATGGCGTGACACTGCCGTATCTGGGATGTGGAACAGCACCTGGGGAGCTGTGGGAGGGGGGGGGGGGTGCCGGGGATGTGGAGCAAGACGCAGCAGTGGAAGAGGACTCGGCCGAGGATGTTATTGGAAAGGATGGAGTAGGAGGAGTAGAGGAGGTGGCAGCAGGCCTGCCTGCAAGTCGTGGTGGTGTCACCAACTCCTCTGCAGAGCCACGCATTCCATGCTTGGCAGCCGTCACCAGGTTTACCCAATGCGCAGTGTAGGTGATATACCTGCCCTGACCATGCTTTGCAGACCAGGTATCAGTGGTCAGATGGACCCTTGCCCCTACTCTGTGTGGCGGACATGCCATAATTTCCTTTTGCACAATGGAGTAAAGGTTGGAGATTGCCTTTTGTGCAAAAAAATTTTGACCGGGTACCTTCCACTGCAGTGTCCCGATGGCTACAAATTTTTTAAAGGCCTCAGACTCCACCAGCTTGTAGCCAGCTGTCAGACGCCTGGCTAGGGGGTGACTTTGAGACATTATCTTCTTGCGCTCAAACATCTTGACAGAAACCTGACTGTGGGCAGATGAGCAGGAACTGCTCAAGGAGAGACAGAGAGGCGGATGGTTGAGAGGGGGCAAGAAGGGCAGCAGTGGTTGACCTGGCTGAAGATGCTGGACCAGGAGGAGGATGGCGGCTTTGACTTTGTGTGCTGCTTGTACTGACGTGTTGATCCCATAGGCGTTTGTGATGTGACATCATGTGCCTTCGCAAAGCAGTTGTGCCTAGGTGGGTGTTGGACTTCCCATGACTCAGTTTCTTCTGGCACAGGTTGCAAATGGCCTCACTGTTGTCAGAGGCAGACACACAAAAAAAATGCCATACTGCTGAGCTCTGCGATGACGGCATTCTGGTGGTGGCAACAGCATGTGTTGATTGGCGTCCCGTCTGGCTGACCCCGGGTGCAGATGCATGCTGTCTGACTGTGCCACTAGCTCCTTGCGATGACCTCCCCCTGCTTCCAACTCGTCTCCTCCTCTCTGTCTCCCCATCTGAACTTTCCCCCTCTTCTTCTCTTCTAGCGGGCACCCACGTGGCATCCACGGACACATCGTCATAATCAACACCTTCACTGCTATCTGACACCTCAAGAAAGGAAGGAGCAGTGGGTACAACATCATCATCACACCGTACGTCCATGTGTGTAATGCTGCCTGACTGAGACATATCCCTGTTAACTACATCCTCTGGCAATAATGGTTGCGCATCACTCATGTCTTCAAACTGATGTGTAAATAACTCCTCTGACGGATCAAGTAAAGCTGCTGTGGTGCTAGTGTTGGTGGTGGCAGCAGGCGGGCAAGTGGTAGCATGAGAGGTGCCCGAAGCTAAGCTAGAGGAGGAGAAGGACAGTGCGTCAAGGTTCCGAGCGGAAGCTGTAGTAGATTGGGTGTCTTGTGATAGCCAGTCAACTAAGTCCTCAGAACTTTGGGGGTTCAGGGTACGTGGCCTCTGAACATCCAGCAGCGTTACACATGGTATTAAAACATCTCATTCTTCCGTAAATGGTTATATATATATATATCAATATATACATTTTGTATATGTATATATAACAGGGACTTGATGATTTAGGTTTAAGAGGCTGGTCAGAGGTGATAACATCGCTCAAGTTGCAGGGCTAGAGGTAAGACATCCAGTCACACCTTCTCAGACAGCAGAGGAAGATGAGGAAGAAACTTTCGAGACAACACCACACCAAAAATGAAAGAACTACACAACATCCTTACATAGGTGAATCATGCAAAAGCACGCTGAAACCTGTACAATTTAATAACACTATATTAGTAAATTATATATCTTGGGGTGATAGTCTTCTAAAAAAAGAAAAAAAAAAACTCCATTCTCCAAATCTTAATTTTTCCAGTACTTATCAGCTAGTGTATGATCCACAGGAAGTTTTTTCTTTTTTAATTTCCTTTCTGCCTGACCACAGTGCTCTCTGCTGACACCTCTGTACATTTTAGGAACTGTCCAGAGTAGGAGCAAATCCCCATAGAAAACCTCTCTTTCTCTGGACAGTTCCTAAAATGGACAGAGGTGTCAGCAGAGAGCACTGTGGTCAGACAGAAAAGAAATTCAAAAAGAAAATAACTTCCTGTGGATCATACAGTGGGGATCAAAAGTTTTGGCACCCCAGGTAAACATTTTTATTAATGTGCATAAAGAAGTCAAGGAAAGATGGGAAAATCTCCAAAAGGCATCAAATTACAGATTACACATTCTTATAATATGTCAACAAAAGTTAGATTTTATTTCAATCATAATAACAGAAAACAAAAAAATGGCATCTGCAAAAGTTTGGGCACCCTGCAGAATTTATAGCATGCACTGTCCCCTTTGCAAAGCTGAGACCTGCCAGTGCCATGGATTGTTCTCAATCATCATCTGGGAAGACCAGGTGATGTCAATCTCAAAGGTTTTAAATGCCCAGACTTATCTGACCTTGCCCCAACAATCAGCACCATGGGTTCTTCTAAGCAGTTGTCTAGAAATCTGAAACTGAAAATAGTTGACGCACACAAAGCTGCAGAAGGCTATAAGAAGATAGCAAAACGTTTTCAGATGTCAATATCCTCTGTTCAGAATGTAATTAAGAAATGGCAGCCATCAGGAACAGTGGAAGTTAAAGCAAGATCTGGAAGACCAAGAAAAATATTAGTCAGAAAAGCTCATAGGATTGTGAGAAAAACAATTCAAAACCCACATTTGACTGCACAATCCCTCAAGAAAGATCTTACAGACACTGGAGTTGTGGTACACTACTCTAATGTGCACTACTCAGCAATGCTCTGTGAGCTAAACCAAATGTTTAACCAAAGTTCAGCTCTCAATGCAAGAACAACACCTCCACTATTTCTCCTCTACTTATAAAGCAAATCCTGTTCTTTTTCTTTGCAGAAGTTTGTTAAATCTTCCCCATTGTGATATCTTGATGATTTGTTCCAAGTGCAAACATAGCTCTGCTACATACAATATACATTGTCAAGTAATTAATCATAAAGTTTATTTACAAATATGACCAAACTTTAATTAAAACACTCTTTCCCTTGAGAAAAAGAGTGCACTTTATTTTCCCCATTTTGTTGCCAGCTTTTTTCCATGTCCAGCTGCTGCAAGGTGAAAGAACAGTTTTTGTCATTTTTATAAGTTTCACAGTTTTATGATATTCTCCCAAGGCCAGGTTATAAAGTTCTTTTTTATGACCTACAAAGTGGTAATAAATTGTCTACAGTACCTATACTTGTCTCTGAACACAATAACCCTTCTCACAGGGTTCTGTTGCTCTAATTCACCAATATAATATGTCTACCTGTGTATATTACAGCCCTGTAAACTGTGAGGGGTAACATCTGTCACAAAATAGGGGAACATATCAATGTATAGGGAAATGTATAGAACTACCAGCAATGTCAACATTTTAAGACTTTAAGATTTTAAAAACATTTTAAGATTTTAAGGCTTTAGGCCGCTTTCAGATGGGCATAATATCTGTATTTTTGCACTACAGGTCTGATGATCTGAACTGTCATGGACACGCCCTTCATGAGGTCACACCACGCCCCCTCAATGCAAGTCTATGGGAGGGGCCACCACGTAGAGGGGGCAACATCACAGACATAGCCGCCTCCTGACAGCCCTATCTTAGGTCCCGCTGCTGTGTTGGGTCTTAACTCACAAGAACATTTTTTTAATTACTTTGCACTACAGGCACTGTGCACATCATCTATTTCCTACTACTGAGCGCATTGCGCAGGGAACGAAGATTGGAGAGGAAGAGTGGGGGCACTATATTGGGTCTATTAGGGGGACTGCCACCTTACTACCATATGAAGCTGTATAAGGGGCCTAACTACTATACGGAGGCACAGAGGGGGCCTAAATACTATTTGGGGCTATATGTGAGGCCTACATCTATATGGGGTGGGGGGTATGTAGAGCCTTATACTATATGAGGGCTTTATGAGAAACCTTATACTATATGGAGACTGTATGAGGGGCCTTATACTATATGTTGGCTGAATGAGAGCCCTAACTACTGTATGGGGACTGTATGAGGGGCCTTGTACTATATGGGGGCTGCATGAGAGCCCTAACTACTGTATGGGGACTGTATGAGGGGCCTAACTACTATATAGGGCTGTGTATAATTACTTTATATTTGTCTTTATATAGAGGGGAAAAAAAGTCTCCAGAGAAGACATCACTAGTTAGTCAATGATATCATGGTGTATTCTGCCTGTGTCCCATCAGTGCTAAAGTCACTAGTTAGTTCTGCTGTCTAATCAGTGAAATAACAACTCCCAGCATACCCTTACCTACAAGATGTAGCTTCACGGTTGCTTCCATTGAGTTTGTGCGTGTTCCTTCTTCTGCTTATGGACTGGTAAACTCAGGTTTCTGGTCTATCACTCTACACAGTATTATATCTAGTGTAGAATGTGAGGGGACTAACCATCATATGATATGGAGACAGACGGCGTCCACCAAACTTGCATGCACTAGGCAAATTGGTTTCTTCACAAATTCTATTCTTCATTGATTCTCCAAATTGATAATTATACTGATTTACTGTAAATGTCAGCCCCTTCTTGTCAGTTCTTCTGTCTCTATTGATTTATTATTAATAAAAAAAAAAAAACTATAATATTTCATTCAGACAGAACAGGTCTGAGAATATTAGGTGTTGTGGTTGCCTAGTATGGGAGGTGTTACCCTGTACTCCTGCTGTCCTGTCAGGCAGCCTCCTTCTGTGTCCCCAAGGCCTCCTGCATTAGTTTCCCAATTGTAAATATGTTGTACTGTATAAAATGTGTCATCACTTTAAGAGTTATACCCTGTTATATACCATATGTTTGTTACCCAGGAGGTACCAGTGACCAGGTGATCACAGGGGTGACCTATGGACTCCCTGCTACTCTTATTGGAGGCCTCAAAGTTGAGTCCTGCAGGCACAGTCCAGTACAAGTAAGCTAAACCTTCAGCTGTCCGTCATCAGTCAAGTCAAGTCAATCTCTGTCAAATTGTCAAGCAACATGGCCTGCACTAAATTGCCTAGTCCTACTACAAGTCCCAGCAAGCCCTTAAGGTCTTTGAGTCACTGGTCACCTCCTTGGGCCCTGGCTGAACTGTATAGACTTCACCATCTGTCTACCCTCAGTAAAGCCACTGTTGTCCATACCTTGGCGTCGGAGTCTTTATTGCCGCTGTGCCTAGCCCAGGATCCAGTGGTATACCTTCAGGTGGTTATAGGCTAAACCATGCCCTGGCGTCACGAATACAAGGGGTTAATGCCATCTGCCCCTAGGGTAGCAAAATCTGCCCTACACCTCACACCCTGCCACCACAGTGTTGCACGGTAATATTATGCATTGACTACATCTTAATTTGTGCCCTTCTATTATCCTTTTCAAGCCCAGCATGCCAATGATTAATTGTTTTGAAAAACCTCATATAAAAAGAGCACGACCTGTTAATAGTAAATCCGCTCCATATTTTATATTCCTGGTGAGTACTAATGAATTTTACAGTCATTTATGAAATGTTATCTATCGTGCAATGCAATTCTTGAAGGGGTACTCCAGTGGAAACATTTTTATAAAAAAATCTTAATCCTTTCAATACTGTCTTGTATTTTCTAGCATGCTTTCTGTATTAATCCTTATGGTTTCCATAATCTTTGCTTTCTGCCTGTACAGTGGGGATCAAAAGTTTGGGCATCCCAGGTAAAAATTTGTATTAATGTGTATGAAGAAGCCAAGGAAAGATGGAAAAATCTCCAAAAGGCATTAAGTTACAGATTACACATTCTTATAATATGTCAACAAAAGTTAGATTTAATTTCCATCATTTACACTTTCAAAATAACAGAAAGCAAAAAAATGGCGTCTGCAAAAGTTTGGGCACCCTGCAGAATTTATAGCATGCACTGCCCCCTTTGCAAAGCCAAGACCTGCCAGTGTCATAGATTGCTCTCAATCATCATCTGGGAAGACCAGGTGATGTCAATCTCAAAGGTTTTAAATGCCCAGACTCATCTAACCTTGCCCCAACAATCAGCACCATGGGTTCTTCTAAGCAGTTGTCTAGAAATCTGAAACTGAAAATAGTTGACGCTCACAAAGCTGGAGAAGGCTATAAGAAGATAGCAAAATGTTTTCAGATGTCAATATTCTCTGTTCGAAATGTAATTAAGAAATGGCAGTCATCAGGAACAGTGTAAGTTAAAGCAAGATCTGGAAGACCAAGAAAAATATCTGACAGAACAGCTCGCAGGATTGTGAGAAAAACAATTCAAAACCCACGTTTGACTGTGCAATCCCTCCAGAAAGATCTGGCAGACACTGGAGTTGTGGTACACTATTCCTCCACTTTAAAGAGATACTTGTACAAATATGGTCTTCATGGAAGAGTCATCAGAAGAAAACCTCTTCTATGCCATCACCACAAAAATCAGCATTTGAACTTTGCAAATGAACATATAGACAAGCCTGATGCATTTTGGAAACAAGTTCTGTGTTAAAATTGAACTTTTTGGCCGGAATGAGCAAAGGTACGTTTGGAGTAGAAGAAGAACTTGGGAACAGAATTTTATGAAAAGAACCTCTGTCCAACTGTTAAGCATGGGGGTGGATCAATCATGCTTTGGGGTTGTATTGCAGCCCACAGGGAACATCTCACGAGTAGAAGGAAAAATTGATTGAATAAAGTTTCAGCAAATTTTGGATGCTAACTTGTTGCCATCTGTGAAAAAGCTGAAGTTAAAGAGAGGATGGCTTCTACAAATGGATAATGATCCTAAACACACATCAAAATCCACGGGGGATTACATCAAGAGGCGTAAATTGAAGGTTTTGCCATTGCCTTCCCAATCTCCTGACCTCAACATAATTGAAAATCTATGGATAGACTTTAAAAGAGCAGTGTGTGACAGACAGCCCAGAAATCTAAAAGAACTGAAAGACTTTTGTAAGGAAGAATGGGCAAAGATACCTAAAACAAGAATTGAAAGACTCTTGGCTGGCTACAAAAAGCATTTACAAGCTGTGATACTTGCCAAAGGGGGCAGTACAAGATATTAACTCTGCAGGGTGCCCAAACTTTTCCAGAAGCCATTTTTTTTTGCTTTGTGTTATTTTGAAAGTGTAAATGATGGAAATAAAATTGAACTTTTGTTGACATATTATAAGAATGTCCAATCTGTAATTTAATGAAGAAACAAAAGGAAAAAGATCCAGCTCCCGGTGTGGTGGAATCCAGTAAAACTTAACTTTTAATAGTGCATATTAAAATATGGCGTTTCACTCTTATTTTAGAGTGACATGTCACTTGCCACTGTTGTGGCAGCATTTTTCATAATTGAATTTGCACTATTAAAAGTTAAGTTTTACTGGATTCCACCACAACAGGAGCTGGATCTCTTTCCTTTCGTTTCTTCATGCCACGGGGAGTAGTGGCTCCCTGCATTCGTGTTCCAGGATTCTTATCAGATGCGTATTATTCATATGGACTTACTGGTGAGCTGATCTATTTTCCACATATTTCTTTGTTGTAATTTGATGCCTTTTGGAGACTTTTCCATCTTTCCTTGGCTTCTTTATGCACATTAATACAAATTTTTACCTGGGGTGCCCAAACTTTTGATCCCCATTGTAATTAATTATTTACTTATTGTGAATATGTAATGTTGTATGGAACACATAACACTGCCTGCTGTGTCAGGTAAATGTTGACTCATGTGTCTGTTCCATCCAACATCTCCAGGAAAAATGTTTTATGAAATTGTATTGATTGTTTATTGATTTATGTAATTTATGCCTTTGTATGATTAATATGGTATTCTTAGGACTGTTGTACCTTTAAAAGAGACCTGCAGAGAAGTCATGTGAACAGTTGTGGCCAATAGGGATCTCTTACCCTGGGTTTAGTTAGTCTGTCTTGGCAGGGAGAAGTTAGTCTAGTCCTGTTAGAGCAGAGAGAAGCATCTCCGTTGTACCCTGCCCGATACCTTTAAAGGGGACAGGAGTTGGGAGTCTAGTGCTGTGAGGAGAGGAAAGAGAGGAGTCATGGTGGAGTCTGAGGAGAACGTCAAAGTTCTGCAAGGGAGCAACAACAGTGCCTACAGGCATTCCACCACTTAGGCCAAGTCCAAGTTCTAAGTTGCATGGAGAAGTAGCAAAAGAGCCGACAGGGGCCCCATAGCAAAAGTCAGGAACGAGAGTTGAAAGCCTCAGGCAGCTCCCGTCCACAAGTCTAAGTCCAAGCCAGGCAGTAAGCTAATTCTGTAGATGCTCTGTAGTGAGTCTCAAGTAACTAAGTTCAGTCAAGTTAAGTCACTATTGACTACCTCTGCAACTTTCCCTGCTGTTAAAACACTATATTGCTAGGGTTATAACATCTGCCTGCAACTTTTTTCAGTAAAGTCCTCAGTGGTTTTCTGTAACCTTGCATCTTGTGTCCTTTTTGCCTAACGCTGGGCCCAGGAGAACCGCCTCACCTTGTTTGTGGTAAGTTACGCTTCTAGCGTCACAATCTTTTGCCTGTCAGTTGCTGCACCCGACAGTGAAATACAACACACCATTACTCAGTTCATCACAGATCCAAATCTGTCCTAGTCATATGATGGAACCATCTGGTGCAAAGGGCATGATGCTTTCCAACTGGTTTTATTTAGTAGGCACCACGCTTTCAGTAAACATAACATAAATCAATTATACAAGCAAATGTAAGAAACTTTGTATTATATCTAATCTTAGTCGTGTAAAACGCATATTTCCCAGTTTTTTAGGTTAAGCTCATAATTCACCCTTAAAAACTGTTAAAACCCATCTTCAGAAATATCAGCCCACTACACAGTCAGGTTACAAATGCTCAAAGACTTTAATGGAAAGGGAGAGTAGGTTGAATGACAGGAAAAAAAAAAAAAAAAAGCAGATCGAGAGACGCAGCTTGTAGTAAGTTTTATATCTCACCCCAGTGTTGGATTTACAACTTACACTACTCAGTATTGCTTTCTATGCTGCTTTTCCTTCTAAGGGTGGGCCATTCATATATAGGGGAGCAGGGCCTCCTCTTCTGTATGTGTGCACTGTATGGCAGCTATAGGAGCCATATTATTCAACCAACTTGGCACAATATCTGATGTGCAGGATGGGAGGCACCTAGAAAATTAGTGACCACAATATAGTCAATTTTAACTTCTCTTTAGAGTGTTTTGTGGACGAGCCACAAAAGCACTAAACCCCAGGAAAATCAATCAACTTAGAGATACTATTAATGTCATGGGATAATGTCCTAAAAAATATCAGTAAGGTTAAAAGTACCTAATGGGAGCAAGGGCTCAATTTCTGCCCTCCTTAGTAATGATGCCTTAAAACTTAACTTTTATTACAGTGTCCTCTAAAAAACACCCATAGTGTGCCAGTCATCATAAAATTGAGAGCTTAATATCTCGATGCACAAAGCAGGCAATTCACATGTACCTGAGTTAACTATCACTCAGGATGTATCAATAGTAGTATATTCAAGCTAGCAGTCCAAACAAAACATAGTCCAACTCCTAGTATACTATTACCTCTTTCCCGAATCAGGTCATCCATTATCCTTTTTTAGTAGAGTTATCGTGTATAGCACACTTTGCATCATATCAGGCACATTTAACATGCTTTTGATGTACCTATGCGCAGTGTTTCTTATCTCCCACTCACTGCAGGTACCACGGCAGGTTCTGCTCAGCCTAGCAACGACTTGTGAGCGATGTCTCTGTGAGTAACAGCTCAGCTGTATAAACGTTTTTTTCACAGGTCATGTGATCAACAAGAGACTATCGTGTGTTATGTGTTTCCTTTATATAAAAAAAAAAATTAAAAAGAACAACCAAACCCCACACCTAGAATACATTCCAGGTGGGGGTGCAAAACCCCCTTAGAGTGCACCCTCCCTTTAAACTTCACTGTAACACTCACGTTTCTGAAGACAGGAACTCCGGTGTAAGTGGATACGCTGGACCTGTGTGGCAGATGACTCGGACTGTACTAGGGAGCGGAGTCTAAGGTGCTGCTGGTCTTCCCCAGAGCCCGCCGCAAAGCTGGATGGGCTTGGAGCTGCAGGCGACACCCAGTTCGCTACCCCTGGCATGGCTCAACCACACAGGCGGCTGAAGAGATGCGAGGCACAGGAGGGATGAGGCAACTCATAGTCGGGATAGCAGTAGGTCAGGGCAGGCGTCACAGTAGCGTAGTCGGGACATAGCAGGAGTTCAGTAGGCAGGCGGCTGAGGAGCAAGGTCAAGTCACAAGAGCAGGAGATCTGGTACATGGCAAGGAAATACAATGGAATGCTTTCTCTAGACCACAAGGTAACAAAGATCCGGCAGAGAACTGAGGAGGGTGGAGGAATTTATAAACAAGCCACAGGTGGTTACACTAATGAGCGTACTGGCCCTTTAAATCTTAAAGCTCCGGCGCACGCATGCCCTAAGGGACAGGGACACGCGCGCCAGAGCAGAGAGGTGGAGGCAGAGGCAGGAGAAACACCCGGAGAGTGACGGACTTTGGCTCGCATGCGGGCGCGTCCCGCAATGTGAATCCCAGTCCTGTCGGCAGCAGAAGGTAAGGGGACCACAGCCAACGTGTGAGGCAGGAGCGCATAGTGTAACATTCAATTTTATTGTGGATTATTTTAAAATCACAAACTAGTGAGGAAAACAAGTTGTTAAAAAAAAACAGCAGCTTTGCCACACTGAAAGTCTATTATGGCCCTGTGCCGGCAATGCTACAGGGCCACGTGGATAAGCATGCTGCTGTATTTAAAACTGTAAACACTCTGCCTCCCCTACATGTTTCGTGACACCAGTCACGTCATTAGGGGTATCTAAGGCATATGGCGCGCAGGCCTTACTATTAGAACTTATATAGACCATGGAGACCCCTCCTTCCGTCCGATACTACAATCATTTTCTCCTTTAAACATTGGTGAATCCATTCCTCCAATTGGCTCTAACAATCTAAGAGGTCAACGCTTACCTCATTAACACGTCGGTGCCGCATTTCGGTGTATTTCCTGTTTGTCTTGTCACCTGCGCTATTGTGATGCCGCGCTTCCTGGATCATCACCTGATCCCGGTAATGTGATTTAGTCCGTGACGTGCTGCAACGTGATTGGATGATGTTATCATGTGGCCTCTTTCACACACTATTGGCCAGATTAATCTATCAAAACAATTGTACGTCATCCAGCCTCACTCCTCCTACAACCTGCGCATGCGTGAGAACCTAAAAGAAAAAAGAACGAAGTTGCTACTTTTTCATTCTGATTGCTCCATTGGATTAAATGATATTAATAATACTGGATTATCACCATTATGATCTTACGTTTGTACATTACAAGTTATATATGCATATATTCAAATTATAATACACTTTGTATATGTATTTTGTTTATATGTCACTACAGTTATATCAATATAGCTTAGTTTAGAGAAACAAGATTATTTAGAATAATTGGTCACCAACTTCCTGTTACTTCCTCCCTTAGTACCTCAAATTAGAAATGATGTCCCACTTAGTGCCCCAACCCAGAAATTGTTCCTCACTTTAATACCTCATTTTAAAAAAATGCCCCTGTAATGACCTAATTTAGGTATAATACTCTACTTGTACACACTCGTGGCTCCTTAGTGTACCCACTTAGAAATGATATCCCCTTAGTGTCCTCACTGTCTTCTGATGCCCCCTGTGTCACAACCAAATTTTTTACTGTGGCGAAATAAGAACAAACAAAACTTATACTCCCCTAGGACTGTTTAATAGATGCTGTCCCCCCTCTCTTCTGCATAGTATGTAAGTAGGGACATAGTAAGGAGCTTTTCCCCAAACAGGCACATGAATGTCATATCATCATGCCTCCCAATGTGGCGACCCAGTTCCTGAAACCTACAAGAGTAAATGATGGAGAATATAGCTTCCACCATTTTATTCAACTGCATCTATGTACTATTCACCAGTGTCCACCAAGTGAACAGCTCACCCATTCCTGCTATCGCATGCCAGTGCACGGAAGTTGCCGATGTCGTCGCCGACCAAACTCTGGATACAACAAAAAAGAATTCCAGCACTTTTTGCTTGTGATCCAAAAGCCTTGTCTTTATTGAATGTATTCACACAGGATACAAACAGGAGATAAAACTTCT
The DNA here is from genome assembly GCF_029499605.1 of Hyla sarda. Taxonomy (NCBI): domain Eukaryota; kingdom Metazoa; phylum Chordata; class Amphibia; order Anura; family Hylidae; genus Hyla; species Hyla sarda. The sequence goes on from NC_079191.1 coordinate 65,014,436, forward strand.
GACGCGTTTCGCGCTGTTAGGGCTTACTCATAGAAAAATTATACAGAAACAAAGTTTTTTAAAATACTCCAGAAACCACATCCTACTTCCTGTGGCGTGGATTCTCTTACAATTGGGTTGCCACCCTTCAGACAGGTGAATGTTCCAACTGTTAACCCCTGCATTTCCAAACAGGCTGTCATGCACCAGTAACATTTCCTTTATGTCCAAAACAATCATTAGTTAATTTTTTTTTACTTGCAGCCATTGTTGGTTTGCAGAGTAACAGAAGGTTAACATAAATATGATGGATTCATTCATAAGCTATGTTTACCTTACAATTTTCAAGCAAAAAAAAAAAAAAAAACACAATCGGGGCGTGGCTTGGCTCGCCACGGATGAGCAGTGTGGTGTGAGAGCTCCCTGAGGGCCGTTAGCTAATCGGCACTGAAGCGGGGCATTGGCGGCAGACATAAGGGCAGGAGATGCAAAGGAAAGACCCCTGCAACTAAAGAAGCCGCCGGCGACATCGCAGCTTATTTCACGCTGCTGCAAAAGACCGAGAAAGACAAGCGGCTCACGGACCTTCGTGCGCGGCCGCCATCTCTGACAGCTTCTCTTCTGGTTCAGACGGGAGCTGCGACACTGACGGCTGCGAACAAGGCCGCGGCAACTCTGCAAGTCGGAGCGCTGAATACATCGCAGCTACTGAGACCGGACTCCAGCATCCTAGAGTCATTATCGCAGGTCAGAGAGGAGCCTGTTCTGCTTGCTGAGGGGAAGCAGCAGGGATCGGGATCCGGCCCCGGACACAGCACAGTGGCGCAGGGTGAGGCCTCCTCCCAGCCCTCTATCCACCTGCCTGGGAGTAGAGGCCCCCCTGCACTACAGAAAAAAAGGTATGGAGGCAAGAACCTCTGCTCCCCAGGCTGATACACCGATGGCTGTCTCACATGATCCCACCAGACAGAGAGAACGGGGGAAACAAAGGTCCCTGCATATTCAGACAGAGGGACATACATTAACCCCTGCAGAACCGCGGCGCATTGAGACTCCCCCGTTTGCTGGCACCCACACTCGGCCTGTGCTGAATATTGGAGAAGAGGGTATATAGATCTCCCTAGTAGAAGTCTCCACATCGCAATCTGCAGAAAAAAGATGTAGAGACGCTTCTGATGATACACACACTGCCTCCCCTGGGACTGAGAGACATGTTTCTTCCCCCTTGCTGGCTGACATTTGTACCACCTCCTCGCAACACAAGGTCCCTGGACCGCCAGCTCAAGATGTTACGGATTGGGCGGTCACTATGGACTCTGATAATGACACTGACCGGTCAGACTCTGCGGCAGATAGCGATACCCCTGATTACTGGGGTGCGAGTCCTCCGGCCCAAAAAACGTTGTTTAAGACACCCCGCAAACTACGTGCCTCATCTAGTACCACCGCAGGGCATTCCTCATCAGACCACTCCTGAACATACTCACCTAGAGAAAGATGACACCTTGCCGACGCCTGAGGCAGCTACCAACACTTTGAAAAATTTTCCAGAGCTCCAGGCATTGCTAGCTTTGCTCCCAACCAAACATGACATGCAGACACTTGCAACAGATCTTAAAGTGACCTTAAGCCTGTCAAGGAAGAGGTTTCTAAACTTTCCAATAGAGTAAAAGAGCTGGAGGACTTTCATACGTCTGTGTCTTCTCAACTCCATGCTTTGAATGAAAATGCCAAATCCTCCCTGCAACGTCATTCCGCCATGGTGGAGCATCTTGACGATTTAGACAACAGGAACAGGAGGAATAACATTAGAGTTAAAGGACTTGTTGAAACTGTCCTCCCCCAGAATATTAATGGGACACTGCAGCGGATCTTTAACAAAATATTACAAAAGCCATCTGACTCTTCGTTAGAACTAGATAGGGCGCATCGCCCCTTGAAAGCCAAAAATCCAGACCCTGCCAGACCAAGGGATGTGATATGTCGTGTACATCATTACACTGTCAAGGAAGAAATTATGAGAAAGGCGAGAACACTGAAACACCTGACTTACAATGGAGCTCAAATACACTTATTCCCGGACTTGTCCATCCGCACGTTGAGACTGAGAGCCACTCTTAAACCTCTCTTGTCGGTGCTACAGAATGCCCAAATAATATATAAGTGGGGCTTCCCCATCTCACTGACCACACGACATGGTCGCACAACTGCAACTCTCCGTACGCCAGAGGACCTCACAGCTTTTCTTGCCACTTTTAAACTACCCACTGTTTCTCTTCCTGAATGGACTGAAATGTTCCTGCCCAAGACATGGCCGAGAGCTCGACTTCCAGATCGCCAACAGCAACTGCAAGAAAGATCGAGACTACTGAGTTCGACGCGACACCTTCTCCAACCAAAAAGCAAGACATGAAACTGCCTGGACTGCGCTTGTATCTAGGATCACCGTTGCAGGACCCGCAGAGGACCTCGCAACCTTGTTAGCTGTGGAATGTCATCTTAAGTATATTACTTGCATCTCCTGTTTAGATGGCATTATCTGCATTGCACCATCCACGATGTAATTTTGGTGCTCTTGCCCTTCCACCACCTCCCATGCCCTTATTTAGGTTTAATCTCCTTTTGGGACTGGGACATTCTCCTTGCTAACAGTGCCCTACACACATGGCATTCCCGTGTAGTAACCAAGTTATCATAGTGATCTTGTTATACAGTGCTATAGGGAATCCTCATAGTTAGTTTACAGATTTGGCCCCACGCCAGATGTTGGAAATTACTTGTTTTAGTTCTTTTTTTTTGTGACATTGCTCTTGATGGCGCTGTCTACCTTTCTGGTTGTGCCTTTCACAGTGTCCCCCACTAGTGGATTGATAGATGTCAGGATCCGGGCTAGCGGCTGGTGATGACACTGGAGGTGGATCCCCTGTACCAGAGAGGCGATGACGCGGGCCGTACTGGGGAACCGGTTCTAAGCAGTTACTGGTGTTCACCAGAGCCCACCGCAAAGCAGGATGGACTTGCTGCGGCAGTAACTACCAGGTCGTGTTCCCCAGTAGTGACTCGACCTCTCTGGCAGCTGAGACTGGCGCGGTACACAAGGACTAGACAGAGGCGAGGTCAGATGTAGCAGAAGGTCAGGGCAGGCAGCGAGGTTCATAGTCAGGGGCAACAGCATAAGGTCTAGGTACACAGGCTTGGGACACAGTATAATGCTTTATCAGGGCACAAGGCAACAAGATCCGGCGAGGAGAGGAAGGGGAAGTGGGTTTTTATACATTAGGGCGTGATTGGACCAGGCACCAATTAGTGGTGCACTGGCCCTTTACATTTAAGCAAGTCGGCGCGCGCGCGCGCCCTAGGGAGCGGGACCGCGCGCGCCGGGAGGAAGCAGACGGGAGCGAGAGGTGAGAGAGACGGGGCGCAATCCGAGGGCGGACACGAGCCGTGCCTCGGATCGCATCCCCTCCGGGGACCAGAGAGCAGCGCTCGTGGTCAGCAATGCTGACCGGAGCGCTGCAGCCAGAGGAACGCCGTGAGCGCTCCGGGAAGGCAGCGGCACCCGGAGCGCTCGGTGTGACAGTACCCCCCCCCCCTTGGGTCTCCCCCTCTTCTTGGAGCCGAGGAATCTGTAGATGAGTTCTTTGTCTAGAATATTGTCCTCTGGCTCCCAAGACCTCTCCTCGGGGCCACAATTCTCCCAATCAACAAGAACATTTTTTTTTACCTCTGACAAACTTTGAAGCGAGAATCTCTTTAACCGAGAAGACGTCAGAGGAGCCCGAGACAGGAGCAGGAACGGTGACCTTGGGAGAAAAGCGGTTAAGAATGAGAGGCTTGAGGAGGGAAACATGAAAGGAGTTAGGAATACGAAGAGAAGGAGGAAGATGAAGCTTGTAAGAGACAGGGTTGATTTGACTTTTGACCCTGAATGGCCCGAGGTAACGTGGACCCAGCTTGTAGCTAGGGACACGGAACCGAATATATTTGGCAGAGAGCCACACATTGTCACCAGGGGCAAAGACAGGAGGAATTCTTCTCTTCTTGTCCGCGTGTTTCTTCATACGAGAGGAGGCCAGCGAGAGCGACCTCTGAGTCTCCTTCCAGATAGAGGAAAAGTCCCGGGTCAAATCATCTACGGCAGGGACTTCAGACGAAGTGGAGATAGGGAGGGGGGGAAGTGGGTGACGGCCGTACACCACAAAGAATGGAGACTTGGCGGATGACTCAGAGTCTTTGAAATTGTACGAAAATTCGTCCCAGGGTAACAGGTCAACCCAATCATCTTGGCGGGAGGAGACAAAATGTTGCAGATAGTCACCAAGGATTTGGCCAGGGAGAAGGCCAGGGAGAGGAACGAAATGGGCCATTTTGGAGAATCGATCAACGACCAACCAGATGACAGTGTTGCCATGGGATACAGTAAGGTCAGTGACGAAGTCCATCGCTATGTGTGACCAAGGCTGTTCGGGAACTGGCAGAGGAAGAAGAAGACCCACGGGTCTTTGGCGAGGAATTTTATCACGTGCGCAGACAGTACAGGAGCGTACAAAGTCGGTTACATCTTATTCAAGGGAAGGCCACCAATAGTGTCTGGCAATCAACTGAGTGGATTTTTTGACTCCAGCGTGACCTGCCAGGTGGGAGGAGTGACCCCATTTGAGAATCCGGAGGCGAAGACGTGGAGGGACAAAGGTTTTTCCTGGAGGAACTGGTGCCAGGGAAGCCGGAGCAGCAGAGATCAGACACTCAGGGGAAACGATGTGTTGAGGAGCGGTTTCTGCCTCCGTGGCATCAGTGGAACGAGAAAGGGTATCCGCCCTGACATTCTTGTCTGCAGGACGAAAATGTATCTGGAAATTAAAGCGAGTGAACAACAATGACCACCTGGCCTGGCGAGGATTTAAACGCTGGGCAGACTGCAGGTATGACAGATTTTTGTGGTCAGTGTAGATGGTGATCGGGTGGAGAGACCCTTCCAGGAGATACCTCCACTCCTCGAGTGCCATTTTAATGGCCAGCAATTCTCGGTCACCAATAGCGTAATTTTTTTTAGGAGGGGAAAATGTTTTAGAGAAAAAACCGCAGGTGACGTTTTTACCTTTAGCATTTTTCTGAAGAAGAACCGCTCCGGCTCCAACTGAAGAGGCATCCACCTCAAGGAAGAATGGCTTCAGAGGATCAGGCCTAGTCAAGACTGGTGCGCAGGCGAAGGTGGCCTTAAGGCGAGTAAAAGCTTCTTCTGCTTGGGAAGGTCAGGATCTCGGATTCGCATCTTTCTTGGTCAAGGCCACTATGGGGGCCACGATAGTGGAGAAGTGGGGGATAAACTGACGGTAGTAATTAGCGAATCCGAGGAAGCGCTGGATAGAGCGAAGTCCAGAGGGGCGTGGCCAATCCAAGACTGCAGAAAGCTTATCGGGGTCCATTTGAAGACCCTGTCCAGAGACCAGATATCCTAGGAAAGGAAGACAGGTACGTTCAAAGAGGCATTTCTCAATTTTGGCATAGAGATGGTTAACTCGGAGGCGCTGGAGCACTTGGCGAACATGGAGGCGGTGTTCCTCTAAGTTGGAGGAGAAGATTAGAATGTCATCGAGATAGACCACCACGCAGGTATACAACAAGTCCCGGAAGATCTCATTGACAAAGTCCTGGAAGACTGCGGGGGCGTTGCAAAGACCGAATGGCATGACCAGGTATTCAAAGTGACCATCTCTAGGGTTAAAAGCAGTTTACCACTCATCTCCTTCACGAATTCTGATGAGATTGTACGCGCCCCTGAGGTCAAGCTTGGTGCGGAGCCGGTCAAAGAGTTCCGAGATGAGTGGCAGAGGGTAGCGGTTCTTTATGGTGATCTTATTGAGCCCGCGGTAGTCAATACAAGGGCGTAGCGACCCATCCTTCTTGGCAACAAAGAAGAATCCTGCTCCAGCAGGAGAAGAAGACTTCCTGATGAAACCTTTTTCTAGATTCTCCTGAATATATTCCGTCATGGCCTCCGTTTCAGGAGCGGAGAGAGGGTAAATCCTTCCACGGGGCGGCGTGGTCCCAGGGAGCAAGTCAATAGGGCAGTCGTAGGGCCTATGTGGTGGTAGGACCTCTGCCTGTTTTTTGCAAAAGACGTCAGAAAAGTCTTGATAGCCCTTTGGAAGACCGAGCAAAGGAGAAGCAACAGAGACTTGGCTGGTGGGAAGCGACTGAAGGCAGCGAGAGTGGCAGGAAGAACCCCAGGATTTTATATCCCCCGTGGTCCAGTCGAGGGTAGGAGAATGCCGCTGGAGCCAGGGTAAGCCAAGGAGGATGTCTGAGGTGCAATTAGGCAGGACAAAGAACTCAATCCTTTCTTGATGGAGAACCCCCACGGTCATGCGTACGGGGACCGTGCGGTAACGCACGGTAGAATTCAGGTGTTCTCCGTTAACTGAGGAAATGTAGAAGGGCTTGACTAGACGGATAACAGGGATGTTAAACCGGTTAATGAAGGAGGCTTTTATGAAATTTCCAGTTGAACCAGAGTCCAAGAATGCCTCCACAGAGAAGGAGGCTTTATCAGCTGGAGAAATCCGCACTGGAATAGTCAAGCGTGGAGAGCAAGAATTTACACCCAGTGACGACTCTCCCACGATCACTAGGTGCGAGCGTTTCCCTGACGCTGAGGTCGAATGGGACAGTCCTTTAGGAAATGTTCAGAGCTCGCACAGTATAGGCATAAGTTCTCGTTCCTCCGGCGAGTCCTCTCTTGCTGGGTCAGGCGAGACCGGTCCACTTGCATGGCCTCTTCAGTGGGAGGCACAGTAACAGGTTGCAAAGGATGCTGGAAGAGAGGAGCCAGGCGCGGGTATTGCCTGGTGCGAACGAGATCTTTCTCCTGGCGGAGCTCCTGACGTCTCTCAATGTAGCGCACATCAATGCGGGTAGCCAGGTGGATTAGTTCAGTCAGGGAGGAGGGTATCTCTCGTGCGGCCAGACAATCCTTGATAAGGCTGGATAAACCTTTTTTAAAGGTCGCGCAGAGAGCTTCATTGTTCCATGCCAACTCAGCGGCCAAAGTCCGGAATTGTATAGCATATTCGCCCACGGTTGAGTCTCCTTGGACAAGGTTCAGTAAAGCAGTTTCTGTGGATGAGGCACGGGCAGGTTCCTCAAAAACACTGCAGACTTCAGAAAAGAAGGACTGGACTGAGGCAGTGGCAGGATCGTTGCGGTCCCAAAGCGGCGTGGCCCAGGCCAAGGCCTTCCCGGAAAGTAGACTGACGACGAACGCCACCTTAGACCGTTCAGTGGGGAATTGGTCAGACAACATCTCCAAGTGCAGGGAGCATTGAGACAGGAATCCCCGGCAATTTTTAGAGTCCCCGTCAAACTTGCTGGGACAAGGCAACAAGATCCGTCGAGGAGAGGAAGGGGAAGTGGGTTTTTATACATTAGGGCGTGATTGGACCAGGCACCAATTAGTGGTGCACTGGCCCTTTAAATTTAAGCAAGTCGGCGCGCGCGCGCCCTAGGGAGCGGGACCGCGTGTGCCGGGAGGAAGCAGACGGGAGCGAGAAGTGAGAGAGACGGGGCGCAATCCGAGGGCGGACACGAGCCGTGCCTCGGATCGCGTCCCCTCCGGGGACCAGAGAGCAGCGCTCGCGGTCAGCAATGCCAACCGGAGCGCTGCAGCCAGAGGAACGCCGTGAGCGCTCCGGGAAGGCAGCGGCACCCGGAGCGCTCGGCGTGACAATAGAGCTGGTCTTTATCCAGACCTTGGCCCCTATGGGCATTCTAGGACCCTTGCACCCATTCACTTATGGTGGCTATTTGTTTTTACACTAATCTTCTCCTTGTGTCTTCCTCCCACTTCTCTCCTCTTCCCTCTTTCGCTTACTAGGATCAAGCTTCATCTTGTCTCTACATCTTGCGGACTGGAGGCCTCGGACGCCTGCGGCACAACTGTTGAGTGGTACCCATATACACCTACTTACGATGGCAGCTAACATAAAATTTGTGTCCCTGAACGTTCAGGGCTTGAACACTCCTGAGAAGCGAGCACAGTTGCTTTATTCTCCTCACAAGCAAAGGGTGCATGTACTCGCTTTCCAGGAGACACATTTTAAGACTGATCACCTCCCTGCGATCCCCACTAAATACTATAATACATGGATACACAGAACCAACCCGGAATTGAGATCAAAAGGCATCTCCTTAGTCATACATAAATCACTTCCGGTCAAACTTGACTCGTCCCTAATAGATCCGTTAGCGCGGTTTGTCTTTGTCAACTGCGAGTTAGCTAATAGTACCTTTACCCTTGCCTCCATTTATGCACCTAACAAGGATCAGGTTCCCTTTTTGATTAAAACCCTATCTTCCCTCTCTACCTTTGCCAAAGGCCCGATTATCCTTAGTGGTGACTTTAACGTGCCCTTGTTTCCACACTTAGACACGTCCTCGGGCACTACAACTATATCCCACGCCAAGCTGAGAGCACTTAGGAAAACACTCTATACATTACAACTAAGCGACATGTGGAGGACATTTCACCCGCAGGAACAAGGCTTCCCATTTTTTTCCTCACCAAGACAATCATATAGCCGCCTGGATTATATTTTTTGCCCACACCACTTATTGCCCTCTATAACCTCAGTCAACATTGGCATAAAAACGCTCTCAGACCATGCCCCTGTGTTTTGTACGCTGGCGATTCCTTCCTTGTCGAAACCTCAATCTTCCTGGAGACTAAACGACTCCCTCCTGCGGGACGCGGTCTGTCTGCAAGACCTGAAAACCTCCATAGCTAATTTTAACTCAGATCACGCAACAGATGATTCGTCTCCAATGATCAAATGGGAAGCGTTAAAATGTGTCCTTAGAGGTGTTTTAATTAAACACGGTGCCAGACTGAAGAAGGAATCGTCAACGAACTTAATTAATCTCCAACAAAAGTTACACTCCTTAGAAACCCAGCACAAACACTCTCAACAAGAATCAGTATTGAGGGAACTTATTAGAGTCAGAGGGGAACTTCTATCACTCTCATCTGCTCAACACCAGTACTACAGACAGCTTACTGGACGTCTATTTTATGAATGGGGCAACAAAGCAGGGAAACTCCTGGCTAGAGCTCTAAAAGAGAAAAAATTCTCTGTTTATTTCGTCCATCAAACCTGCCAAGGGCCCCCAATGTTACCTAACCCCTGACATCTTAGAAGCCTTCCGTCAGTACTATATGACCCTATACAATCTGCCACCTCCTGCACAACTTCCTCGAATGCGGCGCCCCTCACATTATCTCAATATCTCGAGGACACGGCCCTGCCACGTCTTTCCTCCCAGACAATACAGGACCTGGAAGCCCCATTCGCCCCTGTGGAATTGGAGGCTGCAATTTAATCTTTGCCCTCCGGAAAGAGTCCCGGGCCGGACGGCTATACAGCAAAGTTTTATAAAACGATGCTTCCGGACCTCTCTCCAGTCATTATCGTGGCTTTCAATTACATATCGGTATCAGCTCCCCCTTCATCCTCTTTCCTACAGGCATACATAACGGTTATCCCCAAAGTAAATAAGGATCCCTTATTGTGCCCCAGCTATCGACCGATTTCCTTAATAAAGACAGACGCCAAATGATTTGATAAATTGATAGTTAACAGATTAGCGGCGCACATGCAGGCTCTAATCCACCCGGATCAGGTGGGTTTTGTGAGGGGCAGAGAAGCGAGAGATAACACCCTTCACATGTTCTCGGCTATCCACTATGCCTGCAAACACAATACCCCACTTTTTCTCCTCTCCTTGGATGCTGAAAAAGCCTTCGACCGGGTGGATTGGAGCTTCATGTCCGCTACGCTATCTCAGATAGGAATTGGTGATACTATGTTGTTCCGGATACTGGCCCTATACTCACGACCCCAAGCCCAAGTTAGGATAAATGGTCCTCTGCCACGGCCTTTTGTCATATGTAATGGAACGCGCCAGGGCTGCCCCCTCTCTCCACTGCTCTATGTATTATGCATGGAACACCTCCTGACCGACATACGCCATAATCCAGACATCAGAGGTCTCAGCCTGGCGTCGCGCCATTATAAGTGCTCGGCTTTTGCAGACGACCTCTTGTTATACCTCTCTGAACCGTTGATTTCTCTCCCCTCCCTTCTTTCCACTATCAAACGCTTCTCGCTATTCAGCAATTACAAATTAAACCAGACAAAATGCAAAGCTCTGAACCTGACCCTGCCCACATCAATACTAGACAGATTGAAATCCATGTACCCTTTTAGATGGCAAACTTCCTCACTCACTTACCTAGGGATAAAGGTGCCGGCCAACCTTGCGGACACATACAAGCTTAACTCCCCCCCCCCCCCCCTACTAGCTTCCCTGCGGAAAGATCTGTCGAGATCGGAAAGGAAGGACTTCTCCTGGTTGGGTAGAAAAAATATCATGGAGATAAATGTCCTTCCCCGACTATTATATCTATTTTCTGGCATACCTATCCATCTGCCCAGAGCTTTCTTCAGGGAACTGTCCACATTGCAATCTGACTTTATATCGGCATGCAAAAACTCGAGTTTGGCCAAACATGTACTCATAAGGCAAAAATGTGATGGGGGACTAGAGCTCCCAGATTATCTTTGCTACTATTTAGCATCTATATTGACCAGAGTACTAGACTGCTGTCACCAAAGTACAGGGAAACAATGGGTTGCAATGGAGGGTCGGACGATCGGAACTGAGCTGGAGGCTTTCCTCTGGTGCCCCAATCTTCCACTCTCTAACACAAACATGTCTACTCTCCTCCCAGTATTATTCTCCATCTGCCGAGCGCGTAAACTGTATCTGCCTAAATGTAAGGTGGTTCCGCCCAATGGACCCTTGATACCTCTCTTCCATAACCCCGCCTCCCCACTGACTGCGTCGACGCAACGTTTTCTAGTCTTTGTTTACAATGAAGGGACCACCTTCCATGACTTGTGTACCCATTCAACTCTCATGCCCCTACAGGACATAATGACTGGTGAGACCCCTTCTCTTACTCACATCTTCCAGTACAATCAGTCATGACACTTCTACAGCGCTATGAAACTCAAACTGAACCTAGACCGCCCACTCACGGATTTTGAGCAGTTATGTGTCTCTGCTCGCCCAATAGACCACTCAATTAGCATCCTATATGCCCTGCTTTTAGAAAAATCGACCACGCTGCCTCTCCCCTTTACGAAGGGTTGGGAAAATTATGTTGGCAACCCTATTCCGGAAGCAGACTGGCGTAAAGCTATGGTGAATTGCCATAAAACTTCTCTATCCTGTAAAGCCCAGGAAACCAACTATAAGATCTTGACGCGCTGGTATAGAGTCCCTGCCCAATTGGCAGTCTTTTATCTGGGGGTTTTGGACAAATGCTGGAGGTGTGACATGGACAAAGGCTCTATGTTGCACATATGGTTAACATGCCCTTCTTTGTCCTCTTCTGGGACAAGGTACTAGACATCATCTCACGTGTCACATCAGTACAGCTTGCCGCGACTCCCGAGGTAACACTTCTGTCTATTCTCCCTCCATCCACGCCCAAACATGCCTCAAAACTTATTACCCACTTGCTACTAGCAGCTCGTACGATCATACCCAGACTTTGGAAATCAAACATACCCCTCACTATTACCTCCTGGTTGCAGGAAATATCCCGAATTCATAGGATGGAATAACTCACCGCTGACATATATAATCGGATATATGGCTCTCCTCCCCAGAATTCAAATCTATACACCTGTCACCTTAGCTGTAGTTAATGATCATTCGGCCCTCACCTCACAGTACAGACCTTACAGTACCACTGATCGACTACTTAACCCTGAGACTTCTTCCTGTGCTCTCAGTCGTGCCTGCATAGAAGAAGCGGAGACCGGAGGATCTTCCAGTTCGAGAGGTACATTCTCCTCTCCTCTTATTTACTGATCTGTCCTATCTACCTTTGTCTCTCTTTCTCCATTCTTTCCACTCTCTACCCCCCCCCTTCTATTTCTCCTCTGCTCCTGTCCCTGGTCTATCCTTTATCTCCCCTCCCTTCTCTCCTATTTTTGTTAGTCGTTTCTCATCACACAACCCTAGTGTTAGCAGAGACCATCCATGTGGCGTGTTGTGTTTCTGGTTTCTAGTTACCTTCTATGTTTGCGGGACTTAGAGTCTGGCTTAACGACACACATTCCCTATCACAGTGCAATGCACAATGCCCTGCCACTTTATGTGGGTGATTATTGCACCCCCGGTCTCTTGTCAGATCTCTCCCATGACCTGTGTATTTCCTGAGCAGACCTGGATCACTCTGGGTAATTTCCTAGGTTCCCTTATGCAGACTCGTAGTCTAAAGAACGCCAAGATACGTGATTTTATATTGTATTTTGTGACAATTGCTTATTGATTTCTTGTCTTCTGACTTTGGATTCTGACCATGTTGACGCCTTCACCTATTATTTTCCTCAACACGGGATCCCCCTCCAGCACTGGGATGTACTTCTCTATGATTTTCTTAATCGCCTTAAACTGGGTAGTGTACGCAGCTACAAATTTGGGTTTGTGGCATTTGTTCTTATTTTTCTTTTTATGTTTATTACTCATGGGTTTTGTTAGTTCCACCATGTTCACATTATCTATTTGGGATTTAGCCTTATCGATAATCTCTTCTTCGTACCCCCTTTCCCTTAAATTTTTTTTTTACTTGTATGCTTCTACCTCAAAGGTACTATCTCGCGAACAATTTATTTTTAATCGACACATTTTCCCATATGGGAAATTGTAAACAACGTGTCTGGGGTGGCACGAAGAAGCTTTTAGTATAGAATTAGTTGCTGTTTCTTTTCTGAATGGGGAGATGATTACTTCATCATTGACTATAGAAATGTTAATGTCCAGAAAGTTTAGGGTATTTCTGTAGTGATGCGATGTAAACCTGAGGTTGAGGTCATTCAAATCAATATACTCAGTAAATGCCTCAAACTCCTGCTCTGTACCCCTCCACACAATCAAGAGATCGTCTATAAAATGTCCCACCCATTGTATATGTTTGTAAAAAGGGTTGGATGATGAAAAAATATACTGAATCTCCCAGTTGATCATAAAAATGTTTGCCCCTGGTCTGAAGGTAATATTCCCCATCAAACATAAAAAAATTGTGATGTAACAAAAATCAATGGACAAGATGAGCAATTCCTTCAGACCAGGGGAGTAATTACTGTATTGATAAAGCATTTGGGAGAGAGCAAACAGACCTTGCTCCCATGGAATGGAGGGGTACAGAGCTATGACATCATATGTTACCCACAGAAAATTCTTATGTCACTTCATATTTTCCAACGTACCAATAATGTGTTTTGTATCTCGAATGTATGTGGGGGTGACCCGAGCGAGTGGTTGCTGAAAGTGATCTACCCACCCAATGCTACACCTCACAAGTATTTTGTTTTTTATTTCACTTGCCATACTGTTGTGGGGTTAGAGGCAAGCTTCCGATACGTGTCGCTATCAAGTAGCATTTCTTTGTTTAGTTTGCCATATAACCCAATATCTAGCACTACTATATTCCCCCTCTTGTCCGCACTGTGTACTACAATATGGCAATTGGACTTCAATTCGTGCAATGCTTTACTTTCTGCTTTATTAAGATTATCACACTACATATTAACAGGTAACCGTTTGCGCTGTTCTACCAAATCTCACTCGACCAATTCCTGGAATCTATCCAGCTCCCTCGAACGGGAGGCCACAGGATAGAACCCAGGATAGGTCGAGCGAACTCCCACCTCCTGGTCACAGATATCCGCATTATTGTTTTGCAAACTTCTTCAAATAAGTAAATTGTTCTGGTCCACAAAATCAGTACACATCATGGGGACACAATCCCCAGTACCCAGATATTCACTTGGATTGTCTTCTTTCTGTCACTCAAAAAAATGTCTCTGTAAAGTAATATTGCAGGCAAATCTATTAATGTCCAGGGAGCGCTGTAACAGGGAAGGTATTATGGGAAAGTATATACATGATATATATATATATATATATATATATATATATATATATATATATATATCATGTATATACTTTCCCATAATATCTTCCCTGCATAACTGAGTTAAAAACTAAATAAGGAAATATTAGTAATGATCCACAGATTATCCTCTCTAGTATTGCCGAACATTTTGAGGGAACATATTCCTCTGGAGTATCCTGCTCTAAGACCGAGGTTCAGTCATATTTAGAGCAGATATTTCTCCCAGCAATACCGGAAGAGGATAGAATAGAACGTGATGCTCCACTATCATTAAGTTAGCTGGTGCTCTAGAATCAGTTAGAGGGAACTCTTCTCCTGGCATGGATGGATTCCCATATGAAGTACACCGGAGATACAAGGAACATCATATTCCCTGTCTTTTTAGAGAACTGACAGATGCATTGGAAAATGGTGCTCTCCCAAAATCAGTGCTCCAAACTAAAATAATACTTATCTTGAAACCGGACAAAAACCCCTGGAAAATCGAGTCCTACAGAACGATTTCCCTTCTAAACACTGATAATAAAATGTACGCTAGGCTGCTAGCAAATAGGCTTAAAAAAATAATCAGTAAAATAATCCATAAACATCAGAATGGGTTTATCCCAGAACGTATGGGTTAATTTAATCTTAGGAGACTATATACAAACCTGCAAATAACCGGCAAAGGCATTCGACAGGGTAGAGTGGGAATATTTGTGGGGGACAGTGAGAGCGTTTGGCATAGATGAGGAGTTTATAAAAATGGTGAAAATACTGTATAAAAACGCAGAAGCAAGTGTGGAGGTGAATGGAGACTCCTGAAGATGGTTCTCTCTTTCTCGGGGGAGCAGACAGGGTTGCCCATTGTCCCCTCTTTTGTTCGCCCTGTTTATTGAACCCCTAGCAACCCAGATAACAGATGACCCAAAGATAGAAGGTTTTGGAGTGGAGGGTGAAAGGGATAAAATATCTTTATATGCGGATGACATTCAGCTCTATCTTAAAGACCCTAATATTTTGTTGCCCTTGGTTATGGAAAAAATTTTAATATTTGGATTGATCATAAACTGGGAAAAATCTATTTTGATGCTGTTAGGACCAGGTATAGAACTGGATAATTCTGTAGTATAAATTTTAAAAGAGAACGAAAAATGTAAGTACCTGGGGATACAGATATCGAGGAGGGTACAGGAGTTCCTTCAACTAAATACTTTCCCTGTGATAAGGAAATTGGAAAAGAAGGCTATAGCCTGGAATAACCAATCTCCAAGTCAGATAAAATAGTTCTTATAAAACACATAATAGTTCCAAAATTGTTATTTTTGTTTTGTGGGACCCCCGTATGGTTTGAAGACCAAATATTTAAGCAAATTATTGCAATTTTTAACTCCTTAATCTGGGGGAGGAAGCATACCAGAATAAAGGTGGAATACCTTTGTGTACATAAGGACTAAGTTGGAATATCATTCCCCGACATAAAAAATTATGTTTTAGCCACTCAACTAGCTTGGCTTATTTATTGGTGGAATGATGGATTGTTGAGGTACGTATTCGAAGGCCTCCAAGAGAAGTATAAAAACATATTCGAGATTTTGGAATCTGGAATAATGGAAGGGTGGGAGTATAGGAAAAAGCCAGCGGTGGATTGCTTGATCAAAACCTGGGTAAGGCTTAAAAAGATTAAGGGCGTCCACTATAGTTTAGAAATATCTACGATATTGCATAATAAAAAGAAAGGGGAATTTCATAAATTAGGATCATTAAAATACATAAAGGAGAAGGGATTTAGGAAAATGTCTGATTTGATAAAAGAGGCTAAGCTTATTAAATGGGAAGATTTGAAAGAAAAATACGATTTAGAAGAAAAAGTCTGATATGAATACGCTAAAATTAGATATGCATTTTTGTCCACCAGAGATAAAGAGATCTTTAGGGTAGAGAATCTTTGTGGTCTAGTAGAAAAAATTGTTAATAACAAAATAGGAATGAAAAAAATAACAGCAAATCCAAATAAACATTTGGTAGTAAAGACAACAGAAAAGATTAAATATAAGAGTAAAGAAAAGTAGAATAGAGATCTAGGGGAGATCGGAGAAGAGGACTTGGGGAGGATATATAGGAAAGTGCTCAATTAATAGTAACCACAGGTTAACGCAAGTATGGATCCTACAAAGAATCTATTATTGCCCTAAGATACTACACAAAATGGGGAAACACTGGACTCTAGTTGTCCAAGATGTGGTAAGCAGGGGGCTGATTTATACCATATGTGGTGTGGGTGAACTGAAATTAGAAAATATTGGAATGATGTATACATGGAAATGGGTAGGAGGATGGGAAGGGAGATTAAGATATGCCCAAAGATGGCTATCTTGGGAGGAGAGGAAGAAAATCAAGATAAAAGAAAAGATAGCAGATACAAGATAACTAGGTATCTCTTTTACGCTAGATTGCTGTTAGCAAAAAGTTGGATATCCCCTAGGCCCCTGGATGTTAGAGCTTGGTCTGAAATAACCATGTATTATGAAAAATTTTCAGCCGGAAAGGGAAAATAGAAGAGGTGTAGTACTTTAATTTTAATTTGGAGTTTTTTTTCCCCCTCTTCTTTATAAGAAAAGAATGTAAAAAAAAAAAAAAAAAAAAAACATGTACCAGAAATTAACACAATGGCCCTCATTTCCTATTGCAAACCCGACATGTTTTGTCGGGTTGTGCACCAGATTCTGTCGCATTGCGCCAGAAATTGTGTCTGTGCCAGATTTTGCGCCAGAATTGAAAAAATACCTGACTAACTCTCCATTTTGCTAAGAAAACCTGAAAAAGGGGCGTGACCGCCTGAAAAGGGGGGGGGGGGGGGGGTGGTTTCCGAAAAGGGGTTTGTTCCCGACATTTTCACAAAAACCCAACATATTTACTAAGGTTTCCACATAAAATGTGGTGGATTTGAGCTGAGGAAAACCAGACAGATGAAAGCATGTGTACAAAAAAGCAAAGTGTAGGGAAAGTGGAAAATGTAGGGAAACCTTAGTAAATACCGTGGAAAATAAATTGTAGGGAATTAAAACCCACAAAGAAACCTACACTCCACTCTTAGTACATAAGGGTCAATGTCGGTAAACATTAACCCCTTAAGGACTCAGCCCATTTGAACCTTAACCCCTTAAGGACCAGGCCATTTTACACCTTAAGGACCAGAGCGTTTTTTGCAATTCTGACCACTGTCACTTTAAACATTAATAACTCTGGAATGCGTTTAGTTATCATTCTGATTCTGAGACTGTTTTTTCGTGACATATTCTACTTTAACTTAGTGGTAAAATTTTATGGTAACTTGCATCCTTTCTTGGTGAAAAATCCCAAAATTTGATGAAAAAAATGAAAATTTAGCATTTTTCTAACTTTGAAGCTCTCTGCATGTAAGGAAAATGGATATTCAAAATAAAACATTTTTGGGTTCACATATACAATATGTCTACTTTATGTTTGCATCATAAAATTTATGAGTTTTTACTTTTGGAAGACACCAGAGGGCTTCAAAGTTCAGCAGCAATTTGGAAATTTTTCACAAAATTTTCAAACTCGCTATTTTTCATGGACCAGTTCAGGTTTGAAGTGTATTTGAAGGGTCTTCATATTAGAAATACCCCATAAATAACCCCATTATAAAAACTACACCCCCCAAAGTATTCAAAATGACATTCAATAAGTGTATTAACCCTTTAGGTGTTTCACAGGAATAGCAGAAAAGTGAAGGAGAAAATTCACAATCTTCATTTTTTACACTCGCATGTTCTTGTAGACCCAATTTTTTAATTTTTGCAAGGGGTAAAAAGGAGAAAATTTTTACTTGTATTTGAAACCCAATTTCTCTCGAGTAAGCACATACCTCATATGTCTATGTTAATTGTTCGGCGGGCGCAGTAGAGGGCTCAGAAGGGAAGGAGCGACAAATGGTTTTTGGGGGGCATGTCACCTTTAGGAAGCCCCTATGGTGCCAGGACAGCAAAAAAAAAAACACATGGCATACCATTTTGGAAACTAGACCCCTTAGGGAACGTAACAAGGGGTAAAGTGAACCTTAATACCCCACAGGTGATTCACGACTTTTGCATATGTTAAAAAAAAAAAAATGTTTTACCTAAAATGCTTGGTTTCCCAAAAATGTTACATTTTTAAAAAGGATAATAGCAGAAAATACCCCCAAAATTTGAAGCCCAATTTCTCTCGATTCAGAAAACGTCCCATATGGGGGTGAAAAGTGCTCTGCTGACGCACTACAGGTCTCAGAAGAGAAGGAGTCACATTTGGCTTTTTGAAAGCAAATTTTGCTCTGGGGGCATGCCGCATTTAGGAAGCCCCTATGGTGCCAGAACAGCAAAAAAAAAAACACACATGGCATACCATTTTGGAAACTAGACCCCTCGTGGAACGTAACAAGGGGTAATGTGAACCTTAATACCCTACAGGTGTTTCACGACTTTTGCATATGTAAAAAAAACATTTTTTTTTACCTAAAATGCTTGGTTTCCCAAAATTTTTACATTTTTTAAAAGGGTGATAGCAGAAAATAGCCCCATAATTTGTAATACAATTTCTCCCGAGTACGGCGATACCCCATGTGTGACCCTAAACTGTTGCCTTGAAATACGACAGGGCTCCAAAGTGAAAGCGCCATGCGCATTTGAGGCCTAAATTAGGGACTTGCATAGGGGTGGACATAGGGGTATTCTATGCCAGTGATTCCTAAACAGGGTGCCTCCAGCTGTTGTAAAAGTCCCAGCATGCCTGGACAGTCAGTGGCTGTCTGGTAATACTGGGAGTAGTTGTTTTGCAACAGCTGGTGGCTCCGTTTTAGAAACAGTGGCGTACCAGACGTTTTTCATTTTTATTGGGGAGGGGAGGGGGGCTGTGTAGGGGTATGTGTATATGTAGTGTTTTTTACTTTTTATTTTGTGTTAGTGTAGTGTTTTTAGGGTACAGTCGCACGGGCGGGGGTTCACAGTAGTTTCTCGCTGGCAGTTTGAGCAGCGGCAGAAAATTTGCCGCAGCTCAAACTATAGTATACTTACTGTAATCCTCCGCTCCTGTGAGTGTACCCTGTACGTTCACATTGGGGGGGGGGGGGGAACATCCAGCTGTTGCAAAACTACAACTCCCAGCATGTAGGGTCTATAAGTGCATGCTGGGAGTTGTAGTTTTGCAACAGCTGGAGGCTCCGTTTTGGAAACGGTGGCGTACCAGACGTTTTTCATTTTTATTGGGGAGGGGGGCTGTGTAGGGGTATGTGTATATGTAGTGTTTTTTACTTTTTATTTTATTTTGTGTTAGTGTAGTGTTTTTAGGGTACAGTCGCATGGGCGGGGGGGTTCACAGTAGTTTCTCGCTGGCAGTTTGAGCTGCAGCAGAAAATTTGCTGCAGCTCAAACTTGCAGCCGGATACTTACTGTAATCCTCCGCCCATGTGAGTGTACCCTGTACATTCACATGGGGGGGACGGGGACAGGGACATCCAGCTGTTGCAAAACTACAACTCCCAGCATGTACGGTCTATCAGTGCATGCTGGGAGTTGTAGTTTTGCAACAGCTGGAGGCACACTAGTTGTGAAACACCGAGTTTGGCAACAAAAGTGTTTTGCAACCAGTGTGCCTTCAGCTGTTGCAAAAGCTACAACCCCCAGCATGTACGGACAGCGGAAGGGCATGCTGGGTGTTGTAGTTATGCAACAGCGGGAGGCATACTACTTTGGCTGGGGATGCTGGGGATTGTAGTTATGCAACAGCTGGAGACACACTGGTTTGCTACTTAACTCAGTGTGCCTTCAGCTGTTGCAAAACTACAACTCTCAGCAGTCACCGACAGCCAACGGGCATGCTGGGAGTTGTAGTTATGCAACCAGCAGATGCACCACTACAACTCCCAGCATGCACTTTAGATGTTTGTGCAAGCTGGGAGTTGTAGTTACACAACAGCTGAAGGTACACTTTTCCATAGAAAGAATGTGCCTCCAGCTGTTGCAAAACCATAAGTCCCAGCATGCCCATAAGTGCATGCTGGGAGTTGTGGTGGTCTGCCTCCTCCTGTT
The DNA here is from genome assembly GCF_029499605.1 of Hyla sarda. Taxonomy (NCBI): domain Eukaryota; kingdom Metazoa; phylum Chordata; class Amphibia; order Anura; family Hylidae; genus Hyla; species Hyla sarda. The sequence goes on from NC_079191.1 coordinate 65,034,506, forward strand.
GCATAACTACAGCTCCCAGCATGCCCTTTTTGCATGCTGGGAGCTGTTGCTAAGCAACAGCAGGAGGCTGTCACTCACCTCCTGCTGCTGCTTGATCGACGCTGCAGGTCAGTCCCGCCGCCGCCGCCGTTGTCGCTCCTGGGGCCCCGATCCCAACATTAACGCCGGGGATCCGGGTCCCCAGCACCAGGGGTGCACGTCCCACACCCGCTCACGCCCTCCGGAAGAGGGGCGGAGCGGGTGCGGGAGTGACACCCGCAGCAGGCGCCCTGATTGGTCGGCCGGGAATCCGGCCGACGAATCAGGGCGATCGGGAGGTGGCACCAGTGCCACCTCACCCCTGCAGGCTCTGGCTGTTCGGGGCCGTCTCTGACCGTCACTGGAGACCCGATTGACCCGGAATCGCTGAGATCGCTGGACTGAATTGTCCAGCGATCTGCGGCCATCGCCGACATGGGGGGGCATAATGACCCCCCTGGGCGATATGCCGCGATGCCTGCTGAACGATTTCAGCAGGCATCGGGCACCGGCTCCCCTCCGGCTAGCGGCGGGGGGCCGGGAATGGACAGGACGTACTCCTACGTCCTCGGTCCTTAAGGACTCGGAAACGGGGGCGTAGTAGTACGTCCATTGTCCTTAAGGGGTTAAGGACTCAGACAATTTTATTTTTACGTTTTCGTAAAATCATAACTCTTTTATATTTTCATCCACAGACTAGTATGAGGGCTTGTTTTTTGCACGACCAGTTGTCCGTTGTAATGCCATCACTCACTTTATAATAAAATGTACTGTGCAACCCAAAAAATACTATTTGTGTGGGGAAATTAAAAAGAAAACCGCAATTTTGCTAATTTTTGAAGGTTTTGTTTTCACGCCGTACAATTTATGGTAAAAATGACATGTGTTTTTTATTCTCTGGGTCAATACAATTAAAATGATACCCATGATTATACACTTTTCTATTACTGTTGCGCTTAAAAAAAAATCTCAAACTTTTTAACAAAATTAGGGCTCATTTTTTGCGCCGTGATATTTACTTTTTATTAACACCATATTTGCTTATACAAAAATGTTATTACATTTTTTATGAATTTTTTGGGGAATAAAATGTTATAAAAAAAAGCAGCTATTTTTGACTTTAAAAAAAAAAATTTTTTACGTTCACGCTTTTCACCGTACGGGATCATTTACATTTTATTTTAATAGTTCGGATATTTACGCACGTGGCGATACTAAATATGTATATACAATTATTTTTTAATACTTTTTGGGGGTAAAATAGGGAAAATGGGACAATTAACTTTCATAGGGAGAGGGGTTTTTCATATTTTTTTACTTTTTTTTTGTTTACTTTTTTTACTTTTATTTTTACACTTAAATAGTCCCCATAGAGGACTATTTAAAGCAATCACTCGATTGCTAATCCTGTTCAGTGCTATGTATAGGACACAGCACTGATCAGGGTTATCGGTCATCTTCTGCTCTGGTCTGCGGGAAGGCAGATCAGAGCAGAAGACTCCCGGAAGACAGCAGAGGCAGGTGAGGGGACCTCCCTCTGCCATGCAGGATGATCGGATCACCGCGGCAGTGCTGCGGGCAATCCGATCATCCTGTTAAGTGACCGCGATGCTGCAGATGCCGTGATCGGTATTGATCACGGCATCTGAGGGGTTAATGGTGGACATGCGTGGGATCGCGTGTGTCCGCCATTACCGGCGGGTCCCTGGCTGCGATCCACAGCCGGAACCTGCCGCGCATGATGCCGGCATCGCTCCGATGCCCGCGGTTAGGCTCAGGACGTAAATGTACGTCCTGGTACATTAAGTACCACGTCACCAGGACGTACATTTACGTCCTGCGTCGTTAAGGGGTTAAAAGGATTTGGAAGGTGGGACAAATTGCCTCCAGGATCCAAGGAAGACGCACCAAAAGGGGACTCCTTGGTTTGTCATGGCCCTCTCTGCCCAACTGGTAGGGTGCCTCAAAATATGAACAGATTATGGTGTATAAATAAAGTTTAGAATTGTTATTATAATGGCTTTCTGATCTGTGATGTTTTCTTTTACTAGTTTCATGAGGTTTTTTCAGGTGCAATGTGATTAGTGATCAGTATTAGTAAAAGATGGGACCCTCCACGATTTCCCAAATGGCACCCCAGCTCTGCTCCTTAATCCCTTAAGGACACATGACGTACTGGAACGTCATGTGTCCGCTCCCGATCTATAACGTGTGGCCACGGCGTGGCCCCGCGTCATAGCGGGTTGGGCCCGGCCTCTAACAACGGCCTGGACCTGTGGCTAATAGCGCGCGGCATTGATCGCTGTGCCGCGCGCTATTAACCCTTTAGACGCGGCGTTCAAAGTTGAACGCCGCGTCTAAAGTGAAACTGAAACCATGCTGGTTAGCTCAGTGGGCTGTTCGGGATAGCCGCGGCGAAATCGCGGCATCCTGAACAGCTTACAGGACAGCAGCAGGGTCCCTACCTGCCTCCTCGCTGTCCGATCGCCGAATGACTGCTCAGTGCCTGAAATCCAGGCATGAGCAGTCAAGCGGCAGAATCATCGATCACTGGTTTCTTATGAGAAACCAGTGATCAATGTGAAAGATCAGTGTGTGCAGTGTTATAGGTCCCTATGGGAGCTATAACACTGCAAAAAAAAAAGGGGAAAAAAAAGTGAATAAATATCATTTAACCCCTTCCCTATTAAAAGGTTGAATCCCCCCCCCCTTTTCCCATAAAAAAAAACCACAGTGTAAATAAAAATAAACATATATGATATCGCCGTGTGCGGAAATGTCCGAATTATAAAAATATTTCATTAATTAAACCACACGGTCAATGGTGTGCGCGCAAAAAAATTCCAAAGTCCAAAATAGTGCATTTTTGGTCACTTTTTATATCATAAAAAAATGAATAAAAGTCCTATCAATGCAAAAATGGTACCGTTAAAAACTTCAGATCACGGTGCAAAAAATGAGCCCTCATACCGCCCCATACACGGAAAAATAAAAAAGTTATAGGGGTTAGAAATGACAATTTTAAACATATTAATTTTCCTGCATGAAGTTATGATTTTTTTCCAGAAGTCCGACAACGACGGCATCATGCAGGAGTTTGCAGGTGGTTGCAGAGGTCGGACCCCCTAAGATCTGATACTTATCCCCAATCCTTCGGATAGGGGATACATTTGTATATCCAGGAGTATTCCTTTAAATACATTGTGGTATGGGGTGCAATGCAGGGCAGATGGAATTATCCTAGGGGCAGATGGCATTAACCCCTTGTATCCGTGATGCCAGGGCATGGTTTATCCTCAATACCACATGAAGGTATACCACTGGATGCTGGGCTAGGCACAGGGGCAATAATGACTCTGATGCCAATTTAGCTTTACTGGGTGACAGATGGTACAGTTTATGTTGTTGTTAGTGTAGCCAGGCCCACGGAGGTGACCAGTGACTTCAGAGACCTTAAGGGCCTTAAGAACTTGCAGTGGTTTTGGACAATTTAGTGCAGGCCACGTTGACTTGACAATAGATGACAGTGACTGACTTGACTTGACTGGAGACAGACTAAGCTGTGACTTTATCTTACTTGTAGACTTGTAGCTTGTGGCTGCAGACTTGACTTGAGGCTCCTATGACTCCAGACTCTTAGGCTCAACTGCACCTCAGCAAAGACTCAAGAAATAATAGAGAAGAGACTCCTCCCAGGGCTTTTATGGGGGAGACTCTGGTGGGGTCCCATTGGTAACCCTTAAGTCACCTGGTCACTGATACCTGCTGGGTAACAATCACATGACAACTTACATGACAACTGATCACATGTTAACCTTTCTTAAAGAAAGGTTACAAAATTCGTATATACATAACATAGGGGATAATATACAATTACAGTAGAACAGATTCAGGTGGGGGCCCAGGGGACACTGCAGGGAGGCTACCTGACAGGGCAGCAAGGGTACGGCGTAACAACTTTCATACTGGGCCACCGCAACTTGGCTTGTTTTATTACCATGACTCTCACATAACCTCAAGGTTGCTGTCACGATTCGGCTAGCTGGATGTGGATCCTCTGTGTCAGCGAGGGACTGGCGTGGACCGTGCCGGTGGACCGGTTCTAAGAGGCTACTGGTGTTCACCAGAGCCCGCCGCAAAGCGGGATGGTCTTGCTGCGGCAGTAGCAACCAGGTCTGATCCACTAGCAACGGCTCAACCTCGCTGACTGCTGAGAAGGCGTGGGACAGAAGGACTAGGCAGAGGCAAGGTCAGACGTAGCAGAAGGTCGGGGCAGGCGGCAAGGTTCGTAGTCAATATGGAAAGCAGGAGATCTGGTAACACAGGCTTTGGACAACACTAAACGCTTTCACTGGCACAAGGCAACAAGATCCGGCAAGGAAGTGCAGGGGAAGTGAGGTGATATAGCCAGGGAGCAGGTGGAAGCTAATTAGGCTAATTGGACCAGGCACCAATCATTGGTGCACTGGCCCTTTAAGTCTAAGAGAGCTGGCGCGCGCCCTAGAGAGCGGAGCCGCGCGCGCCAGCACATGACAGCCGGGGACCGGGACGGGTAAGTGACTTGGGATGCGATTCGCGAGCGGGTGCGTCCCGCTATGCGAATCGCATCCCCGCCGGCAATGTCAGTGCAGCGCTCCCGGTCAGCGGGTCTAACCGGGGCGCTGCAGGGAGAGAGACGCCGTGAGAGCTCCGGGGAGGAGCTGGGACCCGGAGCGCTCGGCGTAACAGATGCCTTATGGGGGCAAAAAAAAAACAAGCAACATTATGGTTACGTGTGAGTCCCAGTTTCCTATACTTTAATTTCAAAATCTGATCTTTTCCGGTTGTGTGGTGGGCCAGTATTGATAAACCTATTCCATTGCCCAATAAGACACTTTAATATATGGTTGTGAAGAGGTTAATCAATACTGTAAATGTAGGATAGTAGTATGAAAACTGAAAAGCATTACTCTCTGAGGCATCTCTAGTTATTCTTCACCAGCCATTTTTCTCTATCCCAGCACTGTGATTGGTGACATCACTGCGGTTGTTTGTGAATATAAATGCTGCATTATTTTTCCCATTGTGCAGCAGTTAATGGAGCATGCTGTATATATGCACAGAGGACACTCTGCTGTATACAGATAAAAGGGAATTAAAGGCACACAAAATTAATGACATTCACCTCTCGCTGCTTTCCTGATTTAACATTGCCAGCAGATGTAGCACTGCACGTAAATGTCTATATGGTGCCCCATCTTCCCCCGATCCTGCATATTAAGTGTAGTTTTACATTGGCTTCTCCTTCATTTAGTAATTATACTTTATCTCACTGCTGCTCTGCAAGTGCATTTTAAGCTTACTGAAATAAATTATAATGCAATATTGTTTCCTAACAAACTGGTACAAAATACATGACTAATTTACTAGACATAAAAGAGCATTAGTGTGAACAGTAAAAAAATGAGCATTCAAAAAGATTTGTTTGTAAACAAAAAATAAAATCAAATATCATAATCCAATAGTATTGGAGTTGTGGTTGGATCTGGTATATTCAAATACAAAGGTGCGATGTGCATCTGTAGCTTCTATGCAGGGAGTTTAACCCCTTAAGGACTTTTCCGTTTTTGCATTTTCATTTTTTCCTCATCACCTTTTAAAAATCATAACGCTTTCAATTTAGCACATAAAATTCCATATGATGGCTTATTTTTTGCGCCAATAATTCTACTTTGCAATGACATTAGTCATTTTACCAAAAAATCTACGACAAAACGGAAAAAAAATCATTGCGCGACAAAATTGAAGAAAAAAATTCATTTTGTAAGTTTTGGGGGCTTCCATTTCTACGCAGTGCATTTTTCGGTAGAGATGACACCTTATCTTTATTCTGTTAGTCCATACAGTTAAAATGATACCCTACTTATATAGGCTGGATATTGTCGTACTACGGGAAAAAATCATAACTACATGTAGGAAAATTTATATGTTAAAAATTCTCATCTTCTGACCATTCTAACTTTTTAATTTTTCCGCGTACGGGCAGGTATGAGGGTTCATTTTTTGCGCCGTGTTCTGAAGTTTTTATTGGTATCATCTTTGTATTGATCGGACTTTTTGATTGCTTTTTATTCATTTTTTCATGATATAAAAAGTGACCAAAAATACGCTATTTTGGACTTTGGAATATTTTTACGTGTACGCCATTGATGGTGCGGTTTATTTAATGCTATATTTTTATAGTTCGGACATTTGCGCACATGGCGATACCACATATGTTTATTTTTATTTACACTGGTTTTTTTATGGGAAAAGGGGTGTGATTCAAACTTTTATTAGGGAAGGGGTTAAATTACCTTTATTGACTTTTTTTTTACTTTTTTTTTGCAGTGTTATAGCTCCCATAGGGACCTATAACACAGCACACACTGATCTTTTACACTGACCCCTGCAAAGCCATAGCTTTGTATGGATCAGCGTTATAGGGGGTTGATTGCTCAAGCCTGTAGCTCAGGCTTGGAGAAATCAAACGCCAATCCGTCCTAGCTGATTTTATCGCGATAGTCCCGATCAGCACGACTGAGCTGCCGGGAAGCTTTTACTTTTGTTTTAGACGCGGTGATCAACATTGATCGCCGCGTCTAAAGGGTTAATAGCGCACAGCACAACGATCGGCCGCCCGCTATTAGCCCAGGGTCCCGGCTATCAAAAGCCGCTGGGACCGACCCAGTATGATGCGGGGTCACGGCGTTATCCCGTTTTAAATGCCGGGATCCGGCGCAGGGCGTACAGGTACGCCCTGCGTCCTTAAGAGGTTAAATGGAGTTATTAGTTGGATTGCTATAGAATTGGAAACAGCTGGAATAAGCATAAAAAAAGAGAAAAACAAACAAACAAAATAAAACCTTTACTCACTTGTAAATCCCCTGCTACTTCAGAGCTACCATCACTTCAGTTTTTGCTGTCGGACCTGCGACTATGATGCAATGTACATCACTGCTTTTGGACACCACTGTCCGTCCGTATCAGGAACTGTTCAGAGAAGAAGTAAATCCCTATAGCAAACCTCTCCTGCTCCGGACAGTTCCTGACATGGACAGAGGTGTCAGCAGAGAGCACTGTGGTCAACTTCCTCTGGAGCATACAGAAGCGGATAAGTACTGGAAGGATTAAGATGACTGAATAGAAGAAATTTACTAATCTGTTTAACTTTCTGGCACCAGTTGATTTGAATACATAATCTTTCCTACCTCTTATAAGACATATGTCAGTTATTTCCAACCAGTGTGCCTCCATCTGTTGCAAAACGACAACTCCCAGCATGCCCGGACAGCCTTCGGCTGTCCGGGCATTCTGGGAGTTGTCGTTTTGCAACAGCTGAAGGCACACTGGTTGGGAAAAACGGATATATCTTATTGAAGAGGCCACCTGTATACCCGGGAATGTTTACTGAAGCTCTGGCAAATGTCTAAATGATATTATACTAAAGCTTCTTAGAGAACCCAGGAAGCCTTGATGTTAATATGTGAATCTTACAAATATCACTTTGACACTAATTTAAAATTACATTAGACGAACTAATGAAAAGTGTATGAGCAGCTCCGTCCTCCTCTCCGGGGCCGCGGCATGTCAATGCTGTGGATCCCTCCGGCCTAATGTAATGTGATTACCTATTAATTCTGTATACAGGATCAATCAGCTTGCAGGCAACGCGCTGTATCAGTATGCGGGCGGTCTTGTCTACAAACTATGAGCTCATTGACACAGACAGGATGAAAAAATATATATTCATAGATTCATGAGACTCTGGGAGCAATTTGATCCAAAGTTGCAGAGAATACTCCATACCTTACAGTCATCTGCAGAAAGTGCAGCGGATGGTATAGAAAGGCGGAGAAGGGAACGCATAAATTCAGTGGAGTAAATGGACTCTGTAATACACAAGTAACATTGTAAAATGTTTAGAATTACTGTTTTCTGTGCTACCTCCCCTGGTGGCGACAGGGGGTACTGCAAATATTTAGCTTTAAATATAATTATAGATAAGTAATAAATTATTTCTTTCTCTCTCGTTAAAGGCTGCAAACTGGTCGGTGTGTGATGCCTGTATGTACTGGCAAATTATAGGGGTGTTGCCATGAACTGTAGTTTGGGAAACTTGATGGAGGATGCACGTACACAGACTACTATCTACTAGGTTGGGGGTACTCAACTATCAAGATCTGCAATCTGCAATCTGGTGAAGGTGCGAGCTAAGTGTTAAGATGTGGTTCACAGCTAGTGGGCGCACTGCCATGCAAGAAACATGTTGGAAAACATTTTTTATTATTATTATAATTATTACTAGAGATGAGCACACCATGGCACCATGGTCAATCTACTTTGATGCATCAGGCATTGGTGGGTGGAAATCCTGGCTGATCCATCCCTGATTTATCTTGACAAACGTCAGTCTCTCCACATTGTTCGTGGACAGATGAGTTCTCCTTGGGGTGACTATGGCCCCAGCCGCACTAAACACCCGCACTGATGGCACACTACTGGCCGGGCAGGACAGCTTTTCCAGGGCAAACTCTGCTAGTTGTGGCCACAAACCAAGTTTGGCTGTCCAGAAGTCCAGCGGATCTTCAAGGTGTGTTTTCATGGTCATGTCAAGGTATGCCATCACCTGCTGGTTCAGGTCCTGCTCCATGTCTACCTGCTGCTGATGAGTTGCTTCACTATGCGGGTGAAGAAAGCTACTCATCAGTGCCTCTAGACTCAGGATGCTGCTGATTGAGTTGGTACTGCTCCTGCCACCCTACCCAACAGCCATGGCAGTGGAAGGTGAGCACAGAGGGCCCCCCCGAGTCAGACCTGCGAGAGGATGGACAATGACGCAGACTTCTACGTAGGATGTCTCAGTAGTAGGTCAGTTTGTCCTCCCTCTCAGTGGGTGTAAAAAAGGCACCCATTTTGTACTGGTAGCAGGAGCCAATAAGGTGGAGATCCAGAAGCCACCCTGCTGCCTAATAGTGACAATTTGGCGGTCATTACACAAGCAAGGGAGCATGCATCGTGTTGTTTGTGCAAGTGACTCGGAGGGACTCCCTGCCTCCATCTCCACTGCATACTGCCACTTTGTGTCTGGGTCCTGTGTCTCTCCTTCCTCATAACCCTGCTCCTGCTCCTCCTTTCCTGTCAGATGACTAGAAAAAATGCCCATCTCACAAAATCTAAACTGTGCTCCTTTGTGCCCCTCCTCCTCCTCCAGTTCAGCCCCAATAAGGCTCATATGGCCGTGCCCTGACCAGACATTGTTTCCAACACGTGTTGTAGTAGATGAAGCAGTGGAATGATGTTGTTTATCCCGTAATCCTGGCCACTGACTAATAATGTGGCTTCCACAAAGGGCCTTAGCAAACAGCAGGAGCTGCCACTGGTTGACATTGAAGTTAAACAGGGGAGTCCCCTATACGCTTGGATCATCAAAAAATCAGTGATGGCTTTTCTCTGTTTGTCTAGTCGGTCCAACATATGGAGGGTGGAATTCCAACATGTGACAATGTGACAAATCAGACTATTTTGGGGTATACCGTTCTGATGCTGCAGCTCAAGGTCAGTGTGCTTTGCGGTTTACGAGTGGCTGAAGTGCATGCAACGTTTCCTTCCCATTGTTAGGATGTCTTGCAGATGGGGGGAACACTTCAAGAACCGCATGGCTTAGGCTCCCTTGTCGCATATCAGACAAGATATTCTTCCTGTTGTCGGTCGGTCACCATGGTTCTCATTTCCAGTTTTCGTGGAGTCAGCCATGATTCGATTTCTTTATGAATGACTTTAAGCAGTTCCTCCCCTGTGTGATTCAGTTCGCCAAGGCAAACCATGTGAAGAACAGCATGACACCGCCGTGCCATGCACACATGGTATGCTGGAGGGGCACTGAGACTTGTCCGAGCAGTGGCGGCTGAGGAGACGGTGGAGGATGAGGAGGTCGAGTCACACACTGTCACAGGATCAACAGCCTGAGAATATGGAGGAGGAAGCGGCGTGACCTGTCCAAGTTGCATTTGTTGCAAATCAAATTTTTTCAGAAATTCGTAACAAATTTGGATTTGTCAGATTCAATTCACTCATGCCTAATTATTACTGAAGGTTATAGAATTTGAATCTACAGTTCCCAGTATGACCTGAATACTGCCTTACACTGTGCCCTCTAAATACAACCCGGTCATACACTGTGCCCCCTAAATATACCCCAGCCACACACTTTGTACCTAAATATAATATTGAACCACTCTGTGCTCCTGAATATTCCTGACACACACAGTCCCTGAATAAAATACTGACACACACTGAGTATAAAACTGACACGCACTGTGCTCCTAAATATAATGCTGCAACACACTGCGCCCTGAGAATAATAATGCCAGACACTGTGCCCCTAAATATATCCCTGTCAAACACTGTGCTCTCAAATATAATACTGCCACACAATGCGTCCTTGAGTATAATACTGCCACACACTGTGGCCTTAAATATAATACTGCCACACACTATGCCCCTGAGTTTACTGTAATACTGTCACAGACAGTGCCCTTCAATATAATACTGCCACACACAGTGTTTGGTAATATTATATTCAGAGTTATCAAATGTTAAAGTATTATACTCAGGGGCACAGTGTCCTAAATACAATACTGCTACACACTATGCTACTGAGAATAATGCTATCACACACTGTGCCCCTGAATATAATTCTGCCACACACTGTGCCTCTGAACAGGGCCATAGCTGCATAAGCCGAGAGAGGTACTCGACTAACATAAATGGGGTGCAGCGATAGTGGCTAGTACCACAAGTGCTCTGCTTGGCTACTGCCTCTTGAAAATTTTGGAAATATTTTTGGGCAATCATTTTTTTCAATAAATGTTTTAAAGTGTCCGTTCTACTGTGCACTTTGAAATTTTTTTTTTGAAAATCAATCAGTTGTTGTAAGAATGCCCCCCTGTGGTGAGTGTCACTAGTGCACACAAAGGGAACAGTTTCAGTACAAAAAAAATATATATATACCGTATTTATCGGCGTATAACATGCACTTTTTAGGCTAAAATTTTTAGCTTAAAGTCTACCTGCGTGTTATATGCCGATAAACCGCTGCAGTTCAATGATTTAAAGCGGGCGCTTTAAATCAATGAACTGCAGCGGCTTTGCAGGTGCAGAGACCGCCAGCGCTGCCGGCTTCTCTGCCCCTGCCTGCCCTGGGGTCTAGAGCCCTGCTGCCGGCCCTTCTCTCCCCCTGACTATCGGTGCCGGCGCCCCTTTGCCGGCGCCGATAGCCAGGGGGAGAGAAGCGGTGCCGGCAATGGGGCAGCGGTGCCGACAGACAGGGGAGAGAAGGGGCAGCGTGCCGCTGATTGGCGGCGCCGCTGCCCCGTTGCCTCCCCCCATCCCCGGTTGCATAATTACCTATTGCTGGGGTCGGGTCCGCGCTGCTTCAGGCCTCCGGTGTGCGTCCCCTGCGTCATTGCTATGCGATGCACGGCGCGGCGCAATGAAATCACTCGTCATTGTGTTGCACCGTGCAGTGCATAGCAACGACGCATGGGACGCACACCGGAGGCCTGAAGCAGCGCGGACCCGACCCCAGCAATAGGTAATTATGCAAGCGGGGATGGGGGGAGGCAATGGGGCCGCTGCTCCTTCTCTCCCCCTGGCTATCAGCGCCGCTGCCCCATTGCCGGCGGCGCTTCTCTTCCCCTGGCTATCGGCACCGGCACCGATAGTCAGGGGGAGAGAACGGGCAGCGGCGCCTATAGCCAGCGGGAGAGAAGCGGCAGCAGCAGGGCTCTAGACCCCAGGAAAGGCAGGGGGAGAGAAGCGGGCAGCGACGGCCTCTCTCCCCCTGCCTTTCCTGGGGGTGTATCGGGGTATACGGATGCACACACACGCACCCTTATTTTACCATGGATATTTGGGTAGAAAACTTTTTTTACCCAAATATCCTTGGTAAAATGAGGGTGCGTGTTATAGGCCGGTACGTGGTATACCCCGATAAATACGGTGTATATATGTGTGTGTATATATATATATATATATATATATATATATATATAAATATTTAAAATATTTATTTACCTTATTAGCCAGTAGATAGAAAATATTAAGTTTGAGAGTTCTCATTATTCCATACCTTTTAATAGCGTTTCGAAATATTAGGCAGAAATGTCAGGGCCTGACTGTACCATATGGCACATGGACAAAACAGTGAAGTTGAAATTTATATAGACAGTGCTGCTTCTAATTTTTCCCATTGGTAAATGGGACCCAACAGGACAACAGACCGCCCTATTGGGTCAAGCTTAAGTTGTGCATTCTAATGTTTATATGGTATATCTGACAAAGTGTGGACAATATAAAAAAAAAAGAATTATTTATATCCTATTGAAAATCCCAACTTCTCAACAAGTTCTCAACTAGTGAATGTTATTAATAGGGACATGCAAAGAAACAGAGAAACAATTTCCAACAAGTAAAACGTGTGAGGAGTGGAATTTTTGTTAAAATCCTTTCCTGGTAAATATCTGTACATGTGCCCAAATGTGGAAATGTTTCTATCATAAGGGAAAGAGAGCCGTGGAGCATGCTATCAACACTCTATTATACTGCAAGGGGGACAGCCTGAGATGTAGGATTATACGCTGGAAAAGGTATTCTAAGGGGTTCTCTGTAAATGTCACTGTATAAATGGAAAGGGCTCCAACTTTCTAATATACTTCTGGTTTCGGATGTTCACTTCCAAGATAAGTGTTTGGTGTCAGTAAATGAGAACAATACAAACCCTGTATATAGCTTCATCTGCTCTCAGATACAATTGTATTCCATCTAAACAAGACTATGTTATCTAAATACTGGTAACTTGCTACAACGTATCAGTCTGAAGCCTGTTTTGTTTAGCTCACAGAGCATTGCCTAGGCTGGATACAATTGTATGGAAGGGCCAAGCTGCAACTCCATACAACTTCATGGAAGTCATGTTCAAGCTCGCGGTTCTGGCGATTGGCATGGATCTCAGAGATCGGACCCTGATTGATCCAACTTGGATCCTGTGGACAGGTGAAAAGTGGTATTGACTAGAATACCCCTTCAACTAACATTTAACCCCTTCACAGCCTAAGAAGTATATTTATGTCAAGACAGGAATACATTAACACAATATTATGCATATTTACGTCATACATTGTTAAAGGGGTACTCCACTGGAAAATATATATATATTTTTTTAAATCAACTGGTGCCAGAAAGTTAAACAGATTTGTAAATTACTTCTATTAAAAAAATCTTTATTATAAATATGCATATGTGGTAACGGGGTGTGATGAGGGCAGATGTTGTTACCCTAGGGACAGATGGCATTAACCCCTTGTATTCGTGACGCCAGGGCGGGTTTATCCTCGATACCACCTGAAGGTATACCGCTGGATCCTGGGCTAGGCACCGGGCAATAATGACTTTGATTCCAAGTTGCGGACAACGGTAGCATTACCGAAGGTAGACAGATGGTAAAGTCTATACAGTTCAGCCAGGGCCCAAGGAGGTGACCAGTGACTCAGAGACCCCAAGGGCTTGCTGGGACTTGTATTAGCACTGGACAATGTAATGCAGGTCATGCTGACTTGACAGTTGACAGGGACTGACTTGACTGAAGACTGACAAAGCTATGACTGTAGCTTACTTGACTTGATGGTGGCTGCAGGACTTGACTTTGAGGTCTCCAACACTCTGGATACACACACTAGGCGACTGCACTGAACCTCAGCTTAGCAGAAGAGCAGAGCTCAAAGAGAGAGAAGCTCCCTCCAGGGCTTATATGGGGAGACTAGCAAGGAGCCCATAGGTCACCCCTGGCATCACCTGGTCACTGATACCTCCTGGGTAACAATCACATGACATATCACATGGTACAACCCTTAAAGTTATAACACCTCTTTACACATTTTATAATACAACAATTGGGGAAACATATGTACATGGGGGAACAAGTGCAAGGGAGGCCCAGGGGACACTGCAGGAGGCTGCCTGACAGGGCAGCAAGTGTACGGGGTAACACCTCCCGTACTGGGCCACCACACATATAATAGTATTATTTACATTATATAAAAGTTTTTGTTAACAACAGGTGCACTTTAAAAGGCGAGGAGGAAAAAAAACAAACAAAAAATGGGTCCACCCTTAAAGGGGTACTCCGCTGCCCTGTGTCGGAAGCTCCGCTCCCCAGCGTCCGGAAGTTTATTGCTCCGAACGCTGTGTGCGGGCTTCTGTGTTCAGGGCCGCCCCTCGTGACTTCACGCCCGCCCCCTTCGTGGCGTCACGCCCGCCCCTTCAGCGAAAGTCTATGGGAAGGGGGCGCGATGGCTGTCACAATAAACTTCCGGACGCTGGGGAGCGGAGTATCCCTTTAAGGCCAAAAACAGGCTGTGTCATTAAGAGGTTAAATGAATATGTTACATATCTATTCCAAACGGCAACAAAAGCTGTTCTGAAAAGTAAAACCTGTATGAGAAATACCTGAAAAAGCTGCGGTCGTGAAGGGGTTTACTATGTCATCCGTATATAAGAGGGATGGTCAGTGCTGGGATTTACAGTGTATCCCGGAGCCCTGCAGGAGGAGTGGGTGGGAGATTCTTGCACAACATAGAGATAAACTCTTAGATTTGTGGCTTCTGAATTTATAATGATTCTTGGGTCCGACAACAAATTGTTTTGCGCCGTGAGCGATGTTCCTTATCACACACCACAGTGAGGTGGAAATGATTTATGATAAGGCTATAGATTGCTTATGCGCCTCGCAGGGAACAAAGCATGGAGATGTGGTGTATGTACAGGACTCATCTGCATCCAAATCGAATTTCAATGAGAAGCCGTATTTATTTAGCTTTTGATGTGACTGCCATGTGTACTGTAGAATGTGGAATGATGTACAGGGCTTTGAATGCCAGTCTAGGGAGTCTGGGTAGGTAAGGGCAGAGCTGCGGCACTTAAGGAGCTTGGTTCCGCCTCCCTGACACTTGTCTGAAAAACAAAACGTGACTTTAAATGTTCGACAAGCTCTAGAAAAGGTACAGTTTGCCTTTAAACCCTAACACAGGGTGCTTCCAGCTGTTGCAAAACTACAACTCCTAGCATGCCCTTTGGCTGTCCGGGCATGCTGATAGTTGTAGTTTTGCAACAGCTGGAGGCACCCTGGTTAAAAAAGCAATTATCCTTACAGCTAGAGATGTGCCCACATATACTCAAAAGGGGGTTGAGCCTCTGCCCTTTTTAAAGGGGTAATCCGCCAGAAAACATTTTTTTTTTAAATCAACTGGTACCAGAAAGTTAAACAGATTTGTAACTTACTTCTATTAAAAAAATCTTAATCCTTCCAGTACTTATCAGCTGTTGTATGCTCCACAGGAAGTTCTTTTCTTTTTGAATCTCCTTTCTGTCTGACCACAGTGCCCTCTACTGACACCTCTGTTCATGTCAGGAACTATCCAAAGCAGGAGCAAATCCCCATAGCAAACCTCTCCTGCTCTGGACAGTTCCTGACATGGACAGAGGTGTCAGCAGAGAGCACTGTGGTCAGAAAGAACTTCCTGTGGAGCATACAGAAGCCTATAAGTAATAGAAAGATTAATATATTTTAATAGAAGTAATTTACAAATCTGTTTAACTTTCTGTCATCAGTTGATTTAAAAAATTTTTTTTCCCAGTGGAGTACCCCCTTTAATGCACCTACCCTATGATGCCCTCACTGATTGGGACTTCCGTGGTCCCATTCAGCTGATGCGGGTCCCATTCAGCTGACATGACAGCCAGGGGTCCCTTACCTCAGGAATTGTGTTGTTTTAACATATGTAAGGTTTTTAATTTTTTTTATAATGAGAAGGGCCCTTTTTTCTACTTGAGCCCCTGCCCTCTAAAATGTCTGTGCCCGTCCCTGCTTACAGCTATCCAATGGTGTCTGCAGCCTTTAGCACCAAAAACAGCATGTTTTACTGATGCCACTGACTGGAGGAGTAGACTTGTTTAGTATAACTGGGGGAAATTGACTGAGATCGGCATCCCATATGATGGTCATAAGTAAAGTTCCCGTAGCGTAAGATTCACTGGATGTGTTAAGAGTTTTTAGCTATGATTTATGCCAATTTACTGGTGTAAGCTGTGGGAAAGAAGGTATCTCATAAAGAGAAAGCCAGGGAAATCCAGAAATAGTTAAATCCCTGGCGAGACTTTGCTTGCTAGGGATTTTGGTTAGTCCTGTTATCTGGCAGGGATTTTTATGGGATGAAAGGCAGGTTTAATAGTGGGGCCTTTAATCTCATCCCTGAATCACTTCAGTCAGTGTGGCCCGGATCAGCACAGGTGCTGAAAAAAGGTCATCACAGGTGTTAAAACTAGGTGAAAGACTGCCAGGTAGGATGTGAGGAACCTGCACCACTGATGGTAGTAAGCCATCTGTATAGATAGGGAAGTATAATGCATAGTCAGTGCTGTATAAGCAGGATTTATTTTGTGTCTCTATGCCTCAATATGAAGGCTTTATTTGTTTTGGTTGACGGAAAATAAATATTGGAGAAGCCCCGTTGCCGTGTCCCTGTCTCTGACTGCTATTTGACATGATTTGCCTCGATCTACGGAGCTAATCTCCCACAATATATATATATATATATATATATATATATATATATATATATATATGAAAAGGTAAGGGGTAATCGCATAAGAGAACCACTTAAGGGGGTACTCCACCCCTAGACATCTTATCGCCTATCCAAAGGATAGGGGACCCCCTGCAATATAGCATTCAGCACCCACCTGTTTCTTGTCCGGAAGCGCTGGAGGGTATGGGTCGCGACCACGGGAACGGAAGTCTGTGATGTCATGACTCCGCCCCCGTGTGACGTGACGCCCCGTCCCCTCAATGCAAGTCTATGGGAGGGGGCGTGAAAGCCATCACGCCCCCTCCCATAGACTTGCATTGAGGGGACGGGGCGTCACACGGGGGCGGAGTCATGACGTCATGGACTTCCGTTCCCATGGTCGCGACCCTCCAGCGCTTCCGGACAAGAAACAGGTGGGTGCTGCATGCTATATTGCGGGGGGGTCCCCAGTGGCGGGACCCCCGCGATCAGACATCTTATCTCCTATCCTTTGGATAGGGGATAAGATGTCTAGGGGTGGAGTACCCATTTAATGACAGACTCAGCTCTGCTATATGTTTTGTATTAGACATTACTTTGACTACATAGCAGGAACTAGTTTCCTTATCAAAAATGCTAGTTATTGTAATAAGTTGTCAGTAGATTATAAGTCCCATTATTGCTTCTGTCAGCTGTGCCTCCTAGTTATGAGCTCATCCTGCTCGGGATACACAATGTGCCAAAACTTCAATTAGCATTAAGCATGTAGTATTAAAAAAAAGAAACACAAGGGATTAGAGTCTAAAATGCTTGACAAAGGCATAAGCAAGATTATCAGAATTGAAGAAACAGATCCTTTGATTTTAGAAGATGCTCACTAGAGGAGTTAAAGGGGACCTGTCACCTATTCTAGGCTGCTAAAACCACAGCAGGGAGGTGGGGTGGGGGGGGGGGGGTGCCTGAACACTTGAGTGACATTTACCGCATGTGCGCCTAAGCAATTTTTTTGCAACTTTTGTGGGTAAGCAAAAAATACCAATCCGCCCTACCTAAACAATTTTCACTTTGCAGTGGTCGGGAATTTATCATTGCAAAAGTCGCACGTAATCAAATAAAAGTCGCAAAACCCCTTCAAAAAGTCATAAGTGTAAGCCAGGTCAGACAAGCTTGCCTTTGACAGCAATTTTTTAAAAGGCGCAACTGCGACTTTTGTGTGACTTTTTGCGCAGCTCCGCTCCCCGGCCACCCGCCCACATCTATCACCCGTTTGCTAGGTGTTGCAGAACTACATGGCATGCTGGGAGTTGTAGTTCTGCAATACCTATCGGGCAGGTGATAGATACCGTGGGTGACTGGGGAGCGGACCCGGCCGACAGGAAAATGAAATTACAGCACTGTAATTTCATATTTCCCGGGCAGACCTGTGATTGGTCCAAGCCTCCTGGAAATATGAAGTTACAGTGCGGTGACTTAATTTTCCCAGCTGGGAAGCAAGGGAGTACAGCACAAGCCGCTTGCTTCCCTGGCTTCCCTGTCACTTGCCCGTGCCCCAGTACTACAACTCCCAGCATGCCCTTACAGTAAGGACAAGCTAGGAGTTGTAGTGGTGCGGCGTGAGTGGGCAAAAGATGTGCAGGCAGGTGACAGGCTTGTCACCTGCCCACTTCACATGACTACAACTCCCAGCATGTCCTTACTGCAAGAGCATGCTGGGGGTTGTAGTCGTGCATCAGGGGCAGGTGACAAACTTGTCACTCATCCCCATTGTACAACTACAACTCTCAGAATGCTCTTGCAGTAAGTACATGCTGGGAGTTGTAGTCCTGCAGTGGGGGCGGGTGACAAGCTTGTCAACTGCCTTCGCTGCATGACTACGACTCCCAGCATGCCCTTACTGTAAGGGCATGCTGGAAGTTGTAGTCCCGTTGCAGGAGCGGGTGACAAGCACATCTCCCACCTCCGCCACAGGACTACAACTCCCAGCATGTCTTTACTGCAAGGGCATGCTGGGAGTTGTAGTCATACAGCAGGGGCAGGTGACAACTCCCAGCATGCCCTTGCAGTAAGGACATGCTGGGAATTGTAAATTGCAGTAAGGGCATGTTGGGAGTTGTAGCCGTGCAGCGAGGCAGGTGACAAGCACATCTCCTGCCTGCCCGTGTCACACAACTACAACTCCCAACATGTCCTTACTGTAAGGGCATGCTGGAAGTTGTATTCATGTGGCAGGGGCAGGTGACAAGTTTGTCACCCGCCCGCACATCTCCCGTCTGTGCTGCACGACTACAACTCCCAGCATGTCCTTACTGCAAGGGCATGCTGGTAGTTGTAGTCGTGTGGCGCAGGTAGCAGGAGATGTGCGACCAGGTGACAAGCTTCTCTGGGTTGCTTGTCACCCACCTGCACATCTCCCGTTGCATAACTACAACTCCCAGCATGCCCTTACAGTGAGGACATGCTGGGAGTTGTGCGGGCGGGTGATGTGCGAGCGGTTGACAATAAATGTACTAACCTATTTTCTGTGTTTTTTTTCTTCTCATTTCAGATCTGTATATTAAGCTGGGCTTAGTGTTAGCCACAAAAACAGCTAGCGCTAACCCCCAATTATTACCCCGGTACCCCGGGAAGAGCCGGTACCAACAGGCCCGGAGCATCAAAAATGGCGCTTCTGGGCCTAGGTGGTAAAAGGCTGGTGTTATTTAGGCTGGGGAGGGCCAGTAACAATGGTCCTCGCCCACCCTGGTAATGTCAGGCTGTTGCTGCTTGGTTGGTATCTGGCTGAGAATAAAAATAGCGGGAACCCTGTGGTTTTCTTTTTAAATATTTAATTGTTCATGAAAAAACGTGTGTGGTTCCCCGTATTTTTATTCTCAGTCAGATACCAACCAAGCAGCAACAGCCTGACATTACCAGGGTGGGCAAGGACCATTGTTACTGGCCCTCCCCAGCCTAAATAACGCCAGCCTGTTACCGCCTAGGCCCAGGAGCGCCATTTTTGACACTTTGGGCCTGTTTGTACCGGCTATTCCCGTGGTGGTGGGTACCGGGGTAATAATTGGGGGCTAGCACCAGATGTTTTTGAGGCTAACCCTAAGCCCTGGCTTAGAAATGGACTCCGACTTTACGACAGCTTCTACTAATAAGCCTGTAAAATAAAAAAAATTAAAAACATGACATTTAAAAAAAACTTTTATTTGAAAAAACACTCCCCCACAAACCATTTTATTAATATTAACCCCTTGCCGCAAAACGCCAGGTTTATACGGCACTGCGGCACGGGAGGGTTATGAAGTGAGCTCAGGAGCTGAGCTCGCATGATACCCGCATGGTCCCGGCTGCTATCAGCAGCCAGGACCCGTGGCAAATGCCGGACATCACCATTCCGGCAGATGTCCGGCATTAAATCTTTAGACACAAAAGTTTTCCTGCTCAGGACAATCGCGGTAAAATCGCGATGTCTCGATCAGCTAGGACGCAGCAGGAGGCTGCCTTACCTTCCTCATGCACCTCCGATCGGCGATTGATTGCTCCAAGCCTGAAATCCAGGCTTGAGCAATCAACCGCCGATAATACTGATGAATGCATTGCAATGCAAAGGTATTGTTCAGTGTATTGAATCAATGTACTGCATGTTATAGTCCCCTATGGGAGCTATAACATTGCAAAAAAAAAGTGAAAAAAAAAAAAGTTAATAACCCCTTCCCTAATAAAAGTTTGAATCACCCCCCTTTTCCCATAAAAAAAAATGTGTAAATAAAAATAGAAATGAACATATGTGGTATCACCGCGTGCGTAAATGTCCGAACTATAAATATATATTATTAGTTAAACTGCACGGTCAATGGCGTACACGCCAGAAAATTCCAAAGTCCCAAATTGTGTATTATACCATAACAAAATGAATAAAAAGCGATCAAAAAGTCCGATCAATATAAAAATGATACCAATAGAAACTTCAGATCACAGCGCAAAAAATTAGCCCCCATACCACCCCGTACGCGGAAAAATAAAAAAGTATAGGGGTCAGAAGAGGACAATTTTAAATGTATAAATTTTCCTGCATGTAGTTATGATTTTTTTCAGAAGTACGACAAAATCAAACCTATATAAGTAGGATATCATTTTAATTGTATGGACCTACAGAATAAAGATAAGGTGTAATTTTTACCGAAAAATGTACTGTGTAGAAGCGGAAGCCCCCAAATTGCGTTTTTTTCTTCCATTTTGTCGCACAATGATTTTTTTTCCCGTTTTGCCATAGATTTTTGGGTAAAATGACTTATGTCATAACAAAGTAGAATTGGTTGTGCAAAAAATAAGCATTCATATGGATTTTTAGGTGCAAAATTGAAAAGGGGAAAAAACAAAAAAATGGAAAAATGCAAAAATAGAAAAACGCTATGTCCTTAAGGGGTTAAACAAAAGAAAATGCTGGTCATTGTTCTCCACCCAATTCCAAGTAGTTCATACATGGATCTGAAATGACAAGAAGAAAAACAAACCAAAAATGGGTTATTATGTTTAGGTGGAAAAAAGTGGTAAAAAAAATGTGTATTACACTTTTTTTTCACAGCTGCAGCTTGAGGTGAGGTTACAAATTGGTGTTCTGAAGTCATTTATAGTTTTTTTGCTTATGTGTGCTAAAAAATCCCCAGATCCCCAGCAGACAGCGCTACATTCTCCTGTATGCGCGATACACGCACATGCAGGAGAAGGCGTCCCCTCTGTGTTAGCCGCATCTGCAGCTTACACAGAGGAGACGTGACCTCCGCCCCCACGCAGCACGCAGTACAGGCGCCATTGACGTCACTCATCCGGTGCCTGTACTGTGGAGGGGAGAAGACGTGGGCCCTTGCTGAGGAGGTCGCTGCGGGGGATATCAGGTGAGCATCCTTTTTTTATTTTATTTTTTTAACCCTACCTATAGGAAAGGGAGGGGGGGGGGTTCTCTGCATATACTTATAGGGAAGGGGGGGAGAGGGGGGGTTGCTTGGCATATACCTATAGGGAAGGGGGGAGAGGGGGGTGCACTGCATATACCTATAGGGAAGGGGAGGAAAGGGGGAGGGGTGCTCTGCATATACTTATAGGGAAGGAGGGGCAGAGGGGGTGCTCTTCATATACCTATAGGGAAGGGGGGGAGAGGGGGTGCTCTGCATATACCTATAGGGAAGGGGGGGGGGAGAGGGGGGTGCTCTGCATATAAATATAGGGAAGGGGGGGAGGGTGGTGTGCTCTGCATATATCTATGGCGAAGGAGGGAGAGGGGTGTGCTCTGCATATACCTATAGGGAAGGGGGGGAGAGGGGGTGCTCTGCATATACCTATGGGAAAGAGGGGGTAACCCTGCATATACCTATGGGAAAGAGGGGGGTGTAGCTCTGCATATACCTATGGGAAAGAGGGGGGGGGAGTGAAACTCTGCATATACCTATGGGAAAGAAGGGGGTAGCTCTGCATATACCTATGGGAAAGAGGGGTGGGGGGTGCAGGTCTGCATATACCTATGGGAAAGAGGGGGGTGTAACTCTGCATATACCTATGGGAAAGAGGGGGGTGTAGCGTAGCTCTGCATATACCTATGGGAAAGAGAGGAGGGTGTAACGCTGCATATACCTATGGGAAAGAGGGGGGGGGTTGTAACTCTGCATATACCTATGGGAAAGAGGGGGTTACCTGGCTACCTACCTACCCTTTTACTGTGCAGGACACCAAGCAGGGCATTATTACAGTTTGTGGGCCTATAGATGGAAAGATTGTGTAGAGGAGGGCACTGAATATATGCAGAGTCTGATATGTTTTTTTCTGCAGATGTTAAGAGATCCACATGGCGGTCTTATCCGTACAGAGAAGAAAAGGAAAGAGGACGCCGCTGATCAGAAAATACGTAATTGTGAGTCCCAAAATGTAACTGTAATCACTTATATGGTATATACATCCTGTGTACAGCTGATATCTACCGCCATATGGTCCTGTATATAATCACTTATATTGTATACAGATTCTTTATAGTATAGTGGTCTGTATATAGTGGTTTTATTCAGTACAGTATGGCGGTATTATCCAATTATTGTGTGGTGGTATATATTTACTCCTTGTATACCAGTATTATTGGTCATGGAAATTTACCTACGTTAAAGTGTTTCTTACATATATAAATGTTAATTTATTGTGTGTGGGATTTGGGTGGAATAGGAGCATGGCAGAAGATTGACGAGCTGTAGAGCCTAGCAGGGGCCCTTGCCTTTTTTTGGTCCGGGGGCCCGAGTGTTTTCAGTCCGCCCCTGGGGGGAGGGGAGGGAGGTTGTGTAATTAAGTGGGGTGCGTGTGTGTGTGTGTGGGGGGGGGGGTGCCAAACAAAGGGTCCGCCCCAGGTGCCAAATGCTCTAGGTACGCCCCTTGAGGGCCCTGATCACAAGAGCTTACAATCTGAGGTGTCCCGGTATTGGACTCGGTCCCGTACCTTTGTCGTAAGTCCCCATAGTCAGAGTTTCTTCATGCTGTTAGGGCTCTCTTGGTAGGTTAATCCCTAGTCGCCTTCTAATGTCATTAAACATTTATATATTTGGCATATTTCAGTATAATGTAAGTAATGTACAGGACCTTAGGTCATGTGATCACTAATAATTGTGTTAGGCTAAGGGTTTAAGGACCTGTGGGTCATGTGATTAGGTCATGTGATGTAACCATAATGCTTTGTACTAGGACTGACAGGTTTGAGGACAAATAAGCTTTGATCCTGCCCCTTCTGTATGTAAGGGTGCTGCATCCAATAATCTCTCTCTTGTATCCTGGATATGAAACTGAGCAGATCTGTTATCAGCTGCAAGACAAGCTAGGCCTGAAGCCTTCCACTTCAGCCACATTCTAAACCGTGAGTTAATCCAACTCCATCCTACCAATCCTGCGTGACTACTGAACCTAAACATACCCCTAAATTTAGTGGAACAGCGTACAGCAAACATCAAAGCTTATTAACTATAAAGTCCCAGCCAACCTGTGAGGAGCCTAAGTCCCGGTCCTCTGCAAAAGACTGTTTGTTATTCATCCTGCATAAAATCTGACGTTAAGACAATCAAGGGTTAATCATACAACACTGCAACACTACTCTGCAACACCCCTGTTAACCCTACACTCCCCAGCACCACATAGCTTTTTGGTGTTTTACGAACAGGATACGGGTATGTATACAGCTGTTGCCACCATTAAAGAGTACTCCCCCATTAAGAACTGTGATTAATGTACTGTGAATAGATTTTGCAAGCTGCGAATAACTGTGCACACGAGTGTAATGGACTGTGCTTGTATTACTGTGTGTAAGAAGTGCGCATGAAAAGTAAGGGGGGAGGCGAAGAATACAGCGCGGTTACAATCCCCACCAGACGTGGTTAAAGTCAGCGCTGGGCCTTCCCGTGAGCGCGATCCTTTAGCTCCTCCCAGAATGGTCTCTGAAGCCATGGCGGCCATTTTGGTGGAGCCTCAGACAGAAGTTCTGCATAAAGGCGCACTAAGCGTAGCGAAAAAACGCAAAGTGCTGCAGCAACCTAAAGTTCTTCTTAAAGAGCCAGTGCACTATAAAACTCTAAAGTGTCAGATTGCCGCGCTCAAGTCTCATATCAACGCATTCAAGCTCCCGGTCATCGCACTCAAGTTCCAGGTCAACGCACTCAAGTTCCAGGTCAACGCACTCAAGTTCCAGGTCACCACACTCAAGTTCCAGATCACCACACTCAAGTTCGAGATCAGAGCACAGCTGCTTCATTTAAAGGGCCCGCGCACCTTAGTTTCATTTAAAGGGCCAACGCATTAAATCAAGATGTCGGCACCTATGGCACCAGTGCCACCTGCAGCACCTTCACCACCACCTGCCCAACAGGATGGTGGCGCTCCTGCGACCCGCCAGAGGGGTCACCACAACAAGCAAGAAGGATGCTGCCTGCTTCACCTCCGGCTTAATATCTTCACTTGGGAGCTCCTGTAGCCGCACCTGTCTTCCTGGGGAATACAGTCCTCCCCAATTACAATGGGGATCCCTTCACCCTGAGGGACCTCAAGGAGAAGATACAAAGTCTTTGTTTTTTATTCTTTTCCCCCTAATCAGCAGGTGCAGTTGCTGATGGGAAGTTTGTGACCCCGATGGGGCTCTTTGAGTTCAAGAGCATGCAATTTGGGTTGTGCAACGCACCTGCCAATTTTCAATGCCTAATGGAACGTTGCCTAGGACATCTCAACTTTCAGAGTGTACTCCTGTATTTGGAAGATGTCATTGTCTACTCTAGGACTTATCAAGAACACCTGGATCACTTGAAGGAGGTGTTTTAAGTTCTGATACAACACGGGTTAAAAGTCAAGCCTTCCAAATGCCATTTGCTGAAGCCACGAGTCCACTATCTTGGACATGTTGTCAGTGCAGAGGGTGTTCAGCCTGACCCTGAAAAAGTGAGGGTTGTGAAGGACTGGCCTACACCCCACACGGTGCGAGACATCAGAAGCTTCCTGGGTTTCGCTGGCTACTACCTGCGTTTCATCCCTCACTTTGCCTAAATTGCTGGACCCCTTACAGCACTTCTCCAGGGTACCGCAAAGGAGAACTACAATGGGAGACTCCCCATCCGGTGGCCTGAAGAACAGGAAACGGCCTTTCAGACTCTGAAATACCTCCTCACTGAGCCACCCATCCTGGCGTATACTGACTATGGTCAGCGTTTCCGGCTGTACACCGATGCCAGCTTTGAAAGCCTGGGAGCTATCTTGTCCCAGGTACAAGAAGGTAAAGAGAGGGTGAGCACTTAATCTAGCAGACATCTGCGAGGAGCGGAGAAGAATGACGCCAACTACATTTCCTTTAAGTTGGAGCTCCTTGCCTTAGTCTGGTGGTCGCTGAGAAGTTCAAAGATTATCTAGCAGCCACTCCTTTCACTGCGTAAACGGATAACAACCCGCTGGTACACCTGAACACTGCCAAGTTAGGAGCCATTGAACAGCGTTGGGCATCCAGACTGGTCAACTATGACTTCAATATCAAGTACAGAAGTGGTAAATCCAATATCAACGCTGATGTGCTCTCCTGTATGGCTCCTGGTGAAGAAACGTCCATTGAGGACGAGTGGGAAGAGGTGGAGATGCCCCCCTTCTACCAGAGGTTTGTGAGTCAGAATGCTCTGACCACCCAATAGGGCGATGAGCCTGGACCTACCAAAGTACACTTGGAAGACTCTGCAAAATGAGAGTCAAGTCATGGGGGATCTCTTGGAATACCTGCTCCAGAAGAAGGTACCAACCCGTCTAAGCAGGTCACAGGGTGATTTTGAACTGAAACGGTTGTGGTGACAACAAAATCGCTTGTTTCTTCATAAAGGACTGTTGTACAGAAACTCATTAAATCCAGTCTCAGGGGAGCGCCTGCACCAAATTTTGATCCCCAGGAGAGATGCTGCCATGGTCCTTAATGCGTACCACGACCAGTGGACACTTCAGAGTCCATAAAACCGAAGCCACCATCAGGCGAAGGTTCTACTGGGTGGGAATGCGCAGAGATATTGAAAAGTGGTGTGCCGAATGTACCATCTGCAATGTAACCAAGAACCTCCGCAAGGATGCGAGAGCACCTCTTCACCCCAGCCACACTGAAAGGCCTAACCAGATGGTCGCCTTGGACCATGTGAAGTTGTTCTCTACCCGATCTGGCTACACCTACGCCTTGACCATGGTGATTCATTATTCTAAATGGGTAGTAGTAGTCCCCGTTAAGAATCTCACTGCAAAGACTGCTGCGCAGATGTTTTACACCCACTGGGTCCAGACTTTGGGATGTCCGGAGTCGGTCCTCACAGATCGAGGGACCGCGTTTGAAGCCCAGCTATTTCAGGAACTATGCCAGTTTCATGATTGCTAGAAACTTCGGACAACAGCCCATCATCCCCAGGGAAATGGATTATGCGAGAGGATCAACCAAGTTTTCATTCATATGCTACAAGCAGGGTCTGTCTCTAAACACGAAGAGTGGCCCTGACTTCTGCCTGAGCTGCTGGAAATCTACAATGATACGTCCACTGCTCCACAGGGTACACTCCTTTCTTCCTTATGATGGGGCAACACAGCCAACTTCCAAAAGACCGGGCCTTTGGATTGCAGGCACCCTTCAACAACTCTCCACAGGCCTCACAAGACTGGGTCTCTGAACACCGGAGGAAAATTGAGGAAGCTAAGAAAATTGTTGAAAAGAAAAAGGGGCGAGGCCCAAAGTCGGCAGCAAAAGAATTACAATCGGCATGCCTCAGCTAAGCGAATGCAACAAGGAGACAAGGTGTGGCTCCGGAAATTTCCCAGGACACATAAGCTAGACTCTCTCTGGGAGACGGAGCCTTATACCATCACTGCAGTGCCATATCCTGACACAGATGTGTATGAAGTGCAGAAAACTGGATTTGAACCACAGGTGGTTCACAGAAATAGAATCAAATTGTGTCTCAAAGAAGACTTATCCGAACCACCTCCTCCTACTCCTACAGCTGCTAGACCGGTGAGAGAATATGTTCCAGGGGAAGGAATTCATCCATCAATGGACATTCCAATGTTCTCTCCTCACCAGCCTGCAATGTTCTGTGGGGTACTATGTCCAGTTCCAGCACAACCATCTTTAGTCTCCTCTCCAAGTACAAATCTGTCTCCAGTAACACCATCAAGAAGTTTGGAACCTTTCTCACCCATATCAATGGGTTCTCTCAGTCCAGATGTGAATTTAACTCCTGCTTCCAAACCTCAAGCTGGTCCCTAAGGGACTGAAGTCACCAGGGAGTTTCCGATGGAAAATGTTCCTGATAGTCAAGAGGTGGTGTTGCGTCGGTCTCAAAGGTCGACACAGGGAAACATTTCCTTAAGATACAAAGACTAATTTCATATAGTTCATGTACACATAGTACATCTTATAATTCTACCAGTGTAACTACTTCATGGTAAATTTCAATTCGCATAAAACATATAAATATCTCACACTTCTAAAATTCAAGCTTTAGGGACTGTAACAAACCCTTCTCCAGTTCCATACCACTGTTTGTACACTAACTTGTTTTCTTTCCTACGTGTTCAGGATTCTCTTCCTGGCCAGAAGATGCTCCTCTAAGCTTAAGTAAATGCATGTATCCAGAAAGGTAACCCTCAGTAAGTGTTATCTAGGAAGAGTTCTAGGGATAAGAGTGTATAGCCAATAGACCCTAGTAGCTAGGTATTGGTCAGAGAGCCACAGGCAAGCCAATACAAAACCAATGTATAAAACAGGTAATCAAATGTGGTATAAATAAAATAAAAGTGAGATTATTGTTGTTCTTGTATGTAGAAGCCTTCAATCCATACATACTTCTGTGATAGTCAATTGTCAGAAAGAAAAAATAAATAAATAATACAGTGTTAGTCAGCACCTAAACTTATTCATAGTCAATAGATGGATAAAAAGATAAATAGTGATAGTAAAGTAAAGGGATTTCTAAAAAGAAAAGAAAAAAAAAACTGTCTAAAGTAATCCTGCTTGGAAAATCCAGTCGTGAATTAAGAATTCATCATTATCCTGGTTATCCTATTCAAAAATTCATAGTCTCATATTATCCTGGTCGTGAATTTATAGTCATACATTATCTTGTTTGGGTATTCATAACCCTCTACAATACTGTTCATGGAATCCTGTTCGTGAATTCATGGGTACTACAACCCTACTCGTGAGTTCACTAGTACTTCCAATCCTGTTAATTAACGTAATATAATTATGTTGGTATATATCTATAAAAGAAAATGTTGGAGCTTGCAAGGATATTTCATTATGCGCAAGGACTTTTTAATATTGAGTGTTTTCTACAACCTGACTAAAGGACATTATAATTATGCCCAGGACTGTTTATGGACTCTCAGCATATCGTCCCACTGTCTTAAGGGACCATCGTCGAGGCCGACTCATCTTTAGTAAGGGGGTTTGTGGTATCCCGGTACTGGACTCGGTCCCGTACCTTTTTCGTAAGTCCCCATAGTTAGAGTTCCTTCATGCTGTTATGACTCTCTTGGTGGGTTAACCACTAGTCGCCTCCTAAGGTCATTAAAAATGTATATATTTGATATATTTCAGAATAATGTAAGTAATGTACAGGACCTTAGGTCATGTGATCACTAATAATTGTGTTGGCTAAGGTTTAAGGACCTTTGGGTCATGTGATTAGGTCATGTCATGTAACCATAATGCTTTGTACTAGGACTGACAGGTTTGGGGACAAATAAGCTTTGATCCTGCCCCTTCTGTATGTAAGGGTGCTGCATCCAATAATCTCTCTCTTGTATCCTGGATATGAAACTGAGCAGATCTGTTATCAGCTGCAAGACAAGCTAGGCCTGAAGCCTTCTACCTCAGCCACAGTCTAAACCGTGAGATAATCCAACTCCACCCTACCAATCCTACATGCTGAACCTAAACATACCCCTAAATTCAGTGGAACAGCATACAGCAAACATCAAAGCTTATTAACTATAAAGTCCCAGCCAACCTGTGAGGAGCCTAAGTCCCGATCCTCTATAAAAGACTGTTTGTTATTCATCCTGCATAAAATCTGCAGTAAAGTTATTTCAAGTTTATTACAATTCCGGCTGTGGACAATCCTTTATTCCTCCCTATCGTTCTTGGGACAGGTGACGGTAGGACATATATATCTAGAGGAAGCCCGTACCCTGGTGTCACGACAATCAAGGGTTAATCATATACCCTGCAACACTACTCTGCAACACCCCTGTTCACTCTACACTCCCCAGCACCACAAATCTATAAGGAAATAGGACACAAGAGGAGTGAGGACCCTGATCACAAGAGCTTACAATCTATAAGGAAATAGGGGGACACAAGAGAAGTGAGGACCCTGATCACAAGAGCTTACAATCTATAAGGAAATAGGAGACAAGAGGAGTGAGGACCCTGATCACAAGAGCTTACAATCTAGAAGAAAATAGGAGACACGAGAGGAGTGAGGACCCTAATCACAAGAGATTACAATCTATAAGGAAATAGGAGACAAGAGGAGTGAGGACCCTGATCACAAGAGCTTACAATCTATAAGGAAATAGGAGACAAGAGGAGTGAGGACCCTGATCACAAGAGCTTACAATCTATAAAGAAATAGGAGACACAAGAAGAGTGAGGACCCTGATCACAAGAGCTTACAATCTATAAGGAAATAGGGGGACACAAGAGGAGTGAGGACCCTGATCACAAGAGCTTACAATCTATAAGGAAATAGGGAGACAAGAGGAGTGAGGACCCTGATCACAAGAGCTTACAATCTAGAAGGAAATAGGAGACAAGAGGAGTGAGGACCCTGATCACAAGAGCTTACAATCTATAAGGAAATAGGGGACACAAGAGGAGTGAGGACCCTGATCACAAGAGCTTACAATCTATAAGGAAATAGGGGGACACAAGAGGAGTGAGGACCCTGTTCACAAGAGCTTACAATATTTAAGGAAATAGGGGGACACAAGAGGAGTGAGGACCCTGATCCCAAGAGCTTACAATCTATAAGGAAATAGGAGACAAGAGGTGTGAGGACCCTGATCACAAGAGCTTACAATCTATAAGGAAATAGGGGGACACAAGAGGAGTGAGGACCCTGATCCTATTTCTATAAGGAAATAGGACACAAGAGGAGTAAGGACCCTGATCACAAGAGCTTACAATCTATAAGGAAATAGGGGACACAAGAGGAGTGAGGACCCTGATCACAAGAGCTTACAATCTATAAGGAAATAGGAGACACAAGAGTGAGGACCCTGATCCCAAGAGTTTACAATCTATAAGGAAATAGGGGGACGCATGAGGAGTGAGGACCCTGATCCTATTTCTATAAGGAAATAGGACACAAGAAGAGTAAGGACCCTGATCACAAGAGCTTACAATCTATAAGGAAATAGGAGACAAGAGGAGTGAGGGCCCTGATCACAAGAGCTTACAATCTATAAGGAAATAGGAGACACAAGAGTGAGGACCCTGATCCCAAGAGTTTACAATCTATAAGGAAATAGGGGGACACATGAGGAGTGAGGACCCTGATCCTATTTCTATAAGGAAATAGGACACAAGAGGAGTAAGGACCCTGATCACAAGAGCTTACAATCTATAAGGGAATAGGAGACAAGAGGAGTGAGGACCCTGATCACAAGAGCTTACAATCTATAAGGAAATAGGAGACAAGAGGAGTGAGGACCCTGATCACAAGAGCTTACAATCTATAAGGAAATAGGAGACAAGAGGAGTGAGGACCCTGATCACAAGAGCTTACAATCTATAAGGAAATAGGACACAAGAGGAGTGAGGACCCTGATCACAAGAGCTTACAATCTATAATGAAATAGGAGACAAGAGGAGTGAGGACCCTGATCACAAGAGCTTACAATCTATAAGGAAATAGGAGACAAGAGGAGTGAGGAGCCTGATCACAAGAGCTTACAATCTATAATGAAATAGGAGACAAGAGGAGTGAGGACCCTGATCACAAGAGCTTACAATCTATAAGGAAATAGGGGACACAAGAGGAGTGAGGACCCTGATCACAAGAGCTTACAATCTATAAGGAAATAGGGGGACACAAGAGGAGTGAGGACCCTGATCACAAGAGATTACAATCTATAAGGAAATAGGACACAAGAGGAGTGAGGACCCTGATCACAAGAGATTACAATCTATAAGGAAATAGGAGACACAAGAGGAGTGAGGACCCTGATCACAAGAGCTTACAATCTATAAGGAAATAGGAGACACAAGAGGAGTGAGGACCCTGATCACAAGAGCTTACAATCTATAAGGAAATAAGGGGACACAAGAGGAGTGAGGACCCTGATCACAAGAGCTTACAATCTATAAGGAAATAGGAGACAAGAGGAGTGAGGACCCTGATCACAAGAGCTTACAATCTATAAGGAAATAGGGGGACACAAGAGGAGTGAGGACCCTGATCACAGGAGCTTACAATCTATAAGGAAATAGGGGGACACAAGAGGAGTGAGGACCCTGATCACAAGAGATTACAATCTATAAGGAAATAGGACACAAGAGGAGTGAGGACCCTGATCACAAGAGCTTACAATCTATAAGGAAATAGGAGACACAAGAGGAGTGAGGACCCTGATCACAAGAGCTTACAATCTATAAGGAAATAGGAGACACAAGAGGAGTGAGGACCCTGATCACAAGAGCTTACAATCTATAAGGAAATAAGGGGACACAAGAGGAGTGAGGACCCTGATCACAAGAGCTTACAATCTATAAGGAAATAGGGGGACACAAGAGGAGTGAGGACCCTGATCACAGGAGCTTACAATCTATAAGGAAATAGGGGGACACAAGAGGAGTGAGGGCCCTGATCACAAGAGCTTACAATCTATAAGGAAATAGGAGACAAGAGGAGTGAGGACCCTGATCACAAGAGCTTACAATCTATAAGGAAATAGGGGGACACAAGAGGAGTGAGGACCCTGATCACAAGAGCTTACAATCTATAAGGAAATAGGAGACAAGAGGAGTGAGGACCCTGATAACAAGAGCTTACAATCTATAAGGAAATAGGGGACAAGAGAAGTGAGGACCCTGATCACAAGAGCTTACAATCTATAAGGAAATAGGAGACAAGAGGAGTGAGGACCCTGATCACAAGAGCTTACAATCTATAAGGAAATAAGGGACACAAGAGGAGTGAGGACCCTGATCACAAGAGCTTACAATCTATAAGGAAATAGGGAGACAAGAGGAGTGAGGACCCTGATCACAAGAGCTTACAATCTATAAGGAAATAGGAGACACAAGAGGAGTGAGGACCCTGATCACAAGAGCTTACAATCTATAAGGAAATAGGAGACACAAGAGGAGTGAGGACCCTGATCACAAGAGCTTACAATCTATAAGGAAATAGGGGGACACAAGAGGAGTGAGGACCCTGATCACAGGAGCTTACAATCTATAAGGAAATAGGGGGACAAAAGAGGAGTGAGGACCCTGATCACAAGAGCTTACAATCTATAAGGAAATAGGAGACACAAGAGGAGTGAGGACCCTGATCACAAGAGCTTTCAATCTATAAGGAAATAGGAGACACAAGAGGAGTGAGGACCCTGATCACAGGAGCTTACAATCTATAAGGAAATAGGACACAAGAGGAGTGAGGACCCTGATCACAAGAGCTTACAATCTATAAGGAAATAGGGAGACACAAGAGGAGTGAGGACCCTGATCACAAGAGCTTACAATCTATAAGGAAATAGGGGGACACAAGAGGAGTGAGGACCCTGATCACAGGAGCTTACAATCTATAAGGAAATAGGGGGACAAAAGAGGAGTGAGGGCCCTGATCACAAGAGCTTACAATCTATAAGGAAATAGGAGACAAGAGGAGTGAGGACCCTGATCACAAGAGCTTACAATCTATAAGGAAATAGGAGACAAGAGGAGTGAGGACCCTGATCACAAGAGCTTACAATCTATAAGGAAATAGGAGACACAAGAGGAGTGAGGACCCTGATCACAAGAGCTTACAATCTATAAGGAAATAGGAGACACAAGAGGAGCGAGGACCCTGATCACAAGAGCTTACAATCTATAAGGAAATAGGGGGACACAAGAGGAGTGAGGACCCTGATCACAAGAGCTTACAATCTATAAGGAAATAGGACACAAGAGGAGTGAGGACCCTGATCACAAGAGCTTACAATCTATAAGGAAATAGGAGACACAAGAGGAGTGAGGACCCTGATCACAAGAGCTTACAATCTATAAGGAAATAGGAGACACAAGAGGAGTGAGGACCCTGATCACAAGAGCTTACAATCTATAAGGAAATAAGGGGACACAAGAGGAGTGAGGACCCTGATCACAAGAGCTTACAATCTATAAGGAAATAGGGGGACACAAGAGGAGTGAGGACCCTGATCACAGGAGCTTACAATCTATAAGGAAATAGGGGGACACAAGAGGAGTGAGGACCCTGATCACAAGAGCTTACAATCTATAAGGAAATAGGACACAAGAGGAGTGAGGACCCTGATCACAAGAGCTTACAATCTATAAGGAAATAGGAGACAAGAGGAGTGAGGACCCTGATCACAAGAGCTTACAATCTATAAGGAAATAGGGGGACACAAGAGGAGTGAGGACCCTGATCACAAGAGCTTACAATCTATAAGGAAATAGGAGACACAAGAGGAGTGAGGACCCTGATCACAAGAGCTTACAATCTATAAGGAAATAGGGGGACACAAGAGGAGTGAGGACCCTGATCACAAGAGCTTACAATCTATAAGGAAATAGGAGACACAGGAGGAGTGAGGACCCTGATCACAAGAGCTTGCAATCTATAAGGAAATAGGGAGACACAAGAGGAGTGAGGACCCTGATCACAAGAGCTTACAATCTATAAGGAAATAGGAGGCACAGGAGGAGTGAGGACCCTGATCACAAGAGCTTACAATCTATAAGGAAATAGGATACACAAGAGGAGTGAGGACCTTGATCACAAGAGCTTACATTCTATAAGGAAATAGGAGACAAGAGGAGTGAGGACCCTGATCACAAGAGCTTACAATCTATAAGGAAATAGGGGGACACAAGAGGAGTGAGGACCCTGATCACAAGAGCTTACAATCTATAAGGAAATAGGAGACACAGGAGGAGTGAGGACCCTGATCACAAGAGCTTACAATCTATAAGGAAATAGGGAGACACAAGAGGAGTGAGGACCCTGATCACAAGAGCTTACAATCTATAAGGAAATAGGGAGACACAAGAGGAGTGAGGACCCTGATCACAAGAGCTTACAATCTATAAGGAAATAGGACACAAGAGGAGTGAAGACCCTGATCACAAGAGCTTACAATCTATAAGGAAATAGGACACAAGAGGAGCGAGGACTCTGATCACAAGAGCTTACAATCTATAAGGGAATAAGGGGACACAAGAGGAGTGAGGACCCTGATCACAAGAGCTTACAATCTATAAGGAAATAGGAGACAAGAGGAGTGAGGACCCTGATCACAAGAGCTTACAATCTATAAGGAAATAGGGGACACAAGAGGAGTGAGGACCCTGATCACAAGAGCTTACAATCTATAAGGAAAAAGGGGGACACAAGAGGAGTGAGGACCCTGTTCACAAGAGCTTACAATATTTAAGGAAATAGGGGGACACAAGAGGAGTGAGGACCCTGATCCCAAGAGCTTACAATCTATAAGGAAATAGGAGACAAGAGGTGTGAGGACCCTGATCACAAGAGCTTACAATCTATAAGGAAATAGGGGGACACAAGAGGAGTGAGGACCCTGATCCTATTTCTATAAGGAAATAGGACACAAGAGGAGTAAGGACCCTGATCACAAGAGCTTACAATCTATAAGGAAATAGGGGACACAAGAGGAGTGAGGACCCTGATCACAAGAGCTTACAATCTATAAGGAAATAGGAGACACAAGAGTGAGGACCCTGATCCCAAGAGTTTACAATCTATAAGGAAATAGGGGGACGCATGAGGAGTGAGGACCCTGATCCTATTTCTATAAGGAAATAGGACACAAGAAGAGTAAGGACCCTGATCACAAGAGCTTACAATCTATAAGGAAATAGGAGACAAGAGGAGTGAGGGCCCTGATCACAAGAGCTTACAATCTATAAGGAAATAGGAGACACAAGAGTGAGGACCCTGATCCCAAGAGTTTACAATCTATAAGGAAATAGGGGGACACATGAGGAGTGAGGACCCTGATCCTATTTCTATAAGGAAATAGGACACAAGAGGAGTAAGGACCCTGATCACAAGAGCTTACAATCTATAAGGGAATAGGAGACAAGAGGAGTGAGGACCCTGATCACAAGAGCTTACAATCTATAAGGAAATAGGGGGACACAAGAGGAGTGAGGACCCTGATCACAAGAGCTTACAATCTATAAGGAAATAGGAGACAAGAGGAGTGAGGACCCTGATCACAAGAGCTTACAATCTATAAGGAAATAGGACACAAGAGGAGTGAGGACCCTGATCACAAGAGCTTACAATCTATAATGAAATAGGAGACAAGAGGAGTGAGGACCCTGATCACAAGAGCTTACAATCTATAAGGAAATAGGAGACAAGAGGAGTGAGGAGCCTGATCACAAGAGCTTACAATCTACAATGAAATAGGAGACAAGAGGAGTGAGGACCCTGATCACAAGAGCTTACAATCTATAAGGAAATAGGGGACACAAGAGGAGTGAGGACCCTGATCACAAGAGCTTACAATCTATAAGGAAATAGGGGGACACAAGAGGAGTGAGGACCCTGATCACAAGAGATTACAATCTATAAGGAAATAGGACACAAGAGGAGTGAGGACCCTGATCACAAGAGATTACAATCTATAAGGAAATAGGAGACACAAGAGGAGTGAGGACCCTGATCACAAGAGCTTACAATCTATAAGGAAATAGGAGACACAAGAGGAGTGAGGACCCTGATCACAAGAGCTTACAATCTATAAGGAAATAAGGGGACACAAGAGGAGTGAGGACCCTGATCACAAGAGCTTACAATCTATAAGGAAATAGGAGACAAGAGGAGTGAGGACCCTGATCACAAGAGCTTACAATCTATAAGGAAATAGGGGGACACAAGAGGAGTGAGGACCCTGATCACAGGAGCTTACAATCTATAAGGAAATAGGGGGACACAAGAGGAGTGAGGACCCTGATCACAAGAGATTACAATCTATAAGGAAATAGGACACAAGAGGAGTGAGGACCCTGATCACAAGAGCTTACAATCTATAAGGAAATAGGAGACACAAGAGGAGTGAGGACCCTGATCACAAGAGCTTACAATCTATAAGGAAATAGGAGACACAAGAGGAGTGAGGACCCTGATCACAAGAGCTTACAATCTATAAGGAAATAAGGGGACACAAGAGGAGTGAGGACCCTGATCACAAGAGCTTACAATCTATAAGGAAATAGGGGGACACAAGAGGAGTGAGGACCCTGATCACAGGAGCTTACAATCTATAAGGAAATAGGGGGACACAAGAGGAGTGAGGGCCCTGATCACAAGAGCTTACAATCTATAAGGAAATAGGAGACAAGAGGAGTGAGGACCCTGATCACAAGAGCTTACAATCTATAAGGAAATATGGGGACACAAGAGGAGTGAGGACCCTGATCACAAGAGCTTACAATCTATAAGGAAATAGGAGACACAAGAGGAGTGAGGATCCTGATCACAAGAGCTTACAATCTATAAGGAAATAGGAGACAAGAGGAGTGACGACCCTGATCACAAGAGCTTACAATCTATAAGGAAATAGGGGACAAGAGAAGTGAGGACCCTGATCACAAGAGCTTACAATCTATAAGGAAATAGGAGACAAGAGGAGTGAGGACCCTGATCACAAGAGCTTACAATCTATAAGGAAATAGGGGACACAAGAGGAGTGAGGACCCTGATCACAAGAGCTTACAATCTATAAGGAAATAGGGAGACAAGAGGAGTGAGGACCCTGATCACAAGAGCTTACAATCTATAAGGAAATAGGAGACACAAGAGGAGTGAGGACCCTGATCACAAGAGCTTACAATCTATAAGGAAATAGGAGACACAAGAGGAGTGAGGACCCTGATCACAAGAGCTTACAATCTATAAGGAAATAGGGGGACACAAGAGGAGTGAGGACCCTGATCACAGGAGCTTACAATCTATAAGGAAATAGGGGGACAAAAGAGGAGTGAGGACCCTGATCACAAGAGCTTACAATCTATAAGGAAATAGGAGACACAAGAGGAGTGAGGACCCTGATCACAAGAGCTTTCAATCTATAAGGAAATAGGAGACACAAGAGGAGTGAGGACCCTGATCACAAGAGCTTACAATCTATAAGGAAATAGGGGGACACAAGAGGAGTGAGGACCCTGATCACAGGAGCTTACAATCTATTAGGAAATAGGGGGACAAAAGAGGAGTGAGGGCCCTGATCACAAGAGCTTACAATCTATAAGGAAATAGGAGACAAGAGGAGTGAGGACCCTGATCACAAGAGCTTACAATCTATAAGGAAATAGGAGACAAGAGGAGTGAGGACCCTGATCACAAGAGCTTACAATCTATAAGGAAATAGGAGACACAAGAGGAGTGAGGACCCTGATCACAAGAGCTTACAATCTATAAGGAAATAGGAGACACAAGAGGAGCGAGGACCCTGATCACAAGAGCTTACAATCTATAAGGAAATAGGGGGACACAAGAGGAGTGAGGACCCTGATCACAAGAGCTTACAATCTATAAGGAAATAGGACACAAGAGGAGTGAGGACCCTGATCACAAGAGCTTACAATCTATAAGGAAATAGGAGACACAAGAGGAGTGAGGACCCTGATCACAAGAGCTTACAATCTATAAGGAAATAGGAGACACAAGAGGAGTGAGGACCCTGATCACAAGAGCTTACAATCTATAAGGAAATAAGGGGACACAAGAGGAGTGAGGACCCTGATCACAAGAGCTTACAATCTATAAGGAAATAGGGGGACACAAGAGGAGTGAGGACCCTGATCACAGGAGCTTACAATCTATAAGGAAATAGGGGGACACAAGAGGAGTGAGGACCCTGATCACAAGAGCTTACAATCTATAAGGAAATAGGGGGACACAAGAGGAGTGAGGACCCTGATCACAAGAGCTTACAATCTATAAGGAAATAGGACACAAGAGGAGTGAGGACCCTGATCACAAGAGCTTACAATCTATAAGGAAATAGGAGACAAGAGGAGTGAGGACCCTGATCACAAGAGCTTACAATCTATAAGGAAATAGGGGGACACAAGAGGAGTGAGGACCCTGATCACAAGAGCTTACAATCTATAAGGAAATAGGAGACACAAGAGGAGTGAGGACCCTGATCACAAGAGCTTACAATCTATAAGGAAATAGGGGGACACAAGAGGAGTGAGGACCCTGATCACAAGAGCTTACAATCTATAAGGAAATAGGAGACACAGGAGGAGTGAGGACCCTGATCACAAGAGCTTGCAATCTATAAGGAAATAGGGAGACACAAGAGGAGTGAGGACCCTGATCACAAGAGCTTACAATCTATAAGGAAATAGGAGGCACAGGAGGAGTGAGGACCCTGATCACAAGAGCTTACAATCTATAAGGAAATAGGGAGACACAAGAGGAGTGGGGACCCTGATCACAAGAGCTTACAATCTATAAGGAAATAGGAGACACAAGAGGAGTGAGGACCTTGATCACAAGAGCTTACATTCTATAAGGAAATAGGAGACAAGAGGAGTGAGGACCCTGATCACAAGAGCTTACAATCTATAAGGAAATAGGGGGACACAAGAGGAGTGAGGACCCTGATCACAAGAGCTTACAATCTATAAGGAAATAGGAGACACAGGAGGAGTGAGGACCCTGATCACAAGAGCTTACAATCTATAAGGAAATAGGGAGACACAAGAGGAGTGAGGACCCTGATCACAAGAGCTTACAATCTATAAGGAAATAGGGAGACACAAGAGGAGTGAGGACCCTGATCACAAGAGCTTACAATCTATAAGGAAATAGGACACAAGAGGAGTGAAGACCCTGATCACAAGAGCTTACAATCTATAAGGAAATAGGACACAAGAGGAGCGAGGACTCTGATCACAAGAGCTTACAATCTATAAGGGAATAAGGGGACACAAGAGGAGTGAGGACCCTGATCACAAGAGCTTACAATCTATAAGGAAATAGGACACAAGAGGAGTGAGGACCCTGATCACAAGAGCTTACAATCTATAAGGAAATAGGGAGACACAGGAGGAGTGAGGACCCTGATCACAAGAGCTTACAATCTATAAGGAAATAGGGAGACACAAGAGGAGTGAGGACCCTGATCACAAGAGCTTACAATCTATAAGGAAATAGGGAGACACAAGAGGAGTGAGGACCCTGATCACAAGAGCTTACAATCTATAAGGAAATAGGACACAAGAGGAGTGAAGACCCTGATCACAAGAGCTTACAATCTATAAGGAAATAGGACACAAGAGGAGCGAGGACTCTGATCACAAGAGCTTACAATCTATAAGGGAATAAGGGGACACAAGAGGAGTGAGGACCCTGATCACAAGAGCTTACAATCTATAAGGAAATAGGGGGACACAAGAGGAGTGAGGACCCTGATCACAGGAGCTTACAATCTATAAGGAAATAGGGGGACACAAGAGGAGTGAGGGCCCTGATCACAAGAGCTTACAATCTATAAGGAAATAGGAGACAAGAGGAGTGAGGACCCTGATCACAAGAGCTTACAATCTATAAGGAAATAGGAGACAAGAGGAGTGAGGACCCTGATCACAAGAGCTTACAATCTATAAGGAAATAGGAGACAAGAGGAGTGAGGACCCTGATCACAGGAGCTTACAATCTATAAGGAAATAGGATACACAAGAGGAGTGAGGACCCTGATCACAAGAACTTACAATCTATAAGGAAATAGGATACACAAGAAGAGTGAGGACCCTGATCACAAGAGCTTACAATCTATAAGGAAATAGGGAGACACAAGAGGAGTGAGGACCCTGATCACAAGAACTTACAATCTATAAGGAAATAGGATACACAAGAAGAGTGAGGACCCTGATCACAAGAGCTTACAATCTATAAGGAAATAGGATACACAAGAGGAGTGAGGACCCTGATCACAAGAACTTACAATCTATAAGGAAATAGGGGGACACAAGAGGAGTGAGGACCCTGATCACAAGAGCTTACAATCTATAAGGAAATAGGATACACAAGAGGAGTGAGGACTCTGATCATAAGAGTTTACAATCTATAAGGAAATACTGGTGATATCTATGGGTATAGGGTTTGTACAATGTTTTTGCCACATTTAGTACACATTTGCACAAAATAAATCACAGTGATTACAAAAAAATTCCTTCACATTTGTACTTTATGAGTTTGTGGTAATAGCAGCAAAAAATATCAACAAATGCCATAAAACCTTTACCTGTATATTTGCCCTAATAGACATCACCACATCTGAGGGTTCCAGATGAAAGATTCATTACAGGAACATGTGACATTTCTGCTGATAGCTGTGATCTTTTCAGCAGACACCAGTGAACGCTCAGCTAATGTACTAATAAAAACGTCTTGTAAAGCATAAATCATGTGGCGCTGCAGATTTACATCACTTTCCTAGGGCAGGCTGGGTATAAATAGCCTGATAGAAGGTGCACTAATACAGTCATTCTATCAGACCTTCCGAAATAATTATCTTTCTATTTAACATCATTATTCTAGAATATATGTCTCCTAGCAAAATGTGCAATTATGACATATCATTGTATTCTCCATATTTCTCCTTCTTATTTTTATATTTACTTCTGTTTTTTTCATTTTTCCTTTCACTTATATTCATTTTCTCTGTATCTTTCACCATTCTGTTTCAACCCGTTTTTATTTTCTCCATCAATTTTTTTTGTACTCTATGCATTAACTGTTTATTTCATTTGACACCATTTTATAGATATGAACCAAACTTAAATGAAGGCTTTGACGAGATCACTGATAATAAGCTTACAGTGTATATAAACATCATCTTTTATTTGTTATCTTCTATTATTTACACACATATTATCTGTCTCCTTATATGTCGTATTTATCGGGGTATACCACGCACCGGCCTATAACACGCACCCTCATTTTACCAAGGATATTTGGCTAAAAAAAGTTTTTTACCCAAATATCCTATGTAAAATGAGGGTGCGTGTGTGTGCATGTGTATACCCTGTGTGAAGATCCGTCTTGGGGATTAGCTCTGGGATCGTCCTGGACTACGCCACAGGATGCGTTTCTTCTCAATAAACCAGCAAACAAACGCT
Source organism: Hyla sarda (assembly GCF_029499605.1). Classification (NCBI taxonomy): domain Eukaryota; kingdom Metazoa; phylum Chordata; class Amphibia; order Anura; family Hylidae; genus Hyla; species Hyla sarda. Next base: position 65,076,083 of record NC_079191.1, read on the forward strand.
TATAATGCAAATCTGGCACCTTGCCAGTTTTATTAGACAGGTTGCAGGGAAAGAAATAAACAAAAAGCAAGAACAAAACATAATCCTAGACCGTCTGGTAACTGACTAAACAGATCAGCTTGTCCTGACTAACAACCGCTGAGCTTCCCTCAGCCGGTTAAACATATGTCCCCTGCAACCTTCTACTCACAATTCATGTCACTCTCTTTGAGCCACTCATAGCTCGGGCTGTGTACTCCTCAGCAGGCTCTGTCTCTCCCCTACAGCCCACATGCTGTCTCCTAGGAAGAGCCCCCATTAGACTGAGTCTCCATCTCATATACGCACCTCCCTTCCCTCCTGCCTCATTACTTAAGAAGCAGGTGAGAGCTTCTGCAGGGTGAGCCAAGGAAATACACCCTTTCCTTGCCACACTGCCACATATCCCCCCCCCTTTGCTCAGACCACCGGGAAGGAGCACATGTATTTGAAAGGCAGAAACCATCTGCCTTTCCTTTCTCTTGGACAACTTTTGTCCCACAGTCTCTGAAGTTTTTTCTTCCGGACTTTTACCAGCCACCAATTGCAAGTCTCTTGGTCACACCTCTCCAGTACCAGGTTCTTCACCCTGGTGTGGGCAGGGTTCTTGAAATTAAGGAGTGAGAGGACCGATGCTTCTAACCTTTGTCTTCTTTTAGGTTGCCGGACCTCTGCCTCTGCTTCAGAGAATCTTTCGGCCTCAGTGGCTTCACCAACCACTGTCTTGTTCTCTGTACCGTCAGAGGACCTCTGACATGGGTCCATCTCAGTTTCAACTTTAGAGGACTTCCCACCTGTTTTCACCTCAGTATTGACTTCAGTGGATTTCTCACATGGTTTCACCTCATCCCTTCCAGCTTTCTCTTCAGGGGCACCAGCTTCCTCAGGTTTGGCTTCAGAGTCTTTGGCTCCTTCAGATTCTTGTGTAGAATCAGCTTCTATTACTGCAGCTTCTTCAGGCTTACTCTTCTTTTCACCTGTAGCTTCAGTTGTGCCATTCTCTTTACTCACAGCTTTTGAGGTTGACTCTGGTTTTGCTTCTGCTTCAGAGGATTTCTCTGCCTTAGCATTACCTTCCGAATTTTTGGTCTGCTCAGGTTCAGAGGATTTCCCACCTCTCTTCTCCTTAGTCTCCACTTCAGAGGATTTCCCACCAGGTTTCAGCTCAGTCCTAGCTTCAGGGGACTTCTTACAGGACTTCACCTCAATCTTAGCTTTAGAGGACTTTTTGGCATTCAGCAAAAGCATAACTGTATCCTGTAACTTCGGCCCCAGAAGCCTTTCTTGAGCCAATTCCGCCATATTTTGGTCTCTGCTCTCTTTTAGGAATCCCTGGTCCTCTTCCTTTTTCTCACATTTTCGCAGCTTACACTGGAGCTTAGCGGACTTCATCCTCTCACTGTCAAGTAACTCTGTCAAGTCCCTAACAGTATCTTCCGAAGAAAGCAATTGTTTCCTCAATTGTTCATTGTCTGGCAGCACAGCCACCTGCTTGAAGAGTTGCGCTCCCAGCAAAACCATGGCAGCTACGTGGGAGCTTCTGCGCGTTTCGTTCTGCGCTTCCAGGCTCTCTTTTAAGATCTCTATGTCATCTTCCAGCTTTATATATTTCAGCTGCTCACTCTTGAGCTTTGTGGAGATCATCTTCTCACTGTCCAGCAACTGTTTCTTGGACTTCACTAACTCATTGATAGATTTTCCACTCTCACCAATCTGTTCAGATAAATCTGAGATCTCCTGTTGCAAGTTCTTGTTTTCATGTTTCAGAGTCTCAACTTGTTCCAGGGCCTCCTCATACTGCTCACGGAGCAAGTCATTGTCATGACGAGCAGATTGAAGAGCATGTGCAAGGGCACTCTTCGCCTTGACTTCCTCCTCAAGTTGTCTCTTAGCTTTAGAGACACTCTCCAGATTGCTGGCAAGATCATAAACTTCCATCTTCATTTCATTCTTCTCTTTTTCTATTTTTTCCATGGCTACCAGGCTAGCCTTGTGATCACTCTGCAGAGCCTGATATGCACCATGTAGAAGACTCACTTCTTCTTCCTGGAATGACATCCGCTTGGCCAGACTCTGCACTTCACTCTCCTTGCTGGTCACAAGACTCTGGGAGAGGGACAATTCATCCTGCAGAGCCACGAACTCACTTCTGTGGTGCTCCATTATTTTTTCCAGCTGAAGCCTTGCTGCTTGCTCTTTCTTAAAGTCAGCAAGTGATTTGTCCTTCTCCTCTGTCAAGCGATGTACCTCTTTTTCTTTCTCCAACAACTTCACAGAAACCATCTGCAGGGTTTCTTTCAGATTCTGGATCTGCTCCAGTTTTTTCCCAAGGCCAGCTCGTCTTTTCCGAGACCTTTTACTGACAGCGGTCTCCTCACTCTCGCTGTTAGACCTTGAGACATCCTCTGGTCGTCTGTCAGACACTCGACCCAGCTCTTCTCCATCTCTAGATGAGGTCTCCCCCTTTTTCGAGGTTGCGGCCACTTGTGCCTCATTATTATCATCCACAACAGGTGCCACTGACACCTGGCCCTCTTCCTCTCCCACCACGATGGCAACTGTGGAGACTCTCGCTAAACACTCCCGTCGGACCAGCAATCCCTTGGCGGTAAGTTTGTTGCCCCTAGCAACAACTTCAATGGCTTTGGCACCAGCGAGTCAGGGAGATTCCTGATCAGTTCCTCTGAACTGTCTCTCGGCTTCTTGGCAGACTTTTCTTTTGTCTTGTCACAGTCTCCTTCACTTAGGACTCTGTCTGTGACCGTAAGTGCAGCCCCCAGCTTCACCGGTACTCTCTTCTGGAGTTTTGTTTTTTCCGCAGCTATCTCCGTAGCTTCTATACCAGTCACCACTTTAACTTGACTCGTGGACTGTTCTTCAGCTCCCCTAGTGGTCTGGCACACTTCCACCTGACATATACCTAGGGTCTGCTGACACTCCCTGTCCTCAGCCTCTGCTGAGTTACTGTCCCCTGCTATGTGGTGAAAACCAAGTGTTGTGAGCCTATCAGGTGTTCCTGCTCTAGTCACCTGACTATCTTCCCACAACTGCTGAAAAAATGGAAAATCCTTCCCTAGTACTTCTTCATATTCTAAGGTAGGCTCTATTGCAACCTTGTGACTTATGGTACCATAGGGAGTAGAAATACACACATTAACTGTTTTATAACCCCAAATACCAGCCTGTATAGACACTATAGCGGGGTCTGGCTTTCTGCAGCTGGTCTTTACCAGACTTATTACACATTTTGGATCTAACAAAACCATCATCTTTTTACCTTCTATTTCCAGCTCACACAGGTTTTCTTTTGTCCTGCGAGAGGTGGGAATAGAACTCTTTACATCAGAACACATTAACATAAGTGTTTCAAGAAAAACATTATCAGCCTGCATGGATTCACAATATACAGCACCCTTCACACAGTCCAGTAGAGACCCCCCAGTCCTCACTCCTTCCGGAACCTTTGTGTGCGAACTCTTAGGTGCACTCCCAGCATCCCACAGCTGCCAGAAATACAGAAAGTTTCTGCCCAGTACAATTTCCACTGTAAGTCCCGCACATACCTCCATCATATGGCTTACTGTCCCAAAACATGTATCAAAGGTAATTTGAACAGTCTTACCGGGCTCCGGGCGGTACTTCCCAAATGGAATTATTTCTGGCATAATCTGAGATGCAGTCTGGCAACAATCCAAGCCCACCCACAGTGGGATTCCGCCCACCGACAACTCACGGGACCTCGGCTTCGTCTTGGCGACCACAGCTTGAGGTTGTCCCATTTTCTTGAAAAAAAATTCTCGATCCGTTTCCCCTTGCAACGCTCCTCCACAGACACTAAACTGTGCTTGAACTCCTCTGCTGGGCTCCTCTGACTTGCAATCTTGCAGGGAGTTGCTCCTAGCAACAGCTCCTCTCCAACTCGCCCGTTGGTTGCCCTTGGCAACAGGTTGCCCTTAGCAATGGCGTGCCCGCATCCTCCACCAAAATGTGACGATCCGTCTTGGGGATTAGCTCTGGGATCGTCCTGGACCACGCAACAGGATGCGTTTCTTCTCAATAAACCAGCAAACAAACGCTTATAATGCAAATCTGGCACCTTGCCAATTTTATTAGACAGGTTGCAGGGAAAGAAATAAACAAAAAGCAGGAACAAAACAAAATCCTAGACCGTCTGGTTACTGACTAAACAGATCAGCTTGTCCTGACTAACAGCCGCTGAGCTTCCCTCAGCCGGTTAAACATATGTCCCCTGCAACCTTCTACTCACAATTCATGTCACTCTCTTTGAGCCACTCATAGCTCGGGCTGTGTACTCCTCAGCAGGCTCTGTCTCTCCCCTACAGCCCACATGCTGTCTCCTAGGAAGAGCCCAGATTAGACTGAGTCTCCATCTCATATACACCTCCCTTCCCTCCTGCCTCATTACTTAAGAAGCAGGTGAGAGCTTCTGCAGGGTGAGCCAAGGAAATACACCCTTTCCTTGCCACACTGCCACACCTGATACACTGTTTCTGACCCCGCAGAAGCCCCCAGGAAAGGCAGGGGGAGAGAGGCCGTCTTCAACGTGACGTCACTCATCATTGCGCCGTGCAGCGCATTGCAACAACGCAGGGGACGCCACACCGGAGCCAGAAGCAGCGCGGACCCGACCCCGGCAACAGGTAATTATAAAACCGGGGATGGGGGAGGCAATGGGGCAGCGGTGCCGATAGCCAGGGGGAGAGAAGTGGCAACGGCACCGATAGCCAGGGGGAGAGAAGCGGCGGCAGCAGGGCTCTAGACCCCAGGAAAGGCAGGGGGAGAGAAGCAGGCATCGATGGACTCTCTCCCCCTGCCTTTCCTGGGGGCTTGTGCGGGGTCAGAAAAATCGGGGATGGGGGAGGCAATGGGGCAGCGGTGCCGGCAGTCTCTGGACCACAGGACAGGCAGGGGCAGAGAATCGGGCAACGACGGCAGGTCTCTGCACCTGCAAAAGCCGCTTCAGTTCATTGATTTAAAGCGCCCGCTTTAAATCATTGAACTGCAGAGGCTTATTGGCGTATAACACGCAGATAGACTTTAGGCTAAAAATCTTAGCCTAAAAAATGCGTGTTATACACCGATAAATACGGTATCTCTAGTGGATTTTGAATGTTTTCAGGCCTATTTTTTTCAAGTTTTTTTATGTTGCGGCCTTGTGCTAAAATAAAAAAAATAAAAAAAATAAAAAAAAGTTTTTCTGTACTCACTCAATACCCTATAATGAGAACGTAAAAACAGAATATTAGAATTTTTTTTTCAAATTTTAAAGAAAAAAAAAGTATTCAGACCCTTGAAATTCAACTCTGGGGCCTCCATTTTTCTTGATTATCTTTGATATGTTTATACAACTTCATTGGAATCACCTGTGATTTCAGTGATTGGACACAATTTGGAAATTATTTCTCCATATCAAAACAAAAACCAAGCCACGAGATGGAAAGAACTGACTGTAGCGTTCGAAGACAGGATTGTGTGTTGGCACAGATTTCAAAACAGTGAACTGAAACTTCCCAAAAGCACAGTGGCCTCCATAATTCTTAAAGGGGAACTCCGGTGGAAAACAATTTTTTTCAAATCAACTGGTTCCACAAAGTTAAACAGATTTGTAAATTACTTCTATTAAAAAACATCTTCCAGTACCGGAAGTTGAGTTGTTCTTTTCTGTCTTAGCACACTGCTCTCTGCTGACACTCTTTTATTATAAAATTAAAAAACCTTAGAAAACACAAAAACAAGTTCAATTGACTGTAGCAAAAATAAACAAAACTGAACATAGATACAGACATTCTGTCTCAGAAAGAAAAAGTGAAACTTTCCTAACTGGCCAGCCCAGGTTATAATAATTAACAAATAACGACCTACCTATAATATCCTATTACCAAACAGTCCAACACACACACACTCACACACATTCCTTAACAACATAAATAGCTTTTCCTCGCTTTTTTCTCTTTTTTTCCTTCTCTTTTTTAAATAACATGCAAAAGAAAAGAAAAATATGGCAAACTGCCGTAACTAAAAATAATCCAACTTGGAAAATATTTTCTTTTATATATATATATATTTATAGAAACACACATAGACATACATATATACACACATATACACACACAAGTAACTAACAAAAGAAAAATATGGCCAACTGCCGTAACTAAAAATTATCCAACTTGGAAGAAAGAGGAAAAGGGAAAATAATAAAAATAAATAAATAAATAAATAAAAAATACACACATACATATACACACACACACATATATATATATATATATATATATATATATATATATATACATACACACACATACATATATACACACCCTTTCTTTCTTCCTTTTCTTTTCCCTTTTTTAAAAAAAAAAAAGAGAAAAATATGGCTAACTGCCGTAACTAAAAATGAGTCCACCTGGTAAACCGTAGAACAACAGAAAACTGGTCCGACTGCATATTCTCACAAAACAAAAAATAAAAAATAAAATAAAAATTATTAACTTACACATGCCAACCTATATAACAATATAACTATATAGCAAATAACAACTATATAACAAAAATAACAACCTACACTATACTATCCCATCACCCACCACACCCTCTGGACATGGGTCAAAGTCCATAGATCACAGTTTATCCACATATTGTCCATAATTGACCCATGCCAGATCACCACCACCCCCCAAAACCCCCCACCCAACCTAAAATACTCCCCTACCCACTTAATAAACAGAACAATATATACAAAACAATATACACATACTCTACCACAAAACAATATTAACAATGCAATACACCAAAAACAACAAACCACAAGGCCCAAGTTTGGTTGCCTGCAAGCCCTTTACAATCTATCCATAGAAAACAAAACAAAAGGCTAAGGTGACATACATAGCCCCCCACCAGGAAGAAGGATGGCAATCCTGATGAAAATAAATTTAAATTCCTCTCCCTCTCAACCTCTAACCCTATGGCTATCCCTTCATGAAACTAACCTTATACTCACCCTAACATATATACACTACCCCTAGCCAAAATTAAGGTACTTCACCTTAAGGGCCTAGTACCTAGGGCACGTCAAAAGAAAAACCTCTCCACAGGAGAGAAGCCCTACTGGTACCAAGACTGCCATACTCCAAAGACCTGATGTTCCCGAGATCACCGGTGATATTCCTACAGACCTCCACCTCAGAGAGGATTTTCTGTTGGTTCGACCGACACTAAACACCGTGCATTCCACGTGTAGTACCTAACCACTAAACTAACTAAGAATAAAGTGCCCCGGTTTTGGCCACCCAAGTTCCTAAATGCCCCATAAGCCCACTCCGGGTAGGTAAGGCCGGCAAGTTGACTCCAGCCAATGGAAGCGCCCACCCGGTTGTAAACCCTTATATTAAAGAGACAATGTAGCAGGAAATGGTCCATGCTTTCCAGCGTGTCCCCACACTTCGCGGGGACATCCCCGGTCATCAGAGTTCCTGCACTTCAGGTTGTCCCTTACATATAGCTTCCCCTGAAAGCAGCGCCAGGCCAGCGCCAGGTCAACAGAACCCGTTTGTCAAGGAACTGCCTTGACTGGGTCCTGATCTCCCACACTCCCAGACCCCACCGACGTATCGCCTTCAGAGTCGGGGTAGCGTAAGCCGGAAGATATCCATGGGGCGTACGGAGGTCCTTCACTCGCCCTCCTCTCTCCCATTTCTGGAAGAAAGGCCAAAACCATTCCCTGCAGAAGATTACCCACGGAGGAGCCCTCTCTTTCCAGAGGTTTGCAATGTTAGCTTTCAAGAAGGTGTTCGTAAAGAACACCACAGGGTTTACCATAGATAAACCCCTTAGTCTCCTCGTGCGGTACGTAACCTCCCTCTTGACTAGGTTCATCCTGTTCCCCCATAACAGTTGGAAAAACAGGCTGTAGAGCCTAGTATAGTAAGCCTCTGGCAAGATACATACACTGCCCAGATAGATAAACAAGGGGAGCAAGTATGATCTGATTAGGTGTACCCTTTCCCTGAGGGTCATAGACCAACCCTTCCACTGGTCCACCTTCTGAGCGGCATCCTGGAGCTTACCATCCCAGTTTTTGGTGGGATAATCATCCTGGCCGAATGTGATGCCTAAGACTTTTGCTGATTCTTGGGACCCTGGAAGGGTGTCGGGGAGATCAAACGTGGGATCCCCCCTCCCAGCCAGAGACTCTCACACTTATCCCGGTTGATCTTAGACCCGGATGCCTCCGAGTAGCGGTCCACCTCCGACATCACCACATCGACCTCCTCTTTCGAGGAGACGAAAATAGTGACATCATCAGCATACGCCACCACTCTCTGGGTAACAGCCAGCTCCGCCAGACTCATCCCGACTCCCGCCAATGGTCCGCGACTCACTCTCCCAAGGAAGGGATCGATCGCAAACACATATAAGAGCGGGCTCAAAGGACAACCCTGACGGACTCCGGATCCCACCTCAAAAGAGCGTCCAGACCACCCGTTCACTAGCGGAAAACTCTCTGCCCCTGCATACAAGATCTTAAGCCAATTAACAAAAATACTCGGTAAGCCATATCTCAGGAGGACGGACCAGAGGTACTCGTGGGTCACCCGATCAAATGCTTTGGCCTGATCCAGGAACAGCAAGTACCCCTTCCAGAAACCCGCACTACTCCGCTCCACTGCCTCCCTGACACTAAGGACAGCACTTAAGGTGCTTCGGCCTGGAACAGAGCAGTGCTGAGCCCCCAAAAAGAGCCGGGGTGCAAATTTCACCAGCCGACTAAACAGTATCTTGGCCAGAAGCTTCCTGTCCGTATTGAGAAGAGCTATGGGCCTCCAATTCTCAATACGGCTAGGATCTTTACCCTTTGACAGAGGAATCAGGGCTGACCTCCTCATTGACTTCGGCAGAGTGCCCGAGGAGAGACACTCATTGAATACTTCAGTCAAGAGGGGAGCTAAAGACTCCTTAAAGGTCCTGTACCACTCGGATGTTAAGCCATCCGGACCTGGCAACTTCTTGGGGGCAAGCCCCTCGATCCCTGATCTGGACCGATTCAGAGATCCTGTACTATCAATCAGTCCTGAAATGACTTTACTACTCACTGACATCTTACAGTTTCTGTAAGGGTCGGGCGAGCGGTACTTCCCAAAATCCCTATCCCAAAGTGCCTATCGTACTAAAAAAACCTCATCAGTAAGGATTTAACTCTGGAGATATCCTCTCGGCTACCTCCAGTCGAAACGAGAAGCTCGAGTTTCCTCCTCAGACCCTGATACAAGTGATACCTGTTCAGGGACCTGGGTCTCGAGAGCTGGCGGAAGAACCCCGCAGCCCATTTCTTGAATATATCCCACCACTCTGACTTACTACTACATAGGCCCAGTAAAGGTACCTGACTCTGAAGAAAATCCTCAAAGGACTGTCTTATCTCTGCTTCCTCCAAAAGGGACGATATTCAGCTTTCAATAACCTTTTTCCATCCGGGGGGTTTCTGAAACATTCCGGGAAAACAAAATCATACAGTGATCGGAGAATTTCACCTCAACCACGGACACTGCGGAAGAGACAGCTTCCTCCTTTAAATAAAACCTATCTATCCTAGACCTGCGACTACCTTGATGATAGGTGAAACCCGCGTGGACCGAGAGGCTCCGGATGTGAGCATCCTCTAGGCGAGCTTCTCTAGCTATGCTCATCAGCGCCACACTATCGCAAGTCAGCGGACTATTGGGACCTCGTGAAATTATTGAAGTCCCCTCCAAAGATCACTAGCAGACTTGTAAAAAGAAAGGGCTTAATCCTCATAAAGAGATCTTTACGTCCCCGCTTAGTTTGCGGGGCGTAGATATTATTGAGCCGGAGCTCTTGTCCCTTCATGAGGACATCTAAGATCAGGTACCTCCCCATTTCTAATTCAATAACCCGTCAGCATTCAACAGGAGCGGTAAAAAGGACCGCCACCCCACTATACGGCTCAGCCCCAAGAGACCAGTGGGAGGGACCACACCTCCACTCTCTCCTGGCTTTTACCAGAGAGGCTAGATCTGACAACCTGGTCTCCTGTAAAAAGAAAATGTTGGCTTCAACGCGGCCGACAAAATCAAAGGCTGCGAATCTAGCCGTATCCGACTTTATGCTGGCACAATTAATAGATGCCAGCGTCAATGGAGTGAGTGCCGCCATACAGGGTGATTAAATTAGACGGCCACACCCTTTACTTTTGTTTTCCCTTCTTTTTTGCCCCCTCATCCCCCGAAGATGAGAGGGCAGGACCACTCTTGGATCTTTTTTTTGATTCAGATAGATCCATATTATCCCCGTCTCCGTCCGGCCCCGGTCTAGCCCTGTCCTCTGAGGAAGGTGCCTCAACAGGACAGGGCCCAGTTCCTCCCAGAGGCTCTATCTCCCTAGGCACCTTGCCCTCACCCTCCCCAGCCAAGGAGGGGGAGGAGATGGTATCGAGGACGAGGTACCTGGTTTGACAGGTCAATCAGAGGGGGAGGGCAGCCAGGCTTCCGTTTTGAACCTGGCCGCAGTACAAGGAAAAGAGGGCTCTGACCTCTTCTTTCTCCCTTTCTTTTTGCCCTTGTCTTTCTTTTTACCCCCGTCACCTGGGCACTCTCCAGCCCTTGTCTTTCTTTTTACCCCCGTCACCTGGGCACTCTCCAGCTCCCTACTCCTTCTACAATTTTCCTCCCGCCTTAGTTTGGCGGGGCCCTTTTTCCTCCTCATTAGCCTTGGTGCGCCCCCATCCCTGCCCATACCCTCCTGGGCCGAGGCAACTTCACAGCTCTCCTCAGCCGGAGCGGCCGCTGCACGGGCGAAGGCGCAAGGACAATGGCTAAAAGGGTGCCCGAGGACACCACACAGGTGGCACCAGATCTGCCTACAGGATGTGGCCAGATGAGCCACCACACAAAGCGCAGACCTGCACAGTACAGGCTGCGCTAAAGTGGGTGGGGCTGCCACACCTGTGACAGACCTTAGGCTGCCCCTGGTAGAAGACCTGGATCCTATCACGTTCAAGGAAGGTGGCAAAAGGAATGTGGGCAACCGTACTCCCTGGACGCCTAAGTTTGACGGAAAACGTCCAGGCCCCAGACCAGATCCCGTGCTCATCCAAGTTTTTCTTGGGCATGTCCGTCACATCCCCATACCATCCGAGCCAGGTCATGATGTCATAACAAAAAAGTGACTCGTTACGGGTCACAAAACGGTCACCATCTTGACAGCATTCTGACGGGAAAATCGCTTTTACGGCGAAACTCCGCCAGCCGCGCTCGTTTTTTGCCATTTCGTAATTCGACCAGAAGAGTTCGAGACCCTCTGGCCGAACGAAACTGACATCAAACTCAGACGAACCATAGGGGTGAATCAGGGCAAAGATGTCACTCGCCCTGAATTCCATCTGAAGGAGGAGCTCAACCACTTTTGCGCGAGGTGGGCACGCATCCTCGCCCCTCCAAATCAGACGGACCACATTCCTACGGTTATTGTCCTGTCCGGTTGTTGGGAGGGACCAGACCACCTCCCCATTCCACTGTCAGAAAGCCCCCAAATTGTGCCTCTCTATCCAGAAAGACAGGTCGACCTCACCCATTCCCTCTACCTTGATCGACCTGTCACCCCTGCGTAGAGCCTCCAGGAGGCCCTGTTGCAAATGGCCCCCAGGGCTGGACAGAGACGGGGACCCCCCTGAACCCCCGGCAGCAACATTAGCATAGCTCCTAGGAGCAGTCACTGCCGTGGGGGGGCAGCTGGACCAGACCCAGAACAAGAACCACTAACAACGCCATTCACACCACTACTCTCAACCTTTTTATTTCCAGCCATACTACTACCACTCCCATCAACATTCACTCCACTGACACTCCCACATACACTCCTCTCACCCACAACACTATTACACCCATCAATATCACATCCTACATTCTTCTCCTGACTAACAAATTCTGGGCTGGCTGGGACTTGTAGTATGGCTGGCTTTAGTAAAGTCCTTTGTGCTGGCTTAGCCGCTGCTGGGGTCGACGCGATGGCTTCTCCTTCATGGCTGATATCACATCCTGATTCTGGGGCTGCCCCACCGGGTGCACCCCAGCTCCTCCCACAGCATCAGCACCTGCTTCACCCGACTTCACAGGCTCTGTGGATAATCCCTGTGCCCGAACACTCCCCCCCCCCTCACAGGGGAGTGTCCCGCAGTGCCGGTAATGCCCACAGTACTCGGGGAACCGCCCCCCGAGCACACAGGGCATAACTCGCGCTGCCCACCATGAGCCCATCCTGCCCCTCCCTACCGGCAGGATGGGTGGGCTTCACATCTATTTCGTCTGCAGCTTTTACTGACGCCATGCTGTATCCCCCAAGCTGGCTCCGTTCCACCACAGAAACGGGGTCTGGCAGTTTAGAGGACCCAGCAGCCTGAACCAGCTTTGCAGCTGGCCCAGACTGCTGGAAAGGACAGAACACATAATGCACAGTTTCCTGGGTCTTCTGTTTTTTTGCTTTTCTCTTTACTAATATGTCATCACACTGGTCATCACCAAATGTAAAATTCTGGAGGTGGGCTGGGGACTCCTGCATCATTATAGCCCTCAGCAATCCCCCAGCCTCACTCTCCACATCATCATCCTCACTATCGCTTAGCGGTAGTGCCACCTGAGCCGGCTTTATGTAGCTGTCCTGAGTCTTAGTGGTCTGGGTGTCACAGGGAGTAGGGTCAGGCAATACATCATCCTCCACAACCTGTCCACTTTACTCCAACTTCTTCTCCTCCTCTTTTACACCAACACCACCATCCTCTCTTTCTTCACCGCCACTACTCTCCCCATCATCCACCTCCACCTTACCTGGGGATTTCATGGCGGCAAACCGATCCTGGTTCTCCATCTTCTCCCTGAAGAGACCGCTTCCCTCCAGGATCTCTGCTCTCCTCTCCTCCAGCTTTGCAATGTCTTTCTTCAGGGCTGAAATCCTCTTTTTCAGTTCCAGTTTATTCCTTTTGGACCCAGAGCATTCCAGGTTCTGGGCTCCACGCAAGTCCTCTCTCATCAACCTAAGCTCCCTACCGCAGCGCTCGTATTCCACAAACCGTGTGGTCATGCAGGAGCAGTAGGTCTCGCTGGACTCTTTGGGCCCCCTCTCAGCCCACAACTCAATACTTTTCCTCCTCGCCTTCCTTCCACAGGATCTCTGGCTGGCACCCATTGCCGAAGGAGCCGAGCCTGCATTGCTGCAGACTCTGCCAGATCTTCTTCCTGCGGCCGGAAAAATGGCTGTCGCTGTTTTCTCTCCACCCCCCCGCCAGCCTGGAAGAACAGGGAGTGGAGGCCAGGGGCTCCATGCAGGGAATCTCTCCCAAGGAGCCTGCCACACTCCTGGGAAAGGTTGGTGAATCACCTGCTCTGCCTCTGGAACTCTGGAGGAACACAAAAAGGGACACACCCAAAGCTGCTTCACACACAACTGCTCCTGGCTACTGTGTTCCACAGGAAGCGCTCTCTGCTGACACCTCTGTCAATGTCAGGAACTGTCCAGAGCAAGATAGGTTTGCTAGGGGGATTTGTTCCTACTCTGGACAGTTTCTGACATGGAAAGAGGTGTCAGCAGAGAGCACTGGGGTCAGACTGAAAAGAACTAAGCAACTTCCTCTGTAGCATACAGTAGCTGACAAGTACTGGCAGGATTAAGAATTTTTAATAGAAGTAATTTACAAATCCATTTAACTTTCTGGCATCAGTTGATTGGAAAAAAATAGTTTTCCACCGACATACTCCTTGTTTTAAAGTTTGGAACATTGGAACAATCAGGACTCTTCCAAGAGATGGCCGCCCCACCAAATGAATTAATTTATCAGGGGATAAGGGCCTTGGTAAGACAGGTGACCAAGAGCTCTTAAGATCCTGTGTGCAAATGGGCGAAACTTCCAAAAGGTCAACCATTACTGCAGCAGTAAGAAGTTTATCTGGCCCAGTTCCAGCGATGCCTTCACCTTTAGTGCACCATTCTGTGTTGTCAGGAAGATGGCCCAGCACATTGCAGGGTCATTCAACACTGTTTGATGCTGTCCACTAGCATTACTGTTGTCTTGCCTATCGGCTGCCTGTATTTTTGACCTGACCTCTTGCCTGACACCTGACTAGTCTCCTGCCTGCTGATTTTGTGCTTTAAAGACCTCCTGGTTTGACCCATGCTTGCCCTGTTTATGTTTTTTGCTTTTTATTCTGTACTTTGCTGCTCTCCTAGTTTTGACCCTTTTTGCCTTCTGGATTCTGACTTGTCCATGTGATGCTGACCTGGTCTGTCTGACTTTCCTGATTCCCTAGCACTAAGTAAGTATAAGGACCGTCGCCCAGTCGGGGGCCCATGTTTAGGGTAGATAGTTCAAGTAGGTGGAGACAAAATGTAAAAAAGGTAAAAAGTCTAAAGACTTTCCGAATGCACTGTATATATATATATATATATATATATATATATATATATATATATATATATATGTCTGTGAAAGTATGCCAACAATCATGGACAAGTCCAGGTTTTACTATTTACTATGTATATGAATACCATGTAACTAGGTAAGCATAGTCAGGTCGCAGGCACAAGGTCAGGAGGCAGGCAGCAAAGCAGCAAGGTCAGGTCACAAGTGGGAGGTCAGGAACACAATAAGGCACATACAATAAGATGCTTTCTCAATGCCACTAAGCACAAATAGCCGGCACCATAATTGGGAGGTGCTGGACTAATATAGGGTCCGCTCTGCAAGGAATCAATTATGGGCGTACTGGCCCTTTAAATTTAGCAATGCCTGCGAGCGCGCCCTAAGAAAGGGGACGTGCTGGGAACAGGAGAAGGTTAGGAGATGCCCGGAGCTTACATGCTGGCGCGTCCCGCATAGCGAGTCCTGGAGCCACCGACACAGACAGCAGGGGTGCGCTCATGGCCGGACAGAACGGCCAGAGCGTTACCCATGGCAACACCCGGGACATGTGTGCAGGCGCATCCCGCACCGTGAGTCCTGGGGCCACAGGACACAGGAGAGAGGGGACACTCACGGCCATTCATTCCGGCCGGAGCGCTGCCTGTAACACTTTCTATGTTATTATTTTAAAGGGGTTATCCACCATAAGGTGATATTAGTACGTACCCGGCAGACAGTAATGGACATGCTTAGGAAGGATCAGCGCTTGTCTTGGGGCTAAATGGCTAAGCTGTGAGATTACCATAACACTGGGGCTAGCTTTTTGTGAACTGGGATTTCCTTTTTGAGTTTTCTTCATTGCCTACAAATCCCATAATTCTGTTTTCCTCCCTCCCACACATCAGCCACCCCACGCATTGAAACATAAAGGAGCTGCATCCATTCAAAAGACTTGTGGTTTTCAATCAGGGTGCCTACAGCTGTTGCATTAGTTGCAGATTGAGCTCTCTCCCACCAAGCGATCCCTCCACCCATTGAAGCAAACAGGCTCCCTGTCATCAGCTGACTAGTGAGTCAGGTCTCGGCCGCATTGCAACCTGGAAAAAATCTGAGACAACAGTCATTTTGTATGCTGTTAAAAGTAAATATTGGGATGAAACTCACAGAAGAATTGTGAGAAAACCGTCACACACAGGTACAGACACTATATTATGAACTACACTAACTTTACAGCCCCTGTAGTATAGTCAAATAAAAAAAAAAATCCTGGAATACCCCTTTAATATACACAATGAAACATGATAGCGAACTGGATTTTTTATTTGTAAGTATATTAGTTTTAATTATGTTCTTGATGTGTAATAAATTATATAACTAATAGAAATTTTGCACGGCCATCAACTTTATAAGGGTTTCCTGGAGGACTGATTCTTGTATGATATTTGGTTACATTTCTAGCATAGCAGGTATTTATGCATTTTAGTTAACCTTGGCAACCTTAAGCTAATTTATAAACGCATGGTAGACACAGCAGTCGGCACAGTTGCCAACAAATTATAGCAGCCACACACTGGACTAAGAGACCATATGGTACGAGATAGATTTCTATCAATGTGCTTCTCAAATCCCAAAGCTTACAGCAGTATATTCAAATCCAAGAAACTGTTTTCGTTATTAGCATTTAACAAACATCACAGATACTGGGTTACAACCCAGACGGCATTACACACACAGTGGTGAGGTTACAGCCGTTTCACACTTGCATAGTTGTCTGACGAAGCACCAATGCAGTTGTGAAACGGCTGTAACATCACTTCTGTGTATAATGGCGCCTGAGTTGTAACCCAGTATCTGTGATGTTTGCTAACTGCTGATAAATAGAAAAGTTTCTTGGAATTCCTGGTGAGTGCCTCCCAAATATCTTTTTTGATGAAATAAGCTGATTTATTGTGATCTGAATGCACACATCATCATTCACCGTTACTTTACAATTTTTTTCTTTTATACTTCATTAAAGGAGTTTTCTGTAACTTTTGCATGATGGTCTATTCACTAGATAGAGCATCAATCACTTATTTGTGCGGTCCCAACACTTGGAGACACCCCTCCCTCCAACCCAATCAGCTGTTCGGCACCCCACACCACTCATCATATAGTGATGGTGTTGGGTAACTGTACCTTGGCTCCTATTCCATTTAGTAAGTGTTCTATTCAATGAATGGCACAGCTGATTGACTGATGTCCTGTTCTGTGAAAATTAGTGTTGAGCGGCATAGGCCATATTCGAATTCGCGATATTTTGCAAATATATAAAAGAATATCCGTCATATATTCGCTAAATTCGCATATTCCTAATATTCGCGGTTTATTTTTGCATATGCGAAAATTCGCGTATGCAAAAATTAGCATATGCGAAAATTCACACGCCAGTCTCACACAGTAGTATTAGAGCCTTCGTTACACCACACAAGCTGGAAGCAGAGAGGGGTGATCAGTGTGATGTGTACTGTGAAAAAAAAAAAAAAAAACTAATATTTGTAATTACGAATATATAGTGCTATAGTTGCGAATATTCACGAATTCGTGAATATGCGATATTCGCAATTAAAATTCGCATTGCGAATATTCGCGAGCAACACTAGTGAAAATCCCAGAAAACCCTTTTAAAGAGTATATGTGCCTTTAAGCATCTGGGCATAGTACTAACCGACTCCTGTTGGCTTTATTCAGTTAATTTTTAATGTGAATCTGATAGGTCTTAGGCCTCATGCAAACTGAAATATTATGAAAAAAATCCATAATTTAGCTCCTATGTTTGTTCAATAAGGACCCACTGCACTCTTATTTGCCTCCAAGTTTTAAGTAATAGCTTATATAAATTTAGAATTTTGGTTTCTGTATGTGTCTGACAAAAAATTAGCATGCAATGGATTCTAAAGTACAAATTTATGCCTATACAGTGCCACATTGAGTTACCATATGGAGGCACCAGGAGCATGCTGCCTTGCGGTCTTGTTTCTTATGCCTCTGTCATGTGCAAATTCTTAGGGCCATGTTTCCGCATAGCAGAAAATGTCTAATACAGAGATTAAATTCACAGCAAAATCCACATCTGCTCCTTATAATTACTGTATTACAAAGTGAACGTAATTAAGTTCCCTAAAATACTGTAACATTTTAAGAGGCTTTCAACCTGAGCTTCCATTTTAAAGGGAAGAGTTCATGTACTTAATTTTAGTTTAACTAGGTGAAAATCTTTTTCAAAGAGTTGCAGATATTTGTGTTATATTTTTTTATATATTTCACTGGTAGCGGCCCTAATGGAGAGACACAATTACTCCATGTATTGTCTGTAGAGACAGTGCAGCAGTGTGTATGTGCTTTATAGCAAATACATTAACAGAGGTGATATCTAATAAATTCACCAACCTCTAATGATAATGAGATGACTCTGCTGACCTTGTCCTAGTCAGCTACAGAAAACAGGAGTTGTTAGCTTATCATTTCAGCTCTAGCAGCCATTGGGAAAATAGGAATGGTTCAGGGTTGTTACTAGAGATGAGCCAATTCTTGAAAAATTAGATTCGGCCGATTTGCCGAATTTCCCCCCAAAATTTGTTTTGTTCTGAATTTATTTGCGGCGAATCGCTATTAAAAACATCTATTTCTGGCCTACAGAGAGCCTCAATAGGGGTGTAGAACACTTTGCCTTGCTGTAACATGCATAAGGTGTGTGCTGGGTTAGTGAAATAATACTGTTATTCAGTATGACATGCAGATCAGACGCATTGCTACTAGAATCACTGTCGCAGAGCGGAACATTAAGCCATATAGTGGCTTAATGACAGAGCGTGGAGGTGGCGGCAGCATGAAGAAACCAAATAGTGGCTGAATGACAAAGCGTGAAGGTGGCGGCAGCATGAGAAGACTATATAGTGGCTGAATGACCCATCGTGGAGGTGGTGGCAGCATGAGGAGACCATATAGTGCCTGAATGACACAGCATAAAGGTGACGGCAGCATAAGGAGACCATATGGTGGCTGAATGACACAGCGTAGAGGTGGCGGCAACATGAGGAGATGATATAGTGGCTGAATGACCCAGCATGGAGGTGGTGGCAGCATGAGGAGACCATATAGTGCCTGAATGACACAGCGTGGAGGTGGCGGCAGCATGAGGAGACAATATAGTGGCAGAATGACACAGCGTGAAAGTGGAGGAAGCATGAGGAGACCATATAGTGGCTGAATGACACAGTGTAGAGGTGGCGGCAGCATGAGGAGAACATATAGTGGCTGAATGACATAGCCTGGAGTTGGCGGCAGCATGAGGAGACCACATAGTAGCTGAATGACACAGCCTGGAGTTGGCGGCAGCATATAGTGACTGAATGAGACAGTCTGGAGTTTGCGGCAGCATGAGGAGAACATATAGTGGCTGAATGACACAGCCTGGAGGTGGTGGAAGCATGAGGAGACCATATAGTGCCTGAATGACACAGCGTGGAGGTGGCGGCAGCAAGAGGAGACCATATAGTGTCTGAATGACCCAGCGTAGAGGTGGCGGCAGCATGAGGAGAACATAAAGTGGCTGAATGACACAGCCTGGAGTTGGCAGCAGCATGAGGAGATCACATAGTGGCTGAACGACACAGCCTGGAGTTGGCTGCAGCATGAGGAGAACATATGGTGGCTGAATGACGCAGCTTGAAGGGGGCAGAAGCATGAGGAGAACATATGGTGGCAGTGTGAGACAGTTTGGAGCTGGCATCAGCATGAGGAGAACATATGGTGGCAGAATGAGACAGCCTGGGGCTGGCATCTGCATGAGGAGAACATATGGTGGCAGACTGAGACAGCCTGGAGCTGGCATCAGCATGAGGAGAGCATATGGTGGCAGAATGAGACAGCCTGGAGATGGCATCAGCATGGGGAGAACACATGGTGGCAGAATGAGAGAGCCTGGAGATGGCAGCAGCATCAGGAGTCGTGAAAGTGACCCGGTGACAGCAGTGGGTAGCAATACCAGTACCCGGTGATGAATGTGGGTGAAAAAAGGAGAACTTGGCATCAGATGTGTGACATCAGGCGGGTTGCAGGATCAGAATAGTAGCTGAGACAGGTTGGCAGAAGAAAACGGTCTCTTTTGTAAAAGCGTTAGTGTGCACAAGTAAGTATTGAGGATATGCGTTACGTAAAACTTAACTTTTAATAATATGCTTAGGATAAAATATATATTTTTTTAATCAAACAAAAGGAAAGGTGTGCAAAAAACACCATGTGCCACCTACACCACCAAGTATTCATGTGATGCAAAGATCTTTAAAAGGTGGAAGGGAACAACGTATGGTCCATTGTAAACGGTGGGGGTAAAAACTTCCCCTGTAAGTCCCAACTCTCGCATTATTAATTCCCTTCTTGGCAAGTGTTACTCACCCTAAAAAGGGCAGCCCCACACAGGAACATCTCCCTATTTCCACCTATAACAACTGCCATTTCCCAGAGTTTTTAGGTGGAAATTGGGATTGGTTCCTGTGTGGGTCCGCCATTTTTAAGACGAGTAACACTTTCCTCGAAAAAGTGGCAAGGAACAATGTATTGTCCAGTGTAGAATGTGGGGGTAAAAATTCCTGTAAGGCCCTACTCTCACCCTAATAATTCCCTTCTTGGCAAGTGTTACTCGCCCTAAAAAGGGTGGCCCAACATAGGAAACTCTCTTTATTATATTCTAAAAACCCTGGGAAATGGCAGTGTTTGTAGGTGGAAATAGGGAAAGGTTCCTGTGTGGGGCTACCCTTTTTAGGTTGAGTAACACTTGCCAAGAAGGGAATTAATAATGCGAGAGTAGGACCTTACAGGGGAAGTTTTTACCCCACTGGATACAATGAACCATACGTTGTTCCCTTCTACCTTTTAGAGGTCTTAGCATCACATCAATACTTGGTGGTGTAGGTGGCACATGGTGTTTTTTGCACACATTTCCTTTTGTTTGATTAAAAAAAATGGGGTACATATATTTTATCCTAAGAATAATATTAAAAGTTAAGATTATGTAATGGTTTTCCTCAATACTTACTTGTGGTCTGATACGGAGGACTGTCTGTAACTGGGGAGCAGCGCCTTAAATTTGTTTAGCACTATCCATATTTGTGAAGTGTTGGTGATGCATCAGGCATTGGTGGGTGGAAATTGTGGCTGATCCATGCCTGATTAATCTTCACAAAGGTCAGTCTCTCCCCATTGTTGGTCGGACAGGCGAGTTCTCCTTGGGGTTACTGTGGCCCCCGCCGCACTAAACACCAGCTCTTATGGCACACTACTGGCCGGGCAGGAGAGCTTTTCCAGGGCAAAATCTGCTAGTTGCTGCCACAAATCAAGTTTGGCTTCCCAGAAGTCCAGCGGATCTTCAAGGTGTGTTGGCATGGGCATGTCAAGGTATGCAACCACCTGCTGGTTCAGGTCCTGCTCCAGGTCTACCTGCTGCTGATGAGTTGCTTCACTATGCGGGTGAAGAATGCTACTCAACAGTAGTGTTGCTCGCGAATATTCGCAATTCGAATATTATTCGCGAATATCACATATTCGCGAATTCGCGAATTTCGCGAATATAGCGCTATATATTCGTAATTACGAATATTCGTTTTTATTTTTTATTTTTTTTTTTTTTCTTCACAGTACACATCACAGTGATCACCCCTCTCTGCTTCCAGCTTGTGTGGTGTAAAGAAGGCTGTAATACTACTGTGTGAGACTGGCGCGCTAAAATTCGCATATACGAAAATTCGCATATGCTAATTTTCGCATATGCGAACTTTCACGTATGTTAATCTTGCATATGCTAATATTCGCATATGTTAATTTTCGCATACGCGAATATTCACATATGCGAAAATAAAACGAGAATATAACGAATATGCGAATATTCGCGAATATAAGACGAATATTCGTCCATATATTCGCGAATATTCGCGAATTCGAATATGGCCTATGCCGCTCAACACTACTCAACAGCGACTGTAGACTCAGACTTCTGCTGATAGAGCTGGTACTGCTCCTGCCACCCCACCCCTCCCCAGCAGCCATGGCAGTGGAAGGTGAGCACAGAGGGCCCCCTGAGTCAGACATTCGAGAGGATGGATGATGGCGCGGACAGGCATCAGCCAACTGACTATGTAGGATGTCTCTGTAGTAGGTCAGTTTGTCCTCCCTCTCAGTGGGTGTAAAAATGGCCCCCCATTTTGTGCCGGTAGCGAGGGTCCAATAAGGTATAGAGCCAGAGCCCCCTTTCTCAAGTGACCCTATCGTGCACCCATCACCAAATACATAGTATTTCATCTCTCGCGAGAACTCAGTTCTGAAAATAAGAGATTCATATTAAAATCAAAGCAAGAAATGCTTTATATTTAAAAACAAAAAGAGATGACATATCGTAGCAGCAATATTCAATCAGATGTTATAGTTCACAGAAATACAGAAAAAATTCAAACTTTCAAACATTACGTCCATCTGAACACCCTTCAATTTCTTCAATTACCATCCAGCGTAATTCGCTGGGTTGGTGCCCAAACTCTAAGAAATGTTTAGCAACACCTGTTTCTCCAAACCTATTCACTGTTTCCATCTGACTTTGATCTTCCAACTTCTTCGCATTCCGGATAGCACTGCGATGTTCATTAATCCGGCATTTCACATTTCTCATTGTTTGCCCTACATAAACTCGACCAGATGGGCACTTTAACATGTAAATTACGTGTTTCGAATTACAATTATACCAACCCCTCATGGGAATTTTAAACCCCTTAAACGGATGACTTATTGCTTCTGTTTTAATAATGCTATTGCAATTCTGACAACCCAAGCATGGGAAGGTACTTTTCTTTTTTGCATCCAGAAATGTTTGTTTAGTTTTTTTCTTCTTTTTTGTATCTGCACGGACCAAAAAGTGCAGTGCTATCCGGAAAGCAAAGAAGTTGGGAGATCAAAGTCAGATGGAAACAGTGAATAGGTTTGGAGAAAAAGGTGTTGCTAAACATTTCTTAGAGTTTGGGCACCAACCCAGCGAATTACGCTGGATGGTAATTGAAGAAATAGAAGGGTGTTCAGACGAGGCTATAAAAAGAAGGTTATTACAAAGAGAAGTGTATTGGATAGAAAAGTTAAACTCATTGAATCCGGATGGACTTAATGAAGTTTGTAATTTTTCAGTATTTCTGTGAACTATAACATCTGATTGAATATTGCTGCTACATCATGTCATCTCTTTTTATTTTTATGCATATAAATAGAAGATAAAGAAACTTCACGCAGCACTCAACGGGTACTCTTATTACTTCTTCTTTATTCTTTTCGTTGCACGCAACGGTCCGTCGCCACCCACATCCCCCCGCACATAAGATTTCCGCTCACCTGCTGTACCTGTCTGCGCATTTTAATGCAACGAAAAGAATAAAGAAGAAGTAATAAGAGTACCCGGTGAGTGCTGCGTGAAGTTTCTTTATCTTCTATTTATATGCATTGAACCTCTATCCACAACGCATTGCACCACTGAAAACTTAGACACGGAAACAGGAGAGACACACCAACCACGTAGCAGAAGCATTCCCTATCCTGAGACTAGTGCCGGTATACTTTTGCTGTGATCTTTTTATTTTTAAATATAAAGCATTTCTTGCTTTGATTTTAATATGAATCTCTTATTTTCAGAACTGAGTTCTTGCAAGAGATTAAATACTATGTATTTGGTGATGGGTGCACGATAGGGTCACTTGAGAAAGGGGACGTGTCCTCCGAAACGTCAGAAGTGTCCGGCAATCACTCACTTGTCTACCCCTTCGTGAGAGGAAGGAAGGAAAGTCAGCTCCGTAATGCCCGCTGAAGGGTGAAATCTACACTGCACGAGGACTGTCGGACATTTTAGAGAGCACTGTGGGTGAAACATTTTTTGTATCTGAATGCATTTGAAAATGGAGAACTCTCTGTGTCTGTATTTGCAATAATGAATACTAAAAAGCATTGAAAAAGAACATAATTTTGTCAAGTGTGATTCGTTTATTTATGGTTGCTATTGGCTACGAAGTTGGAGCCTTCGCTTATTCACACTTATACCCCAGTGCCGAACTATAGTTCAGCCCCCACAGGGCTCATGTGACTTGAGATGTAGGCGCTATGTCTCCAGTGCCCTGACCAGCCATCGTTTCCAACACGTGTTGTAGTAGATGAAGCAGGGGAATGACATTGTTCATTCCGTAATCCTGGCGACTGACTAATAATATGGCTTCCTCAAAGGGCCTGAGCAAACGGCAGGTGTCACGTATGAGCTGCCACTGGTTGACATTGAAGTTACACAGGGAAGTCCCCCTATCCGCATGGATCATAAAGAAATCGGTGATGGCTTTTCTCTGTTCGTATAGTCTGTCCAACATATGGAGGGTGGAATCCCAACGTGTGTAAACGTCACAAATCAGACTATGTCGAGGGATACCGTTCTGACGCTGCAGCTCGAGGAGGTTGTGCTTTGCGGTGTACGAGTGGCTGACGTGCGTGCAAAGTTTCCTTCCCATGGATGTCTTGCAGATGGGGGGAGCACTTCAGGAACCGCTTGACAACCAGATTGAACACGTCTGCCATGCAGGGAGCATGTCTCAGGCTTCCTTGTGGCAGCACAGACAAGGGTCCTCATTTACTATTGCAAACCTAACATGTTTTGTCGAATTGTGCGCCAAATTCTGTCTGCTCCAGAATTTGCACCAGAATTGAAAAAAACCCAACTAACTCTCTATTTTTCTAAGAAAACCCAAAAAGGGAAGGGAAGGAAAAGGGGCGTACGGCCGACATTTTCACACAAAAAAAACAACATATTTACTAAGGTTTTCACAGAAAATGTGGTGGATTTCACCTGAGGAAAATCTGACAGATCAGAGCATGTTTAAAAAAAGCAAAATGTAGGGAAAAGTGCAAAATTTAGGGAAACCTTAGTAAATACAGTGGTCCCTCAACATATGATGGTAATTCATTCTAAATGAACCATCGTTAGTTGAAACCATCGTATGTTGAGGGATCAATGCAATGAAAAGTATATAAAGTTATACTCACCTGTCCCCACCGCTCCGGACCGTCACCGCTGCCCTGGATATCACCCTCAATCCTTGTCGCCGCATCCCCGGGGTGTCCTCGCCACTCCGGACCGTCTCTGCTGCCTGGGATCGTCGCTCTTCATTGCCGTCATCACGTCGCTGCGCACCCCGCTCCTATTGGATGACAGGACGGCGTTCGCTGCGATGTGATGACAACGAAGGAGAGCGACGGCGATGCATGGGATCCTGAAGAGAACTGTCCGGAGTGCCGGGGACAGGTGAATGATCATCACCGGATCACACGGGGAACCTTAAACGGCTATCCGTGGGCAGCTGAAGCATTGTATGTTGATGCTGCCTTCAACATGCGATGGCCTCTGAGAGGCCACCGTATGTTAAAATTATCGTATGTCAGGCCATAGTAGGTCGGGGGTCACTGTACTGTGGAAAAAAAAAATTGGGAAATAAAACCTACAAAGAAACCTATATTCCATTCTTAGTAAATTAGGGCCAAGATTTTCTTACCGTTGTCCGTCACCATGGTTCCCATTTCCAGTTTTTGTAGAGCAAGTCATGATTCGATTTCTTGATGAATGACTTTTAGCAGTTCCTCCCCTGTGTGACTCAAGGCAAACCATGTGAAGAACAGCGTGACACCGCTCTGCCCTGCACACATGGTATACTGGAGGGGCACTGAGACTTGTCCGTGCAGTGGAGGCTGAATACACAGTGGAAGATGAGGAGGCGGAGTTGCACACTGTCACAGGACCAACGGCCTGAGAGCGTGGAGGCGGAAGCGGTACGACCGGTCCAAGTTGCTGTTGTGTCGGTGCAGGAACCACATTCACCCAGTGGGCCATAAAGAACATGTATTGTCCCTGACCGTAGTTACAGCTCCACACTTCGGCGCTGCCGTGCACTTTGGTACACACTGACAGGCTCAAGGACTGGCAAACCTTCCATTCCACAAAATTGTGCAGGGCTGGTACTGCCTTCTTCATGAAAAAAAAATGGCGGCTTGGAACTCTCCACCTTGGCATGGCACAAGCCATCAGTTCTCTGAAAGGTGCAGAGTCCACCACCTGAAAAGGGAGGGACTGCAGCACCAGCAAGTTGGACAGGAGCAAATTTAGCTTCTGCATCGTTGGATGAGTGGGCGCATACTGTTGTCTCTTGGACATGGCTTCGCCGATGGATTGCTGGCGGAATGACTGACTCGAAGTAGGAGAAGCAGGAGCATATGGAGCTACAGAAGATAGGTATGATACACAGCTCTCTTCGGCTGAAGTGGTGGAGCCTTGGCTGGCTGAAACAGGGAGCAGTGTGCCACTGGGTGATGCAGCAGGCTGGACCACCACATCAGAGTCACGGTTCTCCCAGGCTGTTTTATGGTGACGCTGCATATGTTGACGCAGGATCGTGGTGCCAACATTGGGACCCTGGCCACACTTCACCTTCTGCCAACACATCTTGCATGTGGCCAGGTTAAGATCCTCCGGATGCTTGATAAAAAAAACTGCCACACCGCCAAGTAGATGATTTTCCCACCAAAAATCTGCAACCCTCTTCTCCTGATGATAATGAAGTAGTTTTTTTTTTTCTGATTATGCATTTATACATTTCCTTTAACCCCTTAGCCACATTTGCCATACATGTGGATGGATGTGGGTAGGGGATATAATGGCGCATTCTCTGGAGCTGTGTTATACAGTGTCAGATGTTGGAAATAACTTAGATTCTGGTTGTTTAAACTCTCTCCATTTCCTAATTATGCTGAGGGATTGTCATTGCATTTGGGATCCCAATGAAAGACCCTAGTAGTCTCATTATACTCTGCAATACAAAAGTACTGCACTGTATTTTGCTAGTGATCAATAGATCACATTTCAAGTCCCCTAGTAAGAGTTTAAAAAAAAGTTTAGCAAAGGTATTAAAAAAATGAAAAAATGAAACCACTAGTTATTAAAAGTTCAACTCCCCCCACCTGTTTCATAATTGGTATTAACGTGTATATTTAAAAAGAATATGTCAGCTATTTAACCAATACTAAACCCAATAGACTGGGATATAGTGTGGGTGAATAACTGGAAAAATGAATGTAACTTACCTTTTTACGTTAGGAATTTCCTTTGTTCTACCCGTTACAAGGTCCTTGCTACTGCGCTCCAGCATGCAATAGAGGTGGGGAACACATCATTATTCTGTCCGGTCTTCTCCCTTCCGTGATGCAAGAGCCGGGGATAGCGAGGGCAGAGCGCTCACTCCCCCCTTTCCCGGTTATCCCATCGCGGAATGAATTATTCCACCATAAAAGGCTCAGAACCGCTATTTTTTTATGATGCCCCCCCCCCCCAAAAAAAAATGGAATAGAAAAAAAAAAAAAAGATCAAAAAGTCACATGTACTCAAAAATTATAGCTCAACATTTAAAAACAAGCCCTCGTATGGGTTTATTGAAAGAAAGATAAAGAAAAGTCGTGGGTACTGAATCAGAATATTGCGACACAAAATGTAAAAAAATGATATAAAAGAACAATGAACCGAGCCATACTTACCGCTATATAAATTTCTTACGTGAGTTTTACCGCACCAATGAATGCCGTAAAACTAAAAGTCAAATACCAACGCTGATTTTTTTTCCCCATATCACCACTATATTTTATAGTAGATAAATGGCGCCATTAAACCTTTCCTGTTCAAATAATATTAAGTTTTCTGTTTATTTTTTTTTCCAATGTGTTAATTGAAATCCATAACTTTCTTTCCCACCAGAGTTATGTAACAAGCATAGATCCCGATGCAAGGCTGTTTACGCAACTTACATTAAAGTCAATTTAAATTATGTAAATTGCGTGTTTTCAGATTTTCGTCCTCCTCAAGCTGCCACAACCAAGCCAGTGGGACCAGGAAGCTCTGGACCTATTGATAGATTTCAAGTTTTCTCGCAATCTTTTGTAAACTTAAAAAAATGAAAAAGAAAAATACGTATTCATGGAAAGAAAAAACAATTACTTTTAGAGAAATGTTAAAAACTTCATATTTCTTATAACTTTCCTATTTCTGTAATCTTGAAAACTTTTCTTGGCATATTAGAGATAAATTATGGTTATGACTGCACACTTCAACGGAGAGAAATGAACGTTTGCCAAGGGCGCTAGACTGGATCTCATGTCAGTTTGAGTAATGTTCCGAACACCTACTGAACAAAGGTGAGGTTCACAGCAACCTAAAATGTCCTCTATGGAGGTTATATATGGGGGGGGGGGGGGGCGGGGGGAGCTGGCATGATGGGCTAAGGTTATACTAACTATAGATGACAAAGCATGAAAAAAAAGCAAAAAACTAAAATAACATAGACATATGCCTTGCTTTGGAGATTAAATTAGAAGGGTAAAGCTGGGTGTATCTGCTGCGGTCATATGGCAGCAGAACCCACAGGTTGAAATTTTTTTGACTGGCGGTTTGGCCATGTGGTATTGCGGATAAAACTGCTGTTTACATTCATTACAGCTTTAACATTATCAAACGATATTTAGACTAATTTAATTTAATCTAATTGTCCTTGTGATTATGCTTCCACTTCATTCCCATCTTGGCTGCATATTGTCAACATGTGAACGCAAAACATTTACTACTTTGAACCATAGCAGGAGGACAACTGTGAGGTGAGTGACGATGCATACAGTACTGTATGAATTGCTGCTCATGAAGTGTAAAGTACAATTGCTGGGCTGGGTACTGGGGTTGTTAAATACCGTATTTTTCTTCCTATAGGACGCACCGGCGTATAAGAAACACCCAATTTATAGGTGGAAAATCTAAAAAAAATAACGATTTTGAACCCAATAGTGGTCTTCAACCTGCGGACCTCCAGATGTTGCAAAACTACAACTCCCAGCATGCCCGGACAGCCGTTGGTTGTCCGGGCATGCTGGGAGTTGTAGTTTTGCAACATCTGGAGGTCCGCAGATTGAAGACCACTGCGTAGGAGGAAATACTCACCTGTCCCCGCCGCTCCGGACCCGTCACCGATGCCCTGGATGTCGCTCCATCGCTGTTGCCGTCGCTACGGAACGTCTCTGCTGCCGGCCGGGTATCCTCGCTCTCCGTCGCCGCCATCACGTCGTTACGCACGCCGACGCACGTACGCAACAACGTGATTACGAGGAAGGAGAGCGCCGGCCATACAGGGGATCCCTGAACGGAGAAGACACCGAGGAGGCAGGTAAGGTCCCTCCCGGTGTCCTGTAAGCACTAACCCAGCGGTCCCGAACAGCCCGACTGAACAGCCGGGTTAGTGTCACTTTCGCTTCAGACGCGGCGGTCAGCTTTGATCGCCGCGTCTGAAGGGTTAATACAGGGCATCACCGCGATCGGTGATGTCCTGTTTCAGCCGTGGGTCCCGGCCGTTGATGGCCGCAGGGACCACCGTGATAGGGGTGTATTCGCCGTATAAACCGCACAGACTTTTTCCCCCCAGTTTTGGGGAAGAAAAAGTGCGTCTTATACGGCGAAAAATACGGTAAGTACTGCATTACAGGAACTTTTATTCCCTATCCACAGGAAAGGAGATAAGTGTCTGATTGTGTAGGGTCCAAAGGCCGGGATCCCCACATTCTCTTGCGTGGCACCTCGGCTCTCCCCAGGAAAGGAGCTTGTCGACCCCTACAGGAAGTGGCAGCCGAAACACCACCGCCATATATCTCAATGGAAGAGTCTTAGATACTGCGTTCGGGTGTCTCTGGGGTGCCGTGCAGGAGATCGCTGGGGTGGTTAACCACTGCATAGGGAATAGGTGTTCCTGCACTGCAATACTTCTTTAAGTAAATGGTGATGCATACAGTACTGTACTACACTAAAGGTAAGTTCAGGAGCAGGGAGTACAAGAGAAATAGGAGTCCCTGCTCCTGAATTTCCTGTATTAATGTTCTGAAACAGTTACTGTCATCATAAAGACTTTTCTCCTGTTGCAACAGTCGTGACTGACCTCTGGTATATAGCTGCTAGGACAGGAACTGTGTAAATGGGGTTAAAGTGGTACTCCGGTGGAAAACTATATATTTTTTTAAATCAACTGGTGACAGAGAGTTATACAGATTTGTAAATTACTGCTATTTAAAATCGTAATCCTTTCAGTACTTATCAGCTGCTGTATACTACAGAGGAAGTTATTTTCTTATTTTCTTTCCAGTCTGACCACGGTGCTCTCCGCTGACACCTCTGTCCGTGTCAGGAACTGTCCAGAGCAGGATAGGTTTGCTATGGGGATTTTCTCATGCTGTGGACAGTTCCTGACACGGACAGAGGTGTCAGCAGAGAGCAGTGTGGTCAGACAGAAAATAAATTAAAAAAGGAAATAACTTCCTCTGGGGCATACAGCAACTGATAAGTACTGGAAGGATTAAGATTTTTAAATAATTTACAAATTTGTTTAACATTCTGGCACCAGTTTATTAAAAAAAAAAAAAAGTTTTCCACCGGAGTATCCCTTTAACCCCTTAAGGACAATGGACGTACTCCTATGCCCCCGTTTCCGAGGACGTAGGAGTACGTCCTGTCCATTCCCGACCCCCCGCCGCTAGCTGGAGGGGAACCGGTGCCCGATGCTTGCTGAAATCGTTCAACAGACATCGCGGCATATCGCCCAGGGGGGGTCATGATGACCCCCCATGTCGGCGATCGCAGCGCATCGCTTGTCAATTCAGACAAGTGATGCGCTGCGATTCCATTCCCCGCCGCTCGCTGGACGGGGATCGGAGCCGGATGTCTGCTGATTTCAATCAGCAGACATCCCGACAGTGCGCAGGAGGAGGTCCGGAGGACCTCCTATACCTGTGATCGCTGCAGGACGCCGGTAACTACTTACCGGCGTTCTGCAGTGCTTCCGGGTCATCAGGGTCACCTGTGACCCGGATATAGATGGTGACTGTGGTGTAGTATACACAACCAATCACCATCCATGCTGTACTGGGGGCTGGCATTGTGGCCACCCCCCTCAGTACAGTTGTGATTGGGTGGCCAAAGTGGCCACACCAATCACAATGTAATGGGAGGGGATGCAGTGGCGTTGCTATGGCTGGTGTCACCCGATGCAATAGAAAATGGTGTCACCCCATACCTACCCCCCCGCCCAGTTAGTTTTTAGCCTGTTGTGACAGGCGCCACTGATGTAGAGCAGTGTGAAAAATTCCAGTATAATAATCAAATATACCAATTGCCAAAGAATGGGAAAGCTCTAAAAAAGGTTTCACCAATTAAAACTACAGCTCCCAGTATGACCTAAGCAGCGGTGAGGTTATGCTGGGAGCAGGCCCGGTGCTGTCATAAGGCAAACCATGCGTCCGCTTGAGGGCGCATGGACTGGCAGCTGATGGGGGCGGAAAAATGAAGACTTTTTTTTTATGTTAAGACCCCCACCTGTGCGCCCCGCCGCCGCACAGCAGAGGTCACTGCCACCACTCCACCCTCTCTGGTTTTATTGCTGCGGCCCACCGAGATTCCCCTGCGGCACCACTGTCACTTCAGGCTGCCCTGAGGAGGTGGGGAGGGGGGTTCCAGTGTGTCTGTCCCATACCTGTCACACACTTTGCAGCTGCAGTCCGGCCCTGCAGTTGCACAGTGAGTGACACTTGCAGCTAAATATAGTCTGGAGATGCGTTACTTACTTCTATGCTGCACCTCCAGACATCTTGCTGTATCAGGTCAGAGGGGAGGGGGAGGGGCGGAAGCAGCACAGCAGCCTGAGAGGTCAAAGGCTATCAAGCATGGAGGCTGCCTGTGCCATTCCTCCCGTGCCCTCCTCCTCTTCATCACCTCTGAATGCTCTGATGCTCTCCCCCTGGCTGCAGACCCCCTTCATAGCTGTCCTTGAATGAAGGGAGTGAAGGTTAGTGTATTACAGTGGGCTCCAAACTATGTACCTCCTGCTGTTATAGACTACACCACTTAGCATGCCCAGAAAGCCTTTGGCTCTCCAGGCATGCTGGAAGTTGTAGTTTTGCAACAGCAGGAGGTTCATAGTTTGGAGACCACATGTGCCAGAGGCACCCCCCATCATCAAGGAGGTTGATCCTGCTGATGGATGATGGGGGTGCTACTCACAGGAGGATGATCTGCTGATGGATGATGAGGGTGCTACTCACAGGAGGATGATCCTGCTGATGGATGATGGGGGTGCAGCACCCCCATCATTCATCAGTAGCACCCCCATCATACATAAGGAGGATCATCTTTCTGGCAATGGCACCCTCCAGAGCCTCTCAGCACCCCCTTTCTCCCTGTTACATTAAAACATTAAATCAGTGTTTCCCAACCAGTGTGCTTCCAGCTGTTGCAAAACTACAACTCCCAGCATGCCCGGACAGCCTAAGGCTGTCTGGGCATGCTGGGAGTAATAGTTTTGCAACAGCTGGAGGCACCCTGGTTGGGAAACACATTAAATACACAGTTTTGCAGAGAGGTCTCACCAGTCTCTTGTCTTCACTTTCTCCTCTCCCCGGGCGGCTCCAGGTCCAGGAATGTCCGGGGGTTGGGGAGGAACTTATCACCCATGAATCCTCAGAAGACGCGGAGCAAATGAGGCAGGGACACTTCGGGGGAGGGAGCAGATGTGCGCACGGCACTTCTGTTCCCAGAAAGCATTGCTGGTCTTAAAGAGGCAGCTTCCTGGGGCTGGGGGATAGGATTGTGTCGGGGGTTGAAACTGGAGTGCGGCAGCCTGCAGGACATGAAAGAAGCCTCTTCTGTCTGGGGATGCTGCAAATACCGGCTGAGTTGAGTGACGGTTTGCAGATGTGGGGGGTGCTGCCGGCCGTGGTGTCACCCCTCCAGGCTGGTGTCACCCAGTGCGCTCCGCACCCCCCGCACCCGGGTCGGAACGCCACTGAGGGGATGGTGGGGGCTAGGAGCACGTTGCTCCGTTCTGCCCGCCATTCCACAGAGATTTGGCGAGCAGGACGGAGCCCCATGCTGCCCACCATTCCCTGAGTTAAAAAAAAATGCCCCTTGCCCCCTTTCTGTGGCCCCTTGGCACAGAAATCCCCAGGGATAGCTTTAGATTAGGTAGGGACAGGTTAGGGTTAAAAAAAAAAGCTTTTTTTTTTTTTTTTTTTTCAGCGTACCCCAGTGGGTGTCCGTGTGTCCGTAGCACCTTTAGCTGCGTGACCCGGCCCTGCTGGGTCGATGCGGTCTGCCGCCAGCCTTTTTTTTTTGCGCAGATCTTTTTTTTTCTTTCTCCTAAGCGTGTGTGCGGACCCTCTTAGTTATAAAAGAGTGGTCCGCCACCGTTTGTTAAAGCCCACCTGCTGCTGATCAGTCCCGTAGTACTGATCAGCGTTTCTTTTTGTGTGCCGGCGCTTTTTTTCGGGTTTTCTAGCGTGTTTTTGAGGTTCGTGCCACCAGTAGCAGGCGTGTACTGTGTGGCCGGACCTTACCTGTGTGTGCGGCGTGCCTCACCGCTGTCAGTGATTTATCACTGATCAGCGTTTTTTTTGGGGGGTTCAGGTGGGTGCATTTTTTTCGGGGTAAAGCGTTTTTTTTTATTTTATTTTTCGTTTTTTTTTGTGTGGGGGTCTGTGTACAAGCCACCAGCCACTGTTCTGGGCTGAGTGGCCGGACCCCCCACTGACTTCTGCGCCCCCTCCCGTCACAAGCGCTATTCAGTGCGCACACCACTGATTAGATAAACGCTTTTTTTTGGTGCAGGGCTTTTTTGCGCTAGAAGTCACCTTTTAAAAAAAAAAAAAAAAAAAAAAAAAGGCTCCTTTTTATTTTATATTTTTTTCTGTTAGGGCGGGTTAGTTTAGTTAGGTTAGGTTAGGGAGGGTTAGGGCGGGTTAGGGTGGTAGTATCGCACCACACCACACCACACCACACACAGCACATACACCAATAAAGTTTTCCTCCCCACACACACACACACACACACACACCCGTAGCCACATTAGAGTAGGGAAATGGCCCGCAGAGCATTTTCGGCGGAGGAGGCATATGACATAATTGCCTCCGACACCGAGAGCGGCTCAGAGGACGATGAAGACCCCACCTTCCTTATTTCATCGTCCTCCTCATCATCTAGTTCTGATGATGAGCCACCAAGGCGGCGGAGACGCCGCCGTGCGGTGCCGCAAACCTCCTCTGCCCTTGACCCTGTGCCCCATGCTAGTATGAGTCCCCCTTGCGCTCATACTAGTGAAGCCCCCCAGCTTGTCTGGACTCAGCCAGCGGACCACGAGCCCGTGATTCCTGAGTTTGTTGGCGACTCAGGAATCAAAATTAACATCGCCGGGTTCTCTGAAAAGGACTTTTTCGGTCATTTTTCAGTGACGACTTTGTTAATTTGATGGTTACACAGACGAATCTGTACGCCCAACAGTTCGTCGCCGCTAACCCGGGCTCACTTTTAGCTAGACCCGACGGCTGGACTCCAGTCGATGCAGCCGAAATGAGGACCTTTTGGGGCCTCGTGCTGCATATGGGGATAGTTAAAAAACCCAGTGTCAGGCAATATTGGAGTGGGGACATCTTTTACCAGACACCCCTCTACAGTATGGCCATGGCACGTTCCCGGTTCGAGGCCATTCGGAGATGTTTGCATTATGCTGATAATGCGGCATGTCCCCCCCGAACTGATCCCCCGTATGACCGCCTGTATAAAATCAGGCCGGTCATCAATCACTTCGGGGACAGATTTTGGGAGGCCTATGTCCCGGGGCGGGAGGTCTCTATTGATGAGTCTCTCATCAGCTTCAAGGGGAGACTCAGCTTCCGGCAATACATCCCGACCAAGCGGGCGCGGTATGGCGTGAAGATGTATAAACTTTGCGAGAGTACCTCCGGGTACACTTGCAAGTTTATAGTGTATGAGGGACGAGATTCCCGTTTTGAACCCCCAGAATGTCCCCCCACTCTGGGCGTTAGCGCAAAAATTGTTTTGGGCCTTTTGCACCCATTGCTAGATAAAGGTTACCACCTTTACGTGGATAACTTTTATACTAGTATCCCTCTCTTCACATCCCTCGCCGCCAGATCCACGGTCGCTTGTGGGACAGTCCGGAAGAATCAAAGAGGCCTTCCGCCCCATCCCCTACATGCTCCTATCCCCCGGGGTGAGTCCCGTGCCTTTTCCCATGAGAACCTGTTGTTGGTCCGGTATAAGGACAAGAGGGATGTCCTTATGCACACCACAATTCATGGGAATGGCAGCACCCCTGTCCCTGTGCGAGGTACCGTGGGACCGGTCCTCAAGCCCGATTGTATTCTGGACTACAATCGGTATATGGGGGGAGTTGATCTTTCTGATCAAGTCCTCAAGCCATATAACGCCATGCGGAAAACACGCGTATGGTATAAAAAGGTTGCGGTCTACATGGTACAGGTTGCCATGTACAACTCTTTTATACTGTACCAGAACGCTGGCAACACAGGGACATACCTGGAGTTCCAAGAGGTAGTTCTAAAGGCCCTCATCTTTGGTGACCGCCAAAGAGCGGGTCAGAGAACCTCTGGAACTTTAGGTCCCCGGATCGTCCCTGGCCAACACTTTCCAGGTGTGATCCCCAACACTGGAAGGACGGGACGAACCCAGAAGAAATGCAGAGTTTGTCACAAGAAGGGGAGACGGAAGGACACCACGTACCAATGTGACACTTGCCCCAATCATTCGGGCCTCTGCATAGTCTGCTTCAGGGAGTATCACACTTCCATGGAGTACTAAATTTTCCATTATTTGCCCTAATTTTCATTCCCCAGAATTCGGCTCTAATGTACCAGTCCAGGGTACATGGACTTCCAAATTTTAAAAAAACACACCCCCAAAAAACAAAACCTTTTTCCCAATACCCCAATATCTTTTTTTTTTCTTCCCCCTAAAAAATGGTTCATGGGACACAGAGTCAACAGCATTGGAGGTTTGCAGTTGCCTGAAATGCCCAACGCTCTCTCTCCCCACCTGAGCGGGTTGCGCATTTGAGGTAACAGAATAGGGACGGCCCCACACATCCCCTTCCCAGAATGATGATTCAGAGTATAGGGTTTGGGCCGGGCATCATTTTTACTTTTGGCTGTACTCTGGGTCATCATTCTGGGAAAATAATTGGCATATCAGTACTAAAATTGCAATGTTCTTCCCCCCATAGTACACTTCATCCATTCCTGGAAAATAAATGAAGGGAACACCCGTCTGTTCCAAATCTCCACTTCACCCTATACACCTTTCCTAGGGGGTGTACTGTTTGTAATAGGTTCACATGTGGGTGTTCCTTTCTTGTATTTTCCTCTGAATGTATGTAACTGTTAGGTCCGTAACAAACATCCGCCTCAAATGCGAAGAGTTCTCGCTGAGCTCTGTCGTATTTCCAGGCGACAATTCGGAGTCACATGTTAGTTGTTCCCATAAAGATGAAGCAGTGCATTGGTTGAAAATTGCAATTTTCAAAAAGCTACCCTTCATCCATTCCTGGAAAATAAATTTAGGAAACACCTGTGCGTTCAAAATGTCCTCTTTACCCCTATACCCATTCCTTAGGGTGGGTACTTTCTGTAATGGTGTCACATGTGGGTGTTTCATTTTTGTATTTTCCTCGGAATGTATGTAACCGTCAGCTACTGATATGCCATAGGCCACAAATACAAAGTGAACTCTAAGACTTCTGAGCCTTGTTGTGCGCCCGCCCAGCACGTTACCCCATATGTGGATGTATTTTTATAGTCAGGGGAAAAAGCCCTCAAAAATTTGTAACCCAATTCCTCATATTACCACATGTGAAAATGTTAAAAATTGGGTAACCCCAGCATTTTAGTGTTTAAAAACTTAATTTTTCAATTTATGGCCCACTTTTCAAAAAACCTGTGAGGTGTTATTTCCCACTGTACCCCTTGTTACGTTCATTGAGGGGTGTAGTTTCTAATGTGTTTTTTTTTTTTTGCTGTTGGGGGCTTTATAAATGCACATGACCCCCGACTTCTATTTCAACAAAATTTTCACTCCTTCCATTCTGAGCATTGTAGTGCGTCCACATAGCAATTCACATCCACATATGGGGTATTTTTTTTCTCAGAAGAAGTTGTTCTACAAATTTTGTGGACTCCTGCCCTATTACCCAATCACTTTTAAGGCCCACTGTTCAAAAAACCTGTGAGGTGTAAGTACTCACTGTAACACTGTTACATGCTCTGTGGGGTCTAGTTTCCAAAATGGTATGCCATGTGTTTTTTTTTTTGCTGTCCTGGCACCATAGGGGCTTCCTAAATGCGGCATGCCCCCAGAACAAAATTTGCTTCAAAAAAGCAAAATGTGACTCCTTCTCTTCTGAGACCTGTAGGGTGCCAGCAGAGGACTCCCCCCCCATATGGGGTGTTTTCTGAATGGGGAGAAATTGGGCTTCAAATTTTGGGGGGTATTTTCTGCTTTAACCCTTTGTAAAAATGTAAAATTTTTGGGAAACCAAGCATTTTAGGTATTTTTTTTTTTTTTTTTTACATATGCCAAAGTCGTGAAACCCCTGTGGGGTATTAAGGTTCACTTTACCCCTTGTTACGTTCCCCAAGGGGTCTAGTTTCCAAAATGGTATGCCATGTGTTTGTTTTTTTTTTGCTGTCCTGGCACCATAGGGGCTTCCTAAATGCGGCATGCCCCCAGAGCAAAATTTGCTTCAAAAAAGCCAAATGTGACTCCTTCTCTTCTGAGACCTGTAGTGCGCCAGCAGAGCACTTTTCACCCCCATATGGGGTGTTTTCTGAATCGGAAGAAATTGGGATTCAAATTTTGGGGGGTATTTTATGCTTTAACCCTTTGTAAAAATGTAAAATTTTTGGGAAATCAAGCATTTTAGGTAAAATGTATTATTATTTTTTTACATATTGCAAATTTGTGAAGCCCCTGTGGGGTATTAAGGTTCACTTTACCCCTTGTTACGTTCTTCAAGGGGTCTAGTTTCCAAAATGGTATGCCATGTGTTTTTTTTGCTGTCCTGGCACTATAGGGGCTTCCTAAATGCGGCATGCCCCCAGAACAAAATTTGCTTCAAAAAAGCAAAATGTGACTCCTTCTCTTCTGAGACCTGTAGGGTGCCAGCAGAGCACTCCCCCCCCCCCCATATGGGGTGTTTTCTGAATCGGGAGAAATTGGGCTTCAAATTTTGGGGGGTATTTTCTGCTTTAACCCTTTGTAAAAATGTTACATTTTTGGGAAACCAAGCATTTTAGGTAATTTTTTTTTTTTTTTTTTTACATATGCCAAAGTCGTGAAACCCCTGTGGGGTATTAAGGATCACTTTACCCCTTGTTACGTTCCCCAAGGGGTCTAGTTTACAAAATGGTATGCCATGTGTTTTTTTTTTTTGCTGTCTTGGCACCATAGGGGCTTCCTAAATGCGGCAT
The DNA here is from genome assembly GCF_029499605.1 of Hyla sarda. Lineage (NCBI taxonomy): Eukaryota > Metazoa > Chordata > Amphibia > Anura > Hylidae > Hyla > Hyla sarda. Next base: position 65,113,975 of record NC_079191.1, read on the forward strand.
GCCCCCAGAGAAAAATTTACTTAAAAAAAGCCAATTGTGACTCCTTCTCTTCTGAGACCTGTAGTGCGCCAGCAGAGCACTTTTCACCCCCATATGGGGTGTTTTCTTAATCGGGAGAAATTGGGCTTCAAATTTTGGGGAGTATTTTATGCTTTAACCCTTTGTAAAAATGTAAAATTTTTGGGAAACCAAGCATTTTAGGTAAAATGTATTATTATTTTTTTACATATGCCAAAGTCGTGAAACCCCTGTGAGGTATTAAGGTTCACTTTACCCCTTGTTACGTTCCCCAAGGGGTCTAGTTTCCAAAATGGTATGCCATGTGTTTTTTTTTTTTTTGCTGTCCTGGCACCATAGGGGCTTCCTAAATGCGGCATGCCCCCAGAGCAAAATTTGCTTCAAAAAAGCCAAATGTGACTCCTTCTCTTCTGAGACCTGTAGTGCGCCAGCAGAGCACTTTTCACCCCCATATGGGGTGTTTTCTGAATCGGAAGAAATTGGGATTCAAATTTTGGGGGGTATTTTATGCTTTAACCCTTTGTAAAAATGTAAAATTTTTGGGAAACCAAGCATTTTAGGTAAAATGTATTATTATTTTTTTTACATATTGCAAATTTGTGAAACCCCTGTGGGGTATTAAGGTTCACTTTACCCCTTGTTACGTTCTTCATGGGTCTAGTTTCCAAAATGGTATGCCATGTGTTTTTTTTTGCTGTCCTGGCACTATAGGGGCTTCCTAAACGCGGCATGCCCCCAGAGCAAAATTTGCTTCAAAAAAGCCAAATGTGACTCCTTCTCTTCTGAGACCTGTAGTGCGCCAGCAGAGCACTTTTCACCACCATATGGGGTGTTTTCTGAATCGGGAGAAATTGTGCTTCAAATTTTTGGGGGTATTTTCTGCTATTACCCTTTTTAAAAATGTAACATTTTTGGGAAAACAAGGATTTTAGATAACATTTTTCTTTTTTTTTTACATTTGCAAAAGTTGTGAAACCCCTGTGGGGTATTAAGGCTCACTTAATTCCTTGTTACATTCCTCAAGGGGTCTAGTTTCCAAAATGGTATGGCATGTGGGGTTTTTTTAGCTGTTCTGGCACCATAGGGGCTTCCTAAATGGAACATGCCCCCCAAAAACCATTTCAGAAAAACGTACTCTCCAAAATCCCCTTGTCGCTCCTTCGCTTTTGAGCCCTCTACTGTGCCCGCCGAACTTTTTACATAGACATATGAGGTATGTGCTTACTCAAGAGAAATTGGGCTACAAAGACAAGAAAAAATTTTTTCCTTTTACCCCTTGCAAAAATTCAAAAATTGGGTCTACAAGAACATGCAAGTGTAAAAAATGAAGATTTTGAATTTTCTCCTTCACTTTGCTGCTATTCCTGTGAAACACCTAAAGGGTTAACACACTTACTGAATGTCATTTTGAATAATTTTGGGGGTTTAGTTTTTATAATGGGGTCATTTATGGGGTATTTCTAATATGAAGACCCTTCAAATCCACTTCAAACCTGAACTGGTCCCTGAAAAATATTGAGTTTGAAAATTTTGTGAAAATTTGGAAAATTGCTGCTGAACTTTGAAGCCCTCTGATGTCTTCCAAAAGTAAAAATACATCAATTTTATGATGCACTCATAAAGTAGACATATTGTATATGTGAATCCAAAAAAAAAAATTATTTTGAATATCCATTTTCCTTACAAGCAGAGAGCTTCAAATTTAGAAAAATGCTAAATTTTCAATTTTTTCATCAAATTTGGGGATTTTTCACCAAGAAAGGATGCAAGTTACCATAAAATTTTACCACTATGTTAAAGTAGAATATGTCACGAAAAAACAGTCTCAGAATCAGAATGATCAGTAAAAGCATTCCAGAGTTATTAATGTTTAAAGTGACAGTGGTCAGAATTGCAAAAAATGCTCCGGTCCCTAAGGTGAAAAAGGGCTCAGTCCTTAAGGGGTTAAGGTATCATTGATTGGATAGGATGAGAGTAGGTCTCACGGGGTTAGGGTTGACTCTGCAGTGCTGTTTCTTTTTTTTCCCTGTGCTTTAGAAAGGGGCTTTTAGAGCTGTCAGGTAAAGCATCAGAAAGAGTCAATGTTCTCCAGTGTCCCCAAGATACTCACCCTTATGGTTTACCCTGATGCTATTCTTCTGGTTGTTGCACCTCTTCCTGTGAAAGCTCACAGTGCTCTTGCTCTGGTTATAACAGGTCCATCTGTCTATTGCATCAGGGCTATGTTTTTTTTAAACATAGGTGTGATCGACCTCAGGTCAACCCAAGTTTGGTTGTATGGGTGCTTTATTGATGTAACTCATTGGCATGTCCTCTCGGTGGTCGGTTTCCTCTTTAAGCAATCCTTTGGAATGCAATTACCCCTCTACAATTACTAACATTCGATTTTAAAGGGGTACTCCGCCACACACATCTTATGATAAGATGTTAGAATGCGGGGGTCCCACCGCTAGGGACCCTCTCGATCTCCGGGCTGGCAGCTGTGGCATCTGGAACATGGAAGATTGCAGATAATGTCTAGGAGGTGGCATGATGGCTAGTACAGAGCTGTCATGCCTCCTCCCATAGACTTGAATGAAGGGGGCATGGCGGCCTGCATCGCCAGCCATCGGAAACAGAACGGAGTTCGCTCTGTGACCTGAATGACAGGGATGCCGGCCCCGAGTTCACGGTTGGGTCCCCACGGCAGGACCCCCGCGATCTAACATCTTATCCCCTATCCTTTGGATAGGGGATAAGATTTGTGCGACGGGGTACTCCTTTAAGCATGCCTTAAAGTGTTTCTGTCATTAACAAAAACATTTGAAATGTCATGACGACATATGAAAAGCTTGATGGTCAGAGTTTTAGTGCTGAGATTTCCACTGATCTCTGGAAATAACTGGGTGAAGTGTGCGGCAACGTGATTCACACCCCCATAACACCCCCCCCTGCACCTCTGATCACCCTCATAACAACCCCCTGCACCTCTTATCACCCCCATAACAACCCCCCTGCACCTCTTATCACCCCCATAACACCCCCCTGCACCTCTTATCACCCCCATAACACCCCCCCTGCACCTCTTATCACCCTCATAACAACCCCCCTGCACCTCTTATCACCCCCATAACACCCCCCTGCACCTCTTATCACCCTCATAACAACCCCCCTGCACCACTTATCACCCCCATAACACCCCCTACACCTGTTATCACTCCCATAACACCCCCTGCACCTCTTATCACCCCCATAACACCCCCCTCTACCTCTTATCCCCCCATAACACCCCCCTGCACCTTTTATCACCTCAATAACACCCCCCCTGCACCTCTTATCACCCCTGCACCTTTTATCACCCCATAACACCCCCTGCACCTTTTATCACCTCAATAACACCCCCCTGCACATCTTATCACCCCCATAACACCCCCCCTGCACCTCTTATCACCCCATAACTCCCCCCTGCACCTTTTATCAACCTCATCACATCCCCCTGCACCTCTCATCACCCCCATAACCCCTCTGCACCTTTTATCAGCTCCATAACACCCCTGCACCTTTTATCAGCTCAACAACACCCCTGCACCTTTTATCACCCCCTGCACCTCCTATGACCCCCATAACACCCCCTGCACCTCTTATCACCTCCATAACACCCCCTGCACCTTTTATCACCTCAATAACACCCCCTTTCACCTCTTATCACCCTCATAACACCCCCCTGCACCTCTTATCACCCTCATAACACCCCATGCACCTCTTATCACCCCCATAACACCCCCTGCACCTTTTATCACCTCAATAACACCCCTCTTGCACCTCTTATCACCCTCATAAGAACACCTGCACCTCTTATCACCCCTGCACCTTTTATCGCCCCATAACCCCCCCTGCACCTTTTATCACCCCCATAACACCCCCTGCACCTCTTATCACCCCCATAACACCCCCCCTGCACCTCTTATCACCCTCATAACAACCCCCCTGCACCTCTTATCACCCCCATAACACCCCCTGCACCTCTTATCACCCTCATAACAACCCCCCTGCACCACTTATCACCCCCATAACACCCCCTACACCTGTTATCACTCCCATAACACCCCCTGCACCTCTTATCACCCCCAAAACACCCCCCTCTACCTCTTATCCCCCCATAACACCCCCCTTGCACCTTTTATCACCTCAATAACACCCCCCCTGCACCTCTTATCACACCTGCACCTTTTATCACCCCATAACACCCCCTGCACCTTTTATCACCTCAATAACACCCCCCTGCACATCTTATCACCCCCATAACACCCCCCCTGCACCTCTTATCACCCCATAACTCCTCCCTGCACCTTTTATCAACCTCATCACATCCCCCTGCACCTCTCATCACCCCCATAACCCCTCTGCACCTTTTATCAGCTCCATAACACCCCTGCACCTTTTATCAGCTCCACAACACCCCTGCACCTTTTATCACCCCCTGCACCTCCTATGACCCCCATAACACCCCCTGCACCTCTTATCACCTCCATAACACCCCCTGCACCTTTTATCACCTCAATAACACCCCCTTTCACCTCTTATCACCCTCATAACACCCCCCTGCACCTCTTATCACCCTCATAACACCCCATGCACCTCTTATCACCCCCATAACACCCCCTGCACCTTTTATCACCTCAATAACACCCCTCTTGCACCTCTTATCACCCTCATAAGAACACCTGCACCTCTTATCACCCCTGCACCTTTTATCGCCCCATAACCCCCCCTGCACCTTTTATCACCCCCATAACACCCCCTGCACCTCTTATCACCCCCATAACACCCCCCTGCACCTCTTATCACCCTCATAACAACCCCCCTGCACCTCTTATCACCCCCATAACACCCCCTGCACCTCTTATCACCCTCATAACAACCCCCCTGCACCACTTATCACCCCCATAACACCCCCTACACCTGTTATCACTCCCATAACACCCCCTGCACCTCTTATCACCCCCAAAACACCCCCCTCTACCTCTTATCCCCCCATAACACCCCCCTTGCACCTTTTATCACCTCAATAACACCCCCCCTGCACCTCTTATCACACCTGCACCTTTTATCACCCCATAACACCCCCTGCACCTTTTATCACCTCAATAACACCCCCCTGCACATCTTATCACCCCCATAACACCCCCCCTGCACCTCTTATCACCCCATAACTCCTCCCTGCACCTTTTATCAACCTCATCACATCCCCCTGCACCTCTCATCACCCCCATAACCCCTCTGCACCTTTTATCAGCTCCATAACACCCCTGCACCTTTTATCAGCTCCACAACACCCCTGCACCTTTTATCACCCCCTGCACCTCCTATGACCCCCATAACACCCCCTGCACCTCTTATCACCTCCATAACACCCCCTGCACCTTTTATCACCTCAATAACACCCCCTTTCACCTCTTATCACCCTCATAACACCCCCCTGCACCTCTTATCACCCTCATAACACCCCATGCACCTCTTATCATCCCCATAACACCCCCTGCACCTTTTATCACCTCAATAACACCCCTCTTGCACCTCTTATCACCCTCATAAGAACACCTGCACCTCTTATCACCCCTGCACCTTTTATCGCCCCATAACACCCCCTGCACCTTTTATTACCTCAATAACACCCCCCTGCACCTCTTGTGTCTCCTACAGTATTTCCTTATAGATTGTAAGCTCTTGTGATCAGGGTCCTCACTCCTCTTGTGTCTCCTATATCCTTATAGATTGTAAGCTCTTGTGATCAGGGTCCTCACTCCTCTTGTGTCCCCCTATTTCCTTATAGATTGTAAGCTCTCGTGATCAGGGTCCTCACTCCTCTTGTGTCCTCTATTTCCTTATAGATTGTAAGCTCTTGTGATCAGGGTCCTCACTCCTCTTGTGTCCCCTATTTCCTTATAGATTGTAAGCTCTTGTGATCAGGGTCCCCACTCCTCTTGTCTCCTATTTCCTTATAGATTGTAAGCTCTTGTGATCAGGGTCCTCACTCCTCTTGTGTCTTCTATTTCCCTATAGATTGTAAGCTCCTGTGATCAGGGTCCTCACTCATCTTGTCTCCTATTTCCTTATAGATTGTAAGCTCTTGTGAACAGGGTCCTCACTCCTCTTGTGTCCCCTATTTCCTTATAGATTGTAAGCTCTTGTGATCAGGGTCCTCACTCCTCTTGTCTCCTATTTCCTTATGGAGTGTAGGCTCCTGTGATCAGGGTCCTCACTCCTCTTGTGTCCTATTTCCTTATAGATTGTAAGCTCTTGTGATCAGGGTCCTCACTCCTCTTGTCTCCTATTTCCTTATGGAGTGTAGGCTCCTGTGATCAGGGTCCTCACTCCTCTTGTGTCCTATTTCCTTATAGATTGTAAGCTCTTGTGATCAGGGTCCTCACTCCTCTTGTCTTCTATTTCCTTATAGAGTGTAAGCTCCTGTGATCAGGGTCCTCACTCCTCTTGTGTCCTATTTCCTTATAGAGTGTAAGCTCCTGTGATCAGGGTCCTCACTCCTCTTGTGTCCTATTTGCTTATAGATTGTAAGCTCTTGTGATCAGGGTCCTCACTCCTCTTGTGTCTCCTATTTCCTTATAGATTGTAAGCTCTTGTGATCAGGGTCCTCACTCCTCTTGTGTCCCCTATTTCCTTATAGATTGTAAGCTCTTGTGATCAGGGTCTTCACTCCTCTTGTGTCCTCCTATTTCCTTATAGATTGTAAGCTCTTGTGATCAGGGTCCTCACTCCTCTTGTGTCCCCCTATTTCCTTATAGATTGTAAGCTCCTGTGATCAGGGTCCTCACTCCTCTTGTCTCCTATTTCCTTATAGATTGTAAGCTCCTGTGATCAGGGTCCTCACTCCTCTTGTGTCCCTCTATTTCCTTATAGATTGTAAGCTCTTGTGATCAGGGTCCTCACTCCTCTTGTGTCCTATTTCCTTATAGATTGTAAGCTCTTGTGATCAGGGTCCTCGCTCCTCTTGTCTCCTATTTCCTTATAGATTGTAAGCTCTTGTGATCAGGGTCCTCACTCCTCTTGTCTCCTATTTCCTTATAGATTGTAAGCTCCTGTGATCAGGGTCCTCACTCCTCTTGTGTCCCTCTATTTCCTTATAGATTGTAAGCTCTTGTGATCAGGGTCCTCACTCCTCTTGTGTCCTATTTCCTTATAGATTGTAAGCTCTTGTGATCAGGGTCCTCGCTCCTCTTGTCTCCTATTTCCTTATAGATTGTAAGCTCTTGTGATCAGGGTCCTCATTCCCCTTGTGTCCTATTTCCTTATAGATTGTAAGCTCTTGTGATCAGGGTCCTCACTCCTCTTGTCTCCTATTCCCTTATAGATTGTAAGCTCTTGTGATCAGGGTCCTCACTCCTCTTGTCTCCTATTTCCTTATAGATTGTAAGCTCTTGTGATCAGGGTCCTCACTCCTCTTGTCTCCTATTTCCTTATAGATTGTAAGCTCTTGTGATCAGGGTCCTCACTCCTCTTGTCTCCTATTTCCTTATAGATTGTAAGCTATTGTGATCAGGGTCCTCACTCCTCTTGTGTCCCCCTATTTCCTTATAGACTGTAAGCTCTTGTGATCAGGGTCCTCACTCCTCTTGTCTCCTATTTCCTTATAGATTGTAAGCTCTTGTGATCAGGGTCCTCACTCCTCTTGTCTCCTATTTCCTTATAGATTGTAAGCTCTTGTGATCAGGGTCCTCACTCCTCTTGTGTCTCCTATTTCCTTATAGATTGTAAGCTCTTGTGATCAGGGTCCTCACTCCTCTTGTGTCTCCTATTTCCTTATAGATTGTAAGCTCTTGTGATCAGGGTCCTCACTCCTCTTGTACCTCCTATTTCCTTATAGATTGTAAGCTCTTGTGATCAGGGTCCTCACTCCTCTTGTGTCTCCTATTTCCTTATAGATTGTAAGCTCTTGTGATCAGGATCCTCACTCCTCTTGTGTCCCCCTATTTCCTTTATAGATTGTAAGCTCTTGTGATCAGGGTCCTCACTCCTCCTGTGTCTCCTATTTCCTTATAGATTGTAAGCTCTTGTGATCAGGGTCCTCACTCCTCTTGTGTCTCCTATTTCCTTATAGATTGTAAGCTCTTGTGATCAGGGTCCTCACTCCTCTTGTCTCCTATTTCCTTATAGATTGTAAGCTATTGTGATCAGGGTCCTCACTCCTCTTGTGTCCCCCTATTTCCTTATAGACTGTAAGCTCTTGTGATCAGGGTCCTCACTCCTCTTGTCTCCTATTTCCTTATAGATTGTAAGCTCTTGTGATCAGGGTCCTCACTCCTCTTGTCTCCTATTTCCTTATAGATTGTAAGCTCTTGTGATCAGGGTCCTCACTCCTCTTGTGTCTCCTATTTCCTTATAGATTGTAAGCTCTTGTGATCAGGGTCCTCACTCCTCTTGTGTCTCCTATTTCCTTATAGATTGTAAGCTCTTGTGATCAGGATCCTCACTCCTCTTGTGTCCCCCTATTTCCTTATAGATTGTAAGCTCTTGTGATCAGGGCCCTCACTCCTCTTGTCTCCTATTTCCTTATAGAGTGTAAGCTCCTGTGATCAGGGTCCTCACTCCTCTTGTGTCCTATTTGCTTATAGATTGTAAGCTCTTGTGATCAGGGTCCTCACTCCTCTTGTGTCTCCTATTTCCTTATAGATTGTAAGCTCTTGTGATCAGGGTCCTCACTCCTCTTGTGTCCCCTATTTCCTTATAGATTGTAAGCTCTTGTGATCAGGGTCCTCACTCCTCTTGTCTCCTATTTCCTTATAGATTGTAAGCTGTTGTGATCAGGGTCCTCATTCCCCTTGTGTCCTATTTCCTTATAGATTGTAAGCTCTTGTGATCAGGGTCCTCACTCCTCTTGTACCTCCTATTTCCTTATAAATTGTAAGCTCTTGTGATCAGGGTCCTCACTCCTCTTGTGTCCTATTTCCTTATAGATTGTAAGCTCTTGTGATCAGGGTCCTCACTCCTCTTGTCTCCTATTTCCTTATAGATTGTAAGCTCTTGTGATCAGGGTCCTCACTCCTCTTGTGTCCCCTATTTCCTTATAGATTGTAAGCTCTTGTGATCAGGGTCCTCACTCCTCTTGTCTTCTATTTCCTTATAGAGTGTAAGCTCCTGTGATCAGGGTCCTCACTCCTCTTGTGTCCTATTTCCTTATAGAGTGTAAGCTCTTGTGATCAGGGTCCTCACTCCTCTTGTGTCCTCCTATTTCCTTATAGATTGTAAGCTCTTGTGATTAGGGTCCTCACTCCTCTTGTCTCCTATTTCCTTATAGATTGTAAGCTCTTGTGATCAGGGTCCTCACTCCTCTTGTCTCCCTATTTCCTTATAGATTGTAAGCTCTTGTGATCAGGGTCCTCACTCCTCTTGTGTCCCCCTATTTCCTTATAGATTGTAAGCTCTTGTGATCAGGGTCCTCACTCCTCTTGTGTCCCCTATTTCCTTATAGATTGTAAGCTCTTGTGATCAGGGTCTTCACTCCTCTTGTGTCCTCCTATTTCCTTATAGATTGTAAGCTCTTGTGATCAGGGTCCTCACTCCTCTTGTGTCCCCCTATTTCCTTATAGATTGTAAGCTCCTGTGATCAGGGTCCTCACTCCTCTTGTCTCCTATTTCCTTATAGATTGTAAGCTCCTGTGATCAGGGTCCTCACTCCTCTTGTGTCCCTCTATTTCCTTATAGATTGTAAGCTCTTGTGATCAGGGTCCTCACTCCTCTTGTGTCCTATTTCCTTATAGATTGTAAGCTCTTGTGATCAGGGTCCTCGCTCCTCTTGTCTCCTATTTCCTTATAGATTGTAAGCTCTTGTGATCAGGGTCCTCACTCCTCTTGTCTCCTATTTCCTTATAGATTGTAAGCTCCTGTGATCAGGGTCCTCACTCCTCTTGTGTCCCTCTATTTCCTTATAGATTGTAAGCTCTTGTGATCAGGGTCCTCACTCCTCTTGTGTCCTATTTCCTTATAGATTGTAAGCTCTTGTGATCAGGGTCCTCGCTCCTCTTGTCTCCTATTTCCTTATAGATTGTAAGCTCTTGTGATCAGGGTCCTCATTCCCCTTGTGTCCTATTTCCTTATAGATTGTAAGCTCTTGTGATCAGGGTCCTCACTCCTCTTGTCTCCTATTTCCTTATAGATTGTAAGCTCTTGTGATCAGGGTCCTCACTCCTCTTGTCTCCTATTTCCTTATAGATTGTAAGCTCTTGTGATCAGGGTCCTCACTCCTCTTGTCTCCTATTTCCTTATAGATTGTAAGCTCTTGTGATCAGGGTCCTCACTCCTCTTGTCTCCTATTTCCTTATAGATTGTAAGCTGTTGTGATCAGGGTCCTCACTCCTCTTGTGTCCCCCTATTTCCTTATAGACTGTAAGCTCTTGTGATCAGGGTCCTCACTCCTCTTGTCTCCTATTTCCTTATAGATTGTAAGCTCTTGTGATCAGGGTCCTCACTCCTCTTGTGTCTCCTTTTTCCTTATAAATTGTAAGCTCTTGTGATCAGGGTCCTCACTCCTCTTGTGTCTCCCTATTTCCTTATAGATTGTAAGCTCTTGTGATCAGGGTCCTCACTCCTCTTGTCTCCTATTTCCTTATAGATTGTAAGCTCTTGTGATCAGGGTCCTCACTCCTCTTGTGTCTCCTATTTCCTTATAGATTGTAAGCTCTTGTGATCAGGGTCCTCACTCCTCTTGTGTCTCCCTATTTCCTTATAGATTGTAAGCTCTTGTGATCAGGGTCCTCACTCCTCTTGTCTCCTATTTCCTTATATATTGTAAGCACTTGTGATCAGGGTCCTCACTCCTCTTGTGTCTCCTATTTCCTTATAAATTGTAAGCTCTTGTGATCAGGGTCCTCACTCCTCTTGTCTCCTATTTCCTTATAGATTGTAAGCTCTTGTGATCAGGGTCCTCACTCCTCTTGTGTCTCCTATTTCCTTATAGATTGTAAGCTCTTGTGATCAGGGTCCTCACTCCTCTTGTGTCTCCTATTTCCTTATAGATTGTAAGCTCTTGTGATCAGGATCCTCACTCCTCTTGTGTCCCCCTATTTCCTTTATAGATTGTAAGCTCTTGTGATCAGGGTCCTCACTCCTCCTGTGTCTCCTATTTCCTTATAGATTGTAAGCTCTTGTGATCAGGGTCCTCACTCCTCTTGTGTCTCCTATTTCCTTATAGATTGTAAGCTCTTGTGATCAGGATCCTCACTCCTCTTGTGTCCCCCTATTTCCTTATAGATTGTAAGCTCTTGTGATCAGGGTCCTCACTCCTCTTGTGTATCCTATTTCCTTATAGATTGTAAGCTCTTGCGATCAGGGTCCTCACTCCTCTTGTCTCCTATTTCCCTATAGATTGTAAGCTCTTGTGATCAGGGTCCTCACTCCTCTTGTGTCCCCCTATTTCCTTATAGATTGTAAGCTCTTGTGATCAGGGTCCTCACTCCTCTTGTGTCTCCTATTTCCTTATAGATTGTAAGCTCTTGTGATCAGGGTCCTCACTCCTCTTGTGTCTCCTATTTCCTTATAGATTGTAAGCTCTTGTGATCAGGATCCTCACTCCTCTTGTGTCCCCCTATTTCCTTATAGATTGTAAGCTCTTGTGATCAGGGCCCTCACTCCTCTTGTCTCCTATTTCCTTATAGAGTGTAAGCTCCTGTGATCAGGGTCCTCACTCCTCTTGTGTCCCCTATTTCCTTATAGATTGTAAGCTCCTGTGATCAGGGTCCTCACTCCTCTTGTGTCCTATTTGCTTATAGATTGTAAGCTCTTGTGATCAGGGTCCTCACTCCTCTTGTGTCTCCTATTTCCTTATAGATTGTAAGCTCTTGTGATCAGGGTCCTCACTCCTCTTGTGTCCCCTATTTCCTTATAGATTGTAAGCTCTTGTGATCAGGGTCCTCACTCCTCTTGTCTCCTATTTCCTTATAGATTGTAAGCTCTTGTGATCAGGGTCCTCGCTCCTCTTGTCTCCTATTTCCTTATAGATTGTAAGCTCTTGTGATCAGGGTCCTCATTCCCCTTGTGTCCTATTTCCTTATAGATTGTAAGCTCTTGTGATCAGGGTCGTCACTCCTCTTGTCTCCTATTTCCTTATAGATTGTAAGCTCTTGTGATCAGGGTCCTCACTCCTCTTGTCTCCTATTTCCTTATAGATTGTAAGCTGTTGTGATCAGGGTCCTCATTCCCCTTGTGTCCTATTTCCTTATAGATTGTAAGCTCTTGTGATCAGGGTCCTCACTCCTCTTGTACCTCCTATTTCCTTATAAATTGTAAGCTCTTGTGATCAGGGTCCTCACTCCTCTTGTGTCCTATTTCCTTATAGATTGTAAGCTCTTGTGATCAGGGTCCTCACTCCTCTTGTCTCCTATTTCCTTATAGATTGTAAGCTCTTGTGATCAGGGTCCTCACTCCTCTTGTGTCCCCCTATTTCCTTATAGATTGTAAGCTCTTGTGATCAGGGTCCTCACTCCTCTTGTCTCCTATTTCCTTATAGATTGTAAGCTGTTGTGATCAGGGTCCTCACTCCTCTTGTGTCCCCTTATTTCCTTATAGATTGTAAGCTCTTGTGATCAGGGTCCTCACTCCTCTTGTGTCCCCCTATTTCCTCATAGATTGTAAGCTCTTGTGATCAGGGTCCTCACTCCTCTTGTGTCCTATTTCCTTATTGATTGTAAGCTCTTGTGATCAGGGTCCTCACTCCTCTTGTGTCCCTCTATTTCCTTATAGATTGTAAGCTCTCGTGATCAGGGTCCTCACTCCTCTTGTCTCCTATTTCCTTATATATTGTAAGCACTTGTGATCAGGGTCCTCACTCCTCTTGTGTCCCCCTATTTCCTCATAGATTGTAAGCTCTTGTGATCAGGGTCCTCACTCCTCTTGTGTCCAATTTCCTTATAGATTGTAAGCTCTTGTGATCAGGGTCCTCACTCCTCTTGTCTCCTATTTCCTTATAGATTGTAAGCTCTTGTGATCAGGGTCCTCACTCCTCTTGTACCTCCTATTTCCTTATAAATTGTAAGCTCTTGTGATCAGGGTCCTCACTCCTCTTGTGTCCCCCTATTTCCTTATAGATTGTAAGCTCTTGTGATCAGGGTCCTCACTCCTCTTGTCTCCTATTTCCTTATATATTGTAAGCTCTTGTGATCAGGGTCCTCACTCCTCTTGTGTCCCCCTATTTCCTTATAGATTGTAAGCTCTTGTGATCAGGGTCCTCACTCCTCTTGTGTCTCCTATTTCCTTATAGATTGTAAGCTCTTGTGATCAGGGTCCTCACTCCTCTTGTGTCTCCCTATTTCCTTATAGATTGTAAGCTCTTGTGATCAGGGTCCTCACTCCTCTTGTCTCCTATTTCCTTATATATTGTAAGCTCTTGTGATCAGGGTCCTCACTCTTCTTGTGTCTCCTATTTCCTTATAGATTGTAAGCTCTTGTGATCAGGGTCCTCACTCCTCTTGTCTCCTATTTCCTTATAGATTGTAAGCTCTTGTGATCAGGGTCCTCACTCCTCTTGTCTCCTATTTCCTTATAGATTGTAAGCTCTTGTGATCAGGGTCCTCACTCCTCTTGTCTCCTATTTCCTTATAGATTGTAAGCTCTTGTGATCAGGGTCCTCACTCCTCTTGTCTCCTATTTCCTTATAGATTGTAAGCTCTTGTGATCAGGGTCCTCACTCCTCTTGTGTCTCCTATTTCCTTATAGATTGTAAGCTCTTGTGATCAGGGTCCTCACTCCTCTTGTGTCTCCTATTTCCTTATAGATTGTAAGCTCTTGTGATCAGGATCCTCACTCCTCTTGTGTCCCCCTATTTCCTTTATAGATTGTAAACTCTTGTGATCAGGGTCCTCACTCCTCTTGTGTCCCCCTATTTCCTTATAGATTGTAAGCTCTTGTGATCAGGGTCCTCACGCCTCTTGAGTCCTATTTCCTTATAGATTGTAAGCTCTTGTGATCAGGGTCCTCACTCCTCTTGTCCCCTATTTCCTTATAGATTGTAAGCTCTTGTGATCAGGGTCCTCACTCCTCTTGTGTCCCCTATTTCCTTATAGATTGTAAGCTCTTGCGATCAGGGTCCTCACTCCTCTTGTATCCCCCTATTTCCTTATAGATTGTAAGCTCTTGTGATCAGGGTCCTCACTCCTCTTGTCTCATATTTCCTTATAGATTGTAAGCTCTTGTGATCAGGGTCCTCACTCCTCTTGTCTTTCCCTATTTCCTTATAGAATGTAAGCTCTTGTGATCAGGGTCCTCACTCCTCTTGTGTCCTCCTATTTCCTTATAGATTGTAAGCTCTTGTGATCAGGGTCCTCACTCCTCTTGTGTCCCCCTATTTCCTTATAGATTGTAAGCTCTTGTGATCAGGATCCTCACTCCTCTTGTGTCCTCCTATTTCCTTATAGATTGTAAGCTCTTGTGATCAGGGTTCTCCCTCCTCTTTTGTCTCCTATTTCCTTATAGATTGTAAAGCTCTTGTGATCAAGGTCCTTACTCCTCTTGTGTCCCCCTATTCCCTTATAGATTGTAAGCTCTTGTGATCAGGGCCCACACTCCTGTTATGTGATTTGTTGCAGGTCTCCTCTGTATTTGTTATCCATATTTAATCCAGCACAATCTTTAAATATTCCTTTTTCTTAGCTCACTCTTTCTAACAATGAAAACCCTGCAGCATAAATGATTTTTGGGTCTCATATATAGGATTCAATGTGTGTAGAGAATAGATGCCATATATCATTAAAATTACTGCAATGTGTTAGGGAAAGCGATTTCCTCTGGCAGAATAAAATACTTCATCACCTGTGTGGCTTATTCTACGCCATCATGTAAATCTCTATTGACTGCAGCAATGGCTGACATTTTACAACTTACTTAAAACAATTCAACGGGTCATTAACTTTAGACCTCATAGACTGCGGGCTCAGAGAATGGGAAATGTGAGCGTGCATCGGTCTCCGTGATTGTTGTCAACTTCTCATTTATTTGCTTAGACGTTTTTAGTGATGAGGAGAAGATGAATATCCTGCCCTCAATGCTTCTGAATCTTAACTTTGGAGATCCTTCGGCTTAGATGTGCCAGTGGTCATAATTCTCCATGAAGGATTTTGTGCCAATTTCTGCGACACTTAAGTCATCAAAATTGATTGCATTGCCTTCAAGATGTTCCTAAACCTTCACAGAATTCTTACATCTATTTGTTTCTTGCAAATATGTTCTTCACATTCAAGACGACCAATGTCCATATGTCCAAAAGTAGGGTCCCCTTTGAGTCCGTTTTCTGAGTTTTTGTAACAAGACATCCATGTTACCTTTTAATGGGACTCTGGGGAATTGAGATTTAGAACAAGATATCTCCGTGCTCCATGGTGGACTCTGGGTGATTGAGTTCTAGTATCCAGACATTCCCGTGTTTTCTGGAGGTTTTCTGGGGGATTGAGTTTGTATTCCTGTTTGTTCCTGGAGTCTATGCTGACTCATCCGTTTCCCATGCTTGTGTTCTGGACCATATCTGTTTGTTAGTTATCTGTGTTCAGTGTGAACAGTGTTCTAAATTTATATCCTGTTTGGTTGAGCTAACCTTTGTCCTTTGTACTTGTATCTGTTTGTGAACAGTGTCCTATGTTCTTGATCAGTTTGCCTGTTTAGATTCTGCTCTGTTAGTATTTGTATCCTGTCTGTTTGTCTGGTAGTTTTCCGTTTCTCTTTCTGGCCTGTGACTGTCTATGTTTATTATTTGGTTTTTTTTTGCGACTGCACTGTAGCGCAGGGAGGACCGGCGCCAAGTTGTTGAATCACTAGGGTGTTTGGGCAAGTAGGCATAGAGTGTCAATAGGGACAGCTAAGGGCTCACTCTTCCTGTCCCCCAGTCGGTCATGACAATATGTTTTTGAAAATCTCTGCTGCTTTTATAAAAAGCTGAGTAGAAATGTGCACTGTCATATGATTCTATTCTCTAAGACTGATTAATCTCTGTGTCCGCACAGTCCTGCCACCCAATAAATCATCCAACGCAGTGAGTGATTCCTTATGAGTCCATTCCTCTGTGCTGCAATCTCCTATGGGGGCTGACTGTATATGTTCTTTCATACAATGTGTATAGTTAGGAAAAATTTAACATTTCTTATTAAATTGAATTTTAACCCTTAAAACTTGTGTAACGTCCCAGTACCCGTGTTCCAGCTACCATCCCTAAAGAAATTGTCATGTGGCTGTGAGATAACTCTTAAGTTACATAAATATGTTTGGGATACTGTTCGTTTACTTGCTAAACTGTTTTGTTCACTGCATTAATAGCACTGCATTAATAGGGGAAACAAGTGTAAGGGGTTTACATTTGCATGATGCTCTCTAGCCTATGGTTTTGCACATGGACCTCTAAAAGGTTGTGGGAAGAGTCCCTAGTCCAGTCTTCTCTAATAGGAGAAGAGTGGACCCAAACCAGTCTCCTAGCTCTGCTCTTGCTAGACATACCTACACATAGGTGGAATCCTGTTCTTAAAGCAAGTGACTGTTTTGTTGCAGTCCACGCTCTGAGGACAAACTTTTAACCTGTGTAACTCCTCTCCTCTGCTTGGCTGCATATTTAATTTGCTGCTTTTCTAAGTATGTTTGAGCTATTCAGGAGACTGACTTTGCAACTTTATCAACTTCAACAGAGTTCCACCTGCATCTTATCAATGTGTTTTTACTGGCTGCACATATTATATGTTTCAGAATAGGTAAGGAACCGATCACATTGGAACTGTTTAAATGGAGTTGAGGAGAAATGGGGCTGTTCAGTTCTTACAGAAAAAAATTAAGGAAAAGGAACTCAGGGAGGAAGACTAATTAATTTTTGGGTGTAAGGTTCTAAGTAAACTGTCTAAAGTTAACACAAATTAGTCAGAGGGCCCCCGTCGGTTATTAAAAAAGCAGCATACCAGCAAAACCATTAACAGATTTATTTAATCAATCACTGCTAACAAGAGTCTTCCCAGAAGATTGGAAATTAGCAAATGTTGTGTCCATTAAAAAAAAATAAATGAATCAGGAAATTATAGGCCAATACCATACCAAAGGATAGGATTGGGGAACATCTAAATTCCCATGGATTCCCATGGATGCAAGATGAAAAACAACATGGGTTTACTTCAGGGAGATTATGTCACTAATCTTATTGATTTTTTTTATTTGTTATTAATAGATGGCGAAGGTGCAGTAGTACTTTATTATCTAGATTTTAGTAAGGCTTCTGACACTGTCCGACATAGAAGACTTATCAATAAACCACAGGTTTGACTCCAATATTGTAGAATGGATTAGGCAGTGGCTGAATGACAGTCAACAGAGGGTTGTAGTCAATGGAGAATATGGAGAGCAAGGTCTTGTCACCAGTGGGGACCTCAGGAATCTGTACTGGGACCCATTCTGTATAATATCTTTATTAGTGATATTGCAGAAGGAGAGATATGTCAAATGGAAAAGGATTTAGGTAAACTAGACAAATGGTCAGAACTCTGGAAACGGGCAAATTAATGTGGATATGTGCAGGACAATGCACCTGAGGTGTAAAAACCTAAGGGGAGAATATTAAATATTTGACAGTTGTTGTGTTTAAAAAATGACTCATAGGATACTTTAAATAAATGGTCATATCACTGGTTTTATTACCATATCAATTATGCCAAGCTTTTAGTTGCATTACCTGGAATAAAGACTAGAGATGGCTACCATACATTATGTCACTCCACACAACCAAGAGTAGGACTGGCGTGTTGTTCCCTCCTAAAAACATCACCTCACAATGTGACTTTCCCTCAAGGTGTTGTCCACGTGGTCTCCAGGCCTATTTTTGGCTATCATTGCATCCATGTGGAAAGCAGGACTCATCGCTGAAGAGGATAGATCTCCATTGCCCTGCATTATGATAGCCTTTAAGAGTGGTTGCATGAGGTCAATGAAATACCTGTAGCTGGACTACTGGCTCGTAGCCCAGTGTCATACATGTGCCTTCTGATGGTTTGTGTACAGACTAAATGACACCCTAGGCTTGGTATAGAATGGATTACTAAACGACATTCATCTAATCTGATGATGCATACCGTGTTGAGGTTCTCCTTTGTGTATCTCTTGATATCATTTTAGCTTATTGTTGGTCTCCCTATCACTGGGACTTGCAACAGTGCTGAGATCTCGGCCTATGCAAAAAGTGATCTGTCTGATTGATAAACCAAGGTCTCTCAGTTCAAGATTTCTGCCCCCCCCCCCCCCCCCCTTCTGCAACAATTGGTGATAACTGGCATGTTGACGAGCAGGAGCCATCACACAATTGTACTATGCTGTCTTGACCCGATTTCTGCGGCTTTATGTGGCTAAAAAAGTGTGCTTACCACCTGGCTTTTATACCAATAATTTTGTCCAGCCCATTTTTAGAGTTTGGTGTGACATTTTGTCCAATTTTCTTTTTTTCCTCCCTTTTTTGGTTTAGTTCCAATACACATAAAGGGAATAAACATGTGTATAGCAAAGCATGTGTTACTGCAATCATTTTCTGTTAGAAATGCTTCATTTTCTTTAAAAATTTCAGGGGTGCCAACATTTACGGCCATGGCTGTATATATATATATATATATATATATATATATATATATATATATATATATATACATACATACATATATGTGCGGTGTCCCGGTACAGGACATGGTCCTGTACCCTTCCTAAGTCCCCTCAGGAAGAGTCCCTGCAGTCCATAGGGCTCTCCTGCAGGGCTTCTCCCCCCTTGCTCATCAGTTACTGCTTCATATAAGTGCATTGTAAATGTATTATGTATATTGTTCATTGTATAGAAAGTTGTACAAATGTATAGGACCTTCCTGGGTCATGTGATATACCATCATGTGATGTACCCAGAGTTCCCTTGGTACAGGACCTACAAGCTTTGCAACCAATGGGCTTTAGTCCAGCCCCCTAGTATATAAGGGGCTGTAGTCTCTAAATTCACTCTCTTGGTTCCTGCTTCTCATCCTGTACACTACAGCAGCATATACTACTAAATTCATCCCATCTAGGCCAAAGCCAAAGGAACCTGCAGCCACTTCAAAACGTGAGTTATCAAGCTCTACCTACAATTCTAGTGACTACTACTCAACTCAAGTATACAATTAGTAGCACACTGGCCTGCATAAATCTCAATACTACAAGTCCCAGCAAGCCTGTGAGGTATCCTGCATCCTGGTTGCCTCTAGAGAAACTACATATTTGTACAGACTGTTCCATAAGAAGTTTAAGTAAAGGTTCCAGTTATTTGCACAATTCCTGCTGTGGATATTCCTTTATTGTCTGCCGTTTCTGGGTTGGTTTTCGGCAGGGCCTTATACAGAAAACAACCACATCACGACTAATAAGGGGTTAATAACACCTTACCCCACAGGGTTAATACCACCAGACCCTGCTACACCATTCCAACACCCCAGACACCACATATGTACATGGTGGCTGCTGAAATAACTTAATAACGTATTAACTATGTCATATACCAGTGGCCCCTCGAAAATATCATCGTTCCATTGCTTATGATGTATTTTATGTCACATTTACTCTAATAAAAGGAAGAAAAAGCTATAGACTCTGCATGGTGACAGCTTACTGATAAGTGATCTAATGTGGAGCTGCACTGCAGACATTTGTGACACAGACAGATGGGGAGGATAAGATGTTGGTCTATAGGTAAGACAGGAATCCTATGATAATTTTCCACTATATGTGCAAAGTGAGCAATGTGCAAGGTGAGATATAGTTACAGCTTACATGTGTAAATATGGTCACAAGCCACACAAAGCAGCATCTGGCAACAGCAAAAAAAATATATAAATTATTTACATTTCCCCCAAATATATTTAAATAAAAATGTACTAAAATAAAAGCAACATATAAAGAAAACTTGATGTATCATAAAAGAAAAAAAAAATGTTAATATAATGTTAATACCCGAATGACAAGAAACTTTATGGCTTTTAAATGTGTCTGGTCAAGAAACGGGTAACATGCTCGGTCTAGAAGGGATATTCCAGAATAAGGCCTTTAAGCCCATGATGCCAAGTAATATTACAGTGTAATATGCTTCTATTACCAGTACCTGTGTCAATCTTTAACTGTAGACCACAGCTACTTTTGTCTACAGATGTTTTGCTGGCCTTTGCATATTGAGATGTGATCAAGGAAACAATAGGTTCGACACAGCCATCAACTCAGCAACACGGGTCACAAATATCCAGACCAGGTGTGCACCAACAATCAATTCCCTTTGAAACTCGGTCAGGTCTTACATGTGACATCCCAAAAACAATTAAACTGATTTTTAGAACAACACAAGTAATGAAGTTTATTAACAGTGACATAAGCTACATGATTAAGTGATGGCGGGTGAGTCAGGAAGAATTCAACTTGACCATGGCAAAATTGGGAGGGTGTTAGTTATTTTGCTCAACCCCTGTAGAAAGATAACTGGATAGATAGTATAGATTACATAGATATGATAGATATGAGATAGATAGATATGAGATAGCAGGGCTGGACTGTCCATCTGGCTCACAGGGCATTTGCCCGGTGGGCCGGGCCGTCCTCAAGGCGGGCTGGTCGAGGACAAATTTAACTATAAGCGCATCTAACAAATGTGACTATAGTTAAATGCAGAGCTTGGCTGATCGACAGAGCGAAGAGCCATTGGCTCCTCTCCCTGTCAATCACTCTTGCAGCCGCCCATGATATGCAGGCAGTCTACAAGAGGCCCATGCGCTCTATGCTCCGGTGCATGAGTTACACCATCATCATGCGCCTGAGCACAGACCAGAGAAGACAAGAAGAGGAGAGAAGCCATGCTTCTGAGAACTATGGGTGAACCAGGTGAGAATGTTTTTTTTTTTTTACTTAATATTAGGGGCTGCTGCACTAAAGGGGACTGCTGTATTAAAAGGGAGCTGCTGCTCTAAAGGGGATTGCTTTACTAAAGGGAGCTGCTGCTCTAAAGGGGGCTGCAGCACTACAACTCGCCCTGTCAATCACTCTTGCAGCCACCCATGATATGAAGGCAGCCTACAAGGAGCTGTGTGCTCTATGCTTTGGTGCATGAGTGACAAGATCATTATGTGCCGGAGCACTGACCAAACGAGAAGCCAAGAAGAGGAGAGAAGCCACGCTGCTGAGAACTACGGGTGAGCCAGGTGAGTATGTTTTCTTTTTTAGCTTAACATTAGGGGCTGCTGCTCTAAAGGGGGCTGCTGCTCTAAAGGGAGCTGCTGCACTTACGGGAGCTGCTGCTCTAGAGGGGGCTGCTGCACTAAAGAAGGGTTCTGCACCAAAGAAGGGTTCTGCAGTAAAGGAGGCTTCTGTTCTACTACTACTAGTTAAAGGGGGCTACTGCACTAAAACTATCTAAAGGGGGCTGCATCACTACAACTACCTAAAGGGGACTGCTGCACCTACAACTACCTAAAGGTCACTGCGGTACCTACAACTACCTAAAGGGGGGCAGCTGCAACTACATTTATTTAAAGGGGGCTGCCACGCCTACATTTACCTAAAAGGGGCTGCCGCACCTACATTTACCTAAAGGGAGCTGCTGCAACTACATTTACCTAAAGGGGGCTGCTACACCTACAATTACCTAAAGTGGACTGCTGCACCTATAAATACCTAAAAAGAGATGCTACTATATACAGGGGGCTATTATCTACAAGGGAACCTATCAACAGAGAGTAAACCCTACTTACAGGGGGATGCTATTACCTACAAGGGCAGCTACCTACAGGTGACACCTACTTACAGGGGTACCTACCTACTCAGGGCACTTGCATAATGGAGGAAACTATGTGAAGGGACCTGTATACCTACTGGAGCGACCTAACTACTTCATGGGGTGGGGTGGGGTGGGGGGGGGGGAGCTACCTATTCTTTTCCAACCCACTTATCTACCCTTTCTGCATTGTATCATACTAAGAGGGATATTATTTCTGTTTATAAAAGGGCAGATCCTAAAATTTTTGTCTGGCAGATTCTGTGGAGTTGTGGCTGAAATCATCATGACGATCTGGCCCAGATGGAGAAGAAAAAGCAAAGTGAACGACTCCAATCAGGGAAGACGTCACCTGCGAGTCACCGGATATAACTGTATGCAATCACTTATTTAGTCTGGAAAGCAGTGTAAAGCTGATATCGACCACTATATGGTAACTGTAGGGGTGGGTATTTCCTCCTTATATACTGGTATTTTTGTATTAATATTGGTCTCAGTATACAGGATTTGGTCAGTAACAGTATGGTGGTAATGTGTATGGTAATAATATTCCTCCTTGTATACTGTAATTATTGGTAATATTGGTTTCAGTATACAGGATTTGGTCAGTAACAGCATGATTGTAATATGTATGGTGATAATATTCCTCCTTGTATACTAGTATTATTGGTAATATTGGTCTCAGTATACAGGATTTGGTCAGTAACGGTATGATGGTAATATGTATGGTGATAATATTCCTCCATATATACCGGTATTATTTGGTAAATATAAGATTTATATAGAGGTTCATGTTATCATCAAGGGAAATAGTCACATTTTTTTTTTCTGATTATGTGAGGGGAGTGGCTGCCTCCATCTTGGTTTGTGCACTCCACCCATTGCACTAGGTGAGGGATGTGTTAGACCTTACAGCCCAGACATTAAGGCTCAGTGCTAGCCTAGGAGAGGCATATTCATAGTGTAGTGTCTGTCTCAAATGAGGTCACCTTATCATGGTGGGATGGTACACACTATAAGGCCAAAAGGTAAGCTAAGAACCTCTATTTTTCACCATAGCAGTATTGCAAAGTAAAACATGTCATATTTTTCATATAGCTTAGTGCTAACATTGTGCTGCTGTTATCCTTTTCTTTGTATTTGCAGTTCAGCCGCAGCAACATGCACCTGTATACGTATTCCATACAATAGTTGTGTATTAGGATGTGCTGACCAATTATTGATTTTTAGATAGATGTGCACACATAGCTGACTAAGGGCTGGCACTGCTGCTATCATACACATGAGGATCGGATATTTGTAGTAGTACAGCGCCAGGTGTTGCTCTGCGGCAAAGTTTGGAGTTGCAACCGAAAGTCACATTTAGAAAAATACATTTGCAGCATAAGTTTTGGAATCATTTCATCTTTTGAAGTATAACATTAGCCCTTTATTCTGAGCACTATGGAGATGATCGCGTCTGATGCCATAGAATCCTATAAATCCCATAAAGTACAGAATAACAGACCGTGAGCTGTTTTATGACGCAGCTGTCTCCGGATCATAACACAGAACGCTGTGTAAACAGGCTCACATAAAACAAAGCACCTGCAGCCGTGAAATAAGCCCCTGTGTCCCCCACACTGACTACTACACACTGAATGGAGCGCAGGCCCCCTGAACTCTTATACATTACAGCAGTTTATAATTTGTTTTTCCATCAGATTTGGTTTATGATTTTATTTTTATTTTTTTCTTGTGGGCTAAATCTATTTTCACAATTTCAAAAACTGGGTATAGATGTCAACAATAATGTAATAATACTAATAATTATTCATTTATATGGCACCAACAGATTCCGCAGAACTTTTTAATTTTGGGTATACAAATAAAGACCAGTAACAAACATTATAACCAGGGCTCAAGTCCTGCAAGAACGCATGGGAATGGAGTTCCTTCACTTTTTTCACAGCAGGAACACTATAGTCCTGAAGGATTGCCCTTGTGGGGAAATCTTGGGTGAGATCTTACACTTTTTTCTTAAGACCCCTGATTATAATATCACACACCAAATATTCAAACATGAGGAAGGAGGACCCTGCTCGCGCGAGTTTACAGTCTATGGGATTGAGACAAAAGGCAGGAAGTGCTTTATTGATACAATGGTCCAGCCATGTTTTATAAATAGTAGAGGTTACATTCAGGAGGGTGAACCAGACAGAGACACTAGGGGGAGACTGCCCAACATGGCACTTTTGATGTTTTCAAGATCCAGAGGTAGAAAAAAAATCCAGCTCACCACTCCAATGTAGTGTACGGATCTGTGCCCCTGAGGAAGTCGCCTTGGGAATGACGGAACCCGTGGGGTCATCTGTGGCCCCGTCCTCTTGCTGAAATGTATCCACTTGGTCTTATCCTCCAGTCTTGGAACACTTGTTTCATACACTCAGTATTTGCAGGTATATTGGGGTTGTGCAATTTTTCATCTATAGTCATCTTTATTGTTGTATATAGAGCATTATTTATATTTTTGCATAGCCTGTGTTCCTATTATTTACATCATCTTGATCTGTATGGAGTGATATTATATCTAGTCAAGTAGGACGGGTGCTTTTATCTAGGAGAGAGGGGGTTCATGGCCCCTCCCTAGGGTTGTGTTTTGGGTTTACAAATCTTCAGCCCATTATTTTAAAATGGTTTTATTGTCTTTCCTCACCATTTCTTGTGTAGTTGTCTACTTAGTGTATTATATTTAATAAAGAATTGTCATATTGATACCTTATATATTGGTGTGCTGATATATATTTCTTCAGTGTTCCCCTGTTCTTTCTTTTTTTTCTTTGATGCTTGTTGTTTGGTACACTGATTTGTACCCACAATTGACATTTAGATTGAGCCCCCATTTTCTTTGTGTATACTCACGGATCTGTGCCCGGCACGGAACAATATGGCCGACATTTATCATTGTCTTTAGACTGTGTTTTGTGTCTAGAAAAGGCCCAAGCGGGGTTTATTTGCGCCTTTTTTGTGCCTTTTGGTTTATACATTTCTGCTGATTTTGAGTTGCAATCCACTGATTTTGGCAATACACATGATATGGATGGGTTTTATGAACTGTGCCATTTTGTGAAAAGGTGCAAAAAAAGGCACAAAGGGGGACATGTATCATTGCCTTTAGACTACTTTTCCCGTCTACCGATTTTGCGCAATTGCGTTTTTTTTGCATTTGGGTTGCGTTTTTTTTGGTTGATGATTTTGTAAAGTTGTCACCATTTTGGTGTACCGTAGACAACTTAATCCAGTGGACTGTTATTTATCATTTGCACTCAAAAAATGTGGACTTTTTTTGGCGCAATTGCATTATTTTTGTCAAAATCGTCTACAAATCTACGAGTGGTAGCAAGGACACGTAGAAAGTGTCTGATGCTCCACTGTTTAAAGCCAAGCAAGCATGGGTGTTGAAATTGTGTGTTAATTCATTTTTTGGTGCAAGTGTTTCTAGAATATGTGATGTAATTGGCCAGTGCTTTCCGTTATTTCCGTTTACACTTTTCAACTTTTTTTTTGTTATTACACAATGTAGTCAGCATCCTTTTTTTTGACATTCTCAGCATGTACTTTTACTATTTTGACTATTTTCCCACCAAACCATAAACATATGTGAATCTGTTGGTCGTCTTAAGAACACAATTTTAGTGTCTGCACAACAGATGCGATTTCCTAATCTATAATCAGCTGACCTCGAATCTGTGCCGAAACATGCACGTATTCATTAACTATTAGTGGACTGCTGACCTGATTGCAGTTTGCTAGGGCGTACAATATTTTTTGGGTCAACTCATGTCTGTTTTTTCATATGGACAGAAAATGATGGTCTGGCATGATTTCCACTCTGTGTCAAATATCTCACATGCTGACAACATTTCATGATCAGAGGGGGAGATTTTGCTAAACCTATGTAGAGGAAGAGTGGTGCAGTTGGCCATAGCAACCAATCAGATCACTCTTTTAATTTTTTTTAAAAGAAGCAATCTGATTGGTTGCCATGGGAAACTGCACTACTCTTCCTCTGTACAGTTTTTGATAAATCTGCCCCAAGAAAAATTACCAAAATGCAGGAAAAGCTGGGACCGTTTTTCAGGCGTTTTTGCTGTTGGACAATAAAAAAACCTCAGTGGAATCCTGAAAAACAATAGAAAAAAAGCCCAGCGTCCAGGATACACCACTTTTCCTGTGAGGTGTAGAACAGGTCTACAAATAGAACTTTGTGGAGATTTAGACCATTGCACAAAATTTATCATGGGGCTTGCGCAAGTTTGATAAATTTGGAGAAATTGCTCCAAATTTAGACCAACCAAAATGATCTATAAAAAACGTCTACCAACAACAACATTGATACATCTCCCCTAAAGCCACTGAAAAGACTCCAAAACGACACCAGCCCAGACTTAGCTTTTTGGTGTATGTTAGCTTTTTGGTGTAAGTGAAGAGAGAAATTTCAGAAAATGTGACCTGCACAAAATTTGTCAAATGCTCTGGGACCATTTAATACATTTGGTGCTCCTACACATTACCAGCACACAAAAAAAAAAAAAGGTGTAGAAAAATGCTTCACTTACACCTATGCCGGCCAATGTGCAGAAGAAGATGATGATCCAGCCCTTGGAAACGATAGCTTTATTGAAGATCCCTTGACACTGTTAAAACCGACCATACCATCAGACGCGTTTCGAGCGCATGCGCTCGAAACGCGTCTGATGGTATGGTCGGTTTTAACAGTGTCAAGAGATCTTCAATAAAGCTATCGTTTCCAAGGGCTGGATCATCGTATTTTTTTTAAGATCCAGTGGTCTGAAAAGGGGGTAGAGCAATAGTAGGGGAGACCATTCAGGGAATGTTATAGGCCTACTGCTTGAAGAAATGTGTCCTTAGGGCATATTTAAAACTATGGATGCTGGGTATAAGCCTAAGGGTTTGGGGTATCGCATTGGTGCAGCACAAGCAAAGTCTTGAGTACAGGAGAAAGAGTTTCGGATGATAGAAAATGTTAGTGTTAGATCGTTCACAGAGCGGAGAGTATATGTTGCATGGTAGATAGAGATGAGGAGATGTAGGGAGGTGCAGCACTGTGGAGAGCTTTGTGGGAAAGAGTGAGGATTTTTTTACTATATTCTGAACATAAGTGTCACACAACGGCTACCTGGCACTGAACTGAGGAGCAGCTTTTTGTGGCGATTTTTCAGCCCCCTCCCAGGGACTGGACTTATTATGCACAGCATGATAAGACTTTTTTTCTCAGCTGAGACAGATTGATCCCTTCTATAATAATACAAGCGCATACAGTTTCCTTCAGCAGAGAAAACTTTAATTCCTGACAATTACCTGTAATAGAAGAATGGAGGCCATTTGGGTTTCATCTATCCTCATTTTCTTAATCATGCTCCAAAAAGCTACAAAACCTGTCGGGAGTCGACATTGCACCGTGGAATAAATATCCCAATGATATCGATGTTTGGTCATTCCCGGTGTCACAAACACAAAAGAGCAGCCGCATCTAGTGATGGAGAAATGGGAATCCGAGTATTGTGATCGGTGTTTTAGCGATGAGAGTCCATGACTATGGGGCTTAATGGTCATTGATTAGAAGGAGCCACTGAGACGGCAGCTCATTTACAATGTAGTAGTTAAGATGAATGAACGGACAGACTATTTTAGGTACTTGCCAACCTCAGCGGGATAGTATTGTGCGGACAACTGATCAATACACCTATATGAGCTGGTTGGACAACCCATTTCAAAATCATGGGCAATAATTCCAAGTTGTACTTCAGGTAAGCAGTTCTTTACCTAGGACAGACTTTCCCAACCAGAGTGCCTCCAGCTGTTACAAAACTACAACTTCCAGCATGCTCGGACAGCCAAATAGCCAGCACAACTACATGATAGACTGTGGCAAATGCAAAGTATACAAACACAAAAATTGCAGCAGCACATTTTATCAACATTTTATATATATTTTTTTTATATATATTTTTTTATAAAGGCTCTCAGCGCACTTTTTGTTCAAAACGTGTCCCCATCCGCCACGTGGAGGCCGCCATTTTCGGATGGTCCCTAACATACATTATGAGTCTAATACTCACAACTCTCACCTCTGCTGTGCATATAGCCTTTTGACTGGGTGACATGCTAGATCAACCATCAATTTAAACATTTAAACTCCCTCCAGGGAAAAGGGGGAGGGGTGCATGGCTGGAGAGGGTGCCATTCCCTCAAAGTAGCATACAGCAAAAAACACAATGATATACTACATGATATACGAGTGCATGCTGCTATGGCAAATGCAAAGTATACAGACACAAAAATTGCAGCGGCACATTTTATCAACATTTTTTTTTTTATATATATATATTTTTTATAAAGGCTCTCAGCGCACTTTTTGATCAAAACGTGTCCTCCATCCGCCACGTGGAGGCGGCCATTTTCGGATGGTCCCTAACATACATTATGAGTCTAATACTAATCTAGTTGTAGTTTTGTAACACCTGGAGACACACTGGTTGGGGAACAATGACCTAGGGCAAGGATTTCATGTGAGTATATACTAACACACCAAGAACTTGACTATATTGCCCCAGAAAATTTTACTGTACACAATGCACACATGAGTAAAACCGCTATACTGTATAGACACAGTACTGCACAATACCACACATATTCATAGTGCCACTGTACTATACAAATTCATAGTACTACTATACAAATTCATAGTACTACTATACTAAACAAATTCATAGTACCACTATACTATACAAATTCATAATACTATTATACTATACAAATTCATAATACTACTATACTATACAAATTCATAGTACCGCTATACTATATAAATTCATAATACTACTATACTATACAAATTCATAATACTACTATACTATACAAATTCATAGTACCGCTATACTATACAAATTCATAATACTACTATACTATACAAATTCATAATACTACTATACTATACAAATTCATAGTACCACTATACTATACAAATTCATAATACTACTATACTATACAATTTCATAATACTACTATACTATACAAATTCATAGTACCGCTATACTATACAAATTCATAATACTACTATACTATACAAATTCATAATACTACTATACTATACAAATTCATAGTACCGCTATACAATACAAATTCATAATACTACTATACTATACAAATTCATAGTACCACTATACTATATAAATTCATAATACTACTATACAAATTCATAGTACTACTATACTATATAAATTCATAATACTACTATACAAATTCATAGTACCACTATACTATACAAATTCATAATACTACTATACTATACAAATTCATAGTACTACTATACAAATTCATAGTACCACTATACTATATAAATTCATAATACTACTATACTATACAAATTGATAGTACTACTATACTATACAAATTCATAATACTACTATACTATACAAATTCATAGTACTACTATACAAATTCATGGTACCACTATACTACACAAATTCATAGTACCACTATACTATATAAATTCATAATACTACTATACTATACAAATTTATGGTACCACTATACTATATAAATTCATAATATTACTATACTATACAAATTCATAGTACCACTATACTATATAAATTTATAATACTACTACACTATACACATATATAGTACAACTATCCCACACATTTTCATGGAACTACTATACCATACAAATTCATAGTATTGCAATACCACGCCAAAAATAGTAACCCCTATACCGTACACATGCAGTACATAATGCCTCTATGTAATGCACACACACAATGCTAACACACTCATATTCACATCACACATGCATGTACACACATTACAAACATATATGTGGTAAGCGGGGGTTGATTGCGTGTAGAGTATGGGTGTTGTGATTGTGACACTAGAGTTTGTGATGCCAGGAGTGTTAAACACACATTACCAGGGTTAAGCAGTTGCCTGTGTCAAAAAAACAACGTAAATGCCAGGTTAGGGAAACCCCTTTTTACTTTACTTCGGTAATTGCAATGTTGTACAAGTTCAGCTCACTATAGTGCATTTTTCGCTGAAGGATACTGTAGAAAACCGCAATTGCTCCTTGGCACGCTGGGTTATAGTCCTTCTTGACTTAGGTACAGCTTAGCCTGGTCTGAACATGACTTAGACAGACTGACTGACTTGGACTTGACTTAGTTAAGCTTGACTTTGATGATACTTGATTTGGTTAAACTTGATTGAAGACAGAAGACAGAGATTTAGAGACAGAAGAGATGGCTTCCACCAGCCTAGACTTTCACACACGGTATTCCAGAGTTTGGGCTTGCCAGCCAGGGAGAACCTATTTGAACCGGAGTTGCCTGAGTCTTTCACTCACGTTTTTCGTTCGGTACTTGACTTGTCTGAACTTGGACAGACTGGAATGAAGAACGACCTGGTTGGTGGGAATCTGTATGTGGACAGTCAGTCTCTCAGAAACAGATAGACCAAGAGGTAGACATGGAACCTTTCCCTATTAGAGGCATGGGAGTAATGGGAGTAACCTGAGTAATGAGCCTGGAGCAGACACGATGGGTGACATCCACATGACAGATCAGTAAGACAGGTGTATTCCGTACCGCGATACCACACACAATACACATATTCCTACGCATTACACACATATTACATACCTTTAAACACCTTAAACATACTTAACTTTTCTGCAGAGTTAAGTTTTCACTATTCAATTCACTCCACTTTGCAACCAGGTCTCTACCTCTGAGAGTGGTCTAATTGTGGGTTGCAGTTGGCTCAGTGGGCCAAGAGACACCAATGCGAAGCACTGAGGGGTCATGGTGAGATAGGTCCAGGTCAGAGAACTTGAGCTGGCAGGGTACTAAGGTAGTCAGGGTCAGGGGGGACATCTCTGATTCATAGTAAACAGTCTGGGTCATAGGGGGATCTGGAGGTCTTACACAGAATATGGAGCATCTAGTACCTTCACTTGAAACAATAGCATGCCAGGAATCTTTTGTTAAGGCAAAGTGGGCAAGATGGAGCTGCCTCCTATGGATGGTGATGAGCAGAGATTGACAAAGGACCAGATTTTGAGTGCAAGGGCTGGCCTTTTAAAATGTGAAGAATCCATGTGTACCTATGTGTGGCAATGGAAAAGACAGCAAAAGTATATGTGAAGGAAGAGAAAGAGACCCAGCCTAGACAACATTTCCCTGGCAGAGGACAGGCGTTCAAACTGCTGGCGTGCTCCACTTAAGGGATCTCTGTTGGTCAGCTCATTGGAAAGATGGGGTATTGAGCAAAGAAAGAAATAGTGCATGTCCTAATTTTTTTTCTCCGCTCAACTCCTGTATAAAACCAGACACCCAACAGACTCCATTCAAGTCGAAGGGATCGATTGGGACCCCTCAGTGTCAGTTGTGCCGAACGGACCCTAAATGGGTCAGAGCACAACGGGAGTGTGAACCTGGCCTAAACTGGTTGCTGTGTTTTCTGGGAGGCTTTGCATGTCTACTGGGACCTGCCGGTTCTTAGAAGAACGTGCCAGTCTCAATTGCTGATCAACCTCTGTGACTTTTGCACAGTCTACCATTTCACGGTAGAGCTGTTGATACTGTTAGCTTGGCTTTTCTATTTCTCAATGATAGCACTGGTTGTATTTCAAAGAGGTACTCCGCCCCTAGACAACTTATCCTCTATCTAAAGGATAGGGCATAAGATGTCTGATGGCGGGGGTCCGGAGCGAACTTCGCCCCATGCCGGATGTCTGGCGATAAGGGGCGGAGGCTCGTGACGTCACGGCCACACACCCTCAATGCAAGTCTATGGGAGGGGGAGTGGCCATGACATCACGAGCCTCCAATGCTGCACCCGACGCTCTAAAGGAACGCCAGGTGCAGCAGGGAGATCGCAGGGGTCCCCCATCAGCGGGACCCCCACGATCAGACATCTTATCCCCTATCTGTTTAACCCCTTAAGGACCAGGCCATTTTACACCTTAGGACCAGAAAGTTTTTTGAACATCTGACCACTGTCACTTTAAACATTAATAACTCTGGAATGCTTTTAGTTATCATTCTGATTCCGAGATTGTTTTTTCGTGACATATTCTACTTTAACATGGTGGTAAATTTTTGTCGATACTTGCATCCTTTCTTGGTGAAAAATCCCAAAATTTGATGAAAAAATTGAAAATTTAGCATTTTTCTAACTTTGAATCTCTCTGCTTGTAAGGAAAATGGATATTCCAAATAATTTTTTTTATTCAAATTTCCAATATGTCTACTTTATGTTTGCATCATAAAGTTGACATGTTTTTACTTTTGGAAGACACCAGAGGGCTTCAAAGTTCAGCAGCAATTTTCCAATTTTTCACAAAATTTTCAAACTCACTATTTTTCAGGGACCAGTTCAGGTTTGAAGTGGATTTGAAGGGTCTTCATATTAGAAATACCCCATAAAAGACCCCATTATAAAAACTGCACCCCCAAAGTATTCAAAATGACATTCAGTCAGCGTTTTAACCCTTTAGGTGTTTCACAGGAATAGCAGAAAAGAGAAGGAGAAAATTCACAATCTTCATTTTTTAAACTCGCATATTCTTGTAGACCCAATTTTTTTATTTTTACAAGGGGTAAAAGGAGAAAATTTATACTTGTATTTGTAGCCCAATTTCTCTCGAGTAAGCACATATGTCATATGTCTATGTAAAGTGTTTGGCGGGCGCAGTAGAGGGCTCAGAAGCAAAGGAGCGACAAGGGGATTTTGGAGAGTACGTTTTTCTGAAATGGTTTTTGGGGGGCATGTCGCATTTAGGAAGCCCCTATGGGGCCAGAACAGCAAAAAAAAAAAAACCACATGGCATACCATTTTGGAAACTAGACCCCTTGAGGAACGTAACAAGGAATTAAGTGAGCCTTAATACCCCACAGGGGTTTCACGACTTTTGCATATGTAAAAAAAAAAAAAAAAAAACACAAAAATGTGTGTTTCCCCCCAAATTTCACATTTTTGCAAGGGTTAATAGCAGAAAATACCCCCAAAAATTTGTAACCTCATCTCTTCTGAGTATGGAGGTACCCCATAAGTTGACCTGAAGTGCACTACGGGCGAACTACAATGCTCAGAAGAGAAGGAGTCATATTTGGCTTTTTGAGAGCAAATTTTGCTCGGGGGGCATGTCGCATTTAGGAAGCCCCTATGGTGCCAGAACAGCAAAAAAAAAACACATGGCATACCATTTTGTAAACTAGACCCCTTGAGGAACGTAGCAAGGAATAAAGTGAGCCTTAATACCCCACAGGGGTTTCACGACTTTTGCATATGTAAAAAAAAAATTAATTTTTCACTAAAATGTGTGTTTCCCCCCAAATTTCACATTTTTGCAAGGGTTAATAGCAGAAAATACCACCCAAAATTTGTAACCCCATCTCTTCTGAGTATGGAAGTACCCCATAAGTGGACGTCAAATGCACTACGGGAGCGCTGCAATGCTCAGAAGAGAAGGAGTCACATTTGCAAATTTTGCTGAAATGGGGGGGCATGTCGCATTTAGGAAGCCCCTACGGTACCAGGACAGCAAAAAAAAAAAAAAAAACACATGGCGTACTATTTTGGAAACTGCACCCCTCAAGGAACATAACAAGGGGTACAGAGAGCCTTAACACCCCACAGGTGTTTGATAAATATTCATGAAGTGGGATGTGAAAATGAAAAATTAGATTTTTTTACACTAAAATGCTAGGGCTACCCCAAATTTTTCATTTTCACAAGTGGTAAAAGGAGAAAATGTCATTGTAAATGTGTAAATACATTTCTTTGGAGTAAGGACATACCTCAAGTCTCGGTGTAAACAGCGTGCGCACCGGTCTCAGAGGTGCCGGAGATCAGTCAGGGTCCTTGAGCTTTGGCTTTCTCCTAGGGAGCCAGAACAGTGGGACCCCCCCTCAAGGGGCATTACATGGGGTAAATAACTGGGGTACACTAAGTAACTAAAATGGGGTACAGTGGGACATAAAATTATAAAACAGATTATGTTCCCAGAATGATGACCCAGAGCATAGCCAAAACAAAAAAATATGCCCGCCCCAAACCCTATGCTCTGAATCATCATTCTGGAATGTGATATGTGTGGCTGTCCCTAACTTGTTGCCTCAAATGCGCACCCCGCTCAGGTGGAGAGAGAGCGCTGCGCATTTGAGGCAACATAAAAAGTCCCCGATGATAGTGACTCAGTGACCCATGATTCATTTTTTCATAAAAAATACCCCCAGAGGTCTTATCATTTTTTATTTTTTATCTTTTTTTATTTGGATTAAATATTTTTTTGGGCAATTTAGTGGTTTTATGGGGTTAAAACTTGAAATGTACTCTGGACTTGGTACATTTGGGTCAAAATGTGGAAAATTAAAATGAAGAGGGAAAATTTAGAACTCCATGGAAGTGTGATACTCCCTGATGCAATCCTTAATGCAGAGGCCCGGATTATCTGGGCAAGTGTCACATTGAGTGGTGGTGTCCTTCCGAATACCCCTCTTGTAACACACTCTGCATCTTTTCTGGGCTTGTCCCTTCTTTCCAGTGTGGGGGACATCACCTGGAAAGTGTTGGCCTGGGACGATCCTGGCACCTATTACTTCAGTTCCTTGGGAAGTCCGGCCTGCTGTTTCCCGGTCGCCAAAGATCAGGACCTTTAGGACTTCTTCTTGGAACTGCAGGAATGTCCCTGTGTTGCCAGCGTACTGGGACAGTACAAAAGAGTTGTACATGGCAACCTGTACCATGTAGACCGCAACTTTCTTGTACCATTCCCGTGTTTTCTGCATGGCGTTATATGGCTTGAGGACTTGATCAGAAAGATCAACTCCCCCCATATACCGATTGTAGTCCAGAATACAATCGGGCTTGAGGACCGGTGTTGTGGTACCTCGCACAGGGACAGGTGAGCTGCCATTGCCATGAATAGTGGTCAGCATAAGGACATCCCTCTTATCCTTATACTTGACCAGCAACAGGTTTTCATGGGCAAGGGCACGGGACTCACCCTTGGGAATAGGTGTCTTAACAAAATTTAGAGGGAGGCCTCTCTGGTTTTTCCGCACGGTCCCACAAGCGGACGTGGATCTGGCGGCAAGGGATGTGAACAGAGGGATGCTGGTATAAAAGTTGTCCACGTACACGTGGTAACCCTTATCCAGCAATGAGTGCACAAGCTCCCAAACGATTTTACCGCTAACACCCAGAGTGGGGGAACAATCTGGGGGTTCAATACGGGAATCTCGTTCCTCATACACTCTAAACTTGAGAGTGTACCCGGAGGTACTCTCACAAAGTTTATAGCGCTTCACGCCATACCGCGCCCACTTTAAGGGAATATACTGGCGGAAGATGAGTCTCCCCTTAAAACTGATAAGAGACTCATCAACCGAGAGCTCCCTGAGGGGTACATAGGCCTCCAAAAATTTGGCCCCTAAGTGATCGATGACCAGCCTCACTTTGTAAAGCCGGTCATAGGCGGGATCACCTCGGGGTGGACATGCCTCATTATCTGCATAATGCAGGCATTTCCAAATCGCCTCGAACCGCCTCCGTGTCATGACCATACTGTAAA
This sequence comes from Hyla sarda, assembly GCF_029499605.1. Taxonomy (NCBI): domain Eukaryota; kingdom Metazoa; phylum Chordata; class Amphibia; order Anura; family Hylidae; genus Hyla; species Hyla sarda. The sequence continues at coordinate 65,149,401 of NC_079191.1, forward strand.
GCGGGGTCTGGTATAGGATGTCCCCGCTCCAGTACTGTCTGACACTGGCCTTTTTGACCAGGCCCATATGCAGCAAGAGGCCCCAAAATGTCCTAATTTCTGCTGCATCAATGGCGCACCATTCATTGGACCTGGACAAAAAAGAATCAGGGTGGTGGGCGATGAACTGTCTGGCGTACAGATTCGTCTGCTCCACCATGCGATTGACAAAACTGTCACTGAAAAATAACTGAAATAGTCAATTTCAGTGAATCCAGAATTGTCAATCCGGATTCTGGAGTCGCCAACAAACTCCGGAACCCATGGCTGATAACCCTCTGGGGGTCTCCAGACAGGTTCACCGGAAGGGGGCTCTGGTAAACTTGTCTGGTGGGTTGGACTCCTAGTACGAGAGGCATCACCACTCGCACTAGTGACCTTTCCCTGGGCTGTATGCTTTCCCTGATCTATGGGGGGCTTCTTTTCTTCTCAGGTGGCTCCGATCTCGGCAGAGGGAGGGTCCCCGGCTTCCTCCAGCAGCTCTGACCGCTGACTGAACTCAGCCAGCCGCGGGAGCTGCAGGAGGATGCTGTTGACTCCTCCCCTGCCGGCTGCTATTGGCTGGACGATCCAGCCAATAGCAGCGATCCTGGGGGGGGGGGGGGGGGTGGCGAAATCGCCACCTCCCCATAGATACAGTGGGTGATAGGGGGTGTATCATACACCCCCGATCACCTTGTATCTCCGGGTCACACGTGACCCGCATCGCCGGAATAGCCGCAAATCGCATGTCTAATGACCCCCCTGGGCATTTGCACGGGATGCCTGCTGAATGATTTCAGCAGGCATCCCGGTCCGATCCCTGCCCGGCGGGGACCAGAACTGCCCATGACGTAACTGTACGTCATGGGTCCTGTAGGGGTTAAGAGCCAGCTAAAACATCACAGATTTCACATATCCTTTATGTATGACAAATGATCCTTTATGTATGAGTAGTGTTGAGCGCGAATATTCGCATTTCAAATTTTTATCGCAAATTCGCGAATATTGCGAATATATTCGCTATATATTCGAAATTGCGAATATTCACTTTTTTCCACATTTGTGCATACTGTATGTGACTATTTGCATATTCCTTCTATTCACTTGTGGGCCAATTTAAATGATGCAAATACACTTGTCAGAGGTCATCAACAACATCCCTAGCAACCAATAGTAAAGTTTCCCACCCCCTCACTGTTTTCTTCCTCGAATATGCGAATATGCTAATATTCACATATGCGAATATCCGAATATTCACATATGCGAATATAACGAATACACGAAATTCGCAAATATAGGACGAATATTCATCTATATATTCACGAAATATCGCGAATTTGAATATGGGCAATGCTGCTCATCACTAATTCTGAGGTGGCAAAGCCTGAATATCCCTAAACAGCCATCTCCAGGTTGGCATCATGTACATTCTTACTGTGCTAATTTCCCAAATAAAAACCATGACCATCAGTTATCCAGAAAAAAATATAAAATGGGGCCTGCATAGTCAAACATGTTCTACTTTGTCCTAAAATGGCTTGATGATGATCTGAAATTCTCTTTGCAAATGAACATTGACTGTTGTGTAGCTGTGATTTCTGCCATTCCCCCATAAATCCCAGTTTTTTTTATTAGTGTCTCATATACACCCATTAGCTCTGTCTATTATTCCTTGATAGTTGGTACGGTGCCCATGGAGTCATGTTGGCAGGTTGGACTCCTGGGAAGATTCATCACCCGAAGATAATAACTCTCATTGGAATCTAATTGAGTCTTTGAAGCTCTGGATCTATTTATTTGCAAAATGAAATGTTTTCTTCCTTTTTTTCTTTTGTGAAATTTCCTTCGATCATGATGTTCTTGTGGAATCTTTGGGTCACTACTTCATTGCAAGAATATGTGCACATTAGGTTTTTGACAGTTTTTTTACTATTACATTTTATTAAACCCAATAGTATAGTAGTTCTTTGCATAAATGTTATGGCTGTAATTGTTACGGGTGTGAAATTGTTGGGGACTTGTTTTTTTTTGGACTGTTTACTTTCCCAGATATGGACAGATTTTGGCAGTCTTTTGATTTGCAGTCTGGGACGTGTTTAAGCTGTATCTGTGTTGGAGTCCAAAACTCGTCTTATTTCATGTTTTTTTTTTTTTAAAAAGCAAAAAAACATTTAAAGGAAAACTGTTAGTAAACTCCCCCCGCACTAACCAGAAGTACTGGCTGGTAGTGCGAGGGACGGTGATCAATATGCTGCCTACCATGCCTGGATCCGCCCGACTGTTTGCCCGCTATCTTCATTCTTCTGGATATGCAAATGAGCTGCTAACTGGCACGGGTGGGGTTACAAGGCTCTTTCTGGCACTCTGACTTCAGCACCGCTCGGCTTATGAATATTCATGTCCTCCCTCCTCAGTGGAGTCCAGTACAGAGCGGGGAGGGGAGGAACAGTCGGAGGGAGGGGATGAATATTCATAAGCTGGGCAGTGCTTCGGACGAGTGGCGCTGACATCAGAGTGCCAGAAAGAGCCTTGTAACCCCGCCCATGCCAGTTAGCAGCTCATTTGCATATCAAGAAGAATGAAGATAACGGGCACACGGTGAGACGGATCCAGGCATGGTAGGCAGCATATTGATCAGCGTCCCTAACACTACCAGCCAGTACCTCTGGTTAGTGCGGGGGGGGGGGGGGCGGGGGGAGTTTACTAACAGTTTTCCTTTAAATGTTTCAGATGTTTTGTTTAAAATAGATGTCTTTTTAGTGCTAAAATACGACACCAAAAACTCAAAGGTGAAATGATCAATGCTTGACACCAGGAAATTAGCATTAAAGGGGTATTCTGGGATTTTTTTTTTATTTGACTATGCTACAGGGGCTGTAAAGTTAGTGTAGTTCATAATATAGTGTCTGTACAGGTGTGTGACGGTTTTCTCACAATTCTTCTGTGACTTTTGCCCCACAGTTTTTTTTTTTAACAGCATACAAAATTACTGTTGTCTCAGGTTTTCCCAGGTAGCAGTGCGGCTGAGACATTTTTGTCACTAGTCAGGTGATGACAGGGAGTCTGTCCTGCTTCAATGGGTGGAGCAACCGCTGGGTGGGAGACAGATCATTTTACAACTTTTTTTTACAACAGCTGTAGGAACATTTGTTTGGAAACTCTGATCTTTTGCATGGAATACAAATCATTTGTGTTTCAATGGGTGGGGTGGCTGACGTGTGGGAGTGATCTCACACTTACAAACAAGGAACTATGGGACTTGTAGTTGAAGATGGAAACTCCAACAGGAAATAGCCAGTTCACAAAAAGATAGCCACAGCATTATGGTAATCTTAACAACATAGCCATTTAGCCCCAAGACAAGTGCAGATCCTTCCTAAGCATGTCCATTACTGTCTGCCAGGTATGTACTAAAATCACTTTATGGTGGACAATCCCTTAAAAAAGGAGAAAACATAAGCAACTTTTACACTAGTTTTGAGGTGTCAAGCATTGATAAATTCCCTCTTAGTTATGTTGAATATATTCGGTGGTGTCCAAGCACCAAAGTCTGTCCTGTGGGCTGCGGATCTCCTCAGGCAGATCTGCGGCACAGGTGTTGGGCCCACTAGGTGACTGACTGCTGTGTTCCAATTGTTCAAGCACTTTATCAAATGTTTATTATATTGCTTATATGTACTGTGTTATATGTTATTTATCTGCGTTGTACCTTTAAGAGTGAGGAGCAATGTAAACCCATGTGACCCTGTATGCCCAATGGGAACCCTGAAATTGTGAGCTATATAGAGTAGTGGGGGAGGTGTTGCCCCAGTCTAGCCCTAGTGCTAAGCCTGAGGACAATTGCAGTGAAGGAGTAAGTGGTGTGTGGAGAAGCTCTGAGGGAAGTCCAGAACAAATCTAATTTCCAGTCTTATCCAGCCATTCTTCAAGGGATCCCCCGTACAGTGGAAATTAAAGCCCTGACGGAGAAAGTCACAGGATCTTGTCAGAACCCGAGCGGCCTGGAAAATCTTCAGTCTCATATCAAGTAAGTAATAATCTATTGGGTGAAAAGCACCATGAGTCCCAACAAGACAACAGGGCTCCCAAGGGGGTAACTCCACTCTGCACCATACTGTCAGTGTAATACCATCTGCACCCTGCTCAGTAAAGACAGTTATCCAGAACCCGACAGTGTGTTTCTTTACTCCCCGTGTCTGGCCCAGGAGAAGCTGTCTCTAACCTCGGACAGTGTATAGACTAACAGTGCCCTGGAGTCACAATACGATCAAGCATTACTTGCATCCCCGTGGCACCACAATTCCACATGGCTTGATGTGGCAAAATGGCTTGTGGTTATGATTAATGTGCATCCTGTACAAATAGGTAGTGGAGGGAAAACAGGCATGGAGTACTGCTAGTGCCCTTGAAAGGGTTGTCTTGCCTCTTAATTGCCTCTTAATTATCCTGAAATGGCTCTCAATGATGTAAAATAATGAAATAAAGTCATACTCTTCCTATTCATCCCCTGCTGTTCCTGTACTTGGCTTGCCAGCTCCCCTGTGTGACCGCAGTAGCAAATCATTAACTGTAAGGCACTGTTCACACAGATTCCCCTTGCGGCAGCCTCCCATCAGTCTCAACTGGACTGCAGCTGAATTTTTGTTGTGGAATTTGATTCCGGCAGAAGATGTTCAGTTTTACGGTGGAATCTGCCAGAGAAGTGCCGAGTGTAAATGAAATGGGCAAATGTCAGCAGCAGATTACCGCAAACATAAGGACTGCTTCTGGATCATTTTGAACAGCAAAATTCCTTGCTGCATATTATCGGCCTAAAAGTAACATAATACAGCAACTGACAGGGTGCGGAGATCACATTGGGGGAGATTTATCAAAACCTGTGCAAAGGAAAATTTACCCAGTTGCCCATAGCAACCAATCAGCTCGATTCTTTCATTTTTAGGAAGGCCTGTGAAAAATTTAAGAAGCGATCTGATACAACTTTTTCTCTGCACAGGTTTTGATAAATCTGCCCCATAGTGTTGATCCAAGAGGAAGGCACAAACCCCCATGAGGCTGATGTCAATTACCCCATAAGGGTGCGTTCACACTGAGTAATTCAAGAGGAATTTACTCGAGTAATTCCCCTTGAATTCTCCGCTCGAAATTAATGCACATCTCCTCTGCCCATTGACTTTAATGTTATTTCTGCTGTCCTGTTCACACATCGGAAATTCTGCTAGCGGAATTCCGACACTGAATTCCTTTCCGCTTGAAGAAAGAGCATGTTCATTCTTCAAGCGGACTCCGCTAGCAAAAATCAATAGAAGTCAATGGTAAAAAAAAATTCCGCCCGACAGCATAGTCAGCGTGGCTGTCCTAAAGTCTGTCCAGTCACTGCAAGTCCCAGCAAGCTGCAAGGTCCTCTCCGTGTTACTGGTCACCTCTCTGGGATCCTGGCCTAGCTGTAAAGACTGTACTGTCTACCTCAGTAAAGCTACCGTTCACCCTAACCTGGCCTTAGACAATTTGCCCTGCCTAACTAGCACTAGCGGTACTCGTGAAAACCACACCCTGGCGTCACAAACATTCAGGGGTTTATAACATCTGCCCCATACACCTCACCTTCACACCCCGTGGCTCACCACACTCACAACATAGGTTTGGGATTATCAGCAGCAGACAGGCTCTACATGAGTGACAGAGTGATAGGCAGGAGAACTGTGTTTAATGGATGAAATGAATAATTGAACATTAAAAAAAAAAAATAAATCAATACACTCCCCGCAGCATCTGACATGTTTAGATCCGTGCAGCCTAGCAATTGTATGTACAAAGATATTGCAATAAATTATTTAAAGCAGTTTTCGCTATCACAATGCAATATATAAGTTGTAAAGGGTTAGCTGACGATATAGTTTATTTATGAATATGCTTTATCTTAGGGAAACTGCCCAATTATCAAATATACCCTTGTCCTATATTATGGCATCATTTAGAGTTTTACCTTGTAGGAAAACGTGATTAAACCACATACGTTTTTAATTCTATTTGTAGCTCTGTTCACTGTTCACCGTTGCAAATAGCTCTCTACTACACGTGCTAGCAGATTTCTCTCAGCTGCTGCGGCCCTTCTTGAACTGGATCTGGACAGGCTGTTTCATCTGTGCTTACTCTGCTTGTCTCTAGAATAGTGATCCCCAACCAGGGTGCCTCCAGCTGTTGCAAAACTACAACTCCCAGCATGCACGGACAGCCTTCGGCTGTCCGAGCATGCTGGGAGTTGTAGTTTTGCAACAGCTGTAGGCATCCTGGTTGGGAAACACTGCTCTAGAAGCTGTTCTCCCTTCACCTCCTGGCCTGAAGGCTGCCCCTGCATGCTGGGAGTTGTAGTTTTGCAACAGCTGTAGGCACCCTGGTTGGGAAACACTGCTCTAGAAGCTCTTCTCCCTTCACCTCCTGGCCTGAAGGCTGCCCATGCATGCTGGGAGTTGTAGTTTTGCAATAGCTGGAAACACACTGGAAAACACTGATGTAAAGATATGTATGGCACACATATCTCAAAAAGTAATATTCAGGCTGCAAGTAACTGGTAAATGAAGGGCACACAAAGTTCCACAAACAAATGAGTAAAAAAATAGCAGTGATACTGATACAAAAGGTGTTGCTAAGTAGTTGGAGTCAGTTGACCTATATTGCCATCTTGTGGTAAATATTGGTAAAACACTTTAAAAATAAGTAGTCCCATGAAGAAAGCGGGGAAGCACTGTCAACAGCCATGAAGCAAAGTTTGGATGCAGGCGGCTCCAGGGGATGAACCAATTTCCCGCAATGTGAGGATCCAAAGAAAGAAAGCAGCACTCCAGTACACAGTGGGGGGAATTTATTGTTCCCTGTGCCAGTGGAGAATGACAAAATTGCGCAATTCTTTTTTTCTTCTTTTTTTTGTGCAAAATGGGGAGTTTGCACAAAAACAAACAAAAAAAAATTCAGCATATACAATTGTGCAATTTTGCCACTCTGCACGTGTGCAGGGAAGATAAATGACTCCAGTTTATTTGCTTATACGACCGGGTCAATTAATATATTGGGGGTAATTTATTATGTGTATTCCAGTGTTTTTGAAAACATAAAAATTATAATATGGTTAGAGATGAGCGAATTGAATCTGACTAATCCGAATTCATTACGAATTTCATGGAAAATTCTATTCGCAATGAAGTGAATATCGCTGCAATTCTATTACGCAAATCGCTTAATTAAACTCAATTTAGTGTGGTCCAGGCTCCAGGGCATCTAAAATGGCGGATCCACATGTGAGGACATGGGGCAAGGAACTCTGGGAAGGCGGGAACAAGGGTAGGCCGGATGACCCTGAATCACATGCAGCCTATCAGCAACCAGTCACCCCTATGATGTCACAGCCATATTCCGGCTAGTCACTTCAGCATTTCACTGCAGAGAGATAGGACAGACAGGGCTTTATGTGTTACACAGAAAATCTTTTTCCAGCAGCGTTTCACCTCATAGTCACATCAGCGTTCTGGTGGACAGAGAGCAGTGTATTTTTCACAGAAAATAATTTTTACTGCAGCCACTAACCTCCCAGTCACTTTCTACAGCATTGTATTACATACATTTGAACAAGCTGGCTCAGCTTGAAAAACCTTAGCAGAGGATGGAGGAATAATTTTTCAGCACAACTGTATGTCTTTGTTCCACAACAAATGGTCTGCTGGTTATACTAGTCTGTAGACGGTATAATACCCAGCAGTCCATTCTTAATAGTCTTTGAGAGAGAGTGACATTTTGGGTTTAGTACACAGCGATTGTGTGCTGCAGCACTTTTGTGTACTGCTGGTGTTGTGCACAAATACTTATTTAAGCGTACTGTAGCACATTTTTCTGACCTCATAAGTGCATGCCACATACCTACATCTAAATAGTGTACTATTTTGTACCTGTTAAACTCTCAGGGGCCTACATACTGTGAAAGTCCGGGCAAAAGTAATCACCAGCTGGTGTTTTACTCCAATACTTTTTAAGCGGAATGTAGTGCATTTTTCTGCCCTCATAAGTGCACACCACATACCTACATCTAGGTAGTGTACTATTTTGTACCTGTTAATCTGTCAAGGGCCTAGATACTGTGGAATGCCAGGCAAAAGTACTCACCAGCTGGTGTTGTACTCAAATACTTTTTTAAGCATATTGTAGCAAATTGTTCTGCCCTTATAAGTGCATACCACATACCTACATCTAAGTAGTGTACTATTTTGTGCCTGTTAATCTTTCAAGGGTCTAGATACTGTGAAAGGACAGCCAAAAGTACACACCTGCTGCTGATCTAGACAAATACTGTTTTAAGCGTAGTGAAGCGTATTGTACTCCCCTCATATACTCAAGTATGTCAGGCAGAGAAGTGCCAGGTCGTGCACAGAGGAGTGGCAGAGGCCTAAATTCATCAGGTGCAGGCAGAGGTAACAGCAGACTAGGGGGAAGTGGCCGCAGGAGTCGCAGCGAGAGGCCTGAGCTCACGGTATCAGCTAGCGGTCGTGTCAACCAGCAACCCATCTGCTGTCATTGATTGGTTAACACGGTCATCTACTTCATCACAAGTGACATCTGATACCCCTAGTCAACAGTTGGCTTGGTTCTTCAGACACAACCCTCAGTTGGCATGGCCCAGGAGCAATCCCTGTCCTCCCATTGCATCTGTCCTATGCTGTTCCCTCTCCTAAAAAAGTATCTCATGCTGTGCGTTCAGCTCCGCTATTCAGTGAGGACGATCTAATAGAGGACAGTCAGCAGCTACTGCCCAGCCAGGATGTGGAGGAGACATCCGCCGCTTCCTCCGCTAGGCGGGCAAGTAGTGCGGAGGAGAGTGACTTGGGAGGCGGTGTTGCCAGCGTTCAGGGTCCTGAAGCAGAGACTGTGGAGGAACCTGAGGAGGACATCAGTGACATGCAGACACTTGTTGATGATGATGAAGCCGATCGCAATTGGGAGCTGGGTGCAGAAAGGGCTTCATCATCATCAGGAGAAGAGGGTTGCAGGTTGCCTGTGAGGCAGCAGCTGAGACTGCAAAGGTGGTAGCATGGTTGGCCGTCAGCATGGTGGCAGAAGTGGAAATTCTGGAGCCAAACGTACCCGGGGGAGACCACCTGCTTCGCGGCAGCCTACCTTCCCGGGAGGTAGTGGAACAGGAGTTTCTGGAGATGGTGGAAGTAGCAGTCAATTGGTGCGGACTGTTGGTGGGAAAATCAGCTACTCGGCGGTGTGGTATCTGGAGGAGGTTAACATAGCCACATGCAAGATGTGTCAGCAGAAGGTGAAATATGGCCAGGGTCCCAATGTTGGCCCAACGGCCCTGTGTCAACATATGCTGCACCACCATAAAACAGCCTGGGAGAACCGTGGCTCCAATGTAGTGGTCCAGACTGCTGCATCACACAGTGGCACATCGCTCCCTCTTTCAGCCAGCCAAGGCTCCACCACCTCAGCCGAAGGGAGCTGTGTGTCATATCCTCCTTCTGTCGCTCCAGATGCTCCTGCTCCTTTTACTTTTAGTCAGTCATTCCGCCAGCAAGCCATGTCCAAGAGACAACAGTATGCGCCCACTCATCCAACGGCACAGAAGCTGAATATGCTCCTGTCCAAGTTGCTGGTGCTGCAGTCCCTCCCTTTTCAATTGGTGGACTCTGCACCTTTCAGAGAACTGATGGCTTGTGCCGAGCCGAGGTGGAGAGTGCCAAGCCGTAATTTCTTTGCGAAGAAGGCAGTACCAGCCCTGCACCATTTTGCAGAAGAGAAGATGGGCCAGTCCTTGAGCCTGTCGGTGTGTACCAAAGTGCACGGCAGCACCGATGTCCGGAGCTGTAACTATGGTCAGGGACAATTCATGTCCTTTAAGGCCCACTGGGTGAATGTAGTTGCTGCACAGCCACAACATTAACTTGGACAGGTCACGCCGCTTCCTCCTCCACGCTCTCAGGCCATTGGTCCTGTGACAGTGTGTGACTCCGTCTCCTCATCCTCCACCGTGTCCTCAGCCTCCACTGGACAGACAAGTGTCAGTGCCCCTTCAGCATACCATGTGTGCAGGGCAAGGTGGTGTCATGTTGTTCTTCACATGGTTTGCCTTGGTGAGTAGTGTTGAGCGGCATAGGCCATATTCGAATTCGCGAATATTCGCAAATATATGGACGAATATTCGTCATATATTCGCGAATATTCGCATATTCGTAATATTCACGTCTTATTTTTGCATATGTGAAAATTCACGTATGCGAAAATTAACCTATGCAAAAATTTGCATAGGCGAACATTAACATACGCGAAAATTCGCATATGCGTAAATTAGCATATGCAAATTTTCGCATATGCGAAAATTCTCACACCAGTCTCACGCAGTAGTATTAGAGCCTTCTTTACCCCACACAAGCTGGAAGCAGAGAGGGATGATCACTGTGATGTGTACTGTGAAAAAAAATTAAGAATATTCGTAATTACGAATATATAGTGCTATATTCGCGAATATTCGTGAATTCGCGAATATGCGATATTCTCGAATAAAATTTGCATTGCGAATATTGGAACTAGAAATGGGAACCATGGTGACTGACATCGGGAAGAACATCTTGTCTGTGCTGCAACAAGGAAGTCTGAGCCATGTGCCCTGCATGGCACATGTGATCAATCTGGTTGTCAAGCGGTTCCTGAAGTGTTCCTCCCATTTGTAAGACATCCTAACAATGGGAAGGAAACTTTGCATGCACTTCAGCCACTTATACACTGCAAAGCACACCCTCCTTGAGCTGCAGCGTCAGAACGGTAATCCCCCAACATAGTCTGATGTGCGACATTGCCACACGTTGGAATTCCACCCTCCATATGTTGGACCTACTATACGAACAGAGAAAAGACATCACCGATTTCTTGATGATCCAAGCGGATAGCGGGACTGCCCTGTGTAACTTCAATGTGAACCAGTAGCAGCTCATACGTGACACTGGTCGTTTGCTCAGGCCCTTTGAGGAAGCCACATTATTAGCCAGTTGCCAGGATTACAGGATGAATGACGTCATTCCACTGCTTCATTTCCTACAACACGTGTTGGAAACGATGGCTGGTAAGGGCAATGGAGACGTGGCGCCTACATCTCATGGTCACTTGAGCCCTGTGGGGGCTGAACTGAAGGAGGAGGACGAGCACAGTGGAGTACAGTTTAGGTTTCGTGAAATGGGCGTTTTTTCTAGTCATCTGACAGGAGAGGAGGAGCAGGAACAGCCAGAGGAACTAGAGGGTTATGAGGAAGGCGAGACAGAGGACCCAGACACACAGTGGCATTATGCAGTGGAGATGCAGTCAGGGAGTCCCTTTGAGTCACTTGCAAAAATCACTCACAAAAATGTCCCGATGCATGCTCACTTGCTTGTGTAGTGACCGCCGAATTTTCACCATTTGGCAGTCATCCTGACTTATGGCTCTCCACCTGATTGGACCCTCGCTACCGCCTTTTCTACACCCACTGAGAGGGAGGTAAAACTGACCTACTACAGAAACATCCTATGTAGTCAGTTAGCCAATGCCTGTCGGCTCCATCATCCATCTCTCGCAGGTCTGACTCGGGGGGCCCTCTGTGCTCACCTTCCACTGCCATGGCTGCTGGGGAGGGCAGTACCAGCTCCATGCACCCGCATAGTGAAGCAATTCATCAGCAGCAGGTAGACCTGGAGCATGACCTGAACCAGCAGGTGGGGGCATACCTTGACATGCCCATGCCAACACACCTTGAAAATCCGCTGGACTTCTGGGCAGCCAAACTTAATTTGTGGCCGCATCTAGCAGAGTTTGCACTGGAAAAGCTGTCCTGCTCAGCCAGTAGTGTGCCATCAGAGTGGGTGGTTAGTGCCACACCAACACTTCACAAATATGTATAGTGCCAAACAGATTTAAGGCGCTGCTCTCCAGTTACAAACATTCCTCCGCATCAGACCTTTTTTCACCCGCCTTCATCACCGGGTACTGGTAGTGCCACCCACCGCACAACTCTGTTGCCGTGTCGCTTTCAGGACTCCTGATGCCGCTGCCACCTCCAGGCTGCCACCATATGGTCTCCTCATCTGCTGCCAACTCCAGATTGTGCCATTCAGCCACTATATGGTCTCCTTGTCTGCCGCCAACTCCAGGCTGTGCCATTCAGCCACTATATGTTCTACTCATGCTGCCGCCAACTCCAGGCTGTGCCATTCAGCCACTATATGTTCTACTCATGCTGCCCCCAACTCCAGGCTGTGTCATTCAGCCACTAAATGTTCTACTCATGCTGTCGCCAACTCCAGGCTGTGCCATTCAGCCACTATATGTTCTACTCATGCTGCTTCCAACTCCAGGATGTGCCATTCAGCCACTATGTGTTCTACTCATGTTGCCGTCAACTCCAGGCTGTGCCATTCAGCCACTATATGGTTTAATGATGCTGCTGGGCCTGGGACATTACCTAAAAAAATTTATGGTAGCACTAGCTACCATAAATCTTCAATTTAAAGTTGAAAAGTCATCTTTTAATCTTAGGGATTGTGAAGTCTTATGGTCTCCTCATGCTGCCGCCAACTCCAGGCTGTGTCATTCAGCCACTATATGGTCTCCTATTACTGCCACCAATTCCAGGCTGTGTCATTCTTCAAGATTATGGTCTCCTCATGCTGCTGCCACCTCTAGGCTCTGTCATTGTGCCGCCATATGACTCCTTGCTAGTTTGGGTTTAGTGGTCATACAATATTAGTTCAAAGTAAACACTGGGACATTAAACCTGGGAATCTAATATAAATCTTAAATTTAAATAAAAAAATCGATGTAATCTTTTCAAGACTGAGGCCCTATGGTCATCGATGTCACATTATCTGTGGAATTATAACAATAATCCATTGAAACAGATTGGAGCGATAACAATGAACCATAACTGATTAAATTAAACATTCACACTTTCACACAGTCGGAGGGGGGGGGGTTGCTGAGAGGCAGGGGCTGGAACAGGTAGTATTTCACCTGGCAGATGACCGCAAGCTCGATTTTAAGATAAAAGTATGAGCTTTTTCACTTCAGGTACTTCTAGCTTTATGCGCCCACTTATCCAATAGCACAGAAGCTGAATGTGCTCCTTTCCAAGTTGCTAGTTATGCAGTCCCTCCCTTTTCAAGTGGACACTCAGAGTATGGGGGTGCACTGAAAGCAGGGGCTGGAACAGGTGGTAACTCGCCTCACGGCAGACCGCCAGCTCAATGCTCACCAGAATGGGTAATAAAAAAATTAAAATTAATCTAAATTAACCCCTTAAGGACGCAGGACGTAAATGTACGTCCTGGTGAGGTGGTACTTAACGCACCAGGACGTACATTTACGTCCTAAGCATAACCGCGGGCATCGGAGCGATGCCCGTGTCATGCGCGGCTGATCCCGGCTGCTGATCGCAGCCAGGGACCCGCCGGCAATGGCCGACGCCCGCGATCTCGCGGGCGTCCGCCATTAACCCCTCAGGTGCCGGGATCAATACAGTTCCCGGCATCTGCGGGAGTTTGCGATTTAAATGAACGATCGGATCGCCCGCAGCGCTGCTGCGGGGATCCGATCATTCATAACGCCGCACGGAGGTCCCCTCTCTTTCCTCCGTGCGGCTCCCGGCGTCTCCTGCTCTGGTCTGTGATCGAGCAGACCAGAGCAGGAGATGACCGATAATACTGATCTGTTCTATGTCCTATACATAGAACAGATCAGTATTAGCAATCATGGTATTGCTATGAATAGTCCCCTATGGGTACTATTCAAGTGTAAAAAAAAATGTAAAAAAATGTAAAAGTAAAAGTAAAAAAAAAGTGAAAAATCCCCTCCCCCAATAAAAAAGTAAAACGTCCGTTTTTTCCTATTTTACCCCCAAAAAGCGTAAAAAACTTTTTTTATAGACATATTTGGTATCACCGCGTGCGTAAATGTCCGAACTATTAAAATAAAATGTTAATGATCCCGTACGGTGAACGGCGTGAACGAAAAAAAAATTAAAAAAGTCCAAAATTCCTACTTTTATAATACATTTTATTTAAAAAAAAATTATAAAAAATATATTAAAAGTTTTTTATATGCAAATGTGGTATCAAAAAAAAGTACAGATCATGGCGCAAAAAATGAGCCCCCATACCGCCACTTATACGGAAAAATAAAAAAGTTAGAGGTCATCAAAATAAAGGGATTATAAACGTACTAATTTGATTAAAAAGTTTGTGATTTTTTTTAAGCGCAACAATAATATAAAAGTACATAATAATGGGTATCATTTTAATCGTATTGACCCTAAGAATAAAGAACACACGTCATTTTTACCATAAATTGTACAGCGTGAAAACAAAACCTTCCAAAATTAGCAAAATTGCGTTTTTCGTTTTAATTTCCCCACAAAAATAGTGTTTTTTGGTTGCGCCATACATTTTATGATATAATGAGTGATGTCATTACAAAGGACAACTGGTCACGCAAAAAATAAGCCCTCATACTAGTCTGTGGATGAAAATATAAAAGAGTTATGATTTTTAGAAGGCGAGGAGGAAAAAATGAAAACGTAAAAATTAAATTGTCTGAGTCCTTAAGGCCAAAATGGGCTGAGTCCTTAAGGGGTTAAATTAAATGAAAATTACATTAAAAACCTGCCACATCCTGACGCTCTGCTGCAGTGATTCTACTAGCGATGCCAGTAACCTGCATGTCATACTGAGTAACAGTATTATTTCACTAACACAGCACACTCCCTATGCGTCTTAGGACAAAAAAAAGTGTTCTAAACCCCTATTGAAGCTCTCTGTAGGCAAAAAATAGCTGTTTTTAATACATTTTTAAAAAGATCGCTCATCTCTAAATATGGTGTTCAGATGGGGGTAAAAATGGATATAAAAAACATACTTACCTAACCCCAGCCCCCCACTGGCCCCTGCAGCTCCCTCTTGCCTCTGTATAGTTTCTCGATCTTCTTTCTTCTTCCTGCTTTCAAGACAAATGCTTGGAGCAGAACCTGCCCACTCAGCTGATCAGTGGCTATAGTGGTGTCCCATATTGGCCAGTGTTAAGTTAATATTTTTTCTATATTGTTTTATCTATCTATTTTATATCTATCTATGTATCTATCTATACATCCAAATAGCAGCAGCACACGCAGTAGTTAGTGCAAATAAAGAAAACTTTTTATTGCATCATTTAAGTGTACAGAGAGCAACGTTTCCGCGGCCTCTCACAGTTTTCTTTATTTGCACTAACAACTGCGTGTGCTGCTGCTATTTGGATATATTGAAGTTGGGATCCCCCCACCAGGGCTCCTACATGGCTTACTGAATCTACATTTTGGTCGTTCTGCTCTCCTGTGAAGTTTTTATTTATCTATCTATCTATCTATCTATCTATCTATCTATCTATCTATCTATCTAGAATACCTCTTTAAAAACTGTCCAGGGATGGGGCTTCATGTTACATGGGTGGTCCCAGATAGCTTCATTTCACAACATACTGAGGCTAAGTTTTAATGCCATTTTTTTCTGGTATTTTCTGGAATACTGGCTCGGCAGTTTTTTGAGCCAAAGCCATAAGTGTATTCAATGGGAATGGGAAATATATAGGAAGGACTTATACTTCTCCTTCCTGCTGGATCCACTTTGGCTCAAAAACTGGTGTGGCAGTATAAAAAAAAAAAACCCTGTGTGGAAACCTAGCCAAATAGGTGAATTAAGCAAGCATGTGAACCCCAATAGGGATAGGATTCAATCAAGAAATTATGATCAATGGCGGTGCCACCAATCTAATAATTTTTATTTTTATTTTAGCAGTTAAAGAATTACAATTTCCGCTCAATTATAGATCCACCCTGGATTTTTCAAGCCTCTTGAAAAAAAAAAAAAAAAAAAAAAAACAAGAGGCCTAAATGTAAGACTACTTTATGGGGGAGGGGAAATTCTGTGTCCCTTCCCCTCATTTCATGTCCAATCCCCTCCATTTCATGTTCATTCAATGAACATGAAATGGAAGGAATTGAATATGCAATGGAAGAAATAGAATATAAAATGGAGGGGAGTGGATATAAAACTTAATGTATACATGCATTAAAACAATAAACCTTTACTTACCTTCCGCCAGTCCCACGATGCCTCTGATATCCTACTCCCGTTAAGCTCTTCTTGCCAATGTTCCTGTTACGCCGAGCGCTCCGGGTCCCCGCTCCTCCCCGGAGCGCTCGCTACACTCTCCTCACTGCAGCGCTCCGGTCAGATCCACTGACCCGGGGCGCTGCGATACCGCCTCCAGCCGGGATGCGATTCGCGATGCGGGTGGCGCCCGCTCGCGATGCGCACCCCGGCTCCCGTACCTGACTTGCTCTCCGTCGGTCCTGTCCCGGCGCGCGCGGCCCCGCTCCCTAGGGCGCGCGCGCGCCGGGTCTTTGCGATTTAAAGGGCCACTGCGCCGCTGATTGGCGCAGTGGTTCCAATTAGTATGTTCACCTGTGCACTCCTTATTTATACCTCACTCCCCCTGCACTCCCTCGCCGGATCTTGTTGCCATTGTGCCAGTGAAAGCGTTTCCTTGTGTGTTCCTAGCCTGTGTTCCAGACCTCCTGCCGTTGCCCCTGACTACGATCCTTGCTGCCTGCCCCGACCTTCTGCTACGTCCGACCTTGCTTCTGTCTACTCCCTTGTACCGCGCCTATCTTCAGCAGTCAGAGAGGTTGAGCCGTTGCTAGTGGATACGACCTGGTCACTACCGCCGCAGCAAGACCATCCCGCTTTGCGGCGGGCTCTGGTGAAAACCAGTAGTGACTTAGAACCGATCCACTAGCACGGTCCACGCCAATCCCTCTCTGGCACAGAGGATCCACTACCTGCCAGCCGGCATCGTGACAGTAGATCTGGCCATGGATCCCGCTGAAGTTCCTCTGCCAGTTGTCGCTGACCTCACCACGGTGGTCGCCCAGCAGTCACAACAGATAGCGCAACAAGGCCACCAGCTGTCTCAACTGACCGTGATGCTACAGCAGCTACTACCACAGCTTCAGCAATCATCTCCTCCGCCAGCTCCTGCACCTCCTCCGCAGCGAGTGGCCGCTTCTGGTCTACGACTATCCTTGCCGGATAAATTTGATGGGGACTCTAAGTTTTGCCGTGGCTTTCTTTCCCAATGTTCCCTGCACTTGGAGATGATGTCGGACCAGTTTCCTACTGAAAGGTCTAAGGTGGCTTTCGTAGTCAGCCTTCTGTCTGGAAAAGCTCTGTCATGGGCCACACCGCTCTGGGACCGCAATGACCCCGTCACTGCCTCTATACACTCCTTCTTCTCGGAAATTCGAAGTGTCTTTGAGGAACCTGCCCGAGCCTCTTCTGCTGAGACTGCCCTGTTGAACCTGGTCCAGGGTAATTCTTCCGTTGGCGAGTACGCCGTACAATTCCGTACTCTTGCTTCAGAATTATCCTGGAATAATGAGGCCCTCTGCGCGACCTTTAAAAAAGGCCTATCCAGCAACATTAAAGATGTTCTGGCCGCACGAGAAATTCCTGCTAACCTACATGAACTCATTCATCTATCCACTCGCATTGACATGCGTTTTTCCGAAAGGCGACAGGAGCTCCGCCAGGATATGGACTTTGTTCGCACGAGGCGTTTTTTCTCCCCGGCTCCTCTCTCCTCTGGTCCCCTGCAATCCGTTCCTGTGCCTCCCGCCGTGGAGGCTATGCAGGTCATCCGGTCTCGCCTGACACCTCAAGAGAGGACACGACGCCACATGGAGAATCTCTGCCTGTACTGTGCCAGTACCGAACACTTCCTGAAGGATTGTCCTATCCGTCCTCCCCGCCTGGAAAGACGTACGCTGACTCCGCACAAAGGTGAGACAGTCCTTGATGTCTACTCTGCTTCTCCACGGCTTACTGTGCCTGTGCGGATATCTGCCTCTGCCTTCTCCTTCTCTACTATGGCCTTCTTGGATTCCGGATCTGCAGGAAATTTTATTTTGGCCTCTCTCGTCAACAGGTTCAACATCCCGGTGACCAGTCTCGCCAGACCCCTCTACATCAATTGTGTAAACAATGAAAGATTGGACTGTACCATACGCTTCCGCATGGAGCCCCTTCTAATGTGCATCGGACCTCATCACGAGAAGATTGAATTTTTGGTCCTTCCCAATTGCACTTCCGAAATTCTCCTTGGACTACCCTGGCTTCAACTTCATTCCCCAACCCTGGATTGGTCCACTGGGGAGATCAAGAGTTGGGGGCCCTCTTGTTTCAAGGACTGCCTAAAACCGGTTCCCAGTACCCCTTGACGTGACTCTGTGGTTCCTCCTGTAACCGGTCTCCCTAAGGCCTATATGGACTTTGCGGATGTTTTTTGCAAAAAACAAGCTGAGACTCTACCTCCTCACAGGCCTTATGATTGTCCTATTGACCTCCTCCCGGGCACTACTCCACCCCGGGGCAGAATTTATCCTCTGTCCGCCCCAGAGACTCTTGCCATGTCTGAATATATCCAGGAAAATTTAAAAAAGGGCTTTATCCGTAAATCCTCTTCTCCTGCCGGAGCCGGATTTTTCTTTGTGTCCAAAAAAGATGGCTCTCTACGTCCTTGCATTGACTACCGCGGTCTTAATAAAATCACGGTAAAGAACCGCTACCCCCTACCCCTCATCTCTGAACTCTTTGATCGCCTCCAAGGTGCCCACATCTTTACCAAACTGGACTTAAGAGGTGCTTATAATCTCATCCGCATCAGAGAGGGGGATGAATGGAAAACGGCATTTAACACTAGAGATGGACACTTTGAGTATCTGGTCATGCCCTTTGGCCTGTGCAACGCCCCTGCCGTCTTCCAAGACTTTGTTAATGAAATTTTTCGTGATCTCTTATACTCCTGTGTTGTTGTATATCTGGACGATATCCTGATTTTTTCTGCCAATCTAGAAGAACACTGCCAGCATGTCCGTATGGTTCTTCAGAGACTTCGTGACAATCAACTTTATGCCAAGATAGAGAAATGTCTGTTTGAATGCCAATCTCTTCCTTTCCTAGGATACTAGGTCTCTGGCCAGGGACTACAAATGGATCCAGACAAACTCTCTGCCGTCTTAGATTGGCCACGCCCCTCCGGACTCCGTGCTATCCAACGTTTTTTGGGGTTCACCAATTATTACAGGCAATTTATTCCACATTTTTCTACCGTTGTGGCCCCTATCGTGGCTTTAACCAAAAAAAATGCCGATCCCAAGTCTTGGCCTCCTCAAGCGGAAGACGCCTTTAAACGGCTCAAGTCTGCCTTTTCTTCGGCTCCCGTGCTCTCCAGACCTGACCCATCTAAACCCTTCCTATTGGAGGTTGATGCCTCCTCTGTAGGAGCTGGAGCGGTCCTTCTACAAAAAAATTCTTCCGGGCATGCTGTTACTTGTGGTTTTTTTTCTAGGACCTTCTCTCCGGCGGAGAGGAACTACTCCATCGGGGATCGAGAGCTTCTAGCCATTAAATTAGCACTTGAGGAATGGAGGCATCTGCTGGAGGGATCAAGATTTCCAGTTATTATTTACACTGATCACAAGAACCTCTCCTACCTCCAGTCTGCCCAACGGCTGAATCCTCGCCAGGCCAGGTGGTCTCTGTTCTTTGCCCGATTTAATTTTGAAATTCACTTTCGGCCTGCCGATAAGAACATTAGGGCCGATGCTCTCTCTCGTTCCTCGGATGCTTCGGAAGTTGAACTCTCTCCGCAACACATCATTCCTCCTGACTGCCTGATTTCCACTTCTCCAGCCTCCATCAGGCAAACTCCTCCAGGAAAGACCTTCGTCTCTCCACGCCAACGCCTCGGAATCCTCAAATGGGGTCACTCCTCCCATCTCGCAGGTCATGCAGGCATCAAGAAATCTGTGCAACTCATCTCTCGCTTCTATTGGTGGCCGACTCTGGAGACGGATGTCGTGGACTTTGTGCAAGCCTGCACTGTCTGTGCCCGGGATAAGACTCCTCGCCAGAAGCCCGCTGGTTTTCTTCATCCTCTGCCTGTCCCCGAACAGCCTTGGTCTCTGATTGGTATGGATTTTATTACTGACTTACCCCCATCCCGTGGCAACACTGTTATTTGGGTGGTCGTTGATCGATTCTCCAAAATGGCACATTTCATCCCTCTTCCTGGTCTTCCTTCAGCGCCTCAGTTGGCTAAACAATTTTTTGTACACATTTTTCGTCTTCACGGGTTGCCCACACAGATCGTCTCGGATAGAGGCGTCCAATTCGTGTCAAAATTCTGGAGGGCTCTCTGTAAACAACTCAAGATTAAATTAAACTTTTCTTCTGCATATCATCCTCAATCCAATGGACAAGTAGAAAGAATTAACCAGGTCTTGGGTGATTATTTACGACATTTTGTTTCCTCCCGCCAGGATGATTGGGCAGATCTTCTACCATGGGCCGAATTCTCGTATAACTTCAGAGTCTCTGAATCTTCCTCCAAATCCCCATTTTTCGTGGTGTACGGCCGTCACCCTCTTCCCCCCCTCCCTACCCCCTTGCCCTCTGGTCTGCCCGCTGTGGATGAAATTTCTCGTGATCTTTCCACCATATGGAGAGAGACCCAAAATTCTCTCTTACAGGCTTCATCACGCATGAAGAAGTTTGCGGATAAGAAAAGAAGAGCTCCTCCCATTTTTTCTCCTGGAGACAAGGTATGGCTCTCCGCTAAATATGTCCGCTTCCGTGTCCCTAGCTACAAGTTGGGACCACGCTATCTTGGTCCTTTCAAAATTTTGCGCCAGATTAATCCTGTCTCTTACAAACTTCTTCTTCCTCCTTCTCTTCGTATTCCTAATGCCTTTCACGTTTCTCTTCTTAAACCACTTATCATCAACCGTTTCTCTCCCAAACTTGTTTCCCCCACTCCTGTTTCCGGCTCCTCGGACATCTTCTCCGTCAAAGAGATTCTGGCATCCAAGAAGGTCAGAGGGAAAACTTTTTTTTTAGTTGATTGGGAGGGTTGTGGTCCAGAAGAGAGATCCTGGGAACCTGAGGACAATATTCTAGACAAAAGTCTGGTCCTCAGGTTCTCAGGCTCTAAGAAGAGGGGGAGACCCAAGGGGGGGGGGGTACTGTTACGCCGAGCGCTCCGGGTCCCCGCTCCTCCCCGGAGCGCTCGCTACACTCTCCTCACTGCAGCGCTCCGGTCAGATCCACTGACCCGGGGCGCTGCGATACCGCCTCCAGCCGGGATGCGATTCGCGATGCGGGTGGCGCCCGCTCGCGATGCGCACCCCGGCTCCCGTACCTGACTCGCTCTCCGTCGGTCCTGTCCCGGCGCGCGCGGCCCCGCTCCCTAGGGCGCGCGCGCGCCGGGTCTTTGCGATTTAAAGGGCCACTGCGCCGCTGATTGGCGCAGTGGTTCCAATTAGTATGTTCACCTGTGCACTCCTTATTTATACCTCACTCCCCCTGCACTCCCTCGCCGGATCTTGTTGCCATTGTGCCAGTGAAAGCGTTTCCTTGTGTGTTCCTAGCCTGTGTTCCAGACCTCCTGCCGTTGCCCCTGACTACGATCCTTGCTGCCTGCCCCGACCTTCTGCTACGTCCGACCTTGCTTCTGTCTACTCCCTTGTACCGCGCCTATCTTCAGCAGTCAGAGAGGTTGAGCCGTTGCTAGTGGATACGACCTGGTCACTACCGCCGCAGCAAGACCATCCCGCTTTGCGGCGGGCTCTGGTGAAAACCAGTAGTGACTTAGAACCGATCCACTAGCACGGTCCACGCCAATCCCTCTCTGGCACAGAGGATCCACTACCTGCCAGCCGGCATCGTGACAGTTCCTACTTTGTACCTTGGCTGCTGAACCATAGAGTAGTGAGAGGAAGTGACATCATCAAGTAAAAGATCACTTCCTACAAGTGCTAGGTAGGCACTGCTGGGAGGTGTGCACCAGAGCCAGGAGCACGGTTGCCACTGAAAAGGAGCTAGGAGCTGTGCTGCCGCTAAAAAGGAGTTGGGATTTTGGCTGCTGCATAGTATGTAAAACCTTTTGCTGTCTCAGCCCCTAAGGCTGAGGAGTAACCTGTAGCTTCTTGGACACAATGCAAATTCTGCAACAGGGCCTAATGTGTCATTTATAATTTTGGTCTCTTATGGAGCAGATGTGCCTTGGGGCTCCCTAAGGCATTAGGGCCCCTATGCCACTTCTACCTCTGCACCCCCTATAGTTACACCCCTGCCCTAAGGTCTGAATGGAAAACATCCTTGAATATAAGATGAGGTAATTTTTTTTGTACATTTTTCCCTTTTTACAGGTTTCGGGAAATTATGAAAAAAACAGTAAGAACCCTTTTTTTACGTCCCAATCATTCCAGTTCCAACAGTGCGATATCAGAAGCAAGATGCTGCTGTTTTAGGAGGTTGGGAGAATGCCCTACACTGCCCCTATCAGTCACACTAAGCAGAACTTCTGTCCGAGACCTGCTCTTCCTTGCAGTGCCTGCCATACAGTAAAGTTACTGCTTGGCAGGCTGAGGAAGTCTCACTGAAGTTCATTGACCTCCTCCAGTTCATCAGATCCAAGAGGGATCCTCCTGGGTTCAGCTCTCCTATTTTTACTTGGACTGAACTGTGCACAACTCTTATCTCAGTGAGGGACCGTGTCGGCAGATAAGAGAGTCGGCAAAGTGCAGGGCATGGTGGGAGCATGCCAAGAGTGGTAGTTTTACAACTGCTGGAGCCATAGTGGTTGGAAAACACTGCGCTATACTATCACTGGCACCATGATTTATAACTAAACAGGAGCATATATTGCTGTGCACATGTGATCAGTAACAGAACAAAAGCAGGTTACAATAGCGAAACATTCCACGAGCTGGACCAAAGTGGTCTTCAAGGGCTTTATTTTCAGTGTACGTAAAATCTCTTCCTCGGGGAAGCAGTTCTGAGGGACACACACATTGTTATAATTATGGGGATCCCTGGAGGAACCGTCCAATTCACACACACATAGAAAATAGAGAATTCCTGGTCGAATCAAAATGGATATCACATTTCGAACACAATGCGGAACCCATCACATGCGGATAAATAACCGGAGAGCTGGAAAGGAAAGAAAGGCCTGTCAGATGCAAGAGGAAACAATGTGGACTGATAGGAATTCTCTATTTTCAATGTGTGGGTCCCTCAGAACTGCCTCCCCGAGGAAGAGATTTTACGTACACTGAAAATAAAGCCCTTCAAGACCACTTTGGGTCCAGCTCATGGAATGTTTCGCTATTGTAACCTGCTTTTGTTCTGTTACTACGGATCTGAACACCTTGACTGATCTAATACTGTACATCAGGCTTGATGGGGTTGTTGAAATACATACCTCACAACCTCTATTTTATAAGCTAGGTATAGAGGACATAACTGGAAGGAAAAGGCTATGATGTCACATGCCATGTGACTCGCTGTATTACAGGTGCCTTTTTTGGGGTGTAAGTAAATTATTTGATGTGAGCAACATGACATAATAGCTTAAAGGTTGGGTTACATGTAGCACATCCGCAGCGGGTTTCTAGAAGCTGAAACTTGACTTGGGGATTCCAAAAGCGGAATTTCCGCAGTTAAAAATCCGCAAGCCTATTATGTTGCTACCCACTTAAGTCAATGGGTTCCACTTTCAGAATATTAGCTGTCGGAAACATACTGCGGATGCGCTATGTGAGACCCTACCCTAATGTCGCGTTAACACGGCGGAAAGTCAGTGCAGACTTTCACTTGGAATTCAACGGGATTCTGCTGCTCTGTGCACACTGCAGAATTTCCATGCCAGATTTTTCCGGTAAAGAAATTACTTTTTTCATTCTTTGTGCAGATTCCACACAGAATGCATAACCGTCTATGAGAGTTCACCATGACCACCACCTCAAGCAGAGAATTCCACAGTCTCACTGCTCTTGCAGTAAAGAACCCCCATCTGTGCTGGTATAGAAACCTTCTTTCCTGTAAACGTAGAGGATGCCCCTTTGTTGTAGATACAGTCCTCGGTATGAATAGATCATGGGAGAGATCTCTGTACTGCCCCCTGATATATTTATACATAGTTATTAGGTCGCCCCTAAGCCTTCTTTTTCTAAACTTAATAACCCCAATTCTGATCATCTTTCTGGGCACTGTAGTCCTCCCATTCCCCCTATTACCCTGGTTGCCCGTCATCGAACACTCTCCAGCTCCACTATATCTTTCTTGTACACTGGTGCCCAGTACTGTACACAGTATTCTATGTGTGGTCTGACTAGTGATTTGTACAGTGGTAGAATTATTTCCTTGTCATGGGCATCTATTCCCCTTTTGATGCACCCCATGATTTCATTTGCCTTGGCAGCAGCTGCCCGACACTGGTCACTACAGCAAAATTTTCTATTAACTAAGACTCCTAAATCCTTTTCCATGTCAGTCGTCCCAAGTGTTCTCCCATTTATTACATAATCCCAGCCCGGATTATTCCTCCCCATGTGCATTACCTTACATTAATCAGTGTTGAACCTCATCTGCCACTTCCCAGCCCAAACCTCCAACCTATCCAGATCAATTTGTAACAGTGCATTGTCCTCTATTGTGTTTACCGCTTTACAGAGTTTAATATAATCTGCAAAGATTGCTACTTTACTATTCAACCCCTCTACAAGGTCATTAATAAATATATTAAATTGGACAGGACTCGAGACGGACCCCTGTGGTACCCCACTAGTAACAGTCACCCAATCAGAATAAGTACCATTAATAACCACCCTCTGTTTCCTATGATTGAGCCAGTTACTTACCCACTTGCATGATCCTGGAACTATGCATGAAGTAGCATGGGGCTGGCATTTTTTTTTATTAAAAAGCATGTGGTGGCCTCTGTATCTAAGACCAGCAGCATGCATGTAGCAGGATTTGTTGAGGGGGCTCCTAAAATGAATTACACAAACATTTTCAGTAGCATATTTTACACTTTGCAAGCTGGTATTCTTTTGTCTAAAAGTTGGGAAATATGCAAAAGCCCAAAATTAAAATGTAACATAATGCTATCACAACCCTTTCACAGGAGATGATAATTGGGGAAATAGGTGTTCTTCGATATGGTCTGCATTTGAACATGTTTGCTGCATACGGTTGGGCTGTCTAAAAGGGCCCTAAGGTAAGAAACACAATCCAATTTAAGACAGAAGATGGCGCTTGAAGATTAAGGAAGGATCTACTGTGTGAAATACACTGAACATCTTGCTGCAATCAGCAATAAGTGAAATAGAAGCAGGTGCTGATACAGTACGGATAAGACTTGGAATACAGTCAGGATATCTTAAGCTGTTATTGAGGAAATGTTTTTTGAAACATCTTAAAGTGACTGACCAGTGAAGACCAGGACTGACCTCTGGAAGTAATCCCTCAGTAGTTGGAGTAGTCCTTCATGTCTTACTTCCACTGTACGTGTATCTTCCAGTAAGCAGCAAGGCCAGAACTGTAATCAGGATCAGATGTTCTGGTAGTCACAGTGTCACGAAAACTAGTGTTCAATGAATAACTGAGGCTAGAAAGCCTATATTCACGCAATTTTACAATCCAGACTGGAAAATGCATCCATTCCAGCTGCACATTTTTAATGTCAGTTTCTAGAATTGCTATCAATCATGGTTATCTATGACCGTTGTAAGGGGTTGTCTGCTTTGGACACCTTCTCATATGCCCTATTATAACCCTTTGAACCAATAATGAGACCCCATGTAGCCGAGGTGCCGCAGGATGTGCTGCTGTAGCAGGCTAAGGGAGTGACAGTATTCTTATTTCTCAGCTACAGGGGAGGTACAAATAGTGGAATAGGCCTTGAAAGAGTCTGGTATTGCTGGAAGGCAGTTTCTAGGTAAGATCCCCCCCCCCCCCCCCCACACACACACACACAAACACACACACACAACTCCATTTCATATAATGCTGAAAACATTAATATGGCTACAAAAACAAAAACCACATTATATAGGTAGATAATGCCTATGATGCCACTACATATTGCCTTACTAATTCTGCCTCACACCATGTCCACTATTATTTCTACTACACTACATATAGACCAGATAAGTCATTACGGTGTGGTTGCATCCAGTAACGCAGAGGTGACATCCTCACAGTGATCAGAGTCATTAACTTTCCTTTTTATGTGCATCAGGCAAAAAGTGCCAATTTATTTCAGCCACTTAAACATTTTAGGCTCTGCACTTTTTCAGTACCCTCCTGACCTTTTCCTCATCTATAATGCAAGTGGTAATAATACCCCCTTGGCATGTGGTGCAGTAAGGGGATTGGGGGAGGTATAGGTGGATTGGAAAGGAGTAGGAGTAGCTAGGTCTCCCCTAATAGGTTCATTAGGTAAGTCAAGGTTTTAGAAGGTAAACAGGATCCCCCAATAGGTAGTTTCCCCCATTAGGTAGGTGCCCTTAGTAGGACATTTACTCTATTAGGTAGTTAAAGCCAGAAGATAGTTATTTACCTATTTGGTAGGTTACATCCTTGGCAAAAAAAACAAAAAACTTTTCTTTCAATTATCCCAAACACATCAAGATTGTTTGATTTCTGTATCTCCGTATAATTTCACCATTTCTCCAAACTAACATACTAAGTCTCCAAACCAACACATATCATGTCTCTCATTCCCCATATAATCCTCTGGTACCCACTTCAGTAATCTTTCAATAACGTCCCATGCCTTTTTATTATTAGTTTTGTTGCCTCTTTCATGTCCCAGTCCTCCATCAGTAGATATATACACCCTTCTGATCCTATGTAGCTCATCCTGGTTCAACACATTCTCTGCATTATTAAATATAGATTACACACATTTCCCTATTCCATCTTAATTGCATTGTTTCCACACACATACCAGCCCATGCCCGTCTTTTTGCAATAAGATCCAATTATGTGGCAGCGTTTTCCAGTGACTTACATGAATTCACTCAAGCAACATTAATCATCCAGCAATTCAAAAACCGGCGAGCGCAGCCTTTATCTGCACAATTCGCAGGTCACACAGCGCTGGTAGCGCTCCATCCACCGATTCCTGGAATTACAGAGCCAGATGCGCAAGCGCATCTCACTACGTTCGACGTCACATCCAGCAGAAGAAACACTGAACTAGACACGCAAGCGCTTCTCACGAGATCCTCCAGCGCAGCCAGCTGCCAGAAACAAGGTACCTGCAGCGCTTCTGCCAATACAGTAAACTCTGCTTCATCAATTTCTGAGCGATATATTTTTTTTATTAAGGATGTTAATTACTATTGTGCCCTGACTGCCAATGAGTGTATTAGTCATATTTTATACAGTGTATTGATTTTTCATTTCATTTTTCATATAATTTTTAATGCATGATTGTTAACCCTGTTTCTGTTATGTGAGTTCTCTGGCCCCGGTTACCTGTCACCCGGAAATATTTCCACACAATTGTTTTTAAGTGACACCATTTTTGTTGTTTGTATGCCTGATGAAGAGCCCCGTTCGGGCTAGAAACGCTAGATTGTTTGCATAGCATCTCTTCCAAATAAAAATAATTTTATATAAAACTCGATCCTTTGAGTCCAGTGTCCAAAGATAAGTCCTGTTTTCTCTCCTGGGTCAGCCCTCCGTGACTGTCCTTCTTCTAACTGCAACTTCTACCGGTAATCCAGTGCCTGAACGCCGGAGGGACGAGGTGACTGCTGACCGACTAATACTTCATACGCTTTTAGAGGTTATGCTCTGAGCATAACATATCTAGGTAAGGTGCCATCCTGTTTTCACCTCTCTACACCTGAATTATCCTATTGATCTGCACTAGGTGCGCACCTTTTTTTCTCTGTTTTTCCATTCATTTTCATCATAGGTATACTTTAACTATGAGAGACATAATGAGAAAAAAAAAAAAAACATAAAATCACATTGTCTGATTTTTAAAGAATTTATTTGTAAACTATGGTGGAAAATAAGTATTTGATCAATAACAAAAGTTTATCTCAATACTTTGTTATACAGTGGGGATCAAAAGTTTGGGCACCCCAGGTAAAAATTTGTATTAATGTGCATAAAGAAGCCAAGGAAAGATGGAAAAATCTCCAAAAGGCATCAAATTACAGATTAGATATTCTTATACTATGTCAACAAAAGTTAGATTTTATTTCCATCATTTACACTTTCAAAATAACAGAAAACAAAAAAATGGCATCTGCAAAAGTTTGGGCACTCTGCAGAGTAAATGTCAGGAACCGGACTGGTATGCGGGTAGTGGATCCGGTTCTAAGAAGCTACTGGTTTTCACCAGAGCCCGCCACAAGGCGGGATGGACTTGCTGCCGCGGTAACTCCCAGGCCGTATCCCCTGATAGCGACTCGACCTCACTGACAGCTTCGCCACACACAAGGATAAGGCGAAGGCAAGGTCGGACGTAGCAAAAGGTCAAGGCAAGCGGCAATGGTTCGTAGTCAGGGGCAACGGCAAAGGGTCTGGATACACAGGCTAGGGATACACACAAACGCTTTCTCAGGGCACTAGGGCAACAAGATCCGGCAAGGACAGGAAGGGGAAGTGGGTTTATATGTTTTGGGAATGATTGGAACTTTAAATCTGAGAGACCCGGCGCGTGCGCGCCCTAGAGAGCGGGCCCGCCCGTGCCGGGACTGAGCAGGAGGACGGGGCAGGTGAGTGGAACAGGATGCGACCCGCGGGCAGGCACGTCCTGCCGTGCGGATCGCATCCCCGCTGGGGGACACAGAGCAGCGCTCCCGGTCAGCGAGTCTGACCGGGGTGCTGCTAGCAAGATCAGATCGCTGCGAGCGCTCCGGGGGAGGAGCGGGACCCGGAGCCCTCGGCGTTACAGTAAATATGTTGTACTGCCCCCTTTGGCAAGTATCACAGCTTGTAAACGCTTTTTGTAGCCAGCCAAGAGTCTTTAAATTCTTGTTTGAGGTATCTTTGCCCATTCTTCCTTACAAAAGTCTTCCAGTTCTTTGAGATTTCTGGGCTATCCATAGATTTTCAATTATGTTGAGGTCAGGAGATTATGAAGGCCATGGCAAAACTTTCAGTTTACGCCTCTTGATGTAATCCCCCATGGATTTCGAGGTGTGTTTAGGATCATTATCCATTTGTAGAAGCTCTTTAACTTTAGCTTTTTCACAGATGGCATCAAGTTAGCATCCAAAATTTGCTGAAATTGTATTGAATCCATTTTTCCTTCTACTCGTGAGATGTTCCCTGTGCCACTGGCTGCAATACAACCCCAAAGCATGATTGATCCACCCCCATGCTTAACAGTTGGATAAAGGTTCTTTTAATTAAATTCTGTTCCCCTTCTTCTCCAAACGTACCTTTGCTCATTCCGGCCAAAAAGTTACATTTTAACCTCATCGGTCCACAGAACTTGTTTCCAAAATGCATCAGGCTTGTCTATATGTTCATTTGCAAAGTTCAAATGCTGATTTTTGTGGTGAGGACGTAGAAGAGGTTTTCTTCTGATAACTCTTCCATGAAGACCATATCAGTACGAGTATCTCTTTATAGTGGAAGAGTGTACCACAACTCCAGTGTCTGACAGATCTTTCTGGAGGGATTGTGCAGCCAAACGTGGGTTTTGAATTGTTTTTCTCACAATCCTGCAAGCTGTTCTGTCTGATATTTTTCTTGGTCTTCCAGATCTTGCTTTAACTTCCACTATTCCTGATGACGGCATTTCTTAATTACATTCCGAACAGAGGATATTGACATCTGAAAACGTTTTGCTATCTTCTTATAGCCTTCTTCAGCTTTGTGAGCGTCAATTATTTTCAGTTTCAGATTTCTAGACAACTGCTTGGAAGAACCCATGGTGCTGATTGTTGGGGCAAGGTCGGATGAGTCTGGGCATTTAAAATCTTTGAGATTGACATCACCTGGTCTTCCCAGATGATGATTGAGAGCAATCCATGACACTGGCAGGTCTCAGCTTTGCAAAGGGGGCAGTGCATGCTATAAATTCTGCAGGGTGCCCAAACTTTTGCAGATGCCATTTTTTGTTTTCTGTTATTTTGAAAGTGTAAATGATGGAAATAAAATCTAACTTTTGTTGACATATTATAAGAATGTCTAATCTGTAATTTGATGCCTTTTGGAGATTTTTCCATCGTTCCTTGGCTTCTTTATGCACATTAATACAAATTTTTACCAGGGGTGCCCAAACTTTTGATCCCCACTGTATACCCTTTGTTGGCAATGACAAAGGTCAAACGTTTTCTGTTAGTCTTCACAAGCTTTTCACACACTTTTGCTGGGATTTTGGCCCATTCCTCCATGAAGATCTCCTCTAGAGCAGTGATGTTTTGGGGCTGTCACTGGAAAACACAGACTTTCAACTCCCTTCAAAGGTTTTCTATGGGTGTGAGATCTGGAGACTGGCTAGGCCACTCCAGGACCTTGAAATGCTTCTTACAAAACCACTACTTCATTGCCCGGGCAGTGTGCTTGGGATCATTGTCATGAAAGACGCAGCCATGTTTCATCCTCAATGCCCTTGCTGATGGAAGGAGGTTTTCACTCAAAATCCCACGATACATGGCCCCATTCATTCTTTCCTTTACACGGATCAGTTGTCCTGGTCCCTTAGCAGAAAAACAGCCCCAAAGCAGGATGTTTCCACCCCCTTGCTTCACAGCAGGTATGTATTGACTGTCTTGGGTTATGTTCAGACTGCCGTTGGATTTTGGTTGTCTGAACAGGGAATAGTTAAAGCCTTTGGCTTTTCTTCAAATTACTCTTTGGGTGTGTCTAGATAAGTCCAACTAAGTCTAGCTTCTTGGCTGATAATTGACATCCTGTCTTACTGCTTACATGCTTTACATGCTGCTATGGAGTTGTTGGTGAAACACTCTTTGTTTGTGCTTTTAATCTACTACTTTAGCATGCACTTTGTATGTGCTGGTTTTAGCCATGGTTATGTAGCATACTCATAGTAGATTTTAGTCTGTGTTTGATTAGTCAGTTTTAAGGATTTGCATGTCCTTTCTGCTAAGTAGCTGTTCACACTGTGTTTTCTCTTGCATTAGTTTTCTGTTCCAAGTTATCCCTGTTGCCTGTCCATGGGGACTTCAGGGAATTGATTATTAATTGATTATTATCAATTATTAATTGATTATTATCTCCATGTTCCATGGTGGACTCTGGGAGATTGCGTTCTAGTATCAAGACATTCCTGTGTCTTCTGGTGTATTGCTTTTATTCCTGTTTAGCAATAGATCCCTTTTACCTTTGTATAGGGAACTCTGAGGTATGGATTATTCCTTTGTCTACCGGAGGTTATCTGCGGGATTGAGCTTATTCCTGTTTAGTTCTTGGTGTCTATTTTGACTCATTCGTTTCCTAGTCTTGTGTCCAGTGTGAACAGTGTCCTATATTTATATCCTGTTTGGTTGATCTGATCTTTGTCCTTTGTATTTGTTCTTGTTTGTAAACAGTGTACTATGTTCCTTATCAGTTAGCCTGTTTATATTCTGCCCTGTTAGCATTTGTATCCTGTCAGGTATATCTGGTTGTCTAGTAGTTTTCTGTTTCTTTTCTGGCCTGTAACCGACTATGTATATTATGTGTATTTTTACTCCACTGCACTTTAGCGCAGAAAGGGACTGGCGCCCAGTTGTCGCTCCATTGTTTAGGATGGAGGGGCAAGTAGGCAGAGAGAGTATTTTTAGGGTCAGGTTAGGGCTCACTCTCCCTCTCCCCCCCAGACGGTCCTGACAGGTATGGTGTTCTTTGGATGCAACTCAGGATTCTTTCTCCTCCAAACATGACGAGTAGTGTTTTTACCAAAAAGTTCTACTTTGGTTTCATCTGACCATATGACATTCTCCCAATACTCTTTTGGATCATCCAAATGCTCTCTAGAAAACTTCAGATGGGCCCGGACATGTACTGGCTTAAGCAGGGAGGCACGTCTGGCACTGCATGATTTGAATCCCTGGGGACATAGTGTGTTACTGATGGTAGCCTTTGTTACTTCTGTCCCAGCGGGTCATTTACTTGGTCCCCCCGTGTGGTTCTGGTTTTTTTGCTCACCTTTCTTGTGATCATTTTGACACCGCAGAGAGAGATCTTGTGTGGAGCCCCAGATCGAGGGAGATTATCAGTGGTCTTGTATGCCTTCCATTTTCTAATAATTGCTCCCACAGTTAATTTCTTTACACCAAGTGCTTGCCTATTGCAGATTCAGTCTTCCCAGCCTGGTGCAGTTCTGCAATTTTGTTTCTGGTGTCCTTCGACAGCTCTTTGGTCTTTGCCATAGGGGAGTTTGGAATGTGACAGTTTAAGGTTGTGGACAGGTGTCTTTTATACTGATAAGTTCAAACAGGTGCCATTAATACAGGTAACAAGTGGAGGACAGAGGAGACTCTTAAAGAAGAAGTTACAGGTCTGTGAGAGCCAGAAATCTTGCTTGTTTGTAGGTGTACTTATTTTCCCCCATAATTTGAAAATAAATTCTTTAAAAATCAGACAATGTGATTTTATGTATTTTTCTCATTATGTCTCTCATAGTTGAGGTATACCTATGATGAAAATTACAGGCCTGTTAGGGTGGGTTCACACCACGTTTTTGCAATACAGTTCCCTTATCAGGTTTTTTGGATGAAAAATGGATTCCTCAAAATGGGAGTAAACTGTATCAAAATGTGTGTACAAATTTTAACCCGTATATGGTTGACAACCGTATACAATTTGAAAAATGATGTCCGGTTGCATCTGTTTTTTAAGAAAAAAACTTATACGTTTTTAACTTTTCACTTCATTATGAATAAAGTTTCTCTTGTTTGATTGAAATTCCAAGAAAAAAACTTTCAACGTCAAAAACTGTATGGTGCAAACCGGATGGAACCGTACACACATACGGCTCTGTACAGTTCCCATTGACTCCCAAGTTGAAAAAAAAAATGTGTATGGTTTCAATACGGTTTTTCACCCGGACCGAAAACTGTGGTAGCTACGGTTTTGGGTACGAGAAAAAAATGGACAGAATGCAAAACGGACACAACCTGATGCATGGTTTGGCATACGGTTTTCAATGGAGAGTCAATGCATATGGTTTTCAATATGGTTCCATACAGTTTTCAAATTGAAAACATATACGGGAACTGTGAACCCACCCTTACAGACCAGAAACATGTTTTTTTTAGTGCTACCAAATGTCTATTGTTTTATATCTTAATAAATGTACTGTACTCCTAATTAATTATGCCAAGTGTTGGAGTTGATTGAGTGTGTATTCATTTCCCTACTCAACATATATATGCCAATGTGGGCGAAGGGCAGGAAGGAGTTCCAGACAAAGATCTATTTTATTTTTCATTGTGATTGCTGTTAAATTTCCTGACTCCACCAACATGTGTGGAGGAATCCTTTGGCTGCTGACCAGCTTGATCTGATCGTGACATGCCTGCTGAAGTGTTGTGCTCTTAGCACAACATATTTTAGTAAGCACAATATATAGTGGTAAACTTGCCAACAGCATTAAACTATGAGCATGTTGTGTATGTCTTTTCTTCTCTTTAAGTATGTTTAACAATCCAAGTCTAGAAGGAAGTCAGGATAGCTGATCCAGAGCAATTGATCAGCGGTGAGACAATTGCAGCTGCCACCGGTAGACTAAAAGACCGAAGAAGAGAATGTAGCGGAAAGAATCCGTCCATTTGTAACAGTGCCTTGTGGTCAGTTATAATAAAACTTCCATATAAGTAGTTATGAAATTTCTTTGACCTCCGCCACAATGACTATAGACCTCTTGTCAATATATCCATAGTCACTTTCTATAGTACTTTTAATTATTGAGTAACACGCAATTGGAGTTTCTTGTCCTCAACTAAGTGTGTGATATAAAACTGCCCCTTTTCTGTAAGGGGGTGCACAACAGGGGATGGTAAGAAACTTATTTGGATCATAATGCACCAAGACACTACCAGATGACAAATTTTTTTGGCTTCATTGAAAGTCTTGTCATGAATTTGTGTTCCCTTCCAGATAGAACTTTTGTCCAACAATCTGTGAAAAGATTCAGCAACAGTTGCTTTGTCTTTTAGGAAGGAATAATAAAAGTTCAAGACCACTAAAAATACTTGCAAGTCTGAATTATTTCTTGGAACTGGTGCTCCATGAATTGCTTTAACTTTTTCATCAGTTGGACACTTTCCGAATGCATCAACCCTGTATCCAAGGAATTCAGCACTAGGCAATCCAAATACAATTTTTTTTTCTTTTAAAGTTTTAATCCATGATCTTCGAATTTCTGCAACGCTATCAGTAGTCGATCAGCTACCGTATATACTTGAGTATAAGCCGACTCGAATATAAGCCGAGGCCCCTAATTTCTCCCCAAAAACCCAGGAAAAGTTATTGACTCGACTATAAGCCTAGGGTGGGAAATACATCATCCCCCCCATCTCATCATCCCCCCATGTCATCATCCAGACCCGCTTCATTAACACCCCCGTCATCATCACCCTATCATCATCACCCCGTCATCATCACCGCCTGTCAATCCCTTCTCAGTGGTCTTCAACCTGCGGACTTTCAGATGTTGCAAAACTGCAACTCCCAGCATGCCCGGACAGCCATCGGCTGTCCGGGCATGCTGGAAGCTGTAGTTTTGAAACATCTGGAGGCCCACAGGTTGAACACCACTGCGGCCTTGGTCATCATCCAGACCCCCCTTTAGTTTTCAACTCACCTCCCCTCGGTGGGAAGGAAGGGCGAGCTGGTCCGGGCCATCTATGCTGCAGGAACCGTCCGGTGGGGAGTGTTAGTCGTTCCGGGCATGCTGGGAGTTGTAGTTTTGCAACATCTGGTGGTCTGCAGGTTGAAAACAACTGAGAAGGGATTGACAGGCGAAGAGTTCACTCGAGTATAAGCCGAGGGGGGGGCGTTTTCAGCACGAAAAATCGTGCTGAAAAACTTGGCTTATACTCGAGTATATATGGTAATACCTGGTGCAATATACTGGCGTCCTCAAAAAAATGAAGAACTCCAGGGAGTTCAGTGAGAAGGTCAGGCTTCAAACTAGTCCTGGAACAATAGAAACTCCAATCTGCAAACAGGTAGCCTTGAATGTTCTCCTTTGAGTGTAATATTTGTGCATCTGCAGCTACATCATTGACAAGCAGCTGCTGAAAAGATTGTGCTAGATCCAATGTAGCAAAAATATTTCCTTTGGCCAAGGTACTAAGCGTTTGACTGACAACAGGAATCTGATGTAGAAGTTCTTCTCATGCATGGGTAATTGTGCATTCGTAATGAGAACACATCCTGACTACATGATTCAGTTTCTTAATAGGAACAATAGGTGTGGCCCAAATAGGGTGAGCACTACCTTACTAAATCCTTATTACCAAGTTTTCTACATAAATTCTTGTTTTACATGGTGTATACCTGTTATCTGAGTAAAATGGATACAAGTCCTGGTGTGCCCATGGGTCTAGAGACTTGGACTAAAGCACCATAGGGATCTAATGTTTTCAGTCGTGTTGAGGGGCATAGGCCATATTCGAATTCGCTATATATTCGCGAATATATGGGCGAATATTCATCATATATTCGCATATTTGTAATATTTGCGTTTTATTTTTGCATATGCGAAAATTCGCACACCAGTCTCACACAGTAGTATTAGAGCCTTCTTTACATCACACAAGCTGGAAGCAGAGAGGGATGATCACTGTGATGTGTACTGTGAAAAAAACCTAAAAAAAACTGAATGTTTGTAATTGCGAATATATAGTGCTATATTCACGAATTCGCGAATATGCGATATTTGCTAATAAAATTCGCATTGCGGATATTCGCGAGCAACACTAGTTTTCAGGTTGGATCATTAGACCATGGGATCTGCAGCTGTACTTCAGATGTTGAAATATGTCCTTATTACATAGACAAAATTTAGCAAGCGGCACTCACTGGGACATTCAAGGATAAAATCTGTAAAGCTTTATTGTTCAGCCTTAAAATGTGATGATCAACATCAGTGGACATGCAGGACAGAGGTGAATAGAGAAGATTGCGGCAGGTACTTCGCGAGAGGTTGTGCGCTTTATCAGGCTTGCCTGAAGAAGCGCATTACCTCGCGCGAAGTAGCTGCCACTATCTTCTCTGTTTACCTCTGTCCTGCTGGTCCACTGAGGCGGATCATCACATTTTAAGATTGAACGTTAAAGATTTTATCCTTGTGGGTACCTCGTTCTAAGCAGAGCACCTCCCAACTAACTACCACACCTATCTGGGCTCACTCTTGACTTTACACTCTTTGTCATACAGGTAGTAGCAGAATTTACCTCTACTATAGACTATGTCAGTATTACTCTTTTATATAACTGGCACAACCTGGGGCTTAAGCTATTTTACTCATAAAAAAAAAAAAATAATAACCTACAAGATGTCTTTCAGCGATGATACCATGCAATATATCTCTATTTTCCCTTACTTTCACAAATCCAGCATTACTTCCACCTCCTGTTTATTATAATCTACCAGTCTAACTTCACATTGTAAATTCCGCTACAAAATGTATGGGCCATCAAGTATCAAAACTCTCCATAGAGATCCAGAAATATGTAACAGGCTGCAGGCAGGACCTGGAACTAGTATAAGGCTGTGAGCATGTAAGGAAGAAAATATATCACTGTGAGGAGTCTGTACATGTGTCTCTGATCTTATACCATGCCATCCTAAACCGGCACATCCTCATGTTTTACACAGCTATAACAATATCTCTTTTTTAAGCAGATGTGTTGCTTTGTCTAGACATTAAATGGGTACTCTGGTGGAAAACAAATGTCTGGTGGCACAAATGGAAACAGATTTGTAAATTATTTCTATTTCAAAATCTTAATCCTTCCAGTTCTTATCAGCTGCTGTATGCTCCACAGGAATTTATTTTCTGTCTGGCCACAGTGCTCTCTGCTGACACCTCTGTCTGTGTCAGGAAATATCCAGAGTAGGAGCAAATCCCCATAGCAAACCTCTCCTGCTCTGGACAGTTCCTAACACGGACAGAGGTGTCAGCAAAGAGCACTGTGGTCAGACAGAAAAGAACACCTTAACTTCCTGTGGAGTACACAGCAGCTGATAAGTACTGGAAGGGTTCAGATATTTAAATAGAGGTAATTTACGAATCTGTTTAACTTTCTGGCACCAGTTGATTATTATTATTATTTTGTTTAACCAGAGTGCTCCTTTAATGTAGCATTGCACAAGGGGAGAGAGAGGGACAGGTGCCCCATCTTCTGTTCAAGTCGGTGGCCCCCTGTGTGTCTACCTGTCTCCTATACTTTACTGCTTGTTTGGCAGGTTGCAGAACATAGTGAGGCCAATGAACTCAACTAAAAACTGAATAAGCCAAGTGTCACAGTAGGCCTTCACAGATCCCAATATTGATATAGATAAGAGTTTTGTGGTGTGCTGTGACTGTGGGAAACAGGGGAGTAGGGAAAGAGGTGTGGGTGGCAACAATAACTACTCAACTGACCAAAGGGACCTACTGTGAGTAAGAATGGAACCTGGCATTTCAGTACAGCAAAGTGAAAAGTAAACCCCCCTATAGTAACATTAGAGGGGCACTGCCAGCTGACTGCCACAGCTCAGAGATTGGCATAAGGGATTTGTGCTGTAAGAAAGATTCTCCCCCTTGGAATACCATGTGAATGCAATGATGGATTAAGTATCCCGTTGGTGGGATTTCTCCTCCTTCTGATGGTATAATACAATATGTATGGTGATAATATTAGAAGGGACAGTGCCCAATTTAGTTGAAATGGAATGTATCAGAATTTGCTCCTTGTCTACATGCGTGTGTCTAAGGGAGGACCTGCCATAACTTTACAAAGTGTCTAGTATATCCTTGTTTCTACTCCGGGGGTTTAGTAGGGCAGCCTGTGGCATGGTTAGGACAAGCCTGCAGCCTACAACAACTTTAGGCAACTAGATTTGGTGGGCCTCCTGCAGGGGGTTGAGATTCCCAATGCCATTTTAAGGGTGTCTACCTACTAAAGGTTATATCTTTTGATTGAAAAAGCTGATGAAATACTGCCAGAATATACAGTAGTAGGCGGCAAATGAGTGAATCTCCCTTGGTCTGATTTAGCAAATCTGACTGTAATCACCTTACTACTGGGGTGACACACTGTAACAAACCCTTTCTCATGCAACCACCTTACTATACTGCTCAAAAAAAATGGGAACACTAAGATAACACATCCTAGATCTGAATGAGTGAACTAATCGTATGAAATACTTTAATCTTTACATAGTTGGAAAATCACAAAAAAATTATCAATGGAAATCAAATTTATCAAATTTATCATCCATAGCATCAATGCCTTCCTCTTGCAGGAACTGCTGACACACTCCAGCCACATGAGGTCTAGCATTGTCTTGCATTAGGAGGAACTCAGGGCCAACCGCACCAGCATATGGTCTCACAGGGGGTCTGAGGATCTCATTTTGGTACCTAATGGCAATCAGGCTACCTCTGGCAAGCACATGGAGGGATGTGCTGCCTCCCACAGAAATGCCACCCCAAACCATTACTGACCCACCGCCAAACCGGTCATGCTGTAGGATGTTGCAGGAAGCAGAACGTTCTCCACAGCATCTCCAGACTCTGTCACATCTGTCACATGTGCTCAGTGTGACCCTGCTTTCATCTCTGAAGAGCACAGGGCACCAGTGGCAAATTTGCCAATCTTGGTGTTCTCTGGCAAATGCCAAACGTCCTGCACAGTGTTGGGCTGTAAGCACAACCCCAACCTGTGGACGTCGGGCCCTCATAACACCCTCATGGAGTCTGTTTCTGACCGTTTGAGTGGCCACATGCACATTTGTGGCCTGCTGGAGGTCATTTTGCAGGGCTCTGGCAGTGCTCTTCTTGCTCCTCCTTGCACAAAGGCAGAGGTAGCGGTCCTGCTGCTGGGTTGTTGCCCTCCTACAGCCTCCTCCATGTCTCCTGATGTACTGGCTTGTCTCCTGGTAGCGCCTCCATGCTCTGGACACTACGCTGACAGACATAGCAAACCTTCTTGCCACAGCTCGCATTGATGTGCCATCCTGGATGAGCTGCACTACCTGAGCCAATCGTGTGGGTTGTAGACTCAGTCTCATGCTACCACTAGAGTGAAAGCACCGCCAGCAAATAAAAAGTGACCAAAACATCAGCCAGGAAGCATAGGAACTGAGAAGTGGTCTGTGGTCA
Organism: Hyla sarda; assembly: GCF_029499605.1. Classification (NCBI taxonomy): domain Eukaryota; kingdom Metazoa; phylum Chordata; class Amphibia; order Anura; family Hylidae; genus Hyla; species Hyla sarda. The sequence continues at coordinate 65,188,671 of NC_079191.1, forward strand.
TCACCTGCAGAACCACTCCTTTATTGGGGGTGTCTTGCTAATTGCCTATAATTCCCACATGTTGTCTGTTCCATTTGCACAACATCAATCAACATCAATCAATTGTGAAATTGATTGTCAATCAGTGTTGCTTCCTGAGTGGACAGTGTGATTTCACAGAAGTGTGATTGACTTGGAGTTACATTGTGTTGTTGAAGTGTTCCCTTTATTTTTTGAGCATTGTACTTGGGTCACACACTGTAACAAACTTCCTCCTCTTGTAATCACCTTACTACTGGGGTGACACACTGTAACAAACCTCCTCCTCATGTAATCTCCTTACTACTGGGGTGACACACTGTCACAAACCTCCTCCTACTTTAATCACCTTACTACTGGGGTGACACTGAGGTGCAGATTTATTCGCACCAACACATCAGCAGTGACTGCAGGAAACATGTGACCTCCATCCCGGCTCAGCCCCACCTCCTCTACAGCATCAGCAAAGGTCCTTCAACCACATCTCTTCTATACTGCATGGCAGAGCTCCCAACGTGTGACTGGTCACATCACATCACATACTCGGTAAATAATTACTGTGTATGTGATGTGACTGTGCTGTGCTCCAGATTGAGGAGCGCAGTGCCGCCAGTTTCATACTTACGACCACAGGTGGCGCCCTCATCAAGGGTGTGCTCTTGGCAGTTGCCTACTCTGCTCATGGCATCATTGCTTACCTCCGGGCCACTCAATGCATAAATAGTTTGGATTCAGACCCCATCTGATTTGTGCCAAAACAATTTGCTCCTCTCTATTTGCAGAATGTCGGGGAGCTGACAGGAAGGAATTGCATGTTGATAACAAGCAAACCTTATCGTGAAGCCAATAGTTATTGTCAGCAGCTTTATACTGTTTATCCTTGGATTTGTATACAAATGTGATCTGATCTGCTTCACTTACAACTTCTACTGTTAAAGAAAGAAATGTCACATTTAAATTCTGCCTTTGCCTAATTTAAAGATTGCTAGGAAAGAGAGAAATAAAACAAAAAAGATCAGCACCCCGTGTAGTATCGTTGGCATGGGTGAAAGGTTTAGCAGCCATGAGACCACCATATGCAATGGACTCTCACCTGCTGGACTGGACACCTTGGAATCTTGCGTATTGCCCCTTTCCTAGGGTTGGTATGGATCTTTTAGCTGAGAGTCTCAGTAGGAGAAAAGATAGTAAAGGTCAAGGTATACATTAATATAAGTTACTATATACCGTATATACTCGAGTATAAGCCGAGTATTTCAGCACGATTTTTCGTGCTGAAAACACCCCCCTCGGCTTATACTCCAGTGAACTCTCCGCCTGTTCAGTGGTCTTCAACCTTCGGACCTACAGATGTTTCAAAACTACAACTCCCAGCATGCCCGGACAGCCATCGGCTGTCCGGGCATGCTGGGAGTTGTAGCTTTGCAACATCTGGAGGTCCGGAGGTTGAAGACCACTGGATTGACAGGCGGTGATGATGAAGGGGTGGGGGTGGGATGATGACAGGGGGATGATGACAGGTGATGATGATGAAGGGGGTGTGGGATGATGACAGGGGGATGATGACAGGCGGTGATGATGAAGGGGGAGATGATGACAGGCGGTGATGATGACAGGCGGTGATGATGAAGGGGCGGATGATGACAGGGTAATGATGAAGGAGGGATGATGAAGGGGGGATGATGACGAGGGGGATGATGAAGAGGGGGGTGATGAAGGGGGGGATGATGACAGGGGTGTTAATGACGGGGGTCTGGATGATGACAGGGGGGGATGATGACATGGGGGGATGATGTATTTCCCACCCTAGGCTTATTGTCGAGTCAATAACTTTTCCTGGGTTTTTGGGGTGAAATTAGGGGCCTCGGCTTATATTCGGGTCGGCTTATACTCGAGTATATACGGTATTTAAAAACTGAAAACAGTAGCAAAATCATAGCAACAGACTTCCAAACATTACTAAAGTACCCAAATAATGGTACAATGCAGTGAGTACATAATGCCACCATAAAGTGCCCTAATAAAATAAAATAAAAAATTAAAGAAGCGATCTGATTGATTGCTATGGGCAACTTAGCAACTCTTCCACTGGACAGGTTTTGATAAACCTCCCCCTTTGAGTCCACCAGTGTGGGAGCTACTCATATTAAAGGGGTACTCTGCAGCTCAGCGTTTGGAACAAACTGTTCCGAACGCTGGAGCCGACGCCAAGAGAGCTAGTGACGTCATAGCCCCGTCCTTACATGATGTCACGCCCCCCCCCCCCTCAATGCAAGTCTAAGGGAGGGGGCGTGACGGCTGTTGAGAGTGGAGGGATCCCCTTTAATGACATCCATATGCCCTATCACATAGTATAGATGAAAAAAAGACAAGTCCATCACCTGTGTATAAGCGAAGAAAGTTACTTTTTTGTTCAGACGCTTGGAATCCCCAAAGAATTGTCAGGAAGTGTGGAGGTACAGAAACAAATGTGTTTTGGGGTAACTTCCTTCCTCAGATCTAATGACGGGGTGTTACCCTGAACTGCATTATTGACCTACAGAATAAAGGTCTCTGTATACACAGCCTAAACTAGCCTCAGCTTTAAAAGCATGAAAAAGAAGAAGTGAGCAATCTAAAATGTGTATAAAGATCTGGGGTAATGTCTCTTACTTACAGTATTGTCTGTTAAAGGAGTAGTCTGGCGCGCACTTTTCTCACTTTATCCCGTCCGGGCTGCAAAGTAAAAGAAAACAAACTTTCTCTTACCTGCCAACGAGCCCCCGGAGCTCCGGTACACTCCGGTACAGGTGTTCGGTCCCCGGGCTGTATTCTTCTTACTTCCTGTTAGCCCGGCACGTCACACGGAGCTTCAGCCTATCACCGGCCGAGGCGGGGCATCGCTGCGGCTGGTGATAGGCTGAAGTTCCGTGTGACGTGCCGGTCTAACAGGAAGTAAGAAGAATACAGCCCGGAGACCGAACACCTGTACCGGAGCTCCGGGGGAGCGTAGGCAGGTAAGAGAAAATGTGTTTTCTTTTATTTTGAAGCCCGGATGGGATAAAGTGAAAAAAGTGCGCACCGGACTACTCCTTTAAATGTTCCTCTCCGTCTTTCTGCAGCTTGTGCATGTTCTCAGGCACTACCCCTGCCTCCTACACTTTCCATAGACTTGTCCATTCTTGTAATTTGATCCCTGAGTAAGATGCAGGATAAACACTGCATAGACACAGGACAAAACTGAGCTGATTTTTGAGTAAAAGACAGTGAAAACCAAGGGGGGGGTGGGGGGGGGAGAAGAAAAAGCATTTTTGTCTAATAAGATACATTACAAAGTTTCTTATATTTGTTTACCACCATTACTTCTATCACAGACACTCACTACAGTCGGATTTTTTGCCTTTTACAGAGAAGAACATACAATATGATATATATTACCATTAGTGGCTAAATTTTACATATGCTCCAAAACATTTGCCCTTAAATTTCTTAAGTTTCCATCACCACTAAGTCCTCAGCACTTCTATATAACATAAAAAAGATTTATACTTCCATATAAAATGCTAAACATTATAAATTAGAACCTAAAAAATAACATAAATGACTTGAAAGTTTTCACATCTAAAACAGAAGCTCGCAATGTAAACAGATATAAATTTTGGTAATAGGAACTTTTTTTTAATGGTCTAGAGACACTATGGGGACAGATCCATTTAGGGTCCCTTGTGTGGCTGCATTCATGTTTAGTATAATCTGCAGTATTTATGAAGAAAGGGGAAAAAACAACAGAATAAAGTCAAGCGAGAAGCATGAAAATCTATAATAACCCATCTAGAAATACTTTGACATCAAATGGTTTAACAGTCTGATAATTCAAAAGAATGTTTGAGAAAATACAGGACCGGGATTTACCATACACGAATCTGGGGGCTTGAGCAGATTCTTTCTTCTGCTATAAATTACTCCATTTTAATTACAGTAAATGACACAGGCCCCTAATAAGATCTCTCCCACTGAAACCATATGAGAAGGAGATGAATTTTACTTCTATGTTTAAAAAGTAGTAAATTTCCCCATAGTCATTTTTTTACTTTACTTTGCATGGAGCATAAGAATTATTCTCCTATCAGGGACCCATGTGGGGATGTCATGTAGACCGGACATTCTGGACCTTTAGGAACAGGGTACCTTCTGATTTCACCCCAGTTCCAATTAGTGGTCAAATCTTGGATTCGACTGGATAATCTTTGTTCATCATTTGATTCTGGGCTATGTCTGTAACAGGTTGTGTACTCCTGTGCTATCCCCTGATGAACCCCACATATTACATTACTGATATTGTCAAAAGGGGTGAAACGTATTGGGATTTGTAATGGGCCACAAGGATTGATGGTGTGGGGGTCACTTAGTAGTGGGAGCAGCATTGACTTCTACATATTTGTGTTGATTGGGACATGAAGTGACAACTTTATGTTTTTCTTGCTATTGGTTTTATTGTATGAAGCTATTATTGTTCTGTTTTATTTTTTGTTTTATTTAGATCTCAATGGATAATTGGAATATCATTTTTAATATATGCCTTATAAAAGTAAAATTTTAGGTGTATCCCTGTTCAGTCAGTGATATGTACTCTCCTATCTACACTGGTTCTCCTTTGTTTTATTAGACTCTTAGTAATTTGTTTGAGTCAATACGACCCTAAATCTACCACAATGCAAATTATGATTTTGAAATTGGTCGAATTTAAGTTGAGTTTTTTACCTGGGTACACAAAAAGTTGTATAGCTCTCTTCAATATTTTGGCAACACAGTACCATAGCAACATAATAAAACAAAGCAAATATGGAATATAATGGACAATTTACTGTAACAGCACATTTACAGTGTTTTATTTTTAGAATATATCTTAGGATGGTTCCAGGCCAACCATCAGTGCAGCACTCCACTTATATGGGCTTCACGGAAAAGTGGCCGCAAAGAGTCTCCTCAGTGAAAGACACATGAAACCTGCCTAGAGTTTACAAAAAAAAAAAAACACCTAAAGGACTGTTACATACAAGATTTTCTGGTCTGATGAAACCAAAATACAACTTCCTATATAACTATTTGGCCTTAATTCTAAACCAGGCACTGCTCATCACCTGTCCAATACCATCACTACAGTGAAGCATGAGGGTGGCAGCATCATGCTGTGGGAGTGGTTTTCAGTGGTTGGGACAATAAGACTAGTCGGGGTTGAGGGAAAGCTGAATTGAGCAAAGTACTGAGATATTCTTAATGAAAACCTGTCGAAGGTTCACAAAAGACAAAGGGGGAGAGGGGTAACATCCGCAGCATTTTCTATTTTTCAAGCAGTGTTTGAGAACAAATTGTTTTGTGAGGAATTTATAAAAATGTGCAAACTTCTTTGTAAATTTTGCTCAAAAATACCCTTTCATTTACCTTTGGGGGGAGTGTGTATATACTATGCCTGCTCAGGCATGAATACAGATGTGTCTAAATTTGCTACTTTTCAAAAAAAGTTAACAAATGGTAAATCTCACTAAAACACATGCATATTAGAAACTACGCCTCCATGCGGTGAAAATTTTTAACTATGGCAAAAAATAAATAAAATAAAAACAATTCTTATTCTTCTCTTTCTTTGCAAATATAAGCAAAATCACCCTGATAAGTGTACCCCAATGTCCCTATGAACACAGCAAAGACAACACATGAGGGGCTTAAGAAACATCTCTGGAGGGACCTGAAAATGCTCTCCCAGTTGAATAGTAGTTTGGTCACATGCATCTCCTATCCAATGACTGTAGGAGTAAGTCCCTAATCCAACTTTCCTTTCCTGAGGAATCGGAGGACCTAACCCTGTTACTACTGGCTAGTCTAGGCCTGGATTTTGCCTGAGCCACATGTGTCTCCTTCAGCCTTACACTTACTGAGGAGACAAAAATAATAATCTTAGGTTTGCTACTGCTAGGCGTACCTTACACATAGGCCCCATGCCACCTGTTGAAGTCTACAACCAACTCACTGTTCTTGAACCTTGTTCCTGTCCGCGCTGTAGGATACATCCTTCCACATTTCAGTCTCCAAGAGGGAAATTTTCTTTCCAGACAAAAGTTAAACAAGGGCCTCTACACTGATAATTTGTGGGCCAATGGTTGGGTCAGTGCTGCCCTTCTGCAACATGAGGAAGACTTCCTTAGATGTGCTATTCCAAGTGCCATGTCACAGATTGCCATGGTAAACCAACCAATGAAGATCCTCATCCACCTGCTATAGTAATTCCAGACTTAAAACTTGAGAACTAGATAGCATATATATCTGCACATACATATGCAGTAGACATAACATGTTCAAGTGCTAAATGCACCTAAAGCTCTACTGATAAAAGGTTAGGGGTCACAGAAGGATCAGGTTAGTACCTCTCTGTCATGTGATATTTACTCTCTGAATTTGTCTACCAAAGCAAACAAGGATAGGGGATAAGTGATCACGGGGGCTGCGACGGCTGGGACCCCTTGCATGGCACCCCAGCTCTCCACAGAAGCGGAGCGTGCCAACCTCCACATGAATGCCCCCTCCATATATCTCTATGGAAGTGCCAGAGATACATGAACGCTTTATCTCCAGTTCTCCCACAGAGATACATGGAGGGGGCTTGTTGGCCACTGCTTCATGCAGGGGTCAACACGCTCCGTTCTTAAGAAGAGTGAGGTGCCATGCAGGAGAATTCAAGGGGTCCCAAAGGTCAGACCCATTTGGATTGGGGATAAGTGTTCCTGCACCACAGTGGACCTTTAAGAGACTGAATCTGGCATTTGCTGCACAGAGAAAGACTTATCTCAGTAAAGTTCCAGTTATTGTTCTATGCCAGGTACATTTACTTTCCATAACATCAAAAGCACATGTGTATCCAGACACCACCATTACAGGAGTGCCCGGAGTCAAAGACTATCCCACTTGTGCAGATCCCAATTGACAAAGATTGGTGAGGTGCCCAAGCTTTGGCTATCTTCCTTCAGCTACTGTAACACTACCATATCTGTCAGGAGAACTACAACTCCCAGCTTGTCCTGACAAACGTCTGTTGCTCCTTTTGGTGTGCACCACAATATGTAAGTACCATATGGTGAAATCCTAATTCTCCCTAAATACATATGTATGCTAAGTATTGGAATATTTGATTTTATTGTTCTATGTTGATCAAACCGCAATGATCAGGAGACATATCAAGTGAAAAAGAAGAATAATATTTTAAAGATTCAAATAGCAGGGATTAATAGAAATATGGAAGCCATGAAATATACCAAAAAAATGTAAACACTAATTTATCGTTTACCACAAATGATAAGATTTATTTTTTCTTCCCTCCACCCATTTGGTTTAGTGTTAAGACTCAAGGAAAACAGACTGGGTTTAAGAACGTGAAAGGGGAAGGAAATAAAGAAAACAAGTGGAGGGCCAACCTTGTGTAGCATGACTTGAGGTCAATGAATATTTAGGCAAGACATCAGGTACTGTTTTTTCTGACGTACACTGCTCTAAAAAATAAAGGGCACACTAAGATAAAATATCCTAGATCTGAATAAATGAACTAATCATTTTAAATACTTTCGTCTTTACATAGTTGAATGTGCTGACAACAAAATCACAAAAATTATCAATGGAAATCAAATTTATCAACCCATGAAAGTCTGGATATGGAGTCACACTCAAAATCAAAGTGGAAAACCACACTACAGGCTGATCCACCAACTCCTGGACATTCTGTGGTGCAATGTGGCGTTGGTGGATGGAGTGAGACATGGTATCCCAGATGTGCTCAATCGGATTCAGGTCTGGGGAACGGGCGGCCAGTCCATAGCATCAATGCCTTCCTCTTGCAGGAACTGCTGACACACTCCAGCCACATGAGGTCTAGCATTGCCTTGCATTAGGAAGAACCCAGGGCCAACCGCACCAGCATATAGTCTCACAAGGGGTCTGAGGATCTCATCTCGGTACCTAATGGCAGTCAGGCTACCTCTGGCAAGCACATGGAGAGCTGTGTGGCCCCCCAAAGAAATGCCACCCCACACTATTACTGACCCACTGCCAAATCGGTCATGCTGGAGGATGTTGCAGGCAGCAGAACGTTCCCCACGGCTTCTCCAGACTCAGTCATGTCTGTCACATGTGCTCAGCGTGAACCTGCTTTCATCTGTGAAGAGCACTGGGTGCCATTCTTGGTGTTCTCTGGCAAATGCCAAACATCCTGCACGGTGTTGGGCTGTAAGTATAACCCCCACTTGTGGATGTTGGGCCCTCGTACCACCCTCATGGAGTCTGTTTCTGACTGTTTGAGTGGACACATGCACATTTGTGGCCTGCTAGAGGTCATTTTGCAGGGCTCTTACCGTGCTCCTCCTGCTCCTCCTTGCACAAAGGCGGAGGCAGCGGTCCTGCTGCTGGGTTGTTGCCCTCCTATCCTCCTTGTCTTCTGATGTACTGACCTATCATCTGGTAGCGCCTCCAAGCTCTGGACACTACGCTGACAGACACAGCAGACTTTCTTGCCACAGCTCGCATTGATGTGCCATCCTGGATGAGCTGCACTACCTGAGCCACTTGTGTGGGTTGTAGACTCTGTCTCATGCTACCACTAGAGTGAAAGCACTGCCAGCATTCAAAAGTGACCAAAACATCAGCCAGGAAGCATAGGAAATGAGAAGTGGTCTGAGAAGTGGGCTGCAGAACCACTCCTTTGTTGGGGGTGTCTTTCTAATTTCCTATAATTTCCACCTGTTGTCTGTTCCATTTGCACAACAGCATGTGAAATTGATTGTCAATCAGTGTTGCTTCCTGAGTGGACAGTGGGATTTCACAGAAGTGTCATTGACTTGGAGTTACATTGTGTTGTTTAAGTGTTCCCTTTATTTTTTTTTTTTGTGCAGTGTATTTATACTTTGGAGTACTTAGTCTGGTTTCTATCATAAAACATATTTAGAACATTTTCAAAATCATCTCCAGAACTAGGGAATGATAAGAGAACATGGAAGCAGAGGACAAGCAAATTGAGGCTGTGATACCTCCTTTAGTTTTGAGGTAGGGGACTTCATTCCTGGGAGCCCTTCATCTCTCATTACCTGTTTAAGAAGGGTGTATTACTATGTTTATGCTAAGCGGTGGGCAGTCAACTACAATAATTAAATATTACAAACAGTAGTCTAAAATTGTCTTTTAATATACATATTAGAGGGGCCCGGACTGAAAACTGAAGTCATATACTGTCACTAGCTGACTCTTTGTGGCTCATCGAATTGAATGGGGTATGGTACAGGTAGAGCAGAGATACGGCTTTAATCAGTTCCGAAATTTTACTGCCAGAGGCTCAAAACGCAATGGTTGTGGACCCACTGTTTGGCTTTGGGCCACTCAAAGGCGTTCTTTATGTAGATTTACTTTTTAACCCTCTCTTGTGGGAATTTGGCAAGGGGCTACCAGGTTCCTACCTCTTAGGGTAGTTCCCATGTGGGTGGCAGCTGGCCTAGAATACAAACAATGTCACCATACAGTGCTTTATATATGTATATTCAATCATACCATGACAATGTTCACATAACAGTAACTAATATGGTCATACTGTGCCCAGATAATACTTTTTTTGGACTGTTCATAGATTTTTGTCTTTTGAGTTGTACAAAACTCTTTGCAAAATGAATGGACATTCCATTCTTGGGTTAATACGTATTGATGTTAAAGGGGTACTCCGGTGGAAAACAATTTATTTTAAATCATCTGGTGCCAGAAAGTTATACAGATTCGTAAGTTACTTCTATTTAAAAATCTTAAGCCTTCCAGTACTTATCAGCTGCTGTATACCACAGAGGAAGTTCTTTTGTTTTTTAATTTCATTTCTGTCTGTCCACAGTGCTCTCTACTGACACCTCTGTCCATGTCAGGAGCAAATCCCCATAGCAAACCTATCCTGCTCTGGGGAGTTCCTAACATGGACAGAGGTGTCAGCAGAGAGCACTGTGCTCAGACAGAAAGGAAATTCGAAAAAGAACTTCCTCTGTAGTATACAGCAGCTGATTAGTTCTAGAAGGATTAAGATTTTTTATATTTAAAGTAATTTAAAAATCAGTTTAACTTTCTGGCACCAGTTGATTTAAAATAAATAGTTTTCCACCGCAGTACCCCTTTAAGTTATTACCGTACACATTGCCCCCATGTGTATGCTTATCATGAAGTGGGGGTCCTTGTTGATTGGCATTAGTCTTCATTGTTACTGCAGCATTACATCGGTGGGAGAACCACTCCGAAGATTACAGAATAGGATAGGTAATAAATAGCTGACCAGTGGGGGTCATGAAAACGGAGTTTAGTTGTTCACAAAAGTGAATAGAGCATAAATAGAGAGTAAATGGAGCAATGGCTGAGCATATGTATAGCTGTTCCATTGACCTCTGTTACCATGATCAAGCAGTCAGACCCCCATCAAACAGCTTGTTGCCATCTATTCTGTAGATAGTAAATAACTATAGCTAGATCAACCCTGCTCCATACTGACGAAGGGAAAATACCCTGCAACAGGCTTTCTGAAGATTGGGGTTAAAGGGGTACATCTATCCAAAGGATAGGGAATAAGATGTCAGATCGCCGGGGTCCTGCCACTGGGGACCCCCGCAATATAGCAAGCAGCAACCACCTGTAACTGCTTCCGGAAGCGCTGGAGGTTCTCAGGCTTATTCCTCCCAACCATGGAAGATCGTGACATCACGTCTCCGCCCCTTTGTGATGTCACGCCCTGCCCCCTCAATGCAAGTCTATGGGAGGGGGCGTGACGGCCGTCACGCCCCCTCCCATAGACTTGCATTGAGGAGGCGGGCGTGACATCACACGGGGGCGGAGTCGTGACATCACGATCTTCCAAGACCCCGGCGATCTGACATCTTATCCCCTATCCTTTGGATAGTTGATAAGATGTCTAGGGGCAGAGTACTCCTTTAATCTTCTCTTTTGGATAAATATCTAGCTTGGTAGAAATTCCCAGCCAGTTATCCAGATTCCTCAGTGAGTTATACACTGACACCCGGGAGTGTCAGCTGACCTGGTGACATATTAATGAGCGGCATTGCATATTCATCTTCAAAGAATTTACCTGTGGAGTAAAGGATTAAAAATCTCCAAACACCACAAGGTGCTCTCATCAAAGAGAACAGATACCCCCCTACTAACTTTTGTTGTACACACACTATAATAGGGGGAGATTTATCTAAACCTGTGCAAAGGAAAAGTTGCCCAGTTGCCCATAGCAACCAATCAGATCCCTTCTTTCATTTTGAAGAGGCCTTGTTAAAAATGAAAGAAGCGAGCTGATTGGTTGCTATGGACAACTGGACAACTTTTCCTTTGCACAGGTTTTGATATCCTGAGACTCCTTTTGAGCCTCAAAAAGTTTATTTTTACAGGCAAAGTGAGTCTCTTCAGATATTTTTCTGGCATTTGAAATCTTTTATTTATTTATTTATTTATTTTTTTTTTTTTCTTCCAATCTTGGGAGCTTTAAAGTGTCTCTGAGTATTCACACACTCTATTGATCGCTACATATAATGTAAATATAAACCCATACTGTCTGGTTTTGCCCGTAGCAGTCAGTCACATGTCAGGTGTAATTTCTAAATAAGTTCTGACAAAATGAGATCTGATCTGTGATTGATTGTTATAGACAAAATTATACAGATTTGCTTTGCCCAGTTTTTATTTATTCCCCCCCACTACGTTTTTGGTTTCCATCACAGGCATCCATCGGCATCCCACCAAGAACGGCATCCCACCAAGAATGGCATGTCGATGTATACTGTTACTGAAAGCAGGGGTTGCTAATCATTTTAATTAGAGTCAATAGAGTCATCCAGTGGCTCAGTTTGGGCAGTTTTCCACAGGTATATCGTATTTTAACTGGACTTACTAGCACAATAGACCATGCTATTAAGCCTCTTTAATATAGCATATTCTGACGGGAAGTGTCTCGTTTTTGGCGTGATGGCGGAAACCTTTAACTCAAACGCCCAAGCATTTCACTGCAGTACATTATAGTGCCCTGGCATCCCACTCCCTGCATCTGTTTCATGCCTGTGGATTGGTCAGCATAACAGGTGACAGGTTCCCATTAAAGCAGCGGTCCCTAACCCAGTTCTCAAGGTCCACAAACATTCCAGGTTTTCAAGTTACTATATTGGAAATTAACAGGAACATTTTAATCATGGTGGGCCTTGAGGACTGGGTTAGGGACATCTGTTTTAAAGGGGTACTCTGCCCCTAGACAACTTATCCCCCATCCAAAGGATAGGATAAGATGATGTATCCCAGGGGTCCTGCCGTTGGGGACCTCCGCGATCTCGGCTGTGGCACCCCAGACATCCAGTGCATAGAGTGAACTTCACTCTGTGCTTGATGACTGGCGATGCGGGCCGGAGGCTCGTGACATCACGGCCTGGTCCCGCTCGTGACGTAATGGCCACGCCCCCTCAATGCAAGACTATGGGACGTAATGCCGCCACGCCCCCTCCCATAGACTTGCATTGAGGTGGCGTGGCCGTGACATCACGAGCCTCCTGCGCTGCACCCAATGCTTTAAGCGAATGCCGGGTGCTGCCGGGAGATTACAGGGGTCTCAAAGGACTTGTCCAAGATAAGAAAAAACAAAGTAGCTTTGGCTACTGCTCCAACTTTTGTGAAATAAAGTAATGTTTTTGGATGTCAATCCCCTTTAACCCCGCAGCAATTCATCAGTGTTTGATATCACTGCATCGGTGACAAAATGATATCTATTCCAGGTCTTGTTATTCTATGATTGTGCTGTAATGGAGCCAGAACATATGCAACCAGCAGGGAGCAGTAACCAGATTGCTGAAATAACACTTCACACACTCAGGTAATGGTCAAATTACATCTTCAGGCTTCTCTTCCTGATGCTGACACATTAAATCCTTTCTTAACCCTGCAAGGAGACTGCCTGTCACTTATATTCCAAAAAATAACATCACCACCGTCCTCCATACAAACATAGATTAGCTGGAGACCTGTGATATCAAGTGAACTGACACCATGTTTGCTCAAGTACAGTTGGAGTAGTGCAAAGATTTTAATCCTTCAAAAACCTGCGTGAAACCGGCGGTCACATCAGCTGGAGTCACGTTACAGCTACGACTCGCAACTGCGGCTCTGATCTTTTCATCTTAAGAAGTAGATGTGGCTGCATTGTTATGCTAGGAGCCCACAGGAAGTGTTTCCATGGGGGGGGGGGGCACATTTATTTCCTTGGCATCTGGAGCTGGTGTGTGCCAGGGATTGCTCCGGAGACACTAACTTACTGGCAGCTATGCACTGTTACTGACATTAATGTATTCCTACTATGTATGATTTATGGAAATAATATGATATGCAAGCAATTGGGATCTGAGGGATGGAAAAAATATGTACCCCCTAAAATGAAGGAAAAGTTTGAAACTCTCTATAGGTCTTACTTAGACATCACATGTCTACTTTTATTAAATGTATATGGTAAATCTAATAAGAGGCAACTAATTGCCACTAGGTTTATTACTTTATTACTATGTCTATAACCTTTAAATGGGCACTCTCATTAAAACTAGTTTTCGCTATTGCACTCCTTATGGTAAATAAAAAAATCTTTCTAATGTACTTTGTTTTAAAAAAAAATGAAGTTTTCTATGTTTTTTTTGTGTTTAAAAAATCTGCCACTAGATGTCTCCCTACTTGTCCAGAGCACATTTTCCCCCATCTCTTGTACAGATATTGGACTGCTGCTGGTCTGGCAGAAGTCCAAAAGCAGGAAATGCTGAGGGGTGTGTGCAGCCTTAGCCAATCATAGCTCATCTCACACACAGAACTGCTCTGGGCTGTGTGTAGCAGAGTGAGGGAGAAAGTTCTCCCTTGTATGGCTTCAGATGATGTCACGCCTGTTGGGGAACGCCCCTTCCCAATCTGTTAATCTGACTGAGACTGAGCAGACAATACAGAGAAACATCAAGGTAGAATACCAACAAATAAAAATAAAGGCAGGGAGTGGTTTATCCTGATGGGGGCAGTGAACTGGGAGGATAGTAAAATTTAACAAGATCATGAGAGGTACTCTTTAAGATCTTAATGATGAGACATATACTGTATGTGCAATAATAACAACAAAGATTACAATATGATTAAAAGTTGATGTGCACAAGTACTGTGTACTGTGTAGCTGGAGGAGCACCTAGAATACATTTTATTCTTGACCTGAGGAACTTGCAGGTCTAGGAAGCCTGCAATTACAGTGGTCCAACCTGGTATACATAAAGGAAGAAAGATTGCTCATCTCCATTCATGTGTTTTCTGGGACGATGAAGAATTGTGCTAAAGCATGTGGAGTGCCAATTGGACGGACTTCTGATGCACAGTTTAAGTAGAGAAAACAGGATGATCCCCAGGCTCTGGATAATATAAAATGTTATATATTTCTTCATAGCTAAAATGCTGTAATGACAAAAATGCAACAGAATGTTGACGTGTTTTGTACTATTTCATTTCTTATTCATGGCATGTATGGCAACTATGTAAAGTAAAGTTTATTGCTTTTTTTTTAAATCCCCGGAGCTGTGGATCGTCCTGTTGCCTCTAAATAATTGAACTCGGTAGATCTTACTCATCGTTCTAGCTGCTACGAAGGAAAGCAACTTGGGGGTCCTCTTCACTATTACAATAGTTGTTAGAGGTCAGGAAACCAATTCTCATGTCATGTATTTCTACAAAAATGCAGCCCCCTGAAATGAAGGAAAGGGTCGGTCAGAAGTGTGGGGCTCACATCGCCTAATGGATGGTGCCCCCTGTGGGGTAACAAGTGACCAAAGTAACCATGGAGTTCCTTAAAAACCTATAGTGATTTTAGGATAAGAAAAGTTAATGGACTTCCAATATGTTCTATTATAAATTACCATTCCCTTCTTTGGCCTGCTCAGTATCCCTCGCCTATCCATAAATTCCTTATTTTTCCCCCGTCAAGTCATAAAGACAACTTATTTGTCATCATATCTAAGACTGGCAATGCCCCTGGGACTGATATATATATATTTGAGATATAATGCCCATTTTGGTAGCAACACCCTTGGTTGAACCGCCGGCATAAAATCAATGACCTCTGTATAGTGCTGTCCATCTAATGTACATTTCTTTGCAATAATGATCATTTGGAAAGGCTTAGAGGACTAGATCTTGGGTCCTAGCCCTAAACCCCATCACGTGTTTGGCCCGCACAACACGACATACATATTATTATTGTGAAATGTTTTACTTGCCTGTGAGTTAGATATCATTTTGTAACTAACTGCTAGTGTTTTTTTGGCATCACCAATGGCCAAATAACATAGAAACCCTTCCTTCTTCTGTAATGATAATTAGTCGAGAAACATTAATTATTTATGACCTTAATCTACAAAATATGAAACTGGCAAGTCAGGGTAGGAGGCTTATCCAGAAAGATAAAATGTCTATGGGAGATTTGCCAAGTGTGAGGTGAATTACAAAAAAAAAGAACCAATTTGAAAATGAGGCAAAACTAATGTTTCCGTTATCGGTGTCATGGAAATTATTTTTGTAAGCAATGGATGGAAAACATGACTACATTTCAGGATTCCTATGAGTATAGAGAGCTATTAATGTCTATCATTTGCCATTTTCTCTTTTCCTGAAATGAGTCAAAAGTATCTCGTCTTCATTGAAGAGTGACCAAAAATAATACACTCAGCAATATGCTACCTCTTATCTCCTTGTACAGTTCCCCTAATGTAATGCTTATTTTTCACTCTTTACTGTGGTATATTGTAGCCATCAAGAAGAACCTATCATGACTGCCATAATCCTCTGTCTGCCTGTACATTTTCAATAAACAGGCCTATTTTTTTTGCCTGACAGTAGGAATTTATGATGTATTAGAGATAGCAATTTTTCCCATTCATTATCTATTGGCACTGGTAGTTTCAACACTCAATATTGGAGGGGCCCCCAATTGCTCCAAGATCCAATTGCCCAGCGATTGCTCATGACCATGGACTCCTGTCAAAAGCAGGAGTCCCAGCTTCTGCAGAGTACAATGAGTTGCAGCACACATTTACCTGGCCTAGAGAATGTAGTTAATATAACCTGAGATGTATATCAATTGCTGTTACCTCTGGGCCACTTAGTGTAACAGAGCAGGGACATCTGCTTTTGACAGGATTCCCCACTTTTGTATGAGAAAATCATCCAAAATGAATAGCAAACATTTACATTCTAACAAACCTTTCTTTTTTGTGAAATTCGGACCAAATCTGATTCGTACTGTATTGATTCTCTTATCTCTCTTAAAGAAGTACTCCGGGATGTAAAAATTGTGTTTCAGACTGCCAGCAGTGAAAAAATAAAGGGATACATACCTGCCTCCGCTCCCCCGATGCCTCAGATAACCCGCTCCGGCCTCCGCTGCTATCCTCTTCCTGGTTGCCGGTGAGTCATACTGCACTCAACCAATCATCGGCCACAGCAAAGTCCCACCTCGGCCAGCGATAGACTGAGTGGCAGTGTGACGTTTTCGGCCCCAGCACTGGTCTACTTCCTGGTGCCGGGACCGAAAAAGTCACACTGCCGTTCAACCTATCGCCAGCCGAGGTGGGACTTTGCTGCGGCCAGTGATTGCCTGAGTGCAGTATGAGTCACCGACCACCGGCAACCAGGAAGAGGATTGCGGTGGAGGCCGAAATGGTTACTGGAGGCACTGGGGGAGTGTCAGCAGGTATATATCCCTTTATTTTTTTACTGCCGGCAGTCTGAAACACAATTTTTACATCCCAGAATTTAGCAGGGCGTGAACCATGTGTGCTCTTTCCCTTTATAACTGAAAGGTGCTAACAACCATTTCACAATATATGTGCTATTATAATATCGAGTTGAGCCTTCTCTATTTGCAGTGGTTGTCAGCTATGTATTACCTCCAACAGCTGCCTGCAATTACCAGCATCGGACTTTAGTCCAATTCCAGCAGTTTAATGCTGCAAACAGTAGTGATCACAGGTGGCACCCTTGCAGCAAAATCACAGGGTGCCAATTGTTGTCTGCCATAGGGAGAACTTCTTCTTGTACAATCTGCTCAGGCTGTACTAGAAGATTACAGATTTCTCAATTTATTGCCATAAAAGCAATCTAGCTATTGTGTATAAAAGTCCCTTTTGGGGGACTAAAAAAAGTATTAAAACATTTTAATTTAATTTATATAAAAAAAAAGCCCCAATAATAAAAAATTTACATCTTTGGTATAATCGCGTGTGGAAATGTCTGAACTATAAAAATATAATGTTATTGATCCCACACAGCTTAAACACAAATAAATACCAAATATAAGAATAACTAATTTTAGTCACATCACATCCTTAAATTTTTTTATAGGAAACAATAAAAAAAAGTCCCATTGACATCAAAATGATAAAAGGTACAGATAGCACGAAAAATGAGTCATCATACAGATCTTTGACAAAAAAAGGAAAAAATTATAGGGGGCAGAATATGATAATTCAAAGTATTTTTATTTAACCCCTTAAGACCAGGCCCATTTTGGCCTCAAGGACCAGCCCAATTTTATTTTTGCATTTCCATTTTTTCCTCCTCGTCTTTTAAAAATCATAAATCTTATATTTCCATCCACAGACCCATATAAGGGCTTGTTTTTTGCGACACCAATTGTACTTTGTAATTATATCACTTATTTTACCATAAAATGTACGGCGCAACCAAACAAATATTATTTGGGAAAATTGAAAAGAAAACCGCAATTTAGCAAATTTTGGAAGGTTTTGTTTTCACGCTGTACACTTTCCGGTAAAAATTACATGTTTTCTTTATTCTGTGGGTCAATACGATTAAAATGATACCCATATTATATGCTTTTCTATAATTGTACCGCTTAAAAAAATCTCAAACCATTTTAACAAAATTAGTGTGTTTGAAATTGCCCTATTTTGAGGGCTATTTTTTTGCGCCATGATCTGTAGTTTTTATCAGTACCACTTTTGCTTAGGTTTAACTTTTTATAAATTTTTTATAAATTTTTCTTTGGAATAAAATGTGACAAAAAAGCTGCAATTTTGGACTTTTTTTTAACGTTTACGCCATTCACCGTATGGGATAATTAACAATATATTTTAATAGTTCAGACTTTTACGCATGCGGCGATACCAAATATGTGTATTTTTAACGCTTTTTGGGGGGTAAAATGGGAAAAACTGACGTTTTACTTTTTTATTGGGGGAGGTGATTTTTCAAATTTTTTGATTTTACATTGTTTTACCTTTTTTTAAAAAAACTTTTTTTTTTTTTTTTTTTTTTATGTCCATACAGGGGACTATTCATAGCAATCATTTGATTGCTAATACTGTTCAGTGCTATGTATAGGACATAGCACTGCTCAGTATTATCGGTGATCTTCTGCTCTGGTCTGCTCGATCTCAGACCAGAGCAGAAGACCCCGGGAGATGGCCGGAGCAAGGTGAGGGGACCTCCGGCCGCCATGCTGGATAATCGGATCCCCGGGGCAGCGCCGATCATCCATTCAAAGTACCGCACTGCCGCAGATGCCGTAATCTGTATTGATCACGGCATCTGAGGGGTTAATAGCGGACATTTTATGGTACATAGTAAAAAAAGGCTGCAAATATTGCGTATATGCGTATATGACGAATATTCGTCCATGTATTTGCGAAATATCGCAAATTCGAATATGGCCAATGCCGCTCAACACCACTCCAGAGTCACAGACAATGAACATGTAAATTGAGTGGGTGGAGTTCTTCCCCCTTAAGAGTAGGAAGAAATAAACTCAAATTTCCTGAAAAATTAAAACTGTATATTTAGGGAGGATCCTAAGTTTGTTAGACTCTGCTCTGTGTATGGATACCGGACGACCACCGCACAAAGAGGTGGCCGACATTCCCCTCTGTGTATCTCTATGGGAGAGCCAGAGATACACGAGCACTGTATCTCCGGCTCTCAAACAGATGCATGGAGAAGGGGGTAGGTCGGGGGGGAGGGGTCCCAATGGTCCTTTGAATAGGGGATGTACCTGTATACCGGAGTTCCCCTTTAACCCTGTGATGCAAATTGAGTAGAAAATGCCGTCAGCCCTTCAGAAATAATACACATACTCATATAAAAATTTTAATATATCTGCATTTTATTATTATTTTTTTACCAAACCCATATTGTACAGTTCTGCGGATTCTTGAATAAAGGATGATTTAATGAGCAGTGTTCCGGACACTTGTGGGGCCCTGGGGAGCACTGACACATACACAGTGGCAGATGGAGGAGCTATTTCTCGAGATACATGTATTTTATAGAGTTCCAGACAGATCCATGGCAGTGACGTCCCCCCAGAGATGGAGCCAGCGGTACAGATCACTTGTCGAGACAGAATGCTGGACCTCATGGCCCATTTGGTCTGACTTATTACAGTCTACTCCTCAGCTGAAGTTTGGAATTTATAGCCTTAAAGGAGGACATTTTTTGGATGGTGATAACAACCACATGTTACTTGTCTCTACCAGGAGTTTCGAAAACTTCTTGCGACCACAGGATCCTATGTATATAGAGCTGTTGCTATGTCCATACCAGGTTTGTATACACAGAGACCACTACACAGGAAGGTCGCAAAATAAAATATAGTGTATTATAGTTACCATGCGAATTAGATCTTATCCAGAGGGAAGAAAAACGACTCTCTGGCGCAGTGTTTCCCAACCAGCATGCCTCCTGCTGTTGCAAAACTACATCTCCCAGCATGCTCGGACAGCCTTCGGCTGTCCGGGCATGCTGGGAGATGTAGTTTTGCCACAGCTGGAGGCACCCTGGTTGGGAAACACTGTCTTAGTGGCATCTATAGTTAAAGCGGTTATCCAGAAAAAAAACTTTATATCTATATCTACATATATATATACTGTATATAATTGCATACCTCACCATTCACATGTACAACAGCAGGGAATCCTGCACATGCTCTGGTATGCAATATTCCCAAAACAAATCCCAAAAAATCTGATGCGGATAAATCTCAGCAAATTTAATTAGATTATAATTCATTTACCCATCTTGACTGATAACCCAGGTTATGTTTTTATTGGCTCTGACCAGTCTCACATTGACTCACCAGATAGTTAAAGGGGTATTCCAGGAAAAAAAAATATTTTTAATTTTTTTATATCAACTGGCTCCAGAAAGTTAAACAGATTTGTAAATACCTCTATTCAAAAATCTTAATCCTTTTAGTACTTATGAGCTGCTGAAGTTGAGTTGTTCTTTTCTGTCTAAGTGCTCACTGAGGACACCTGTCTCGGGAACTGTCCAGAGTAGAAGCAAATCCCCATAGCAAATCTCTTTTACTCTGTGCAGTTCCAGAGACAAGCAGAGATGTCAGCAGAGAGCACTGTTGCCAGACAGAAAAGAACAACTCAACTCCAGCAGCTGATAATTATTGGAAGGTTTAATATTTTTTAATATAAGTAATCTATAAACCCGTTTTACTTTCTGGAGCCAGTGGATATAAAAAAAAATAAATAAATAAAAAATTTTTCCCCGGAATACCCCTTTAACTATCTGGTGAGTCAATGTCGGACTGGTCAGAGCCAATAAAAACATAACCTGGGTTATCAGTCAAGATGGGTAAATCAATTATAATCTAATTAAATTTGCTGGGATTTAACCGAATCAGATTTTTTTGGATTTGTTTTGGGAAGATTGCATGCCAGAGCATGTGCAGAAGTCCCTGCTGTTGTACATGTGAATGGTGAGGTATGCAATATGTGTGCTGCTTCCTGGAGGTAAGTGGTGAAGCAGTGGTGCTATATGCATTGCCGCTTACACTGCCCTACCAGTAACCAGCTCAAATATCAAGAAAAAGAGCATAGTCACTTTTTAGTACACTGATCAATACTATGCCATAGCATATCATTGATCGGTGTTATCGGCGCTCCTTTACTACTGCCTGCCATGGCTGGCTGCAGTATAGTAGCGATGATCAGATGGTGGGAAGCACAGTAAGGGACCTATGGCCGTCCTCGCAGCTGATCGGGACACCGCGATTTCACCATGTTGATCCTGATCAACCATCCCTGAGCTAACTGGCAATTCATTTCAGGATTTTTAGACGCAGCAATCAACTTTGATCGTTGCATCTAAAGGGTTAATGCCGAACATCACCGCGATCCGTGATGTTTGGCACTAGCCACAGGTAAGACGCTATGGTTCACACTCAGATGCTGAGAGTGCTGCATGGTATCGGGACATCCCTAATATATATATATATATATATATATATATATATATATATATATATATATAATCAAATATAAATCTTTATTGAGGCAAATAGAAATAATCTAGAAAACATGTTAAAAATGAAGAAATTCATACATAAAAAAATGGGGCAATATCACCGAGACCTGCACAATGCTCTACTCAACTGGTATATGGTATTGTCAGAAACAGTATCCTAAAATGTACTCTCCGCAAAGAGATTACATGGCTGCACAAAAAGCCCCTATAAAGTTTGACATGAACAGTCAATAATAAAGTACTTCAAGTTGCCATTGGTAAAGTGTTGTGGGCATAATCAGCGCCAATGTTAAATATATTCCGTTCTTATTTGGCGGTAATGTTACATTTTATAAATCGGCTTATTTTCAGCTATCACACAAATTGAGACAACCATTTAGCAGGCATAAATAACAGCAGAAATAATAGATTTCTAAGGCTGCCACACACTGGCCGGGGTTTACTTCACAGCAGCCTATGAAATGCTGCTCTGACGCCCCTGAAGAAGCCACATTGCGAAAACGCGTTTGGGGTAGGAGGTACTTAGAGGCATTGCTCTCTAGGGTGCATGATCTACCATCACTGTATTATTTTGTTCCTTTATGTTTTCCTGAGGTTTCCCCAATACTGTCCAGTACTGATGCGGCCATTACTTCATCCCCATTTTTATGTCATAGTATTGGTGTACATACCTGTGGAATACCTTCTGCTTTTTCTTGCATGATACATTATTTATCCTTACCTGTCTTCCTGGGGATTCCACTTGTATGTACAGACCTATTATGTGGCCCCTTGTATTTTTACTCTTTACAGGAGTATAATACCATGTTATGTTGATGCCTCTACCCTCCACTCTTCTGCCTGAGCTTTTTTTTTTTTGTACCATTATATGTATTTTATATAGTTTTATAAATGATTGTTATCTAATAAAATGTATACTTTAATTCATAATATTGCTTTTCTTGTCTGATATGGTCTATTTTTTCGGTGTTGACTGTTGTTGGCGACCATATGACATTGTGTCTCGGATGGCCATTGAGTATATTGGGTAATCAAAATGCTGCTCTTGGTAAATCCCCTAAGAATTTCCTAAGACGGGCATTTTGCACAATAATGAATCTGGTACTTCAGCTCTAAAGGGCTCTGCAGGTGGGAATCTAGCAGCAAGCTTTCTAAAGTGGCAAGGGCAGCGTAAACTATTCAAAAAGTCTCAAAATTTGTTACATTTTTACACCAGAAATTGGTATATAAACAATTATTGAAAGGCAAACAAGGTAAGAGCCAGCTCACCCCGCCCCAAACAGTAGAGCACGGATCCGGGCGCTGGACGGCACCAGCCAATGGGAAAATGAAAGAGATTGGATCCAGCTCAATGCAGATAAAATCGGGTTTAATCCATAGGACAAGGAAGGAACAAGTTACGCGTTTCAAGCGCTGCAGGCGCTCTTAGTCATGACTAAGAGCGCCTGCAGCGCTTGAAACGCGTAACTTGTTCCTTCCTTGTCCTATGGATTAAACCCGATTTTATCTGCATTGAGCTGGATCCAATCTCTTTCATTTTCCCATAAACAATTATTGTAACCCCGCCCAGAGGTTCCTATAATCTCTGATGTTTAAATTGGGCTTACGATGTACTGTATATTGCATCTTTTGCCCAGATTGCATGGGCACACATGCTGTGCCCACTAAATTACCAGAACTAGTATTCTTCTCCTGATGGCAACTGCCTGACACAAATACCAAACATTATGACCTGGGTCATCAAGTGGTTCCTAGAACTGGCCACCCCACCAAATTGGGGGAGAAGGGCCTTGGTAAGAGAGGTGACCAAGAACCCAATGGTCACTCTGGCTGCGTTCCAAATATGCTAAGTGCGGATGGGAGAAACTTCCAGAAAGTCAACCATCACTACAGCACTCCACCAATCTGGGATTTATTAAGAGTGTCTAGAAAGAAGCCTTTCATCAGAGGAGCTTGTAAAACGGACTCTCAGACTGTGAGGAACATTATCTGGTCTGATGAAACCATGTTTGAACTTTGGCCCCAATGCTAAGAATCATGTCTGGAGGAAACAATGGCACTGCTTATCACCTGCCTAATCCATTCCTAGAGTGAAGCATGGTGGTGGTAGCATAATGTCGTGAGGGTGCTTTTCAGTGGCTGGGGCCGGGTTGAGGAAAAGCTGAATGGAGCAAAGTACAGAGATATTCTTAAAGGGGTACTCAATGCTGGAGCCGCGTCGGGAGCTTGTGGGTCATAGTCCTGCCCCCTCATGATGTCATTCCCCGCCCCCTCAATGCAAGTCTATGGGAGGGGGCATCACGCCCCCTCCTATAGACTTGCATTGAGGGGGCGAGACGTGATGTCATGAGGGGGTGGGGCTATGATGTCACAAGCTCCCAGCACCAGCTCCAGTGTTCGAAACAGTTTGTTCCCAACGCTAAGCAGCCCCTTTAACAGAAACCTGATCCAAAGTGCTCTGGATTCCAGAATGGGATAAAGCTTCATCTTCCAACAAGACAATGACCCTAAGCTCGCAGCCAAGTTAACAAGGCTTAAAGGGGTTATCCAGGAAAAAACTTTTTTTTTTTTATATCAATTGGCTCCAGAAAGTTAAACAGATTTGTAAATTACTTCTATTAAAAAAATCTTAATCCTTTCAGTACTTATGAACTGATGAAGTTGAGTTGTTCTTTTCTGTCTAAGTGCTCTCTGATGACACATGTCTCGGGAACAGTCCAGAGTAGAAGCAAATCCCCATAGCAAACCTCTTCTACTCTGTGCAGTTCTCGAGACAAGCAGAGATGTCAGCAGAGAGCACTGTTTCCAGACAGAAAACAACAACTCAACTTCAGCAGCTGACAATTATTGAAAGGATTAAGATTTTTTAAATAGAAGTAATTTACAAATCTAACCACACCTCAAGAATATCACCCTACTGGGTAAACAATGAATATAAAATGAGACAGATGGTTTTTGAAAAAATGCAGATTTTTAATAAAAACAGAAATAACATAAAAAAATTGTTAAAAAGATCAGAGCATTAATATTTATATACTGTCATTGGGCCCTAATGACAGATTAAATGATAGAGCAACTATCTAATAAATTCTAAGATAGTCCATAAATATTGGTCCAGAATGGACCATTATCCGGCAAAGAGTAGCACAGTAGATGTTTCAATGATAATAGTAGATGACACAGTTATTTAAAGTGGCATTGAATGGATTTGCTCACAGTTTTTATGAATTAGATGGAACAGTCTCACCCTAGCTGCTGTTTCCGCACTGCGGCGGGCCGATGAAGACAAGTGCTGTATTCTCTGCAATGGTCTCGGTGTAAATGCCTTGGCAGGTGGAGGGCTCCGGCAAGGAGCTCCCTTGTGAGCGGTCCGTGGTGTCAGCAAACACCGATGTCAGTAGCGGACTCACGCTGGAAGCAGCAGACTTGTAGTAAGCTCGGTGTGCAAGATCAGTTGTTAATGCAGCAGTTGATTTGGATTGCAGACTTCCGTGCCAGCTGGAATCAAGGTAATGTTGGTATTGAGGTAGTGCTTGGATAGCGCTCTGTTAAGATGAAACGGCCTAGACGCATTTCAGGGTGCTGAAATCCCTTCTTCAGTAGGCAGATATAAGGAATAGTGACTGTGCATCCTTTGTATACTGGATACACGTGTGTCCTTCGTTAGTGGGGCAGAGAAAATCTATGGAATAGACTTGGAAACAAAACCTGGTTAGTGGATTTTCGATCACCACCTTTATATAAATTTAAGACTCTACTTAATCTCTCTGTGTAACTAAATATTAGATATAACCACACAATATATATCACAATATCTTTCTTAGTAGTTGGTCCTTACTAAATGTGTTGAAATCTTTACATAAATAAACTAAAAACACAAGAGAAAATACACATTGCATCTGGCTCGAAAATCGCATAATGAAATCCAAGGTGTGAATAGGAGCCAAAAGGTTGTATAGTGGAAATTGGAAAAATATTCAAAAAATAGGGGAATGATTGTGGTTGTGATTATCTTGTATTGTAGGATGAGTGTACAAATAAAAATAGTACTAATAACGGAATCTGATATAGTTTTAGCTACAAATGGGTGAATATGTGATGTTATTGAATGAATATAATTTTTTTTCTCCCTTTTTTTCTTCTCCAATTATATTCATTCAATATTGTGTGGTTATATCTAATATTTAGTTACACAGAGAGATTAAGTAAAGTCTTACATTTATATAAAGGTGGTGATCGAAAATCCACTAACCAGGTTTTGTTTCCAAGTCTATTCCATAGATTTTCTCTGCCCCACTAACGAAGGACACATGTGTATCCAGTATATAAAGGATGCACAGTCACTATTCCTTATATCTGCCTACTGAAGAAGGGGTCAATTTCAGCACCCTGAAACGCGTCTAGGCCGTTTCATTTTAACAGAGCGCTATCCAAGCACTACCTCAATACCAACATTACCTTAATTCCAGCCGGCACGGAAGTCTGCAATCCAAATCACCTGCTGCAATAACAACTGATCTTGCACACCGAGCTTACTACAAGTCTGCTGCTTCCAGCGCGAGTCCGCTACTGACATCGGTGTTTGCTGACACCACGGACCGCTCACGAGGGAGCTCCTTGCCGGAGCCCTCCACCTGCCAAGGCATTTACACCGAGACCATTGCAGAGAATACAGCACTTGTCTTCATCGGCCCGCCGCAGTGCGGAAACAGCAGCTAGGGTGAGACTGTTCCATCTAATTCATAAAAACTGTGAGCAAATCCATTCAATGCCACTTTAAATAACTGTGTCATCTACTATTATCATTGAAACATCTACTGTGCTACTCTTTGCCAGACTAATGGTCCATTCCGGACCAATATTTATGGACTATCTTAGAATTTATTAGGTAGTTGCTCTATCATTTAATCTGTCATTAGGACCCAATGACAGTATATAAATATTAATGCTCTGATCTTTTTAACAATTTTTTAATGTTATTTCTGTTTTTTATTAAAAATCTGCATTTTTTCAAAAACCATCTGTCTCATTTTATATTCATTGTGTACCCAGTAGGTAGATATTCTTGAGGTGTGGTTAGATTTGTATATTTGATTTTTCATTGGTGATCGGTGGGGACCGATTTTTATCCACATTAACCTTGAATATCCCAGGTTGTGAGCTGCACACACAGTTTCTTTAATTTACAAATCTGTTTATGTTTCTTGAGCCAGTTGATTATATATATATATATATATATATATATATATATATATATATATATATATAAAGTTTTTTCCTGGAATACCCCTTTAAGGACAGCTCTGTAAATGTCCTTGAGAGACCAAGCTAGAGCCCTGACTTAAAGGGGTATTCCAGGAAAAAACCTTGCTCCAGAAACTTAAACAGATTTGTAAATTACTTCTATAAAAAAAAAAATTCTTAATCCTTCCAATAATTATCAGCTGCTGAAGTTGAGTTGTTATTTTCTGTCTGGCACCAGTGCTCTCTGCTGACATCTCTGCTTGTCTCGGGAACTGCACAGAGTAGAAGTTGCTTTGCTATGGGGGTTTGCTTCTACTCTGGACGGTGCCAATTCTTCCTCCTGAGGACGGTGCTGATGCACTGAAACTAGTTGAGTGTGGCAAATTTCTGTGTTTTTAAGATAGTAATCCAGCTTTTCCAGTTTCAATAGGGTGTCTGTAGACCCTTCTGCTATCAGACAGAGGGTTTGCCCCTCCATTGACTTGAATTTCTGGAGCTGGTTACTTGGTTTTAAATTACTTGTCACTGTTATCTTAACATTAAGAAATGAAAGCTATGTTTTAATAAAAAGAAGAGGGGGGTTAGTTATTAAAGGAATCTTGTGCCCCGGCTTTGGCCCTGGGTTTTAGTAGCTTCATTAAATTGTGGTTCCTGACCCACCCTGGGGATTAATTGTGTTTGACTTAGACAGAAAAGAACAACTCAACTTCAGCAGCTCATAAGTACTGAAAGGATTAAGATTTTTTAATAAAAGTAATTTACAAATCTGTTTAACTTTCTGGAGCCAGTTGATATATAAAATAAGTTTTTTCCTGGAATACCCCTTTAGCCCCTTAAGAACAGAGGCATTTTTTGCAATTCTGACCACTGTCACTTTAAGCATTAATAACTCTGGGATGCTTTTACCGATTATGCTGATTCTGAGATAGTTTGTTCGTGACATACTCTAATTTATTTTAGTGGCAAATTTTCGTCGTTACTTGCATCCTTTCTTGGTGAAAAATCCCCAAATTTTATGAAAATTTAGAAAATTTAGCATTTTTCTAACTTTTAAACTCTCTTTGAAACTCTCTGCTAAGGAAAATGGATATTCCAAATAAATTTTATATTGATTCACAAATACAATGTCTACTTTATGTTGGCATCATAAAATGGACATATTTTTACTTTAAAAATAGAGGGCTTCAAAGTATAGCAGCAATTTTCTAAATTTTCTTGAAAATTGCAAAATCTGAAGGGACAGATGTTACAGAACTACAACTGGGCAGTCTAGGCATGCTGAGAGTTTTAGTTTTGCAACATCTGGAGGGCTACCGTTTGGGCACCACTGTAATAGTGGTCTCCAAACTGTGACCCTCCAGATGTTGGCCTTTGGCTGTCTGGGCATGCTGGGAGTTGCAGTTTGGCTTCCACTAGCAAGGCAGCAGTAAATATCACTTTACTGCCACCTCCCTTCATGCTCCACGCCGTCGCCTCCCTACCTGCGCCGCTGATCTCCGCTGATGTCACCGACGATCGGCGGTCCCCACGGCATCTTCTCCACAGGTACTGACTGCCATCTTCTCCCCTCGTTCTGCCCGGCATCCAGGGGTGGGCACAGCGGGGGGTTTCCATGGCAACCCCCCGTCTTTAACTGCCATTGGTCAGTACACAGTGTTGACTAATGGCAGGGGATAGGAGGAGGTTGCAGCACTGCAACCTCGCTCCTATCCCTCAGGATGATCGGGGCTGTCACTGACAGCTCCGATCATCCCCATTTTCTAGAATAGTAGAAAATCACGTCTGAATTTTCTCCGATCGCCGACATGGGGGGGATCTCAGGACCACCCTCGGCGATGTGCCAGGATGCCTGCTGAATGATTTCAGCAAGCATCCCGGTCCGGTCCCCAATCGGCTAGCGGGACCGGAATTCCCATGGGCATATCCATACGCCCTCAGTCCTTAAGGACTCGGGATGATGCATACGCCCTGCGTCCTGAACAGGTTAAACCCAATCAGGTGTGAAGAGACTTGAAAATGGCTTCCACCAAGGCTTCCCATCTAACCTGACAGAGCTTGAGAGAATCTGCAAGAAAATGGCAGAACATCCCCAAATCTGGGTGTGTAAATCTTGTGGCCTCATCTCAAAGAAGACTGGAGGATGTAATCTCTGCCAAAGGGGCTTCAGGTAAAGGCTTTTGTAAATGTAATATTTTCGTTTTTCATTTTTAATAAATTAGCAAAGATTGACAGCTCCGATCATCCCCATTTTCTGGAATAGTAGAAAATCGTATGTCTGAATTTTCCCCGATCGCCGACATGGGGGGATCTCAGGACCCCCCTCGGCGATGTGCCAGGATGCCTGCTGAATGATTTCAGCAGGCATCCCGGTCCGGTCCCCAATCGGCTAGCGGGACCGGAATTCCCATGGGCATATCCATACGCCCTCAGTCCTTAAGGACTCGGGATGATGCATACGCCCTGCGTCCTGAACAGGTTAAACCCAATCAGGTGTGAAGAGACTTGAAAATGGCTTCCACCATGGCTTCCCATCTAACCTGACAGAGCTTGAGAGGATCTGCAAGAAAATGGCAGAACATCCCCCAATCTGGGTGTGTAAATCTTGTGGCCTCATCTTAAAGAAGACTGGAGGCTGTAATCTCTGCCAAAGGGGCTTCAGGTAAAGGCTTTTGTAAATGTAATATTTTCGTTTTACATTAATAAAAAATTAGGAAAGATTTGTAACATTCTGTTTTTACTTTATCATTATGGAGTATTGAGAACAAAATGATGGGGGGGGGAAACATTTTTTGTAGTTTCTGCAACAACATAAAAAATGTGAAAAAAGTGGAACGGTCTATAGACTTTCTTAATGCATTGTATCTATTATATCCACAGATCAT
Source organism: Hyla sarda (assembly GCF_029499605.1). Classification (NCBI taxonomy): domain Eukaryota; kingdom Metazoa; phylum Chordata; class Amphibia; order Anura; family Hylidae; genus Hyla; species Hyla sarda. The sequence goes on from NC_079191.1 coordinate 65,218,187, forward strand.
CTAAATGTCTGTAATGTTTCTTTTTATCTTTTCATGTAACAACTTTTTTCAGTTGATGTGACACCAATATCCTGTTTTAAACTCTTTGAAAACCTGGGAAAGTTTGCAGAAAAGTTTATAAGCTTTGTGTTGTGTCCAGATTACACGTTTCTCTCGCTGTAAGAAGTCATTTTTCTCCTCATTGTGTCCCTGTAGAACATTAAATTATCCAGCCCTGTGCATAGTACAGATGTAGCAGCAGATAAAAGGTGCCATGCTTATTTATGGAAGCATTAAATCCAGAATAATGGTGGAGTTTCAGCCTATGTGAAATGGGAACCCAGCAAACAGGAAGCATATTTACAGGTTATTTATTTTTACCAGCGCTCCATCTGCTCGCATTACACGGATCTTTCCTCATAGGCATTATTTATTTTCCTACTACTGAACCAGAACATCTGACCATTAGTTGCTGCGGCACAAGTTCCTTGCTGGTCCCTCGGCTTTTTATATGCTGGACTGAGGTATGCGCTTACGTCTTAAATGTTACATTTCCCACTATCTGTCATGATTTTTTTTCCAGTTGAGAAACATGTGCGGCATGAACATCAGTGCTACAGCTGAGAACAATTCAGGTCAGACCTTTTTTTTCCTCCAATTTAATTCCTCTTATGCTACATTGGTCTTGAAACATTAAATATAGTAAAGTAGTTCTGCAAATGTGTTCCATTGTGTTTCCCATTCTGTCTATTTGAATAGGATAGTAAGGTGTTAATTGGGGGTGGGGAAGGGGGGTGGGGCCTACCCTGTGATAAGCAGGGGTGGAGAAATGTTCAAGCAATAGCATCTGAGTGAATGTAACCAAAAAGCTTATGTGCCTCATCTGAGAACTGTATCAGGTATCATGCAAAAAGCCAGTGTTCCCCAGGCAGTGGCTCTGGAGTCCACATTCGGCTCTAGAACTCCCTTTATGTGGTCTACAGCTCTCAGTATCTCCAGATTCTATTGCCCCGGAGCTATAACCATATCGCTTGCAGTTAACACTCTGAAAGGAACCACATGACATGGACACACTGTTGGGGGCCTGGACAGAGGCGGCTCTGGACTTTTTGAGGCCTTAGGCAAAAATAAATCTGAGCCCCCCCCCCCCCCTCAGCGTGATAAAAAAGAAGAAAATAAAAAAGTAAAAAAAAATTAAAATAAACATTTTTCCGTGGGGCTCCCCTACCGAGGTTGACATGCAAAAAAAAAAAAAAAAAAAAAATAAATGAAAAAAAAATGATTAAAAAGAAACAAAAAACGCAATGCACTATATCTATTTATCAGTGGGTATGTAGTTTAAAGTGCTGCTTTATACAGCAACTCACCAATGACGTCTTCTCTAATTTGTGTCGTTGCCTTCTCTTCTCCATCTGATCTGGGCCATCATGCCAATTTCTTCCACACACAATTCTTCACTGTTAAACCTGCAAAACAAACCTATTAGGCTCCGCACTTTTTTTCCCCCATGGGTGACAGAGGGGTGTAGAAGAGTGTACATGAGTGACAGAGGGGTGTAGAAGAGTGTACATGGGTGACAGAGGGGTGTAGAGGAGTGTACATGGGTGACAGAGGGTTGTAGAGGAGTGTACAGAGGGGTGTAGAGGAGTGTAGATGGGTGACAGAGTGGTGTAAAGGAGTGTACATAGGTGACAGAGGGGTATAGAGGAGTGTACATGGATGAAAGAGGGGTGTAGAGGAGTGTACATGAATGACAGAGGGGTGTAGAGGAGTGTACATGGGTGACAGAGGGGTGTAGAGGAGTGTACATGGGTGACAGAGGGGTGTAGAGGAGTGTCCATGGGTGACAGAGGGGTGTAGAGGAGTGCACATGGGGGACAGAGGGGTGTAGAGGAGTGTGCATGGGTGACAGAGGGGTGTAGAGGAGTGTACATGAGTGACAGAGGGGTGTAGAGGAGTGTACATGGGTGACAGAGGGGTGTAGAGGAGTGTACATGAGTGACAGAGGGGTGTAGAGGAGTGTACATGGGTGACAGAGGGGTGTAGAGGAGTGCACATGGGTGACAGAGGGGTGTAGAGGAGTGTACATGAGTGACAGAGGGGTGTAGAGGAGTGCACATGGGTGACAGAGGGGTGTAGAAGAGTGTACATGAGTGACAGAGGGGTGTAGAGGAGTGCACATGGGTGACAGAGGAGTGTAGAGGAGTGTACATGGGTGACAGAGGAGTGTAGAGGAGTGCACATGGGTGACAGAGGGGTGTAGAGGAGTGCACATGGGTGACAGAGGGGTGTAGAGGAGTGTACATGAGTGACAGAGGGGTGTAGAGGAGTGCACATGGGTGACAGAGGAGTGTAGAGGAGTGTACATGGGTGACAGAGGAGTGTAGAGGAGTGCACATGGGTGACAGGAGTGTAGAGGAGTGTAGGGAGGTGTACAAGGGTGACAGATGAGTGTAGAAGAGTGTACATGGGTGAAGGGGGCATAGGGGGTGACAAAGGGGTGGACAGGGGTGACAAGGTGGTAACAGAGGGGTGGACAGGGGTGACAGAGGGTTGAATAGGGGTTGACATGGGTGACAAGGATGTGGTCAGGGGGGTGGACAATGGAGGGTGAACATGGGTGACAGGGATGGACAGGGGTGACAGAGGGTTGGATGGGGGGGGTGGACACTGATGACAAGAGGGTGGACATGGGAGACAGGGGGTCAGAGGGGTGGACAAGGGGGTAAAAGAGGGACAGGAGTGACAGAGAGGGGTGGACTGGGGTAATAAAGGGACAGATGGGTGAACAGGAGGGTGGATATGAGTGACGGGATGATAGGAGAGTGGACATAGGTGAGAGGGGGGGTGGACATGGGTGAGAGGGGGGGTGGACATGGGTGACCGGAGGGGTGGACAGGGGTGACATGTTATTATAACATTATTACGGACAGTGTACACACCTGACATCCTAACTGGCCATGGTGTGGGATGAGTATGGACTGGATTGGTGTTTCCCAACCAGGGTGCATCCAGCTGTTGCAAAACTACAACTCCCAGCATGCCTGGACAGACTTAGGCTGTCCGGGCATGCTGGGAGTGGGAGTTTTGCAACAGCTGGAGGCACCCTGGTTGGGAAACACTGGACTGGATATCATTGAGTATATTGCTATATTTACATCCAGAGCTACCAGAGTAACACCACTTAAAGGGCCCCTGATCCTCGATGAGCAAGCAGGGCTCCAAGGGGTTTCCCAACACCACAAAATGAATGGCCATGGGTGACAAGGGGGGGGGGGGGTATAGAGAGGGGGGAGGGTAGGACATGGTTGACAGGGATGGACAGGGAGGTAGACAAGGTGGACAGGGTTGAGAAGGGGTAACAGAGGGGTAGAAAGGGTTTGGTACCTTAAGCAAGCCGGCCTGCGCAGCTTGCAGTTCCACGGCAATCCGGTGCAATTGCAGCTCGCTCCGCCGCCGGGCACCATTTTCGGCTCACTGCGCCGCAAGGGGGAGGGGGGGTGAGGATGCAGGGGACGCAGGGGGACGCAGGGGGACGCTGTGTGCGCAGTGCGCACGCAGGCTTCCCTTCCCCCCCTGCGCGCAGGCCGGGGCTGGACATTTGAAAAAAAATTAAAATTCTCGCCAAAATCACTACTCTAACTCAACGATTTAGGCAGCCGCGAGACCCCTTTTAGCGCGAGGCCTTAGGCGACCACCTAAATCGACTAATTAGAGAGCCGCCTCTGGGCCTGGATAGATACCACTAAGGCTGGGTTCACATCACGTTTTCAGCCATACGGGACCACATATGGCTGGGGGAGCTAAAACCGGGCACTCTGGTATCCCTGCCGTATGCCACCCGTATGTATTTCATTTCAATGAGCCGACCGAAGTGAAACGCTGACTCCGGTTGACTCATTTTTGCCCCGTATGTGGTTTTCCACTAGACCTAAAACAGTGGTCGACCACGGTTTTAGGTCCGGTGGGAAAACCGCATACGGGGCAAAAATGAGCAGACTGGAGTCAGCGCTTCACTTCCGGCGGCTCATTGAAATGAAATACATACGGGTGGCATACGGCAGGGATACGGGAGTGCCCGGTTTTAGTTTCCCCCCAGCCGTATGCAGTCCCGTATGGCTGAAAACATGATGTGAACCCGGCCTAATACCTACCTTTACAGCATGATCTTCATCTATGCTTAAATGCAATGCACACATAGCATCGCTATTTACCTCTGCCGGTGTAGTGCCGTACATTCTAACACATTCCACGGCACTACACCGGGCATATAGTAAGCATGCACACATAACACTTACCTGTTTACATTATAACAGGAGGGACTCTTGTCAAAATTCCAGGAGTCTCTGCTCTTTATGGAGTTTCCCCCTCAAGATCTTGTGGCCCACAATCTGCTCTTGAGCTCTAATCCCGTAGCTACACAACTGTGGGCCAAGCTTGTACTAAGCAAGATGCATCCCAGGGAATGTTTGTTGGGCTGGGTGCAGAGCTCTATGAGCAATTAAGTGGTGACACACAGGATCCCCCCTCTTTACTCATTTGAGTGAGACACAGTAAGCAGTGATGAAATGACAGGTGTCCTGTTTCTCTGTTGGGTAGCACAACATTCACTGCTCCCAGGTCAGGTGTGAGCCATGTGATGATTCCCAGAAGCTGCTCAGTTGTATTTGGCTGGCTATCAAAAAGCACAGGGACCCATGGTTTACTGTCTCATTTATTTCTTTAACCCCTTAAGGACTGAGCCCATTTTCACTTTAAGGACTTTAAGCCCTTTTTTGCAATTCTGACCACTGTCACTTTAAGCATTAATAACTCTAAGATGCTTTTACCTTTTATTCTGATTCTGCGATAGTTTTTTCATGACATATTGTACTTTAATAAATTGAAATTTTCATTATTACTTGCATTCTTTCTTTGTGAAAAATCCCCAAATTTCATGAAAATGTTGAAAATTTATCATTTTCCTAACTTTGAAACTTTCTGCTTGTAAGGAAAATGGACATACCAAATAAATGATATATTGATTTACAAATACAATTTGTCTACTTTATGTTGGCATCATGAAGTTGAAATTTTCATGACAAATTCAAAATCAGAATTTTTCAGGGACCAGTTAAGTTTGAAGTGGATTTGAAGGACCTTTCTGTAAGAAATACCAAATATATGATCCCGTAATAGAAACTGCACCACTCAAAGGTCTATTCAAAATGACATTCAGAAAGTTTGTTAACCCTTTAGGTGTTTCACCGGAATAGCAGCAAAGTGAAGGAGAAAATTCTAAATCTTCATTTTTTACACTCGCATGTTCTTGTAGAGCCATTTTTTTTTTACATTTTTACAAGTGGTAAAAGGAGAGAAATCCCCCCCCCCTAAATTTGTAACCCAATCTCTCTCGAGTAAACAAATACCTCATATGTGGATGTAAAGTGTTCTGCGGGCACAGTAGAGGGCTCAGAAAGGAAGGAGCGGCAATGGGATTTTGGAGTGAATTTTGTTGAAATGGTTTTGGGGGCATGTTGCATTTAGGAAGCTCCTAAAAAAATAAAAAAAATAAAAAAACAATATGGCACAATATTTTGGAAACTACACCCCTCAAGGAACAAAACAAGGGGTACAGTGAGCCTTAACACCCCACAGGTGTTTGATGACTTTTTTTGTTAAAGTCAGATGTGTAAATAGAATTATTTTTTTCAGTAAAATGTTGGTTTTTCCCCAAATTTAAAATTTTTACAAGGGGTAATAGGAGAAAATGCCCCCCAAAATGTGTAACCCCATCTCTTCTGAGAAGGAGTCACATTTGGCTTTTGGAAAGCAAATTTTGCTGAAATTGTTTTTGGGGGGCATGTCTCATTTAGGCTAAGTTTCCACTTGTTTTTTTCTCTGGCAGTTTTTGGAAAACTGCCAGTGCATTTTTAGGGTCAAAGCCAGAAGTGTATTCAAAAGGGATAGGAAACATAAAGGAAGGACTTACACGTCTCCTGCCTTATGGATCCACTTCTGACTTTGGCTCAAAAACTGCAGTGGCAGTTTTCCAAAAACTGCCAGAAAGAAAACCAAGTGGAAACGTAGCCTTAGGAAGCCCCTATGGTGCCAGAACAGCAAAAAAACAAAAAAAGAACACATGGCATACTATTTTGGAAATTACACCCCTCAAGGAACATAACAAGGGGAACAGTGAGCCTTAACACCTCACAGGTGTTTGAAGACTTTTTGTTAAAGTCAGATGTGTAAATGAAAAAAAAATGTTTTCTAAAATGCTGGTTTTCCCCCAAATTTGCCATTTTTATAAAGGGTGTATATGAGAAAATTCCCCCGAAAATTTGTAACCCCACATGGAAATACCCCATGTGCTCTGCTGGCGTACTACAATGCTCAAAAGAGAGTCACATTTGGCTTTTGGAAACGCAAATTTTAAGAGGGATTGGGGCTGTCTCCTTTATTTTCTGGGTCACCGGAGACCCGTATGACCCGGAATCGCCACAGATTGTCGGGTTGAATTGACTATTGATTTGACCCCCCCAGGCATTGGCACAAGATGCCTGCTGAATGATTTCAGCAGGCAGCCTGGTCCGGTCCCCGGGGACTGGACAAACGCAGGGCGTACCTATCCTTAAGGACTCAGGAACGGGTCATACGGGTACGCCCTGCGTCCTTAAGTGTTTTAAGAAAAAAACATGGGTACCGCAGCTTGTTTATCACCAGACTGATACAAACCAAGCAGCACCAGCCTAGTATTACCAGGGTGGGAAAGGCCATGGAGCTAGTAACACCAGCCTACAGCTACCCAAGAACTGAAACATTATTTAATGTGCTCAGTGAAAAAAAAACAAAAAAAAACTGTGAAATATTTTATTGATATAAAAACACCCCCACAAAACATCCTCCGGTTGAGGTAGTCCACCCAATCCAATAAGGATCCTGGGAGCCAGTAAAAAAACTAAAACTACTGACAATTTCCCAATTATGCTTGTCCTGAGTATAGGCCATTTGTGGCGAGCACTGGGGACAATAATGTGGGTAATGATGAGGGTAGTAGTCCTGTTATAGTATATGTCACGTAGCTGATGGTATTAACCCACTGTCCTTTTGTGTCCCACACACCTCTTCTTTTAAATAAAGCTGTTCCGGCATGTAAAGCCCAGAAATGAGACCTTTGGAACCAGGGCTCTGTGAAATAAGTGATAACTTTACTGTGAACTCCTTTCATAATTACAGAAAATTCACAGTCACTTGTATTTAGTTTTCAAGTTCTAATGCCCAATTTACTAAAATTGCTGTCGGATTATCCTCATGGGTAGAAAATCATGATATAATTCAATATAAAAGGCAAACTTTTGGTTTATCTGGGACAGGACACTCATAGAAGAATATTCAGGGAAGTCCTCCCCGGCACTAATCTGACCAGAAGCCAAATAAAGATCCAGTGAAAGGCAGATCAGCCCATGTACAAGTTATTCATTCCTGAGAACTATCTCTTGGGCTAGTAAGACAGTAGACTGCATCCTCTAAGCAGGACTGGAACTTGAAGTAGGACTGGAACTTGATGTATCAGATGACATGTGGCCTATATGTAAGAGCTATGCCTGACATTAGCAGGACCTAGGTTTGCTAACTGTAGTCTCCCTAGGATTAGCAGGATTTAGGGACAAGACATGTGGCTCTGGCTCACACTGTCGAGAACAAAGTTAGGTCCATTTATTTTTTCCAGGAGAGGGCAGACATGGGACTGGCTCTTGCATGTATTGGTCATGAGTCCTGCATGTGACCAAATCTATCATTCAGCTGGACAGAAAATGCAATGCATACAAGTTAACCCTTTGCATGTTGTAAACCTCATGTGGTGCCTGACAGAAAATACATTCAAAAATGCAGAAAATATATTGACAGTGCAGGAAAATACTTTTGCAAGACAATTCAGTACCCACAATTCACAATATGCATCCAATCATACTTCAGGTTAACAAACTACTCTGAAGAGTAGCATTTGGATATGTTGTACTGGGCCACCACACATCTATTTCATAAGGCTGGATAACCCCTTAAAGGGTTGCGTAGCTGAGTAGCGTTTGGAACCGTTCAGAATGCTGGAGCCGGGAGCTCGTGCCCTCATAGCCCCATAGCCGTCATAGCCTCATTATATCACGCCCCACCCCCTCAATGCAAGTCTATGGGAGGGGGCGTCATGCCCCCTCCCATACATTTGCATTGAGGGGATGGGGCGTGTCATCATGAGGGGGGCAGGACTATGACTTAACAAGCTCCCAGTGCCGACTCAGCTCCAGCGTTCGGAACAGTTTGTTCCAAACGCTGAGCAGCAGAGTACCCCTTTAATAGACAACAATTTTTTTTTTTTTTTAAAGAAATTAACTTCTTTAACTCTTGGAAAAGCCATACTAACCACCATAGGTCTAGTACTGGAGTGGCCAAACATAAGAGCCACATTCGATAGACTTTAGATGTTTAAGAGCTTCAAGACATACACATAAATACAAATTAAGATATACATACAACAGCCACCCTGTATGTAGTAGAAGCCCCCAGTAGGTTGTAGCACCCCCTGTATGTGGTAGCAGCCCCCCTGTGGGTAGTAGTAGTTGCAGCCTCCTGAAGTAGCAGCAGTCCTCCTTTATGTTGTAGAAGTCCCCCTATAGTAGTAGCAGCATGCCTGTATGTTGTAGCAGTCCCCCTATAGTAGCAGCAGTCCTCCTTTATGTTGTAGCAGTCCCCCTATAGTAGCAGCAGCACGCCTGTATGTTGTAGCAGTCCCCCTATAGTAGCAGCAGCATGCCTGTATGTTGTAGCAGTCCCCCTATAGTAGCAGCAGTCCTCCTTTATGTTGTAGCAGTCCCCCTATAGTAGCAGCAGCACGTCTGTATGTTGTAGCAGTCCCCCTATAGTAGCAGCAGCATGCCTGTATGTTGTAGCAGTCCCCCTATAGTAGCAGCAGTCCTCCTTTATGTTGTAGCAGTCCCCCTATAGTAGCAGCAGCACGCCTGTATGTTGTAGCAGTCCCCGTGTATTAGCAGCTGCCCCCTTATGTTCTAACAGTCTTCCCTGTAATAGTAGTAGCAGCCCACCTGCAGTAGTTGTAGCAGCCCCCATCAGTAGTAATAGCAGCCTGTATAGCCACAACCAAAGATTTCTATCTTCTATCTTCTGCTGCTGCTCCTCTTCTGCAGACAGGTTGATGTTGCTGTCAGCAGATCTCACTGGCGGGCATCTTTAGATGTGACTAAGCATGGCGCACCTGCTCCTAGCAGCCCCTGCTACCTTAAAGAGACAGAGCAAAGAGCTGCTGCTTTCAAGTGGCCGTTGCAAAACTACAATTCCCAATTTGGATCTGTCATGCCATGCCCAGAGTTGTAGTTATGAAACATGCCAAAGAGCTTCAGACTAGAAATCACTGATCCATTCAGTACTGTTTGCTCACAGCCATTGTTTTCAGGCTGGACCCACAAGGTGCGAAGTGACATTGTATTATTGATATTGTAATGGACATATATGAGTGCATTTACAATACTTTGTCTCTTTAGGGTGAGTATTACTCTTGTTTTCCATGTATCATTAAAGCCTTGTAATTGTTTCAATATTTGTTCTGCGGAGAGATCTGACATGAAGAAAATTGCAGCTAAACAGCAGTGAAGTAATGCATTATATTCATGGCTGGGGGTTGTACATAGGGAACAATACACGGAAACAAACAGCATATTTTAACAATTACCGCTGTGTGAATTGCTTAAAAATCAGTGGAGAATTTGCCTGTCATAATAATAACATCTCTCAGATTTCATTTATGGCTTCATTGTTATTATTTTGTGCCATAAAAAGATCCTGCCAATAATTTATGTCTTTTGTTCATTTGTATTTCACAAAGTGATCCAGCCATTAGGAAGATTTGTATTGCAGGGTTGTGTTCCCAGCAGATGAGCTATTACCCCATCTGTTTTCTGCAGCTTACTGTATGTGAGAAGCGGTGAGGAATCAAGCTGTGCTCGTCTTGAGTTATTAGGTGACGGTCCCTTCCTTACTACAACCTAATATGGTGTTTTATGCGTTTTTTATGTGCTGTTATGACTCCCTTCCCTGATGAATATTGAAAACAGAAGAAAATATTTTACATTAAGTTACATTTAAATGCAAAGGCCAAAAATAAAAGAATATCCATGGAACCCGCCTACACACTGGACCACTATCATCATGACTATTTTGTATTTCGAGTGTGGGGGACACGTGTCAGGTGACAATGTTCAGAGTGGGTGGCAGCAAGTGGCCCTTGTCATAGACAACACATACATTTCAGCTCGCAACATATACTGGAAACAATTGCGTATGAGAACGGTGGTAACTGTCCGTCCCAGAAGAGAGGCACAATACCTCTGAGGTAGACCAGCATCCTCTATGCGCAATCATTTGGCAAGGCCAGTGTTTTCCATTCAGTGTGTCTCCAGCTGTTGCAAAAGCCTTCAGCTGTCCAGACATGCTAGGAGTTGAACTAGTTTTGCAACAGCTGGAGGCACCCTGGTTGGAAATCACTGGGATAGGCCAATGCAGCTTTACTCACAGTCTCTTGTCAGGTCATTGCTCCGAGTAGGTGAGACCTTGCCCTGAAGCTTCTGCATCCAAGCTGAAAGAAGCTTCCACCGACATATGCCTGAACCAGGTCTTCTGACCAGGAACAGATCAGGCTCATCCAGGCAGGGCCGCCATTAGAGCATGAATGGTGGGCCTGGCTGCCTGCTATGCTTCTTGATATATATATTATATTGTGATGACTCACTCTTGCAGACAGGTGCGGTTGCAGTATAGAGGCAAGGAAGCAGTATTTTTCAAATCAAATTCAGTGTTTTATTCACACTTGTCACACAGCAAACAGTCTTTAAATGCAGAACAAAGGAAAATGTAACAAAAGTCCACCTGTATTCCTTAGGTGTTTGTTCACACCTGAGTCCATGCCATGCGGCATCAAGCAAGTCTTTTCCAGGCCTCCAGGCAGGCTGTTCACCAGCTCCCAACCTTGGAGCAAACTTAGGGAAGAACTCCACTCTCAGCTCTCTCTGGCAGTGTGAGCTGCAAGTAGCAAATCCCCCTCAGCTGGTGAAACAGGCTGCCTTTAAGGCCAACAAAAGGCAGCCTGGATTGTGGAGAATGACCCCACCCTACATTTGGTCATTCCCAGTAAGAGCCGTCCCGGATTGGCCTTCCAGCCATACTACGGCCACAGTGTCAGTCTGCATCGCAGCACAGACACTGAATGAATACCGGCTCTTATTTCACCAAGGCCAGGAGCCTTGGTGACACATACCGCCCATTAACCACCATAGCTTTCACCTTCTCACAATATAAATACAGTCATGGCCGTAAATGATGGCACCCCTGAAACATTTAAAGAAAATGAAGTATTTCTCACAGAAAAGGTTGCACTGACACATGTTTTGTGATACACATGTTTATTTCCTTTATGTGTATTGGAACTAAACCAAAAAAAAAAAAAAAAAAGGGAGGAAAAAAAGCAAAGTGTACATAATGTAACACTAAACTCCAAAAATGGCTGGATAAAATTATTGGCACCCTTAACTTAATATTTGGTTGCACACCCTTTGAAAAAATTAACTGAGATCAGTCACTTCCTGTGATCTGGACTCATTGCTGGCCACTTCAGAACTCTCCAGCGCTTTGTTGCCATCCATTTCTGGGTGCTTTTTGATATATATTTGGGGTCATTGTCCTGCTGGAAGACCCAAGATCACGGACACAAAACCAGCTTTCTGACACTGGGCTGTACAGTGTGACCCAAAATCCGTTGGTAATCCTCAGATTTCATGATGCCTTGCACACATTCAAGGCACCCAGTGCCAGAGGCCGCAAAACATCCCGAAAACATAATTGAACCTCCACCATATTTCACTTTAGGTACTGTGTTCTTTTCTTTGTAGGCCTCATTCCATTTTCAGTAAACTGTAGAATGATGTGTTTTACCATAAAAGCTCTATCTTGGTCTCATCTGTCCACAAGACATTTTCCTATAAGGATTTTGGCTTACTCAAGTTAATTTTGGCAAAATGTAGTCTTGCTTTTATATGTCTCTGTGTCAGCAGTGGGGTCCTCCTGGGTCTCCTGCCATAGTGTTTAATTTAATTTAAATGTCGACGGATAGTTCGCGCTGACACTGATGCTCCCTGAGCCTGCAAGACAGCTTGAATATCTTTGGAACTTGTTTGGGGCTGCTTATCCAACATTCGGATTATCCTGCATTGACACCTTTCATCAATTTTTCTCTTCCATCCACGCCCAGGGAGATTAGCTACAGTGCCATGGGTTGCAAACTTCTTTATAATGTTGCACACTGTCGGCAAATCTAGATCTCTGGAGATGGACTTGTAACCTTGAGATTGTTGATATGTTTCCACAATTTTGGTTCTCAAGTCTTCAGACAGTTCTCTTCTCCTCTTTCTGTTGTCCATGCTTAGTGTGGCATACACAGACACACAATGCAAAGACTAAGGGGGATATTTATCAAAACCTTTGGAAAGGAAAATTGACCAGTTGCCCATAGCAACCAATCAGACCGCTTCTTTCATTTTTCAGAGGCCTTGTTAAGAATGTAAGAAGTAAGCTGATTGGTTGCTATGGACAACTGGGAAACTTTGCCTCTGCACAGGTTTTGATAAATCTTCCCCTAAGTGAACTTTTCTCCTATTTATCTGCTTTCAGGTGTGATTTTTATATTATCCACACCTGTTACTTGCCCCAAGTGAGTTTAAAGGAGCATCACATGCTTGAAACAATCTTATTTTTTCACAATTTTGAAAGGGTGGCAATAGTTTTGTCCAGCCCATTTTTGGAGTTTGGTGTGACATTATGTCCAATTTTCTTTTTTTCCTCCCTTTTTTGGTTTAGTTCCAATACACACAAATGGAATAAACATGTGTATAGCAAAACACGTGTTACTGCAATCCTTTTCTGTGAGAAATACATATATATATATATATATATATATATATATATATATATATAAATTTACATATAAATTTGAGTAGCCGTATTAGTCCAGTGATGCAAATCATAAAATGTTGCAGTATCTTTTAATACCTTTTTTTATTGGACTAACAGCATTTTGTAGAGACAAGCTTTCGGGATTCCTCCCTTTATCAAGTCCCTTTATGTTGTATTACACATACGGGGGAGTGGCTACCTCCATGTTGGCTCTTGCACCCCACCCACCTCTATTAGGTGTATATAAGGTGTCTTGGATGTTTCAGACCTTGCAATGCCTGCTGTACTGTTTACACAGAGGCATATTCATAGTGTAGGGTCCATCCCAGAATGAGGTCACCTTAGCGTGGTGGGACGGTCCACGCTATTTGGCCGCCAAATTTGCAAGCCAAGTACCTCATAATTTCATAGTTTCATATTTTCATTTATTGCACTACAGCTGTATAGCTTTTCATGTTCTATCTATATACTCATGTTTTATCTATATACTCATGTTTTATCTATATCTTTGTGCTAGCAGTGTGCTGCTGTATTCTCCTGTTGCTATATATATATATATATATATATATATATATATATATATATACATATATATATACATACATACATAAATAAATTCTTTATCACACTACAATCCTCAGGCCCCTCCCTGCACTTACTGTCTCCCCTCTGCCCTGACTCTTCTCTCTGCTGCTGTCTGAGGGTGACGGGTGGGGAGAGGGCACAGTGCTGGTGTGAGCAGGGGATATGTGGTGACCTAGTACTGAATCACATGTTCTTCTTTACTCCTGCCCATCCTGTGTGACAGATGCTGCTTCAATGTCCGTCTTGGGCCCACATTCCTCAGGACTCTATATAATTCACAGTATAATGTAATGTTATGCAATGGTTAATGTATTGGTATTTTCTATGCACCTGTTACTTTAAAGATCCTGTTGTCATGAACCTTGTTGTTAGGGGAGTATGCAGAGGTGAACCATGTGACTTATCTGCCCAATGGGACTTCTCAAAACCTGCTCCATATATAGTGAGGTCAGAGTTCAGTTCAGTTAGTTCTGAGGTACAGTTGAGAGAAGTGTGGAGTCTGTCTGTGAGGTGATTCTAACGGAGGCCTAGTCCAGCAACCACGCATCTACTACCAGTTAACCCCTGTGCCTGGGTGAAAGTCAGTCAAGTTAGTCAAGTCCAAGTAACTACAGTCTAGTGTGGGCTGCATACAAGTCAAGTCAGTGATATACAGCACATTCAACTATAAGTCCCAGCAGGCCAATAAGCTTCCCAAAGTTCACCCTGTATCTCCTTCATGCTAATCTGAGCTGTAACGGATTGTACCATCTTTCCAACCTCAGTAATGCCAGATTTCCGTAACCTTGCGTCAGAGTGATTATTTGCCCTGTGCCTGGCACAGGAGAACTTCAGCTGTATGGGGCCCCAAAATGCCTGATGATGACCCTGCCAAATATTACAGGTGCATCAGCTTCTCAGGCACAGGGAAACCCTTTTGTGTGACCAAATGTAATGCCTGGAACTCAACTGAGGGACATAGAAATACCACTTTCTCTTTGCTAAATACTTGGAGACAGGATGTTCCACAATCTACTCTTCCTACCTCTCATATGTTAAAAACACAAAATAAACACAACATTGGAAATGCAACGTTTCATAGACGGCAATGCATTCCGTGCGGAGTCTTCAGAAATAATGGACATGTCTATTCTTTCTGTGGACAACTAAATCAGAATTTCTGCACCAGAAGTTTCTGTCGTGGAAATTCTGCTATGTGCACAGAGCAGCAGAATCCCATTGAAATCAAAGAAACTCTATGCGGAATTCCAATGCGGATTTCCACACGGAAATTCTGGCATGTGAACATAGCCTTAAAGGGGTACACCTCCCCAAGGCATCTTATCCCCCATACAAAGGATAGGGGATAAGATGTCTGATCGTGGGGGTCGTGCCACTGGGGACCCCAGCAATCTCTTCTGCAGCACCCCATGTCATTTTGTGCACGGAGCGAAGTTCGCTCTGTGACTGATGACGGGCGATAGAGGGGCCGGAGGATCGTGACATCACGGCCCTCCCTCCTATTGACGTCCCGCACCACCCCCTCAATGTAAGTCTATGGCTGCTGCCACGCCCAATCCCATAGACTTGTATTGAGGGGGCGGGGCCGTGATGTCACAATCCTCCGGCCCCTGTATCGTCCGTCATCAGCCACAGAGCAAACTTCGCTCCGTGCACAAGATGACATGGGGTGCTGCAGGAGAGATTGCTGGGGTCCCCAGTGGCAGGACCCCCATGATCAGACATCTTATCCCCTATCCTTTGGATGCCTAGGGGCGGAGTTGCTCTTTAAGGTACATTCACATAGGCAGATTATCTGTGAGTTTCCAACTGTGGGCTTGAGCTGTAGTGGGTTTTCTGTGGCATATTTTATTTAGCAGATTACATTAACCTCAATGTCGTGGGTTATCCGTCCATATAAACGTAACCTTATGGTAAGATTTTTTATGTTTCCTAAATCAACCAATCAGGGCTAAGCTTTCATTTTACCAGGGCAAAATAAAAAATGAAAGCTGAGCTCTGATTGGTTGCTTTGGGCAACAAAGAGAATCTTACTATAAGGGCTAGTTCACACTGAGGAAATGTTGCCATTTCCTCCCAGAATTCCTCTGTGGATCCTCTTTCTGTTCCATGGTAGGGCTAAGTTTTCTGGTGTTTTCTTTTTTTTTTTAAATCTATTTAAAGAATAAAAAAAAAGGCTCCAAAAACCTGTAATTTTGAATTTTTTGTAGTGTTTTTCGAAAAATGGTGGGTTTCAGTCTTAACGTTTTTATTTCTTGGTGCTTTTTCTTCTTTGCTTTTTTTTATCATGTGAGTCTTCCATCATGTTATTCAAGGATTTATATGGCATTTTATATGACGTTTTTTTGCTCCCATAGACTTCTATGGGAGAGGAACGCCAAGAATTTGTAAAAAAAAAAAAAAAAACGCCATAGTTCCTACATGCTGCGATTTGGGAAAACTGCCTCTGAGCCCAAAACAGCAGAAAAACACTGCAGTGAAAAATCACAAAAGGAAAAAAAGGTAAGTGGGTTTGGAATTTCATAAATCGCTATTTACTTTCATCCTGTGAGGCTCTGGGAGGCATTTGTGGCGTTTTTGGATGTTTTTACAAGTGGAGCCTAAATTAAGCATAAATGATCCGAAATTAATACTTATGTCTGCAAAAGTTTGCCACTGACATAAGCTCCATCCCATTGACAAATGGGACTGCTCGGGGGAATTCTGCCTGAAGATTGCACATGTTCAGTCTTCCATAATCCAATTCCTCATTGTAAGTTCTGCTCCAGAACATCCGACTTGTGAACTGAAAAGTGGAATTCCCATTGAAATCGATGGGAGGCTGCTGCAAGGAGGAACCTGTGTAGAATATCCTTGTGGATATTCTGCATTGATACTCTGTATTTTGTATTTTGAACATGGCCTAAGGGTACTTTTATTCCATTTTTATATGCAGTTTTTAGTAATTAGAAAAAGATCATTACATTACCATCATGTGACAAGGAAGGCCACATGAATAACATTAGACCCTTCTTGTGGCCCTTTGCTACCATTATGTGTTACACTATAAGGCCATGTTCAAATGGCAGAATTTCGCATAAGAATTCTGCTGGATATTCTGCCAAAATTCCCTGGCCATTGAGGGAGATTTATCAAAACCTGTGCAGAGGAAAAGTTGACCAGTTGCCCATGACAACCAATCTGATCGCTTCTTTTATTCTTAAAGATGCACTGTCATTATGAAAAACTTTTTATATTTTGTAGTACTACTGATAAGATCACTTTTTTAAATATACATTTATTTAAAAAAAAAGTAAATATTACTAAAAAAATTTAAAATAAAATAGCCACCACTAGGGGTCATCTATCTTTATCCAGACAAACTACTCTGTATTTTGCAGCATACCGGATACCAGCCGTAAAGTGTGTTGGCATCTAGTATAAGAGATCACCACTGCACCACTACAGCCTTCAGCTGTTCCTAAACTACAACTCCCATGAAGGGGTACAATCTTTATAAAACTCTGTTTTAGAGCTGTGTATTCTGCAGCTGTGTGCCTCCAGCTCTTGCAAAACTACAGAAAAAGTGGGCCTGCTGGGAGTTGTAGTTGTACAACAGCTAAAGGCAACACTGCTCTAACACAATGCTTTACAAACATGGCAGCTCCAGCAATGCAAAACTACAAATCCCAGCATGCTTGAACAGCCAAAGCTTTCTGACTCCTGAATGACAAAGAAGCTAATGAGACATTCAGGAGTCTGTGAAAGCTGAATGACACACGTAGTGACAGCTATGTTGATTAGCATCCAGCATTACTAGGAACATATAGAAAATGTATGAATAAAAACTACTGTGCAGTGATTTGTAGACTGCCAGGCTGCTCCCAGACTCCGAGCAAATGAGTCATCACAGTGAGGGAGAGCGAAAGACACGCCCCCTCCAAAAGGCAAGAACAAAAAGCAAGTGAGCAACATTTACATGTCATTTGTTAGGGATATATAGGTCCTAGACACATAAAAATTAAATGTACATGATCAGGATTAGGTACTGAGCAACATCACTTTTTTTTTTTTTTGCACTATGACAGGTACGTTTTAAAGGACATCTGCAGCGACCCCCCGCGATCTCCCGAATGGGGCCCCTGCATTGCCATGATGTGCGCCGACTAATGCATGTAGTGTCAACCTCAGTGAGGTCAACGGTATGCCCCCTCCCCATACTGCTCTATGGGAGAGGCGGGGGGGGGGGGGGGGGAACGAATGCTGCATCCCTGCCTCTTCCATAGAGATACATGGAGGGGGTGTGCCGGCTGCAACATCATGTTGTGGCCGACACACCTCCTGCACAGGAGAGCCATGGTCCCGTGCAGGAGATCACGGAGGGTCCCATAGATCGGACCCTCCGCGATCAAAAATTTACCTGTGGATAGGGGAGAAGTTGTTTTTGCGGCATATTTCCTTTAACAAGGCCTCTGAAAAATTTAAGAATCAATCTGATTGGTTGCTATGGGCAACTGTTCATCTTTTCCTTCACACAAGTTTTGATAACTCTCCTCCATTGACTTTAATGGGATTCTGATGTCCCATTCACACATTCCGCAAAAGACCAGTCTTTAATTTTGCCGAATTCCAGGGCGGAAACCCATTGAAGTCATTGGGGATTTGAATTTCTGAACAATTCTGTTTTTTGAGACCACAGAATTCCACAGAAATTTCACTGCAATTCTGGTGAAATCCTGCAATTCAGTTCAGCAACCCTTGCTGGACAGAATTTGTGTGGATTTGCTGAAATTCCACCCTCTGGACATGGCCTTACACTGAGAGATGTGCAGCCGAAAACTAGAGATTTTTTTTGTCAGGTCAAAATATCCCGATCAGCCAATGAGAGTGTTTGCTCGTTCATAACCTGATCACTGGACCTGATTACATGGGGCGATGTTGACTTGTTTAGCCAATAACCACTATGTTTAATAGGGTCCTTAGACAGTCCCCCAAAGGTTCTCCATTGGAAAAAGTCTGGTTGACAAGTCTATACATGACTTTATTTTCCTTGTGTTTAGTCAATAATCTGCCACAGGTGATAGAATAATATGGTAGATCCTTCTGGCCTAACACATCTATGATTATCAGCGGATGACACCCGTGCTTAACCTATTTTACACCTGATATGTTTTGTTTCCGTACCCTTCCACCTGCCTCCTGCTTCTCTCCTGTCAATCTTTGGCATTCCTCCCTTAGTCTTTTATAACAATGCCAGAGCCTTCGTGTTTCCTCCTTCTTCACCAGACAATCCTTTTGATCTCCTCTCCTTCGGCAGACAGGCAAATATCTTGGGCACATATTGTTTACCTCAGATTCAAGCTGTATTTAACTTGTCAGAATTGAGCAGCTTGATTTTCGCCTGGAAACTATCTGCAGAATTTGCTTTTCCACCTTTGATGTTCAATAAGGTTTATTCAAACTATCTTGAGTTTTTCCCCCTCCTTTGGCATCTTCCAGTTAAGTGCTGGCATAGTATTAAAGTTAAATGAACAAAAAGAAATAAACATGTTGACATTTACAATAAATTCCAGTGTTTCCCACAATTTTAGAGATGCTGAACTGAAAGATTAAAGACATTGAACAGATAGCACTGTCAAAATTTAGAAGAAACATGTTCTTGTGTTTAATAAAATTTAGCTGCAACATATTGTAACATGTTAAAGGCGTTGTCTACTTAGAGTAACTTCATTATGGAAGTCTACTAAGCCATGTGGGGTGACCACCACATTTAGCTAGGAGCAGTGGAACTTCTAATGGAAACGTCTAATGGAAATCGGATGAATTTGGTGATGGTCCACGTCACAAACAGACAAAAAGGATCTCTTTTTTACATGAACTGCACCTTGTTTGCCTATGGGTTGTGGTTAGTATTGCAGTTAAAGGGGTACTCCACCTCTTGACATCTTATCCCCTATTCACATAGACTTGCATTAAGGGGGCGTGGCCATGATGTTTTGAGCCTCTGCCCGACATTGCCAGTCATCCGGCACGAAGCGAAGTTTGCTCCGTGCACCAGATGTCTGGGGTGCCATTCACTTGAATGGAAATGTTGCAATGTGTTTTCCTTTTGAGTGGCAGCACAGATTCCCTGGGTCCAGCACATGGTCCAGTGAATTTACTAACAGTAAGCTGGCGATGCTCCAGGCTGTTTGTATATGGTGCCACGGAATCTATTGTGTAAGTGACTAGTGATGTATATACATCACTGGTCACATATACAGCTCTACACCAAGTGCTTAGAGGACTATAATGGTATGTTCACATGGTAGGAAAATGGGCCTACATTCTGCACATTTGAAAGTTCTGGTGAGCGATTGGAAATGCGCCAAATGTGCATGCAGAATATTCCACACGGACATTCCACTGGGTAAACCCCAAAAGTCACACCACTCTGATATCCAATGACTGACAAGTCAGTACTGACTATATCTGTATTGCTGTGTTCTCTTCTTTGACTTGTGCCTTTCTTGATCTAGTTTAACCTTGACAACAGAACTCCACCTGCTCTTGGCTGCCATCACTCATTGCACATTACACGGGAAGATGTGCAGCTGATGGTTGAGGATTTTTTGACAGGTCAAAATGACCTGGTCAGACGTTGAACGAATGCTTGCTTATTTGTCAGCTGACCTTGGCTGGAAAACATCAGCTGTTGTTATTGGAGATTACTCTAGGACCTTGGAGTCTCCGGCAGTGAAGTCTAGAACCGTTTACAGGGATAACGTTCTAGATACCAGGGGGCTCTTTAGACTCTGCTCATCAGTCCAATGTACGCTAAGTCCAATAGCAGCCTAGAGAATTCACTAGTTCTATAGCCAAGTAGGCCTTGAGGCAGGTAGGGCCCATTGAAATATTATGTCTATGGGCATTCATCATTGTAGGTCGGCCAAGTCTGGGCTGGTGTAGGTTTTTGGCAGTTTTGCGCCTTTTTGGTGGTTTTGTGCCTTTTTTGGGCTGTCCATATCATGCGCATTGCCAAAATCAGTGGATTGCAACTCAAAATCAGCAGAAATGTGTAAATCAAAAGGTGCAAAGGACACTTGCGCTAAATAGCTCCAAATATAGACGGAAAAAAAAGGGTGAACCCAATGATAAATGGCGGCAGATGTCTGGGGATAAGAAGGATCAGGCATGTTGAATTTCAACTCTTGTTTTTTTACTTATCAAGGGAAATAAGCTGCCACAAGAAAACCTGTTGAGTTTTTAACCAATTAAGGAACAGGCCCATTTTGGCCTTAACCCCTTCCCGCAAATGGATGTTCATAAACGTCCTAAGTGCGGTCCCTGATCGGACTGATCAGGGTCATCGTGATAAACTTGGAGAGAAGGTCTCCTACCTTCTCTGGCGGCATCCGGGCTCCGATTGATTACTCCCAGCCTGAGTTACAGGCTGGAGCAATCAATCACCGATTTCACTGATTGTTGCCATGCAACGGCAAGGCAGCAGTCTGTGAATGAAATCAGCCATTGCAAGCTGATAGGTCTCTATGGCACCTATCAGCTTGCAAATAAAAAGTGTAAAAAAATACCCTTTCAGGTATTCCCTTCTGAATTAATAGTTTAAATCACCCGGCATTTCCTAGTAACAAAATAAAACAGTGTAAATAAAAATAAAAATACACATATGTGGTATTACCGCGTGTGGAAATGTCCAAATTATAAAAATATACCACTTTTTAAACCACACGTTCAATGGTGTACGCGCAAAAAAATTCAAAAGTCCAAAATAGCGCATTTTTGATCACTTTTTATACCACAAAAAAGTGAATAAAAAGTGATCAAAAAGTCTTATCAGAAAAAAATGGTACCGCTAAAAACTTCAGATCACAGCGCAAAAAATGAGCCCTCAAAGCTCCCTGAACGCAGAAAAATAAAACGTTATAGGGCTCATAAAATGACAATTTTAAACGTATAAATTTTCCTGCATGTATTTATGATTTTTTTCTGAAGTAATGCACAATCAAACCTACACAAGTAGGGTATCATTTTAACCGTATGGACCTACAGAATAAAGATAAGGTGTCACTTTTACCAAAAAATGTACTGCGTAGAAACGGAAGCCCACAAAATTTACAAAATGGCATTTTTTCTTCAAGTTTGTTGCACAATGATATTTTTTTCCGTTTTGCCGTGGATTTTTCGGTAAAATGACTAATGTCAATGTAAAGTAGAATTGGTGGCGCAAAAAATAAGCCATAATACAGATTTTTAGGTGTAAAATTGAAAGGGTTATAATTTTTAAAGGCAAGGAGGAAAAAACGAAAATGCAAAAACGTGAAATCGCTCAGTCCTTAAGGGGTTAAGGACCAGACTAATTTTATTTTTGCATTTCCGTTTTTTCTTTTATATTTCCATCCACAGACCCATATGAGGGCTTGTTTTTTGCATCACCAGTTGTACTTTGTGATAACATCACTTATTTTACCATAAAATGTACGGCACAACCAAACAAATATGTGGGAAAATTTAAAAGGAAACCGCAATTTAGAAAATTTTGTAAGGTGTTGTTTTACACGCTGTACACTTTACGGTTAAAATGACATGTTTTCTTTATTCTGTGGGTCAACACAATTAAAACGATACCGATGTTATATGCTTTTCTATTATTGTACCGCTTAAAAAAAATCTCAAACCATTTTAACATAATTAGTATGTTTGAAATTGCCCTATTTTGACCACCTATAACTTTCTAATTTTTCCATATATGGGGTGGTATGAGGGCTCATTTTTGCGTCATGATCTGTAGTTTTTATCAGTACCACCAGGTTTTATTTTTTATAAATTTTAAATAAATTTTTTGGGGAATAAAACGTGACAAAAAAGCAGCAATATTTTACTTAAAAAAAATAAAATAATTACGTTTACGCCGTTCACCGTACGGGAGAATTAACAATATATTTTAATACAGGGTGGGGCATTTATATGGATACACCTTAATAAAATGGGAATGGTTGGTGATATTAACTTCCTCTTTTTGGCACATTAGTATATGTGAGGGGGGAAACTTTTCAAGATGGGTGGTGACCATGGCGGGCATTTTGTCGGACATTTTGAATCCAACTTTTGTTTTTTCAATAGCAAAAGGGTCATGTGACACATCAACTTATTGAGAATTTCACAAGAAAAACAATGATGTGCTTGGTTTTAATGTAACTTTATTCTTTCATGAGTTATTTACAAGTTTCTGACCTCTTATAAAATGTGTTCAATGTGCTGCCCATTGTGTTGGATTGTCAATGCAACCCTCTTCTCCCACTCTTCACACACTGATAGCAACACCGCAGGAGAAATGCTAGCACAGGCTTCCAGTATCCGTAGTTTCAGGTGCTGCACATCTCGTATCTTCACAGCATAGACAATTGCCTTCAGATGTGAATGGTGAAGTTAACAAACAAAACCACCGCTATTGGTCTGACACTAACCCACATTGGATAGATCCCTCCTAGACTGTTGGAACACAAATATTGATGGTATGGTGTGGTATATGGGGTACAAAGATAGTGGGACCATTTGTCATCAATGGAAACCTCAAGGCCACTGGATATGTGAAATTGCTACATGATGATGTGTTTCCCTCTTTATGTACTGAATCTGGCACGTTCCCTGAGTTCTTCCAGCAAGATGGTGCACCATCACATTATGGGTGTCAGGTCCGAGCATTCCTAGATGAACAGTTTCCTGGAAAGTGGATTGGTCATCGTGGGCCAGTTGAATGGCCCCCAAGGTCTCCCAATCTGACCCCCTTAGACTTTTATCTTTGGGGTCATCTGAAGGCAATTGTCCATGCTGTGAAGATACGAGATGTGCAGCACCTGAAACTACAGATACTGGAAGCCTGTGCTAGCATTTCTCCTGTGGTGTTGCTATCAGTGTGTGAAGAGTGGGAGAAGAGGGTTGAATTGACAATCCAACACAATGGGCAGCACATTGAACACATTTTATAAGTGGTCAGAAACTTGTATATAACTCATGAAAGAATAAAGTTATGTTAAAACCAAGCACATCATTGTTTTTCTTGTGAAATCTCCAATATGTTTGATGTGTCACATGACCCTCTTCCTGTTGAAAAAACAAAAGTTGGATTCAAAATGGCCAACTTCAAAATGGCCACCATGGTCACCACCCATCTTGAAAAGTTTCCCCCCTCACATATACTAATGTGCCACAAAGAGGAAGTTAATATCACCAACCATTCCCATTTATTAAGGTGTATCCATATAAATGGCCCACCCTGTAGTACGCATGCAGTAATACCAAATTTGTGTATTGATTATTTTTTTTATGCTTTTTTGGGGGTAAAATGGGAAAAACTGATGTTTTACCTTTTTATTGGGAAGGGGATTTTTCAAATTTTTTTACTTTTTTATTTTACATCTTTTTACATTTTTTTTTTTTACACTTTAATATTTCTAATACTGTTCAGTGCTGTGCATAGGGCATAGCACTGATCAGTGTTATCGGTGATCTTCTGCTCTGGTCTGCTTGATCTCAGACCAGAGCAGGAGACCCCGAGAGACAGCCTGAGCCAGGTGAGGGGACCTCCGGCTGCCATGCTGGAGGATCGGATCCCCGCGGCAGCGGTGCGGGCGATCTGATCATCCATTTAAAGTACCGCACTGCTGCAGATTCCGTGATCTGTATTGATCAGGGCATCTGAGGGGTTAATGGCAGACATCCACACGATCGCGGATGTCTACCAATACCGGGCTGCTGATCAGGTGCTCGCGGTCATGGCGGAGCGTAAATGTACGTCATGGTGCGTTAAGGACCACGGCACCATGACGTACATTTGCGTCCATTGTTGTTAAAGGGTTTAAATTTCAAGAAATAGAAAAAAAAAAAGATTATGGATTTAATAAGATAAGGTGAGTACTGCTTTTTCTCCTTTTCCTAAAGACTACCAAAGGTGTCTGGCAGCATCAAGCATGCATGGGTATGAGGAAAATTAAAGCAATAGCATTTGTCTAACAGTTATTAACCCCTTAAGGACGCAGGATGTAAATGTACGTCCTGGTGAGGTGGTACTTAACGCACCAGGACGTACATTTACGTCCTAAGCATAACCGCGGGCATCGGAGCGATGCCCGTGTCATGCGCGGCTGATCCCGGCTGCTGATCGCAGCCAGGGACCCGCCGGCAATGGCCGACGCCCGCGATCTCGCGGGCGTCCGCCATTAACCCCTCAGGTGCCGGGATCAATACAGATCCCGGCATCTGCGGGAGTTCGCGATTTAAATGAACGATCGGATCGCCCGCAGCGCTGCTGCGGGGATCCGATCATTCAGAACGCCGCACGGAGGTCCCCTCTCCTTCCTCCGTGCGGCTCCCGGCGTCTCCTGCTCTGGTCTGTGATCGAGCAGACCAGAGCAGGAGATGACCGATAATACTGATCTGTTCTATGTCCTATACATAGAACAGATCAGTATTAGCAATCATGGTATTGCTATGAATAGTCCCCTATGGGGACTATTCAAGTGTAAAAAAAAAAGTAAAAAAATGTAAAAGTAAAAGTAAAAAAAAAGTGAAAAATCCCCTCCCCCAATAAAAAAGTAAAACGTCCGTTTTTTCCTATTTTACCCCCAAAAAGCGTAAAAAAACATTTTTTATAGACATATTTGGTATCGCCGCGTGCGTAAATGTCCGAACTATTAAAATAAAATGTTAATGATCCCGTACGGTGAACGGCGTGAACGAAAAAAAATTAAAAAAGTCCAAAATTCCTACTTTTTTAATACATTTTATTAAAAAAAAAAATTATAAAAAATATATTAAAAGTTTTTTATATGCAAATGTGGTATCAAGAAAAAGTACAGATCATGGCGCAAAAAATGAGCCCCCATACCGCTGCTTATACGGAAAAATAAAAAAGTTAGAGGTCATCAAAATAAAGGGATTATAAACGTACTAATTTGGTTAAAAAGTTTGTGATTTTTTTTAAGCGCAACAAGAATATAAAAGTATGTAATAATGGGTATCATTTTAATCGTATTGACCCTCAGAATAAAGAACACACGTCATTTTTACCATAAATTGTACGGCGTGAAAACAAAACCTTCCAAAATTATCAAAATTGCGTTTTTCGTTTTAATTTCCCCACAAAAATAGTGTTTTTTGGTTGCGCCATACATTTTATGATATAATGAGTGATGTCATTACAAAGGACAACTGGTCGCGCAAAAATCAAGCCCTCATACTAGTCTGTGGATGAAAATATAAAAGAGTTATGATTTTTAGAAGGCGAGGAGGAAAAAATGAAAACGTAAAAATTAAATTGTCTGAGTCCTTAAGGCCAAAATGGGCTGAGTCCTTAAGGGGTTAAAGGTGTATGGCCAATCAGTAATTTTTCCTGCCATTTTGTCCATTTATGCAGTCATTTTTTTTAAAACATGTATTCAGTTTTTTTCTGATTGTTTTTTATCCATTTAATTTTTTTTATGTTTATTTTGCAATTGCAAATGTTATTATGCACTTTGTAAACTAGTAGTTTTAGGCTGTTTAAAACCCCCAAAATTGTGAAAAAATTTAACTGGATGAAAAAAAACCTAAAAACCTTGCAAGTCATTTTAGAGTTTAAGGCTAAGTTTACACTGTAAAATTTCTAGATATTTTATTTTACACAATTTTTTTTATCTCAGATTGGCAAAAAAGTAGGTGCTATATTCACCCACTGTTAAAGGGGTACTCTGGCGCTAAGACATCTTATCCCCTATCCAAAGGGGACCAGGTGAAGGTGGATGGTGTGTGCTCTGTACTTTTAAAGAAAAGCGAAATAAAGGATCTACGTTTTAAGGGACTGCTGGACTACTTTTCTTCATTTACCCACAAGTTTCAAGCCTGGCCGGGCTCGAGTCCTTGCAGACCGTGGAGGAGGTGAGCTGAGAGAACTTTCTTTCTTATTCATTTGTTATGCATTTTGGCTGACTTTCGAGCTCCCTCTGAAGACCACACCTACATCGAAATTTCACATATCAGAGCACCACACACCTCACTGAAGACGCCAGCACAAACACTCCATTTTCTCTCCTCCTCATTGCTAGCCAACAAGGCAAAAAGTATATACTGCTATAATATGGCGACGGGACAGCAGAACAAACGCAATCGCAAAGAAAAAGCTGCTGAATTGTTCTCCTCGTCCGCACAGCAGGAGCAAACGGAGGTGAATTTTAAAGTTCTATTGCATGATTTGGAAAAATTACTCTCACAGGAAACAAGAGTTTGGTGGGATCAAGCAACTCTAAGCAATTATCTAAGCCAAGAAATGATACCGAGAGGATTAAGAGTAAAAAAAATCCCAACCACAATCTACTGTGATGAGATGTTGCAGGAGTGGAACCAGGCACTCACGGTATGCTCAAAAACTCTTATCAATGTCATCACTAAATATGAAGCAATCAAACTGGATGATCTGAAAATTGACATAGACAAAACTAGAGAAGAAGTGGAAAAATATAAAAACTTACCGGACTATGATTTATTTCTGGAAAAAATCAATGATAGAGTGGAAAAACTTGAGAATTTCATAATGGAAACAAAAAAAGTCAAATACAAAAGGGATACTAAGGATTACACGTTAAATCAAGTATATGATTGGCACAAATGGGAAAAAAATGATAATGTTCCCAGATCCATCCTGAAAAGGGGTGGACATAAAAAGAAGCCGCGTAATCATCCTAAAGTAACCTTCAGCTCTACAGAAGTAGATACAGATGATGCAGAAAGCACAGGATCAGAAAGTTCCACGTCACAATTTAAAAGAAACATCCCTTATCAACACAAATCAAAAAACTGGAAGGGCAAAAAAGGAAAAAAACCAGACGGGCCGGACGCAAACATAGAAGAAGAAATCGCAGAACAAACACTACAGACCCGGAGCAGGGTGAAAAAAGTAGCGTCTTAAATTTATCATCAAAGGATTTAAGTCCAGAACACATTGAAGTATTAGCCCTTGGTTTAAATTTTGCACCTACCAATAATTTCAATGTTTTCCACACTCTAACAGAAATCAATAAATTTGTTCGGAATTTAACAGTCAAACGCCACTTCCATAATCCAGAAGATGAATCAGTCCTGACACAGGATCAACAAACCAGTAACTCATATTCCACACTGATGTTTTCTGAACAGTTGGCACTAAAGGCACTTGAGGATCTTAATATGGAAAATGAAGAGTAAACAAGGGACATTGAGAAAAATAAACATCACAAAATCAAAAATCCATATTTCTATCCGGTACAAGCGAGAACAGAAGGAATGGACAAATTTCAGGAAGCCATAGAAAGAGATCTCACGGACTTACAAACAAAATCAAACACAAACAGTTACAAGCACAATAATTTAAGTAAAGTACATAGATTAGCCTTAAAAGACCTCCAAGAAGACAAATCGATTGTAATTCGAATGTCAGACAAGGGGGGCATGGTAACTGTTATGAATAAGAAAGATTATGTAACACAGATAAAAAAAATGCTTTCCGATGATCAAACATATGGTAAACTTGGAGCAGATCCAACTGCCAAATTCACCAAAGAGTTAAACATTCTTCTCAGTGAGGGAATAGCCTTAAATGTGCTCAGTGAGAGAGAAAAAGAGTATCTTCTGGGTGATAATCCTGTCATGCCCATCCTGTACACCTTACCTAAAACGCATAAGGGGGTGTTGCCACCTCCGATGCGCCCCATTGTATCCAGTCGAGGATCCTTGCTAGAGAGATTATCTCTCTGGCTGGATCAAATGCTCCAGCCACTTGTCCGCCGTGTGCCGGGGTACCTACAAGATTCTAGGGATGTATTACATAATCTGAAAGATTTGCAGTGGCAGCCTGGGTGGTGTTGGCTCACTTGCGATGTGGTATCGTTATACACTTGCATACCCTGGCCGGTAGCCATAAGAGCCTTAGAACACCATCTAGAATGTCACAGCAACTATACAAACGATTTGTGTGAATTTATTAAGCAAGTTACATGGTTTCTAATGTCACATAATTTTTTCAGTTTTGACAATCAATTTTACATTCAGTGCAGTGGAGTGTCAATGGGGGCCAGACATTCCCCCTCATTGGCTAACCTCACCATGTCTTATTGGGAAGAGACCACCATCTTCTCAAGCCACAATCCCTTTGTCACCCATGTACAGTGGTATGGAAGATTCATAGATGACCTTCTCCTCATTTGGAGAGGAGATATGTCTTCCATACCACTGTACATGGAATACTTAAATGACAACCAGTTTAATTTAAGGTTCACACAACATGTCGATTCAGTCACAGTCAATTTTTTGGATTTACAGCTCACAGGCATACCAGGACAGACAATACAAAGTTCCACATTTCGCAAACCCACATCAGGAAATACCATTTTACGGGCCAATAGTAACCATCCCATACAAACCATAAGAGCCATTCCAGTCGGAGAACTCACCAGGTTAAAACGCAATTGCATTTCACATTCTATATTCCAGGAAGAGGCAAAACAATTAAAGGACAGGCTTATGAAAAGAGGCTACAGCCACACACAATTTAATAGAGCCATGAAAATTGTCCAAAATAAAAATCGAGAAAATCTTGTGACAAATAATAAGAAAACAAAGTATAATAACACAACACAAAAACCGGTACTTGCAATCACACACAATCCATACTTCAAAAATATTCGTGGATTAATCTACAAAAACCTGCACCTCTTAAAGGAAGACGAGATCCTGGCAGGTCTTTTGGCACAGGGAGTGGCTGTAGTGCCAAAAAAAGCTAACAATCTAAAGGATAGTTTATCCCCGAGCCTAGTTGTTTCAGAAACGCAGTGTGTGAACACATGGCTAAGACACAAAGGTTTCTTCAAGTGCGGAGCAAATCGGTGCAAACTATGCAATGTTGCAAGGGTTTGCAAAGATTTTACTGACAGCACTGACAATCTCAGATATGAAATCAAACAGTACATCAATTGCAATACGACCAATGTCGTGTATGCAATTGAATGCACTGCCTGCAACTTAAAATATGTAGGATGCACCTCACGTCCCTTAAAAATCAGGATCCGCGAGCATCTATATGACGCGGTCAAAATGGAAGACAATAGAAATAAATCGGGTGCATCCACACATTTCGTACAGGTACACAATGGAAATATAAGTAACTTTATAGCATATGGCATTGAGAAGGTTAAAAAACCCATAAGAGGTGGTGACATACAAAGAAAATTGTTCAACCGTGAGGCCTTCTGGCAGTACACGCTGTGCACTAGAGTACCGCACGGTCTGAATAAACGGAAGGAATTAATGTTGCATTATTAAAAATTACATCTAGCAAATTATTGTGAACGAAAACATAACCAGTATTTTTCAGAACCAGTACACACAGTGCGTTAGTTGTCAATTCTGCAGTCGGTGTAGAATACACACAACCTTAATTGGTCGATTCATAAAACACACCGTGCAGAATTAGACAATTTAATTTTTCCTCTGTTCCATTCATTCATTTAGTTTTTTCATGCATTAGTTAGTTTTAATAATTACCTGTTTTTGTAAGAAGTTTTAAAGTACACAAATGGTGTTTTACATAAGTCTTCTTGAAGCTGGTGCTCCTCCCTCTTGAATTTGGTATTTAGGAGGCGAGGAACACACAGGTGGTGTGGTGATCAAGAACGCGCATGCGTTCGAAACGCGTCCATAGGAGCTGTTTGCTGACCAGGTGAAGGTGGATGGTGTGTGCTCTGTACTTTTAAAGAAAAGCGAAATAAAGGATCTACGTTTTAAGGGACTGCTGGACTACTTTTCTTCATTTACCCATAGGGGATAAGATGCCTGATCTTGGGGATCCTGCCGATGGGTACCCCCGTGATCTTCCACGCCGCACCCCGTTAGAATCAGTCCCCAGAGCGTGTTCGCTCCGGGTCTGATTACTGGCGTTCACGGGGATGGAGCATTGTGACGTCACGGCTCCACCCCCGTGTGACATCACGCTCCGCCCCCTCAATGCAAGCATATGGAGGGGGCGTGACAGCTTTGGAGCGTGACGTCACACGGGGCGGAGCCATGATGTCACTATGCTCCGTCCTCGTGGTCGAGATGGACTCAGCCTGAGGACCTCCAGCGGTTCCGGAAGCCGCTAAAGGTGGGTGCTGCATGGTAGATCCCAGGGGTCCCCAACGGTGGGACCCCCGTGATCTGACATCTTATACCCTATCCTTTGGATAGGGGACAAGATGTCTTGGGGCGGAGTACCCCTTTTAAAAAAAATCTAAATTTTGCCATTTACAGCTGTTTGTTTACAGTGTGTGATCATGGTCTTAAAATTCCGCCTATGAAATTTTACTGGACGGAAGTTATCAGCATTTTTTTCACTGAGTTTGATAAAACAAACTACTAAACTGGGAAAAATTTTGATCTGTTAAATTAGTTTTTTTTTTGGCCATTTTACTGCTCAAGAAAGGCACAACATACTATGTGTGAACATGGCCTTAGGTGTTCTAAGCAACTTCAAAGAATGTCTCAACTACATGATAAATATAGCACCCGCTCTAATGGCAGACCTTGTTCCATCGCGTTAACATCTCAACACAATGATAAATCTGCCCCATTGTTTTTTAGTTATCAAAACATTCCAAATCCTATTTTTTTTCCCTTATAATTCTCCAATCCACAGCTATGTGCACTCCGTGGGACACTGAGATTAACATCAGTTCATGTTGCAGAAAGAGTCTTGAAAACATATGAACCTCAGCTTTTAAACCCCATAAAAAAATCAATATAGAGAAACTGCGACATAAATAATATTTCAATACTGGTAAAAAATCAGGCTTGTGTGAAGAAGTGAAACCTAAGGCCAAAGAAAGTCTATTATTATCATTGGTCGAGTTTCAGGAACAATATTTGAGTTCATGTCATGCTGTGATAATTCACATAGGTAGCCTTGGCATGACAATATGCTTTGCTATTTAATTCAATAATTTTAATATGACAGCATCACGGGAGTTAGTGTGTTTAACCAAACCGCACGTTCTGAAGAAGGAACATGGATTTCCAAGGTACCGGGTGAAAGACTTGGTTATTCCTTATAGACTTCTTTGTTTGAGCGCTGCTGTTGGCACTGAACATGACATTATATGGAGATCATCAGCTAAAAAAATTATTCTTTACTAGATTCTAAACAAGTGATTTGCGACCAATGAACATTTTTTTTATGTTTCTTTTTCCCCTCTGTTGGCTGCGTTTGTATGGTCAATCTCCACTGAAGTCTTGGGGAGGTATAGAAATAGCTGAGTTAGGGTGCATTCACATCACGTTTCTTACATACGGTTCCCATATATGATTGAAATCCATATGTATCCTTATAAAAAAAGAGTATTCATTGACATCCCATTCAAAACCGTAGACAACTAGATGTATTCAGTTGTACAAAGATTTGTTCTTGAATGTTCTTTTCCCATGCGCAAAACCATGGTCTACTACTGTTTTTGGCATGGAACTGTCCGGTTTTGGGATCTTGCATGATGTTATAAAAACTGTATACCGTATTTTTCGCCCTATAGGACGCACCGGCATATAAGACGCAACCAATTTTAAAGGTGCAAAATCTAGAAAAAAAGATTCTGAACCCAACAGTGATCTTCAACCTGCGGACCTCCAGATGTTGCAAAACTACAACTCCCAGCATACCCGGACAGCCAACGGCTGTCCGGGCATGCTGGGAGTTGTAGTTTTGCTACATCTGGAGGTCCGCAGGTTGAAGACCACTTGTTTAGGAGGTAATACTCACATGTCCCCGCCGCTCCAGACCCGTCAACGCTCGTCACCGCTGTCCTGGATGTCGATCCATTGCTCTTGCCGCGTCCCTGTGGTGTCCCCGATGCTCCAGACTTCTTCTTCCCCAGGATCCACACTCTCCGTCGCGTCATCACATCGCTATGCACGCCGCTTCTATTGGATGATGGGACGGCGTGCGCGATGACGTGATGATGTCGAAGAAGAGCGCCGGCCATGCAGGGGATCCCAGCACGGAGCAGACACCGAGGAGGCAGGTAAGGTCCCTCCCGGTGTCCTGTAAGCTGTTCGGGATGCTGCGATTTCACTGCGACGGTCCGGAACAGCCCGACTGAGCAGCCAGGTTAGTGTCACTTTCGCTTCACCTTTGATCGCCGTGTCTGAAGGGTTAATACAGGGCATCACCGCGATCGGTGATGTCCTGTATTAGCCGTGGGTCCCGGCCATTGATGGCCGCGGGGACCGACCCGATAGGTGTGTATTGGCCGTATAAGACTCACCAACTTTCCCCCCCCCCCCCAGTTTTGGGGAAGAAAAAGTGCATCTTATATGGTGAAAAATACGGTAAGTTTTTTTTTAAAACATTGTGCTCAATGCAAAACACATTGAGCATTACAATATATACGATAGTCAGGTAAACAAAAAAAATGATACGGCAATCGTATGTATGAAACGTGATGTGAATTTAGCCTAATTACAAATAGCCAAATCCATATGTCTCATAGGCTTTAGCAGAAAGTGATCACAGTGCCATATATTAGTTATAGTGTCACCATAGACCTGAAAAGCAAATCACAGAAATGGTGCGAAAATATTAAAACTGAAGTTTTATTAATACATTGCTAAAGCTGATATAAACCACCACTTAAGGTCAGAAGAATGTCTACAAAGAACAATCATGGTAATAACACTACTATCAAAAACTATAAAAGATTCAAGTGTGCAATGGTCTATGTGGGACATCTGATTTACACATACCCCAACAATCTTACCAGGGTGGTGTCTGCAACAGGTATTTCCATAGTTTAGAACTGTTTTCATGATGACTTAGGTTGTAACGTGAACAGCTTTTGTCTTTGGAGATTCCTATAGATTCCCAACAGAATCCCTTAGTCAGTACCTTTTCTTTTTCTCAGTGATTAATGAAGCACCTGCTTTGAAAGGGGCGACCCCTTACCCTGTTTTACCTTTTCATTCTTGTTTAACAAAATGCCCTGTATTATTACCTGCACTTGAACAGAAAATGACCATGCAGGTGTAATTAGTTCTACTGTACATTTGGGAAGGGGCACAATGCACAGTTATCTTTGGTAGCTCATGGCGTCAGCTGCTGGACGTTTCCAGTGAGCTAATGCTAGGCTTTAACTAATGAAAACATCAGTGCAAATAAATGTATGATAAAAATGCAACATCAATGCCACTTGGTAATGAGCAAAAAGTAGCAATAAGTATCCCTTAAATAAAGAATAATATCATTGTATTATCAATGGCATCTACAGGGATAACAAGAGTTGCAGTCCATGGTTCCCCACATGTTCCATCACGCACAGTGACTTATTTAAGGGTCTTTAACCATGGGCTATATCAGGTATTGCAGATCACATGAATATGACTAAGCCATCATACCAGAAATTAATGATGCTGTTTTTGGAAGAAAATTAGACCCCTGTGTTTAAAGGGGTATTCCAGGATTTTTTTTTTATTTGACTATGCTACATGGGCTGTAAAGTTAGTGTAGTTCATAATATAGTGTCTGTACCTGTGTGTGACAATTTTCTCACAATTCTTCTATGATTTTTACCCCACTACTTATTTTTACCAGCATACAAAATGACTGTTGTCTCGGATTTTTCCCAGCTTCCAATGCGGCCGAGACCTGATTCACTAGTCAGCTGATGACAGGGAGCCTGTCTGCTTCAATGGGTGGAGGGATCAATCTGCAACTAATGCAACAGCTGTAGGCACCCTGATTGAAAACCACAGGTCTTTTGTTTCAATGGGTGGGGTGGCTGATGTGTGGGAGGGAGGAAAATAGAATTGTGGAATTTGTAGTAAAAAAAAACACAAGTCAAACAGGAAATACAAGTTCACAAAAAGCTAGCCACAGTATTATGGTAATCTCATGACATAGCCATTTAGCCCCAAGACAAGCGCAGATCCTTCCTAAGCATGTCCATTACTGCCTGCCAGGTACGTACTAAAATCACCTTATGGTGAATAACCCCTTTAAAGGAGTACTCCGGCGTGAAACATCTTATCAGAAGGATGGGGGATAAGATGTTACATCGCGGGGATCCTGCCGCTGGGGACAGAAGGCATTATATAAAATCCACAGCTTACTTGAACATTGCTGCTGATGATAAGTCACCCATTGTAACCACAGCCTGCCTAGCAGAATAGAACAGGTTTCACCAACATAATTCCTCACGGGATTTCAAATTGTCTGTACTATCACAGAACAAATTGCATCTATAGGTGTAGAGTTTGCAGCAGACTTAAGAAGCGTTTATGTCACCATGCCAAGAAGAATTCGGGAGGTGCTTTGGGAAGAGGATTAGATCTACCCAGTATTAGAAAAGATGCACCCAAAAAGGGGACACTATATTAGCTTAGTACCTCAACACAGGAAAGTGAAGAACTAACTATCAGCAACAACAATGGATAACCATGGATACCGTAGAAGAATAAGGTTTCATAATGGTGGTGGAACTCAACTAGATGTACAACTGTATGGCACCTCCAGATGGTGCTGCATTTCACAGACATCTAGTCTCTCCTATGATTTTATATAAGAATAGAGTGGAGTGGACCCCTGTTCCTACTTGTTGCTCTATATACTTGGATTAGAAATATTGTATCATCCACTTTTCCCACAGTCAGACCCCTATTATCCTGCGGATAGGTGATAAACATTTACAAGCAGTAACCATTTAATAACAGAGATTTTTTTTTATTTTAATCTGCAGTCTCAAAATCTGACTATTTATATGGCTGAATATTCTTGTTATTAGATCTGTCATCCTAAATCATAGACATAGAGATCACCAGCATGGACAATAGACATTAGCTGTACCAACGTATGGTATCCAGCCCAAATCTGGGATTCATCATCAGTTTGTCTATCATTTTGACTTATAACCTATCAATTTCCCACTATGGTTGTACGAGAGTTTCCTATATGTGGTTTGTCTCTGTCAAATTTAATATGTCAAATGCTGGCAGATTCATTGCCTCCAATTTATTTTGTGAAATAAAACCTGTGAAGTCTGTTCATAGACAAGATCCATAAAATATAACACTCTCTTGACTTTAGTTATTTATCTGGTGTCATGCGGGCGTCCTGGCACCTGCGGGTTGGTCTTGTGCTCAGTAATTTGTGTCATTTCTTAAAGAGTATCGGTTACATTTATTGCTACTTTTTACGTTCCATTTTATTAGTGTTACATGTAATTTTATGAAATGTTACTGGTAGCAATAAATTTGATGAAAATAGCCAACCACCGACTATCAGCAAGAAACCAATGGTCAGTACAGAATTACTTTATTACTTATTTTGGTAGTAGACTACATTTTTATTAACCATGGATGTAATTCTGTCAGACACTAGTAGAATAATAATGGGACAAAACTTTTCAGATAGTTAAACCTTTAATGTTGCATGCAACTGGTTTAGCACTGACTGTTTTCGCCCGGTAGGTGACATCCATTAGGAAGATAGCGGGAGAAAAATTTGTGCATGACACGTCTTTTTCTCCCGCTATTTTCAGCTGCAATAACGGGAGTTATAACGGACATTAGAGGAATTCCATTCAAATCCCATTAGGTTCCGTTATAATAAGGGACGTTAATGGCAGACAATGTAGAGGAAAAAAAAGAGTCATTAACATCAGTTTGTAACAGAACCTCTAGTATAGTGTGAAAGAAACCTAACAAGGGGGCAGAGGCTGGGGAACTATCCTGTTTTTTTAACATGGAGGTAAACATTTTTCTGGTTGGGTCCTCAGATTGCCGAATTGCCACCAAAAGTGCATTGATAAGCTAGGGTTAAGGCTTAGCAAAAGTTGTAAGTAGGACCAGGAAAATAAATGCAATAAATGGAGATAATGTAAGCAGTCAGTTGTGCTTTAAAGGGGTATTAAGTAATAAATTTAAAAAAATGAAATTAACTGGTGCTAGGAAGTTACACAAGTTTTTAAATTCCACAGGCAAAAAGGAATGAGCAGGTGGCACTACTAATTAAAAGGCTAGGGTTAACAAGGAGTAATCTAAACTTATACCCGCATGAGCAAGGCAACAAAAACGCGAGGGTGGTGCTTACAGTAAAGTTCAGTATAGTAAAGCAAAAAAACAGCAATGATAGTAGAAAAAATGGGTACTCAGCCCATCCCAAAACACTTTTGTGACACGGGAAGAAAACAGACCTGGTTGTCACCGGTGTCCTCTTGGCAACAGACGGTTTCGCCATCAAACCTGCTTCCTCTGGCCTTAGATGAAAGTCACACCCAAGCGCCATGATAAACCTAGATGCAGCGGTGATGCAACTCCAACACATACAGCTCAAAGATATTAATAAAAGATAAAAACAGCACATAGAATATGTAAAATAAAATTAGAGCCCAAAGGGAGTACCAAAATTGCTGATATTACATATTAATAAAAAAAAACTGTTCAGTTAATTTCACTCATTTAGACACAGAGCTCCGAAGTGATCTCTTTCTGTGTAATTTTGGCTTCCCGATTGGGAGTTCTCACACCCGTTCTTTCTAATCCTACAAAAGTAAGTAGATATCTTTGCTCTCATGTTAATTTCTCATGTGCTCAGTTAGTTATTAGTACTTATACTTGTACGTATGGATCTTTTATGTTCTCAGACTCGTAAATAGACATCTTTTTATGGAAAGGAAGTAGTAAGAAAAAACAGAAACAGCTTGAAGAAAAAACAAGTAACATGGAACGATTAAAAGAGAGTACATGTACGGTCATTAATTTATCTGATGTTGAGTTAGATGAGAATTGTCAAAATCTTCTGGCTTGTGGGCTTAATGTTTTCTGTTCCAGAAGTCTTTGATCCTGTAAAATTTACAGTAGTCTGTTCAAAGGAATTAGACACATGAATTTGCATAAGTTTTTTGCAAGAGATAAACAAACTATGAGATCAAAACTTTGATGGAACCTAAAGAATGCAAATGAACAGGGTGAGTGACCATTTTTTCTACTATCATTGCTTAAATTTGTTTAATAGTTAAAATTATTTCTAGTTAGAAATGTAAGCCTTTTCAGTTGCCTGCAGCTGATGTATGCCTCAGAGTAAGTCATGAAGTTAATTTTAATCCAATGTGTTGCACCATGTGGCCACCTTTGTCAATTTTTGGAACTGTCTAGAGCAGAAGCAAACCCCGGAGGAAACCTCTCCTGCTCTGGACAGTTCCTAACATGGACAAAGGGGACAGCAGGGAGCACCGTGTTGCTTTGGAAAGCACTACATGACTATAAAGAAGTTCCTGTCTACAGCTTGAAAAGTGATTTACAACTACCAGTAACCCTATGGCACTTTTATATGTTAGGATTTATGCTATCTAAGGCTGCTTTCACACTATAAAGTTCTTCCATTTTAAAGAGCCGTTATAATGTTTTGTTATTAATAACGGGCTATGACGGGTTAAAACAGATAATGTAAAAATCCCATAGACTTTAATGGGATTTTGTAACGGCCATAGGGGATTTTGTAACGGCCGTTTAACGGCCATATTTAAAGTGGTTGTGCGCTGCCCTGCCTTTCGGAGCTCCGCTCACAGCGTCCGGAAGTTCATTACTCCGAACGCTGTGTGCGGGCTTCTGTGTTCACGGCCGCCGGCCCCTCGTGACGTCAAGCCCACCCCCTCAACGAAAGTCTATGGGAAGGGGGCGCGACCGCTGTCACGCCCCCTTCTCATAGACTTTGGTAGAGGGGGCGGGCGTGACGTCACGCCCGGCGGCCGCGAACACAGAAGCCCGCACACAGCATTCGGAGTAATGAACTTCCGGACGCTGCCAGCGGAGCTCCGAAAGGCAGGGCAGCGAACAACCCCTTTAAGGGCTTTCATAATGGAACATTATAACGGCTCTTTAACCTCTTAAGGACCAAGGACGTATGAGTACGTCCTTGGTCCCGCTCCCGTGATATAACGCGGGGCCCCACGGTGACCCCGCATCATATCATGGCGGGCCCAACGTCATAGTGAAGCCGGGACCCACCTCTAATAGCGCACGGCACTGATCGCGGTGCCACGCGTTATTAACCCTTTAGCCGCGCGCTCAAAGCTGAGCCACGTGGCTAAAAGTGAAAGTTGCCGTTAGCTCAGGGAGCTGTTCTGGATGGCAGCGGCATCCCGAACAGCTGTACTACAGGAGGAAGGTCTCTTACCTTCCTTCCTGCAGTCCGATCGCCGATTGAATGCTTCAAGCCTGAGATCCAGGCTTGAGGAATAAATCGCCGAAAACCCTGATCAATGCATCCCTATGGAGATGCATTGAACACAGTTAAAGATCACTAAATGCAATGTTATAGCCCCCTATGGGGGCTATAATATTGCAAAAGAAAAGTGTAAAAAAATCATTAACCCTTTCAATTATCCCTTCCCCTAATAAAAGTTTGAATCACCCGGCATTTCCAATAATAAAAAAAAACTGTGTAAATAAAAACAAAAATAAACATATGTGATATCGGCGCGTGTGAAAATGTCTGATTTAAAAAAATATACTGCTAATTAAACCGCATGGTCAATGGCGTACGCGCAAAAAAATTACAAAGTCCAAAATAGCGTATATTTGGTAACTTTTTATATCAAGAAAAGATGAATAAAAAGCGATCAAAAAGTCAGATCAATGCAAAAATGGTACCGACAAAAACTTCAGATCACGGCGCAAAAAAATGAACCCTCATAGCGCCCCGAACACGGAAAAATAAAAAAGTTATAGGGGTCAGAAGATGACAATTTTAAACGTATACATTTTCCTGCATGTAGTTATGATTTTTTTCTGAAGCAATACAAAATCAAACCTATACAAGTAGGGTATAATTTTAACCGTATGGACCAAGAGAATAAAGATAAGGTGTCATTTTTACAGAAAAATGTACTACGTAGAAACGGAAGCCCCCAAAATTACAAAATGGTCGTTTTTTTTTCAATTTTGTCGCACAATGATTTTTTTCCCATTTCGCCGTAGATTTTTGGGTAAAATTACTGATATCATTACAAAGTAGAATTAGTGGTGCAAAAAATAAGCCATGATACAGATTTTTAGGTGCAAAATTTTAAGAGTTATGATTTTTTAAAGGTAAGAGGAAAAAACTAAAGAGCAAAAACCGAAAAACGCCTGGTCCTTAAGAGGTTAAGACAGAAGAACTTTATAGTGTGAAAGCAGCCTAAGTTAGGGGGTTCACATCTGCATCGGAGCTCCATACAGGGAGCTCCCTTTGCAGAATTCCTCAAAAAAGCAGACATTGATCGGAGAAAAAAATTAATGCAAGCAGTAATTTTTTTTCTTCACTTAAATCGTGCAAAAAAATAAAAATTAAAAAAGGAACATCAGACGCATCCCCTTATTAGTCACTGGGTTTCCTCAGGATCCGGTGGTTTCTGTCGTGGTGTTATTTTACATTAAATTTTGTTCTTAAAGGGGTATTCCAGTGGTGAAAAACTTATCCCCTATCCTAAGTATAGGGGATAAGTTTGAGATCGCAGGGGGGTCCGACCGCTGGGGCCTCCCGCAATCTCTCTGTATGGGGGCCATCTCTCTGGCTCTCCGGCCAGATAGTTGGTGTCGACCACCGCACGAAGCAGCGGCAGACATGCCCCCTCAATACATCGCTATGGCAGAGTCGGAGATTGCCGAAGGCAGCACTCCAGCTCTGCCATAGAGATGTATTTAGGTGGCGTGTCGTCCGCCACTTCGTGCGGTTGTCAACACACCCCCTTCGCGCGGGCTGTACGGGCCCCGTACAGGAGATCGAGGGGGCCCCAGCGGTCGGACCCCCTGTGATCTGCAACTTATCCTCTATCCTTAGGATTGGGGATAAGTTGTTCA
The DNA here is from genome assembly GCF_029499605.1 of Hyla sarda. NCBI lineage: Eukaryota > Metazoa > Chordata > Amphibia > Anura > Hylidae > Hyla > Hyla sarda. Next base: position 65,258,585 of record NC_079191.1, read on the forward strand.
CCACTTGACTACTCCTTTAAATTTGGATAAATTTCAGGCTTCAGGACCATTCACTAATAGTTTTCCATAGTTTTGTCTCAAATTATAAAGATTTCAAATTATGATGATCGTCCAGGAACACATTAATATTGTAAAAGACAAAATATCTGCATAGTTCCAAGGTTCCCGAAATGAAATGTTAGAGTATACAGCACTGATTTCGGGATCTGGAATTGCCATATGTTGTTTGTGTCAGCCTACTTCTCCTGCCCCAAATCAGTGTCAGTCTGTATATTTGTATCATACATGTCAGCTCAATTCCTTTAATTTTAACATGACCCTTGGAAGTCTACTTTTGGTGCACTGAAGAATCGAGTCATGGATTTTAAGTAGAGAAGCTTGCTCATATCACATCTAGGATATGAAGTCACACACCAGCTGAGGTTGGTCTTAAAGAGTACCTGTCATTATGGAAAACTTTGGACATGTCCCTGGCAGGGGTAGGAGTGCTCAGACCTCTGCCAATAAGGAGACAAGCTGAGCGAGAAGTTCGAGCTCAGCGCGTTCTCTCCTGGCTCGGTGTTGCGTAATCGAGACTAACTCTCTGTGTAAGTCTATGAGAGGGAGGCAAGGAGATGAGCATGTGGTAGCGCAGACTTCTCCCGACTTGTTCTCCTAATCGGTGGAGGTCTGAACACTCAGAATTTAAAGAGCAGAAGAAGCATTACATAGGTCTATTTGAATGTACAGCCATACTGGGTCCTCTAGAGAAAAATACACTCTTTGTAGTGGTTCTACACTCCAGCTTAAAGATGAGGGTCCCGAATGAGTTACTGTCCTCTAGAGCAGAAGACTACAAAAGAATTAATCATTGTCAATTACAAATTCATATGTATCTTCTCCTAACCCAGATAACTTAATGGACACAATTTCACTGCACACATACTATGAACTTCTGCTTGAATCTTGTTAAAATGTATTATATGTTACATTCATCACAAGGGAAAAAGCTGAAGACCACAGTGAACAATTTTCCTCTAATGGTTAAATCCCCATTTAGATTTGCAGCCCTTTGATTTATTTGCAGAAACCTGCTGGGTAGAACACACTGCGGAGCTGATGAATGTCTCATTCTGTCATCAGTTTTCACTTATATTCTTGGCCAGTTCTGACATTTACCCCCTAAAGAATCAGAAAGAATCCATAGACTGATCCAAATTCTTACTGGCATGGGATTTGGGGAATGTGGTTCTAGCAAAACAAGGAAGATGAATGTAAGGACATTTCATGCTCTATATTGAGGTTGTTTCTCCGCTTAGTTCCTGTAGAAGTTATGTCCAGTCCCATTACCACACTAGTCTGGGGAACACATCAATAACATGTCATTTGGTTTCCTGACAAATGGATTGTGTTTCCCTGCTACTCCTCAAGATTCTGGGGGAGATGTAAGAACCCTAAAAATTAATGACAATTTACTAAGTGAGAACCTTGCTATTTTCTGTTTTTCAGAGCATTTTCATCATAGTTCATCTGGACTGTGTTTCGCTTCACTTGGGGGTAAAATGGAGAGATTAAAGCAGACTGTGATGTACATTGAACCCAGCAAGGGTGGGAAGAGCATTTTTGATATCCCCACTCTGCTTTGGGCTTATTTTGCATGTGTCAGCGTGCAGAGGACTCTGGTTGAAAAGAAAGGATCCGCGGCCAGGTCCATGCCTCGCCTGTCTCTCCTGCTACTCTGGAGGAGGCTCGGCTGGGACAAGTGGGAAAGCTCCATCCCTTACAACTAGTATACTCCTTTTTTCTACAGGGATTTCGTCAGGTTCATAAGGGGACATCAACTGGAGGGACTCAAGCCCGACCTGTGGAAGCCAAAGACTGTTTACAAGCTCATCAGAGCTAAGGATTCACTGGAGCTCGTTCCAGGGCTCCCTAAGGCCACTGCAGAGACTGTTTTGGACAATGTGGCCTCTGCAAGGCTTACACAAGGACTTGTCATGGATGGCCATTAAAGGAGGACTGTCTCTGAGGTCATTCATGCATGTCTATGGTCTGAACAGAACCAGGTACTTCCCAAGGTGCCCCTATGTGGAGGAAACATCTATGCATGTATTTTGACAGTGCCCCTTTTCACAGGGTCTATTGAATGCCCTGGAACTGGAACTTATAGACTCGGTATCGAGGAACAACCTATCATACCATTCAGTGCTTTATTAACTTTTTCCTTGGGTTCACGACATGGAGGCCTTCCAGGAGGACTGGTGCCTTATGTACTGTTTTAAGGATGCTATATGGCTGGCCAGGCACCGCCTCATCTTCAACAGTCTGGGACTGCCGCAGGCTGATTCACAGCTTGCTTAGAGACTATTCCATCTTGGACAGCACAGACATCAAATAAGAAGAGGACTAATGGCCTTCTAATTCCCCACCTCCCCATCTGTCCCTTCATACCCCATAGATCACACACCTCTCCCTGATCATAGATTGTAATGTATTGTTTTTCTTGGATAATGAGTGATGGAACGGAACGCCCTCATGACATCACACCACACCCCCTCAATGCAAGTCTAAGGGAGAGGGCATGGCGGCCCACACCCAGCGTTCGGAACTAAATGTTCCAGGCGCTGGGGCAGTGGAGTATCTCTTTAGTAAGAGGCCCATTAGATTAGACTCTGGTTTGGCTAAAACCATAAGTCCTGTTAAGGGTTAGACATTGACAAAGTAACCACTTATGGGTGGCACTAGAGAGATAGAAGGAGGGATCATTCACATATTTAGGAAATGGTTCCATGGTCTTGCCACCAATGATGACAAGAAACATTTTATCTCCATATGCTGTCTGGTGTCCAAAGTATAAGTTCTATGTCAGTGGCATCAAACTATGTCCCTTCAGATATTTCAAAACTTCAACTCCCATCATGCCCGGACAGCCATTGGCTGTCCGGGCATGCTGGGAGTTGAAGTTTTGCAAAATTTGGAGGGCCACAGTTTATGAGTGTATTTTTCTATAAGTCTTTCATAACTACATACACCTGTGCATGAACATAGTTGTCCTTTCATATTGGAGGAACAGAGGAGGTGATTTTGAACCAGGTGCCAGTCCAAGTACTTTAGACGAACTATAGCATCCAAACTTTAGAATATAATAGGTTCTACCCCCTATTACTAAAAAGAGAAGAAACCATTGAGAAGCAACAGGCCTGACGTAACCGCAGAGCTGTCACTCCAGTACATTTTTCTACAAACAAATTGGTGATGTAGCAATGAATAATAAAAAAATTAGATAGCAGGAATATTTCCCTGAAGATAATGGAAACCAATAACCTTAGAATATTACAACATTCCATGTTTAATAATGCAGCTAGGGGACATTCTACTAGAAACTTGACCCGATGATGACATTTCACTATGAGTAATATAATAATTTTATACTATCATATTTTCTAAATAATAGATACTTGAGACTGGAATTTGGCATCATTATAATTAAAGGGAGCCTGCCATCACTTAAATACTCCCTAAACTACAAATCATTGGCTCCACCACCCCACCAGCCTTGACTGACTAAACAGGGAGAGATCTATTCATAAAGGCTGATGGGGCAGAGAGAAGCCACCAGGATTCACCTCGATGACTTGTGGTTCAGGCAGTAAAAAAGTGTTAGTAGGTTCCATTTAATTTAATTTAATAAAATAAAGCAAAAACATTTTAAAAAGAATTGTCAACCTTTTGTAAGCAGGGTATTCCAATAACAGGCATATCCCCGGGTGTCCCATTATTTGGTCACCAGCCATCAGCCTCAATCTTTAGAAGAAACTAGCAGCGATTTTCCTGCAGCGCCACCACTGGTGAAATGGAAGAGTATGTAATACTCATTGAAATCAGCAGACTGTCCATGTAATACACGTGTACTGGGTCCTCCAGATTTGCTCCATGTAGCAGCTATCTGATCTATTAGATGAAGATCATAAACAGGATCCGCCCCTCTATTAACTCTAGATCCATTAATCAGTTATCTGGAAATAGTTTTACTATAATTTTAGTGTTATATCAGTAAAATATTCCTTGACTGAGACTGGTTATTGGCATTAAGGGTGTATTCTGATTGACAAATGTTATCACTAATACACTGCATAGGTGATAACTATTATATTGGTTGAGGGACCCCCAATGATCAGCAAAAAAGAATATCGTGGTGCCTTGTTACTCCAGCAACAAGACTGTTGCTTGGAGATGGTTGAATCGAGCGTCCATCTTGCGTGGGTGAGTGTTTTTTTAGGATCCACCCTTCTGAGGGTCCCAGCTGTTGGTCCCCCACCTACCTAGTAGTTAGCAGGGGGCTTAGGAAAAAAATCGACCTACCAGAATATCCTTTTGAATATTTTTAAATGAAATAAAAGTACAGATATGTATGTATGAAAATAATTTTCCCGATTGTAAAAAACCCAGTGGCCTCTGTGGCATGCACTATAAAAAAAACAATGATATCCATAGAACATCTTCCTTAAAGGGGTATTCCGGCGCTAAGACATCTTACCCCCTATCCAAAGGATAGGGGATAAGATGCCTGACCGCGGGGGTCCTGCCACTGGGGAGCCCCCGTGATCTTGCACGCAACACCCCGTTATAATCAGTCCCCGGAGCATGTTCGCTCCGGGTCTGATTACTGGCGATCACGGGGGCCGGAGCATTGTGACGTCAAGGTCCCACCCCGTGTGACGTCACACTCCGCCCCCTCAATGCAAGCCTATGGGAGGGGGCGTGACGTCACAATGCTCGGCGGGACCCCCGCGATCAGGCATCTTATCCCCTATCCTTTGGATGGGGGATAAGATGTCTTAGCGCCAGAGTACCCCTTTAAGATTTACTGGGAAGAAGCTTTCATGCAAAAATGTTAAGAAGATTGATTGACAGGACAATGTCCAATAAGATATCTTGCCAAAGAGAACATTTGGCTCCAAGATATTTGTTGTCTGAAGCAGTCAATATGGTCTTTCCAACTCTTCCAACATACACAATAGAAGCCTTTGACACTGGTCTGTCACAATAAGCTCAGTTCTAGCCAGTGTTGGTTCAGTCAACCATCCTTGGTTCATAGAGTTGTACATTTCCACACCTCAGCCTGTAACATCCCATGTTTTCTAACTTTATCACCGTTTCCTGTTTGCTGCAAAAACAATAATTTAGTGACAAAGCGTTCCAAATTTGTGCATGGCCTGAACCTGACCTTTATGTTCTTTAGCAGCTGACGCAGGAAGAAGGTATCCTGAGATAGACCTCATGATCTAGTAACTCATACAAGAGGTCCTCTGTGACCAAACCATTAATTTGGGGAGAAATTTTCTCTCTCTCTCTCTTTCATTTTACATGAAGAGAATATTATTTTGCAGTTGTTTTTAGCAGTTTGAAGATTGGCTTAATCAGATAGGAATGTAGTGTCACGTCTTGTTTTACATTGAAAGAAGGGGAAAGTCTTGGACAGAATTTTATGTTATTTCTGTACCTCAGTGAAGACAGATGTGAGTGTAACGTTACATGTGTCATTTTTGGCTTCTATTTACACCTTTTCTTTATGCTATAAAAAAAATAAAAAAAATAAAAGATATAATGGGATAAATTTCAGCATATGGTGGACTGTTCCTGGGCACTCAAAGATTTTTTATTTACGTCACACTGCCCGTGATGACTTTCAGAAGGGTAATGTAGCTACTGTGGCTGAAGTGCAAAAAACTGTTAATAAGTTAGGAATTTCCTTAAAATGTAATATTAGTCAAGGCATGAGTCTAGAATATTTTTCATACCAAATGGTTATTACACTTCTAGCAGATGATGGCAAAATGCCCTTCAACTCTTTAGTGGGGCTTCTGGCCACATGCTGTAAAGAAGGCTGCACATGCCATTCCTTAAAGGTGTACCCCACCCCTAGACATCTTATCCCTTATCTAAAGGATAGGGGATAAGATGTATGATCAAGTGGGATCCCGCAGCTGGGACCCCCGCTTTCTCTGTGCAGCACCCGGCATTCATTTAGAAAGCTGTGTGAGTGCAGCAGGGGTTATGATGTCATGGCCATGCCCCTTGTGATGTCACAACACCTCCTCAATACAAGTCTATGGGAGGGGGCGTGACAGCCATCACACCCCCTCCCATAGACTTGCATTGACGGGGTGTGGTGTGACGACACAAGGGGGCATGGCTGTGATGTCACGACCCCCGCCGTCTGCTCCAAGCGTTCGGAAGGGGAGTACCCCTTTAAATGAATAGCTTTTAGCTTTGCTGTACAGGGACTACTGTAAAGGGACCGCAGCACTAAACTTACAAGCCCATGAAGTGATGGTATATCAGAGTGGAAACCCCCTTTTAGAAATCCCTTGCTATGTCTAGAATAAATTTAGAAAATTCCGAAGGAGCAAGTGGAGTTGGAAGGGTGATCTTTAATCTGGAAGGATCTTTAATAAAATGTTAAAAATATGTCTTCATTAAAAATAACAGACAATGGGGGAGATTCATCAAAACCTGTGCAGAGGAAAAGTCGCTGAGTTGCCCATAGCAACCAATCAGAAAGTGGCTTTCATTTTTCAGAGGCCTTTTCAAAAATGGAAGAAGCAATCTGATTGGTTGCTATGGGCAACTCACAACTTTTCCTCTGGACAGGTTTTGATAAATCTTCCCCAATATCTTAATATTAAGAGCCTACAGTATTTGTTGTTCTAACAAAATGTTGAAAGCGGTATCTAATGTACCAATTTAGCAGCCCTATTTCATGGCATACCAAAGATGAGTATGTGCTGTGCCGTAATTGGTCAGACAAGTCATGGAAAGGAATTGCCTGTGTGTGAACTACTGGCAAACAGAACACAATGCACAATATTAAAGGGACAGTGACTAGTGACAGAATTCACAGTGTTAGTAAATTTGGGCCTATGTTTTTCCCCTTCCGAATAGTACAGGGGAAAAAATGTTTGCTGCAGAATAAGGGTCAAGCATTGATTTAATGGGAACCTACATCTAAAATGTTGCAGAAGGGAGCAAACTTTGTTTCCTTCCAGAGATGTGCTACCTTGTGCAAACCTTTTTTCCATGGAGCATTGCATGACTTATGAGACTCTATATTCCAGTTTGGTGGTCACCTCAAGGAGTCACACAACCCTTCAGTTCTGAAGAGGATGTCAAACAGGTATGAGAAAATGCTCTGAAGAGGGATATACTTTGCATAAACCAAGGTTACTCACTCTCACATGTCTGCATCACTACAGCACAATGTTCTTGTACAATAACATTTTGTTTGGAGAACTACCGATGTGAAAGAAGATTATTAAGATATTAATAACACATTGCCAGTCAGCAAGTATCTCAAGTGTTGCATTCAGAAGAACAGCAGTTCTTAGGGAAGGCACTTTTCATCAGTTGCTTCTAGTACACAACATCGACTTCAAACGCACTGACATAAATAATGACATTTTATGGTCACTGACTATTCTTAAGTCAGAAAAACCTAGAAATGGAAAATTTCATTCCTCCAGTTTTCTAATCAACAACGAACTCGGAGAAGAAAACCATCTCCAGGAGAAGGATGGAAGGAGTCCAGAGAGAACATTCTATCATAATAATTGTCCTGGCTACAAGCGGAGGGGCATCTTCAGAAACACATGTTCTATTGTGTTAACATATTTAGGATTGTGGTAAGAAGACAAAGTCATCGCAACAAACAACTTGACCACATGTCTGAATGTGCTTCAAGTTATCGACCAAACCGCAGCGACTGATTTCATTTCAGCTCTGGGAGCCGACATGTGAAGGGTTTTCATTGGATCCTAAAAATGCTAGCAGAGATCCTGTTAAGGTCAAGATGTTTCAGAATGTATCGGATGGAAGTCATAACTTTTTATAGATGTTTGTGTTATTTGTAATGAGAGGTATGAGATACTGATATATTTATGGGATTTCCATTCGCAAGTTGCAGATTGCGGTGTCAATTTTTGGCCCATAGATCTGCATATAGTTTCCTATGAACTGTAGAAATCTTCCTGTCATTCACCAGACCACGAATGCTGACAAAACCAGACCCAGAATCTGAGGTCATGTGATGGACACATAGGGGGAGATTTAGCAAAACCTGTGCAAAGGAAAAATTGATGAGTTGCCCATTGCAGCCAATCAGATCGCTTCATTTATTTTGCAGAGGCCTTGTTAAAAAGGAAAGTATTGATCTGATTGGTTGCTATGAACAACTCAGCAATTTTTCCTCTGGATAGGTTTTGATAAATCTCCCCCTAACTGACCTGTTGATGGATTTTACATTAAACAATGAATATTGGGTTGTGGGCAGAATTCTATTTTCGTCCTACAATCCATTCATCACTTATTTTGGCCTTAACAGGGTACTCCGGTGGAGGGAAAAAAAGGAAAATCAACTGGTAGGAGAAAGTTATACAGATTTGTAAATCTGTATAACAGGCCATGCCCCTTCCAGTCAATTTTGAACTTTTGGAGAGTTTTGGTTTTTAATTTACGGTAAAATAATTTTTTCTTGATTCTGTGGGTCAATACGATTGAAATGATACCCATGTTTATGCGCTTTACTATTATTGTACTAATTTAAAAAAAATTACTTTTTAAACAAAATTAGTATGTTTTAAATCAGCTTGTTCAGACCTTATAACTAACTATATTTTTCAGTATATGGGGCTGTATGGGGCTCATATTTTGCACTGTAATCTGTACATTTTATTGGTACCACTTGCGTATATGTGACTTCATCACTTTTTATTTCATTTTTCAGTTTTTTTTGTAAAATGGGAAAAAGGGGCGATTTACATTTTTATTGGGAAGAGAGGCTTTTTCAAATTTTGTAAAAACTTTTTTTCACAATTATTTTACACTTTTTATGGCCCCATAGGTGTGACATCACGACCACGTCCGCCCAAAACCAGCATTCTGAACATAATGTTCAGAACGCCAGGTGCTGCACAGAGAACACAGAGGGTCCCAGCAGTAGAACCCCTGCAATCAGACCTTTTACCTCCAATCTTTTGGATAGGGGTAAAGATGTATAGAGGCAGAGTACCCCCTTAAGTACTATCGCATCAGGACATACATTTACATTCATTTTCCTTAAAGGAGTTATGCTGGAATAGAAAAACACAGCTAATTTCTTTCCAAAACAGCTCCATGTCTCTCTCCAGGTTGGGTATGGTTTTGCAACTTGACTCCATTAACTTCAATGGAACTGGGCTGCAGAACCACACCCAACCTGGAGATAGATGGGGAGCAGTTCTTGAAAGAAAGTAGCTCTGTTTTTCTATTCCTGGATAACCTCTTTAAGGCGTTAAAAGTCAGATGCCACTTTACGTTACTGTAGTATATAGGAGACATATAGGTATAGGTTATTTAGTACAGGCCTAATTTTAATTTGTTTTTGTGTAAAAAATCTTGACTAATTTTTTAAAATATTCCTTATTTCCCCTGTAACTGGGGCTTATGTACTAGCCTGGGTTACATGGTATATACAACTACTGCAGCTACCAGGACATTTCTATTCAGATGCAGATTCTGCAAAAAATTTCAAAAATTTCCCTGCAGAATTATATGCAGACCAGCTGAACATTTTAAGGCTATGTTCACGCACAGTATTTTTGTCAATTTGTGAGCTGTAAAACATTCAACATTTTAAATATTGAGTTTGGTTGTAAAAGTAAGCGCAGGGTCCTTTTTTTCAGCTGTTTATGGCTCAAAAAAAAATGTTTTTTAATTCCTTCATGTTTATTTTGGACATTAAAATACAGATCTAAAGCACATAGCCTTGGACGTATGACGGTCCACAAAGGTTTAATAACTTTATACAAATTGAAAGATAAATGCAAAATAGATTCATAGAATACAAGAAAGATGCATTAGGATCACAATACTCTAAATATCTTTGTGTATATTAGCGTACATAGAAGAAAGTGCCCCCATGGCAAATATCCAAATGGGCCTCCTATTATGGCATCTGACTTTTCCCTGCAGGACAGAAAGATCTGGTGTTTGTTTCTGGTTTCCAGAGCCCATTGGCCATCCCCTTCTCCGTTAATTTGCTGACAATTTAGTTCTAGCCATGACGGGCCCCTTTCTCCAAGGGCAGAGTCTGTTCTACCAATCTGGCACATCCACCCTTGTTTGTGTATCTGTATGCTATATAATGTAGAAGACACTTATCCTTACCAGCTGCACACTGTGATGAGTTATGACTTTTTATATGCCTTTTCATGCCCGCGTTTCCTTTACACCTGTGCAATACTAGACTAAAACAACAACATAAGACACTGACTACATTGAAGAAATGACTGCCAGCTCTTAAGTGTTTCCTTTATATCATTGTGCAGGCAATGGAGCCCATCCTACACCCATCATACAATAGAGATGTCACCCATACATTAGTCTAGTGGAATGCTTGCATCTGTCTTGCCTACTCATGTACCACAGCTGCAGTTGTATTGTAAGAACCTCACGTGCCAGCGCAACCCAGACTGAAAATTATATACCAGTCAATAGATCTCAGCTTTATACATTTAGGTTCTATGTTTTTTACAAGCTATTGGGAGGTTACCTCTTGTAGACAATGTTGCTGTCATGTGAGTCTATGAGCAGACAATCCACCTGAGTAGACGCCTCATCCGGCTCCGGATCTGTCATTACTAATAAAACATGACAATGAGCATCAATCCTTTACTTCTGACCATCAGATATACCCTGCAGGTAAGCTTTGTAGCCCTGCTTACAATTTGGCCTGAATCTTGTCTGCTTCTTTATCTGTGGCAGTGGCGGATCCAGGGGGGGGGGGGGGGGCAACGGGGCAATTGCCCCCCCCCAAGATTGTTGCCCCTCCTGTACTATAGCATGGTGATGCGGGAGCTGTCAGCTGTCCCGCTCCACCACTCCCTCACCTTTCTCACACGCTGCTCCATTCTTGCAGTGAGAGCCGCGGGGACACCATTCACTGCAGGCCAGTGCAATGACATCACATCATCGCGCCAGCGCCCGGAGATCACGTCCCCGCGGCTCTAACTCACACTGCAAGAACGGAGCAGAATATGAGAAAGCTGACAGCTGGAGAGAGCTGCTTGGGCGTGGCATGGTACAGGGGAATTATGAAGACTTTCAGGGGGGGGGGCATGCACAAAAAAGGGCAAATTATATGTGAGGGGCACATGTCAGCCCCCCCCTCTTATGTGCCCATTTAATGCCCCCCTGTCATGTGCCCCTCACATACAATGCCCCCCTGACATGTGCCCCTGACTTATAATGCCTCTCTGTCATGTGCCCCCAACATATAATACCCCGTGTCCTGTGCCCCTCAGGGGGCATTATATGTGAGGGGAACATGACAGGGGCATTATATGTATGGGGCACAGGGTGCAATATATGCGAGGGTCACAGGACAGAGGACATTATTATTATGTGGGGGAACAGGACGGGTTATAATTATTATATGTGGAGGCACAGGATAGGGCATCATTACTATATATGAGGGGCACAGAGTGTTTTGCATTTCAAAGGTATAGGCCGGCATTTATTATTGTAGTGTAAGTGAAACATTTTTCTACACCTTTTTGTGTGCTGTAATGTGTAGGAGAACCAAATTTATTAAAAGGTAGCAGAGCATTTAATAGATTTTGTGCAGGTCACATTTTCAAAAATTTCACTCTTCACATACACCAAAAAGCTAAGTCTGGGCTGGTGTAATTTTAGAGACTTTTTGGTGGTTTTGCACCTTTTTTGCGCCTTTTCATAAAAAGGTGCAGTTCATAAAACCCTTCCATATGTATTGCCAAAATCAGTGGATGGCAACTCCAGCGCAAAAAAAGGCTCAAATAAACCCTGCTTGCGCCTTTTTTGCACCATTTTTAGACACAAAAAACTGTATAAAGACAATTATACATGTCGGCCATAGTGTATATTAGAATGAATTTTTGGGGTAGTATTGTATTCAGAGGGTTATATTCAGAGAGCACAGTATGTGGTAGTGTTATATTCAGAGGGTACAGTGTGTTGTAGTAATATATTCAGAGGGTTCAGTGTGTAGTTAGTATTATATTCAGAGGTTAAGGTATGTGGTGGTATTATATTCAGAGGGTACAGTGTGTAATAGTATTATATTCAGAGGGTACAGTGTGTTGTAGTAATATATTCAGAGGGTTCAGTTTGTAGTAGTATTATATTCAGAGGTTAAGGTATGTGGTGGTATTATATTCAGAGGGTACAGTGTGTAGTAGTATTATATTCAGAGGTTACGGTGTGTGGCGGTATTATATTCAGAGGGTACAGTACGTCAGAATTATATTCAGAGGCTGTGTGCCAGTATTATATTCAAAGGATACAGTGTTTGGTGGTATTATAATAATTATTGTTTTCATATAGAGGATCAGAATCCGCTGACATAGTGAGGAACCATCTGGGTGTAAAATTTTGCTGAGTGAACATTTAGCTGGAACAAGTCCTGGCGGTATGTACCATCTGGATTAGATAAGGAAACACTATAGAGAAGATGTCACCTGTTGTCACTGATATCATTCTGTATTCTCCTCATTATGTCCTATCAGAGCTGTAGTCACTTGTAAGTTCTGCAGTTTTGATGGGTGAAACAACAACTCCCAGCATAACCTTACCACATACTTAAAGGAGTAGTCCGGTGCGTACTTTTCTTATTTTATCCGGTCCGGGCTGCAAAAAAAAAGAAAACAAGCTTTCTCTTGCCTGCTTACATGCCCCCGGAGCTCCGGTACAGGTGTTCGGTCGCCGGGCTGTTTGCTTCTTACTTCCTGTTAGCCCAGCACGTCACACGGAGCTTCAGCCTATCACCGGCCGCAGCGATGTCCCACCTCGGATGTTGATAGGCTGAAGCTCCGTGTGACGTGCTGGGCTAACAGGAAGTAAGAAGCAAACAGCCTGGCGACTGAACACCTGTACCGGAGCTCCGGGGGCGCGTAAGCAGGCAAGAGAAAGTTTGTTTTCTTTTTTTTTTTGCAGCCCAGACCGGATAAAATAAGAAAAGTGCGCGCCGGACTACTCCTTTAAGGTCATACTGGGAGCTGTAGTTTTAAATGGTAAAAACTTCTTTAGCACTTTCTCATTCTGTGGTAATTGGTATATTTGATTGTTATACTGGAACTAATTATCTGCAACATGCTACAGCGCGTGCATCACAACATGCTAAAAAAAATCAGGGCCTATATCCCTTGAAGCGTACCTGTCAGATCCAACAAATTTTTTTTTTTTTTTAAATATATTACTTAGTACCTATTCCTGACCATGTAAATCTAATTTTTATGTGTCTAGTATCTTTATTTATTTTGTTATTACACTTTTAATTTAGCTCACTAATCTGAATTCCTCTCAAAGGGAGGGGGCGTGGCCTCACTGTGCAGGTCTCCGCCCCCTCCCTCAGTATGCTGTCTGCTCACATCTCCCCTAGCATTAGCAAAACTACAACTCCCAGCTTGTCCTCACTGACAGTAGCGGGACACAAGCTGACAGTGGGAGAATTTTTCCTCCAGCTGTGAGCCCTGCACTCACAGCTGTCAATCAAGGAAGTGTGTCCATGACATAGGTGATGATGCATGGACACAGCAGGACTAGTATGTGTCCAAGCAGGCAGGGGGGCAGTTGTTTGACTGGCTTTTTCAGTATTAAATACTGAAACTTTTCTAAAGAAAGCAATTGCAAAACCTATTGGTTATACATGCTTTACAACATATCAAAAGTTTTTGTATCTGACAGTGCCCATTTAATGTTCTGCTTTTGCAAATATTCATCCAGTTTCTGTCTAAACGTCTGTAAAGACTCTCATAAAACCACATATGCAGGCAAAGGATTCCACATCCTTATTGTTCATAGTGTAAAAAAAAAGACCTTTCCTTTGCCTTTGACAAAATCTCCTTTCTTCCAGTCTAAGGGGGAGATTTATCAAAACCTGTGTAGAGGAAAAGTTGCTGAGTTGCCCAAAGCAACCAATCAGATCGCTTCTTTCATTTTTTAAAAGGGCTTGGTTGCTATGGGCAACTGGTCAACTTTTCCTGGTCAACAGGTTTTGATAAATCTCCCACTAAATGTGTGACCCTGTGTCCTATGTGTGGTCCTGTTTATGTAAACATTCTAATATATTATACGTAAACTGCTTAAAATGTCTTATGATCTTTGTAATATTGATATATGTGTTTAAACATATCCTATCTGTCCGCAGGAAAAATCTCTGTGCGGATAGCCGTCTCCTAGATAGCTAAGCATGAACATGTTAATTCCTTCTGCGGATACAGAAAATGGAATTTCTGTGCTGTAAACATCTGGCATGGATATTCTTCTGTGACTCTGGGACTCTGCTACAGTGGAATGCCCTCATTCTAGTGATCAGTGGAACTCTGAACATCTCTATGACATTTTAAAAGCTTTCAGAAGGGACAGGTACATTTTAAAGGTTTGTGGTGTCCCGGCACCGGATTACATCCATTGCCTTGTGGTGGGGTCCCCAAAGTCAGAGTCCCTATGTGTAGGTGGGGTCCTCATCCTTAGCTAGCCCCTTGTCACCCCTTTTGTAATTAAAATTATTTAAATTTAATGTATATATTTATATCGTAACTGTACTTGCCTAGTTAACGTCGCAGGACCTACAAGTCACGTGATGCGTTCCAAAGACTCTATGGTTTGTAGTTCAAGGACCTTTGGAGGAAGTCAGGTGTTTACCCATCAGGCTATGTAACGGTGAGTGACAGCTTACTTGGACCAATCCAAAACGGCCCTGCCCTGCCCATATAAGGGAGCGGCGCCATTACTCTCTCTCTTTCCTCATGGGCTGTTGACAGGGAAGGATCTGCGCTGCTTTCATCAGTGAGTTAGGCCCGAGCCATGCGGCGACGGCTGATCTCTACAAAACTGTGAGTGTAATCAATCCCTAAGCACTCTGCAAGATCCCCGGACCCTATCTAACCCCTAAATCCGGACGGATCTTCGCAAATTACCCTAAATTCTAAGACTTATATCAAAAGTCAAGGTCCGCAACAACTGTCAGTCACTGAAGTGTATGGAGATTGTATTAATGAGACTGTTACTGTTCATTGGATGTACCGCAAGTCTTTAAGTAAGGTTTATCCAAGTTCAAGTTCAACTACCTTGTGGACCTTCAGTCATTTTATGCATGCACCTATCGTTACTGGGAAGGGCAGCGATAGGCCGGAGAATTACCTCAGCATACTAGCCCTCAGCCTGGCGTCAAGAACAATAGGGTTAACCTTAACCCCTGATATACTGAAGCAAAACCCTGACTACACTACCCCTACCCCAGAGGCCTACCACAGGTTCATGTTAATGTTAATGTTAATGATGTCCTTAAACAAATGGAGCGGGCTCAGGATGTTCTCCACTTCATATAAAGCTGAAAGTGTTATAGCAGATCAGCAAAATGACAATATACTGTAATATATTAGTATTGCAGTATATAGTGCAAGCAATCAACTAAACACAATTTAAATCACTAAGGAAATTTGGGTAATTTAGAAAACTTTAAAAAAATTACATAAAAAAGTTACTAAAAATATATAAAGAAATCTACAATAATAAAAATTCAAACCACCTCTTGTATTAATTAAAATAAAAAAAAGGAAATTAAATTAAAAAAAATAATGTAAACAAAAAATATTCCTTATACCTGAAATGCTGTGTTATGATATTAGGTGATTTGGCAGGCTTAGAATACTAGATACTAGGCCCAGCCTGGCACACAAAGGGGTGCTTGTGCATCGATGGAGGCATAGACCTCCCTAGTGTCTCTATAACTTGCTCCTTATTTTTCCTCTCTCAGGACAGCTGTGTGGTGTCCACTAAGATGCATATACTATCATCTACAGGGGCTTGTGTGCTTCAGGCATTCCCAGGAAACATCTAGACCCCCACCAAGGTGCACTTTTAGATGACATACTGATCATCAAAGATCTTTACATGTCAAAGGATACCAATGGATGATGTCATTAATTCATCTTACTAGTGTTTCATTTTTACCTAACAATAAGTTCCTTTGTCAGACCAGTATATGGCAACAAGAACAGACCCACATTTCGTTTATTTTTCCAAATAAATTGTAAATGTTCTAGATGACCACCCTGGTCCCTGGGAGCTTCACAGATTAGTTCTCAGACTACAAGCCAGAAAGTGGACTGCTCCCGATATAATCAGTAGCTTAGGGGTGTGATGATGGTTGCCTGGAAAAGTGCTGTAGAGCTTGGACTTGCCTAGCCAAGAACTCTACTGCTCAAACATACTGTATGTCAAATGAGTTGAAAAGCTTCCAGTACCACTCTGGGTGCCAAATAAAATAGCATTCTGTTACACCATGAACATATGAGTGCAAATAACTCCTAAGCTGCTGGGATACTGCATGGCAATGATGGACTGCGAATTGATTTACCCATGGATGGTAAGGCTAAGTTTACCCAAAAATATGCAGAACATGTTTTTGCTATATACAAAATGAAGCAAAAAAAGATATTCCAGGTCATTTCACTTATGCAGTGTCTCGGTAACTGTGTCCCAGCTACAAATATGTGAAGTTGTCTTATAGCTAAGGATTCAATTTCTAACCACCTACAAAGTTTAAGGTATTGTGAATTGCTGTATATATATATATATATATATATATATATATATATATATATATATATATATATATATATATTGCACTGCCGTTACATGAAACTGTGAGGTATAACAAATGTGTATAGGTTAACATTTTAATTTTTATTGTATAAGATGGGTAAATCATTGGTCACATGACACACTCCCTGGCTAGTTTCAAGGCAGAAATATATGGAAAGGCTAAGGGAGGAGATGCCTAGCCACAACCTCTCTTTCCAGAGAACTGGAGAAAAAAAAATAGACAAAAAACAAACAAACGAGTAGTCTGGCTCTAGTGTGCACATCTCTCCTAGCTGTGCTTCTCCTAGGTAGACCAGTGAGTTAGAGAAAAGTGTACGCACTTAGTCAAAGTGTACCTCCTAGGTTTAGCCTCTTCGGTAACATTTTTAGCTAAAAATTGCTGCTATGAAGAATTAGCTACTGTTCCAGTTGCAAAAATCATGTAACCTGAGACAGATCTGGGTTGTGTTTGCAGAGATAATAGCTCTGTGTGGAGCCTGGAGGATCTCCCCCAGATGGTTGTCAAGAGCCCACACTGTGGGGGCATCATTCCTCAAGTATACTGTTTCCAGCTCCAGGAAGGAGAATCTATTAGCCAGAAGTGGTGAACCAACTAAGCAAGGACCCTTCTGCGGTCACTAAACTTTTTGTGGACTTCCAGCCATAACTGCCATGTCGCAAAAAGTATCTTTAGCATATGTCCTGCACATAGGGTATCATGCTGCAAAACCATGAGTAAAGTTTTAAGAATTGGCACCACAGTAATCCAACCTCTGGAGGCCCATAGCAAAGTCTGAACATAGAGTCTGAACTAATTTAATGCACCTTGATCTACAACTGCATTTGTTCCTGTGTAATTACCACACTAGCAACATCTCTAAAACATGCACAGTATTTCAAAGGGACAGTGACCAACCCTCCATTCATCTCTCTATGATCTATTACTGTACCAAAGAGATTTATCTAGATTTCTTATTCCTGCACCTAATATCATGGGTATAACCCAATTACAAAAAATGTTGCTGGACTCACAGCAGATCACCCTGTCACATGACATCATCACCTATTGCTATCAAGGAATGCTACTCTGAGATAGTCTGACTACCGCTCCTATTTTTCTTGTGGGTACCACACTTATTTCCTATTCACAGGATATCCCATGAATAGAGGATAAATGTCTGATCACTAGGGCTCTGACCGCTGTGCCCACTGGCAATCTAGAGAATGGGGACCAGAGTGGAGCATCTGGTCATGCATGTTGGCAGACACTTCTATTGCCTATGGAAGCTGCCGCTATCTCTGTGGCTTCCATAGGCAATAACAACCGCCACTTGGCACATCGTTCCATATGACAAACTCAGTGCTGCTACATGAATATTAAACCATACTGGGCCTATATTAGATTGCTTCATATCCTCATAAGAGTCCTTTTGGGATCGTTCTCTACTTTTTCTTGGCATATCAGAACCTTGCATGTCAGACATAAGGAAAAATCTACAAATATAAGAAGAAAATAACATGCTGAAAAAATGTTGGATTATTTGGAGGCTTTTTCTATATGTAAATGCCTGCAGTTGATTTCTTGTTTAGTCTGGCTGGATCAGGGGGTTAAGTAGTGTCGGCGAATTAACGTGTTTCACAAAGGAACATTTTGCTCGGTGTGAACACAATAGCGCAGATGTGTAACATGAAAGCACATCAGATTTCACATGTTTAAAATAGAATTGACAAAACTCAGAGAGCGGCCCCACCACCGACTCATGAATAAATGAAGTATTTAGTGGAAACCTTCCTTCTCCTTATCTCTGAAGATAGCAAACTTGTATGATGGCATTGGGGCAAAACTTGCATGTCTATAAAAGGATTTACATGTCAGCGGGAGAATAATAGGAGGTCAGAATTCATCTCTCAGATTAGTGTCCGAGTCGCTTAAAAAGCCTTTCCGTTTAACACTCAAGATAACACCATCCTGCTCTATGGAAGTAGCGCGGCTCCATTGTAAACAGTGCCCCCCTCAGCCAGACAGTTGGCTTGTGTTTACAGATGGAATGACAGGATGTGTATAGAACGTGTTCTTGTTAGAAGATATTAATGGTGAAATGAACTTGTTCCTTGATGTCTAAACCACATTATGCCGTGATGGACAGCTCCAGTGTCAAAGGTGGCCTGGGACATGTGTTAGGCCTACTGTAGGAATTCCCTCATAGAGTCAAGGTGAAAGTTGGATGTGGGAATGTGATGAACTTTTCAAATAATAAAAAAAAGTGATTAAAAAAAATTATTATAATTTTTTGGAAATTTTTGCCATGGAAAAGTTGTCCTATAATATACATAGCTACTGGACTTATACAGTTGTCATGGCAGATATTATTAAAGATTATCCATTTTTCCTATTGAAAATGGTACACCAAAGCAGTTCCCCTTGCAATAGGCCTATGATTTATACTAGGCTAACCGATAATAAACACAAATATATAATCCTACATTAGAAAAAAAATCACCAATGCTTATTAAAGGGAACCAATTATTAGAAATAACCATATACAGTCATGGCCATAAATGTTGGCACCCCTGAAATTTTTCTAGAAAATGAAGTATTTCTCACAGAAAAAGATTCGAGTAACACATGTTTTGCTGTACACATGTTTATTCCCTTTGTGTGTATTGGAACTAAATCAAAAAAGGGAGGAAAAAAAGCAAATTGGACAAAATGTCACACCAAACTCCAAAAATGGTCTGGACAAAATTATTGGCACCCTAAACTTAATATTTGGCACCCTTTGGAAAAAATAAGTGAAATCAGTGGCTTCCTATAACCATCAATAAGCTTCTTACACCTCTCAGCCGGAATGTTGGACCATTCTTCCTTTACAAACTGCTCCAGGTCTCTCTTATTGGAAGGGCGCCTTTTCCCAACATCAATGTTAAGATCTCTCCACGGGTGTTCAATGGGATTTAGATCTGGACTCATTGCTGACACTTCAGAACTCTCCAGCGCTTTGCTGCCATCCATTTCTGAGGGCTTTTTGACGTATGTTTGGGGTCATTGTCCTGCTGGAAGACCCAAGATCTCGGATGCAAACCCAGCTTTCTGACACTGGGCTGTACAGTGCGATCCAAAATCCGTTGGTAATCCTCAGATTTCATGATGCCTTGTACACATTCAAGGCACCCAGTGCAAGAGGCAGCAAAACAACCCCAAAACATCATTGAACCTCCACCATATTTCACTGTAGGTACTGTGTTCTTTTCTTTGTAGGCCTCATTCCGTTTTCTGTAAACAGTAGAATCATGTGCTTTACCAAAAAGCTCTATATTGGTCTCATCTGTCCACAAAACGTTTTCCCAGAAGGATTTTGACTTACTCAAGTTAATTTTTGCAAAATGTAGTCTTGCTTTTTTAAGTCTCTGTGTCCGCAGTGGGGTCCTCCCGGGTCTCCTGCCATAGCGTTTCATTTCATTTAAATGTTGACGGATAGTTCCCGCTGACACTGATGCTCCCAGAGCCTGCAGGACAGCTTGAACATCTTTGGAACTTGTTTGGGGCTGCTTATCCAACATCCGGACTATCCTGTGTTCACACCTTTCATCAATTTTTCTCTATCGTCCACACCCAGGGAGATTAGCTACAGTGCCAAGGGTTGCAAATTTCTTGATACTGCACAGTGTGCACATTTCTTGCATACTGTGGACAAAGGCAAATCTAGATCTCTGGAGATGGACTTGTAACCTTGGGATTGTTGATATTTTCCCACAATTTTGGATCTCAAGTCCTCAGATAGTTCTGTTCTCCCCTTTATGTTGTCCATGCGTAGTGTGGCACACACAGACACACAATGCAAAGACTAAGTGAACGTATCTCCTTTTTATCTGCTTTCAGGTGTGATTTTTATATTGCCCACACCTGTTACTTGCCCCAGGTGAGTTTAAAGGAGCAACACATGCTGGAAACAATCTTATTTTTCCACAATTTTGAAAGGGTACCAACAATTTTGTCCAGCCCATTTTTGGAGTTTGGTGTGACATTATGTCCAATTTGCTTTTTTTCTTCCCATTTTTGGTTTAGTTCCAATACACACAAAGGGAATAAACACGTGTATAGCCAAACCTGTATAACTGCAATCCTTTTCTGTGAGAAACACTTAATTTTCTTGAAAAATTTCAGGGGTGCCAACATTTACGGCCATGACTGTATAATGCTTGGCAACGCATTATGTTTGGTAAAATCTGTATCCCCAGGGATGGTGAGGATATGAAGTTATAAAGTGTGCCCCCCCCCCTGGCCACCCCGCAAGTAATCCCTTGGGCAGAGAGCTATACTTACCAGCACCCGTCACTCCACATCACTTCTATCCTTGGATAGAAGGAGAAGGTCAGAGGGAAGGCCCAGAACAAATCTATCTTCTCAAGTCTTATCCAGCCATTCTGCAAGGAATCCCCCGGATAGTGGAAATTCAAGCTCTGACGGAGAAAGTCACAGTACCTTGACGGAATCCTAGCTACCCGGAACAATCTTCAATCTCCTTTCAAGTCAGTATTAAATCTATTGGGTGAAAAGCACCATACGTCCCAGCAAGGCAACAGGGCTCCCAAGAGGTTACACTTCATTCTCTCCACTCTGCACTCTACTGTTGGCATGTAATACCATCTGCCCCCTGCTCAGTAAAGACAGTTATCTGTAACCCATCGTTGGTGTGTTTTTTACTCCACGTGTCTGGCCCAGGAGAAGCTGTCTCCAACCTCGTACTGTGCCCTGTCGTCACAAAGTGATCAGGTATTCCTAGCTCCCCCGTGGCTACCACAGATGCGTCTGTGATGCAAAACAGCTCTGTTGTTTCTGTTATATGCCCCTGCCTTGTGGGTTGGAGATGCTTTCCCTCCCTGCACCAACTGATTGTCCATATGACAAATAAATAAGGCCGAATAAAGTCTGCTTGCTGATACTTTTGGACTGGTGAGTGCAGGTAGCCTTTTCTTCTACTTTATTATACATTAAAATAGTGTATATGGAACTGTCGACTGTGTTGCCATCACATCAGCCACATCCCAACTACAACCATCTAGGAACAATTACAACCCCAACATGTGTTTTGTTCTCTTTTTGGGAAGAAAAGATATGCATAGCAGCTCTCTGACGCTACCTTTTCAAGGTAATTTCTCTTAAAGTAATTCACTTCAACTAGGAATCTTAGAACAGGGCCAGAAATGTATGTCAACACGGAAATCTCTCCAGAATAAAAGAATACTGACGTCCCCACTGATCAGCCTATGCATGACCAGAGCCCCTTCCTCTCCACCAGTCCAGTATTTTTGGAAAGTCTTGAACAAAAGGTGAGACGAGTCCATGAAGTTGTGTCCCTTCCTCATCACCTTTAGACATCCTTTCCCTGGACAATCTGCCAGAATGGTTACTGATGTAAGTCCACAGCCAGGCACAACACTAGGTATTAGGGCCTGCCTAGAGCACATTTTATAATGTTTAACAGGTAATTGTGAATGAATTCCTAAGATAAAGATCTTAGAAGTAAGTGACAGTCTTCAAGGTGACAGGTTGTCTTCTGTCGAAGCAATTCTAGTGATATTAGGGGTGGATAAGTGTGACGGAGTCTGGATCCAGGTGGTAACATTTCAAATGGTGCAATTCATTACCTTATCCTGTAGGTGCCACTGTTTCCACTGTTCTGTACTTAGCCAGCAGGGACCAAATGGTCACGTTCATTTACAATATAAAGTATGTAAGAGAACGGTAGATAATAGACTTTTTATTTTAGGAATCAATTGTTTTAACCCTTCGTATATGTTTTATATGTATATCTCTATTTACATAATTAACCTGTCTTGTTGATTTGCCTCACTTTCCATAGATAATAGATGGTAAGTGTTTTTCCATAGAGTTATAAAGTAGCAGCTGGTACAGAGTAAAGGCACAAACTTTGGTTGGCATGTGCATTAAATGTCAGCGGCAATGAGTCATTTGTGAGATTGTACAATAAACAGCACAGCGGAGATGACATATCCCATCAGCAAGCAGCGTCTCTGAGCTAAGTAAAGACAGCGCTGGCTTATCGTCCATGCAGTCGGCCCATTTGAGGATCCTTATCTTATGAGTTATAAGCGCAGCTAATGGTATCTGTTCATCTTTATAAGACACTTGATATACCAGCTCGCTGCCAAAACTAGATTTAGATGCTTTACTGTATTAAAGGGGTACTCCGGCCCTAAGACATCTTATCCCCTATCCAAAGGATAGGGGATAAAATGTCTGATCACGGGGGTCCTAGAGACCCCTGCAGTCTTTCATTCCGCACCCACCTTTGTGCTCTCCGAAGCACTGGAGGCTCCGAGTGTAAAGCGTTACAATCACGGGGCCAGAGTATCGTGACGTCACGACTCCGCCCCTGCATGACATCAAGCCCCGCCCCCTCAATGCAAGTCTATGGGAGGGGGCATGATGGATTTCACTATGTGAGCAAGAAGAAAGGTAAGATACACTGCTTTTTAAAGCTATGGATTTTTTTTTGTGGTGGGAGGAGTGCTAGGAGTGCTAGGAGTGCTAGTTAGGGAACATAGCCTGAGTTAGTTTAGAAAAGTTTATTTAGTGACAGGTACTCTCTAAGGCTTCAGGCTAGGCCTAGAGACTTTGTTGCTACATATTTTTTTAAATTTATAATACACCAAAGAACATCAAGTTCAATAAAGCCACAGAAAAAATTATCTTTATAATTATTTTTAAAATTATCTTTTATTAATATATATAAAAATAACATCATATTATGCACAATGAAGCAGATAGTATAGTTGCTAAATGCAATGCAGAGGGTAAACAGTATCCAAAATAGATTATTAGTGAGGCTCTATTTATACAATATATGTATATGTATATATATATATATATATATATATATATATATATATATATATATATATAGTGGGATAATGGAATATGCTCTATTACAAATCACTGTATAAAATGATGATCAAAAATGTCTGTGCATGTCTCTAATGACTGCTATTTAAAAAGACTGTCGCCTGACCCCTACGATCGTTTCGGAACTCTTTTTCAAGAGGTACTCTTGAAAAAGGGTTGTATTTAAAAAGCCTAATGCTTCCAGTACTTATCAGCTGCTATATGCTTCACAGGAAGTTCTTTTCTTCTGTAATTTAATTTCTGTGGGACCACACTGCCCTCTGCTGACACCTGAACTGTCAAGAGTAGGAGCAAATCCCCATAGCAAACCTATCCTGCTCTGGACAGTTCCTAAAATGGACAGAGGTGTCAGCAAAGAGCACTGTGTTCAGATAGAAAAGAAATTCAAAAAGAAAATAACTTCTTGTGGAGCATACAGCAGCTGATAAGTACTGGAAGGGTTAAGATTTTTAAATAGAAGTAATTTAAAAATCTGTTTAACTTTCTGGCACCAGTTGATTTAAATTAAAAAAAAAATGTTTTCCAGTGGAGTACCCCTTTAAATGGAATATGTCAACAGAACAATGAGCAATGAGCAGTTTTAATGTTAAACATATTTTTAAAGAATTTTAGTAGTGTTTTTTTTATTTTTTTTACTTTACTGTCTATATTGTACTATAATCCTGAAATCTTGCAGTTTTCATTCTGGTCACTAGGCCTTATATTAAGATGAGGTAACTTCCCTGCTTCAACTGCTCTCGGCTTCCTCAACAGGCTGGAGGCGGACAGAAAACCCAACTGATGAGATTGGACAACCCCTTTAAAACCACTGCCCAAACAGAACTACAAGGGGAAAAAATAAAAAAATGACTAACATCAAAACTGGCTTTTATTCCCTGATATTAAGAAGGTCACTGTCATTTAAATAACTTTTCGATATGTTGTCCAGACATATTCAAAAATTCTTTCTAGGTCTACCCAGCCACATTGGCAACTCTCCCTACAGAAAAATAAGGAGAGGTATCCACACAGCCCTGTATCTTCAACTAGGCCAACGAGGCCTAATCAGGAATCCTAAATCTGAGACAGGAAAATGTGCGGCCTTGATAAGAAGGGGTGGGTAAATTTACATAATGCGAGTGCGTGAGTTTGGTCAGGCCCAGGGCAGCACAATACCTAAATACACCACTGTCCCCACTTGTAGACGCCTCTCTTCATTTATGTCTATGGAAGTTACAGAAGAGCGTAGCAAGCCATAACTGTAAACATATATTTTCTTAATTTTTTTTGTTTTTTTTTGTTCAGTGACCAAATAAAGTTACCTCTGTGAGAATGTTCACCTTCTGCGCCACACCTTCTTAAATCTTCACTGACACCCAGAGTTCAGGACTAGGTGTGATACAACGTGTTAAGCGCACAAACCATAAGGTAGCTGGCGAAAAAAACATTTGGATTAGTTACTCTGTGCCAATACAGAAAGACACAGCACATACCAGCATGTCTGCGGTTGCAATACCTGTGTAAATAAACATTGTATCAAGGAGTGTCCACAGTATTCTTCTTTCATCATAGCCGATTTACCAACCCTACATGAGATATCAGAGGTCTTTTTTTTTCCCAAGGAAATATTCAGGAGAGAACAAATTAAGAAAAAACTTCTGGGAATTTCTAATTAAACTTTCTGAACAGTAAGAAGTCTACAATAAAAATGTGATAGAGCAGCTTACAAGTCAAAGCGGGGAAAACTAACAGGGGTACAGATACCCAATGTGCAAATGTAGCAAAGAAAGTATATCTAAAACATCCTAGATCTGAATGAATGAACTAATCGTAAGAAATACTTCCATCTTTACATAGTTAAATGCGCTGACAACAAAATCACACAAAAATTATCAATAGAAATCAAATTTATCAACCCATTGAGGTCTGGATTAGTGTTGCTCGCGAATATTCGCAAAGCGAATTTTATTCGCGAATATTCGTGAATATAGCACTAAATATCACAGTGATCATCCCACTCTGCTTCCAGCTTGTGTGGTATAAAGAAGGCTTTAATACTACTGTGTGAGACTACTGTGTTAGACTGTATGAGACTTCGCTTATTTTAATAGTCGTATATGGTAATATTCGCATATGTTAATTTTCACATATGTTAATTTTGCATATGTGAATTTCTGCTTATGCTAATTTTCGCATATGCGAATTTTCGTATATGCGTATTTTCGCATATGCGAAAATAAACACGAATATTACGAATATGCAAATTTAGCAAATATATGATGAATATTCGTCCATATATTCGCAATATATATCGCAAATTCTAATATGGCCTATGCCGCTCAACACTAGTCTGGATATGGAGTCACACTCAAAATCAAAATGGAAAACCACACTACAGGCTGAACCAACTTTGATGTAATGTCCTTAAAACAAGTCAAAATGAGGCTCAGTAGTGTGTGTGGCCTCCATGTGCCTGTATGATCTCTCTACAACGCCTGGGCATGCTCCTGATGAGGTGGCGGATGGTCTCCGGAGGATTTTCCTCCCAGACCTGGACTAAAGCATCTGCCAACTCCTGGACAGTCTGTGGTGCAATGTGGCAATGGTGGATGGAGCAAGACATGATGTCCCAGATGTGCTCAATCGGATTCAGGTCTGGCGGGCCAGTCCATACCATCAATGCCTTACTCTTGCAGGAACTGCTGACACACTCCAGCCACATGAGGTCTAACATTGTCTTGCATTAGGAGGAACACAGGGCCAACCGCATCAGCATATGGTCTCACAAGGGGTCTGAGGATCTCATCTCGGTACCTTATAGCAGTCAGGCTACCTCTGGCAAGCACACAGAGGGCTGTGTGGCCACCAAAGAAATACCACCCTACACCATTACTGACCCACCGCCAAACCGGTCATGCTGGAGGATGTTGCAGGCAGCAGAACATTCTCCACGGCGTCTCCAGACTCTGTCACATCTGTCACATGTGCTCAGTGTGAACCTGCTTTCATCTGTGAAGAGCACAGGGCGCCAGTGGCGAATTTTCCAATCTTGGTATTCTCTGGCAAATGTCAAACGTCCTGCACCGTGTTGGACTGTAAGCACAACCCCCATCTGTGGATGTCGGGCCCCCATACCACCCTCAAAGGAGTCTGTTTCTGACCGTTTGAGTGGACACATGCACATTTGTGGCCTGCTGGAGGTCATTTCGCAGGGCTCTGGCAGTGCTCCTCCTGCTCCTCTTTGCACAAAGGCGGAAGTAGCGGTCCTGCTGCTGGGTTGTTTCCCTCTTACGGCCTCCTCCACTTCTCCTGATGTACTGGCCTGTCTCCTGATAGCGCCTCCATGCTCTGGGCACTACGTTGACAGACACAGCAAGCCTTCTTGCCACAGCTCGCATTGATGTGCCATCCTGGATAAGCTGCACTACCTGAGCCACTTGTGTGGGTTGTAGACTCCGTCTCAAGCTACCACTAAAGTGAAAGCACCGCCAGCATTCAAAAGTGACCAAAACATCAGCCAGGAAGCATAGGAACTGATAAGTGGTCTGTGGTCACCACCTGCAGAACCACTCCTTTATTGGGGGTGTCTTGCTAATTGCCTATAATATCCACCTGTTGTCTGTTCCATTTGCACAACAGCATGTGAAATTGATTGTCAATCAGTGTTTCTTCCTGAGTGTACAGTGCGATTTCACAGAAGTGTGATTGACTTGGAGTTACATTGTGTTGTTTAAGTGCTCCCTTTATTTTTTGAGCAGTGTAGTATGATAAACCATAAAGAGTTCTCCTCATGACAAAAAAATTATTGTTATCATTATTATTATCATTATTATTATTAATAATAATAATAATAATAATAGTAATACTTTTATAATAATAATAATAATAATAATACCCACTCATAGAAGAAACAATAGATAATAGATAGGTGAAATAAAAGTAGATTTAATATAATGATAAAAGTATGTTAAAAGTCACAGGGCCCTTACTGCTGTCCTGTAATGGTTAAATAATGCAAAAAATATGCATAAAAATATGTATAAAAAGAAATAATAATGACCCTTACCACATATACCACCTAAGATCTAAGGAATGCAATAAAGCAATAGTTCAGACTTATAAGACGCAATGCACGCAAAAACAAATAGCTTTTAGAGTTTATTGAAATATGGGGCACTCACCTGTCTAAAGCAACAGCCATTTTGTGCCATTTTTGCACTTCCTCAGGCATATATGGCTGAGGAAGTGTTGTAGTGGCATGAAACGGCTGTTACCTTACGACATCCCTGCTCAGTCACACTCCCCGTGCCCCTTATTTCTTTTCACTCCGGATGCAAATTTGTGCTTACTGTCTTTGTTGTGGATATGCAGCACCATTAGTCTGATAGCAAAATGAATTGATTCTGGTAGAAGGATTGGTGTCTGTTGATTGGTGTTGCTAATCGGAGAAGTGCCCGGTATATTTGTGTTCTTATGGTGGGCTGACATCGTTCCTAATGATTTCAGTTCATCAAGTCCGCAAAAAAATAGATGTACCCAGCACTGACCAAATAGTGTATGTAAAAGATTATCCTGTCCTGTAAAGAAAAAGTTACACAATATCGCTGCTGGTGTGTTGGAATCAATAAAAACTTCTTCCATTTTGAATACACAACTCTTACGCAGACCTATGCCACCGCCACTCCTTACTCATTCACACCTCCCAGCTTTTCTTCAACTGATGTACAGGGCTCAGCTTATAATCAATGAGTGTGGAGGTTTGCCAGGCTGTGGCACTTGAGCAGCTAGGCACCGCCTCCCTGACACTTTGCTGAGAAATAAAACGGCAATTTTACACATTTTTTACTCATTACATGTTTTTTTCTTAACTGATGTACAGGGCTCAGCTTACAATTAATGAGTGTGGAGGTGTGCCAGGCTGTGACACTTGAGAAGCTAGGCACCACCTCCCTGACACTTTGCTGAGAAATAAAATGGTAATTTTACACATTTGCCCAGTTTTCTTATATACCCTACAGTTATACAATAGTGTTGGCAGCTGTTTGCAGCAAACAGCAAATACAGCTGACAGATTCCCTCTATTCTCTCACAGTGACCCTTGGTACCGTATTTTTCGCCCTATAGGACGCGCCGGCATATAAGACGCAAAATCTGGATCCGCTGTCCTGGATGTCGCTCCATCGCTGTCGCCGCGTCCCGGGATCCACGCCCTCTGTCGCCGTCATCACGTCGCTACGCATGCCACTCCTATTGGATGACGGGACGGCTGTGATGACGTCGAAGGAGAGCGCCGGCCATGCAGGGGATCCCGACACGGAGCAGACACAGAGGAGGCATGCAAGGTCCCTCCCAGTGTCCTGTAAGCTGTTCGGGACGCCGTGATTTCACTGCGGCGGTCCTGAACAGCCCGTCTGAGCAGCCGGGTTAGTGTCACTTTCGCTTCAGACGCGGCGATCAGCTTTGATCGCCGCGTCTGAAGGGTTAATACAGGGCATCACCGCGATCGGTGATGTGCTGTATTAGCCACGGGTCCTGGCCGTTGATGGCTGCAGGGACTGCCGCGATAGATGTGTATTCGCCGTATAAGAGCACCAACTTTTCCCCCCCAGTTTTGGGGAAGAAAAAGTGCGTCTTATACGGCGAAAAATACGGTAGTTATTATCACAGAGCATGAATGGTTAACTTTTAAACCCAACTTTACTTATTCTAATGTACAATGACAAATGACAAAGCGCTGCATATAAGCCATCGGAGCTACATAACAGAGGCATATCCCAACACCTACAAGCTTAGATACTAATACCATTCCATTAAAGGGCCAAGAGAACACATCTATTACTAATACCATTACACACGGAAGAAGAAATAGATACTTTTTCAGGGAAGTTTTAAAAGGATTCCATGGAATAAATATAAATGAGTTTGGAATTAGATCATTTATTTTCCGGCTCTACAATTCAGGAGGCTGCTACTATTACTGACATTACATGGAAATGGGTGGGAGCCAAACCCCCACTTATTAATTCCATATGTAAAGGTTAAGTGAGAAGCACAGAGAGAAGGGAGCGCTGGACATTGTGAAGTGACAGCACGCTAAAGTAATCTAGATAAAAGATTTGCTTCAGACAAGCTTGTCAGATGAATACCGAAAATCACATAGATCGGAGAAAGTAAGGTATTGTGTATCTCGTGAACCTTCCCATAAGATATTGGAATAGCTGTCGGAAAAATGTGATTATTTTGCTTGGTTGGTGCGATGACTTTTTTTTAGATATCAAGAGAGTTTGGTTTGCCTGTGTTAGAAGTAACCAGGGGCCAGAAGTGAAATGTATACGCTGTCTGCAAATCCGCACGGCCATTTACAACGAAGAATTCTGTGGACTTTTCTTGAGATTCAATGAATCAAACACAAGAAGTAGATAGAGGCATGTTGAAAGTGAAGAAACTGATCTTGGAGAACTGTTCAGTTCTCCATTCAGCCTGTAGGTGTCAGTAGACATACGTCTTAATATTGCATTTTCAAATTTTTGTCCTATGACACATTGGACGGTCTACTTGTAAATTCTGTAACATGTAACTTGGAAACTACATTGAAAAACACATTATACAGACTTGGCAATATTTTACTAATGTTTCTAATGATTAGTTATGCCCGTCTGAGCAGCACGGAGATTGCACATGTTTTGGGGAATCGGTTGTTTTGTCGAGAGAACAATTTGATTAATAATAGGATCTGCATATTCTGATATAACATCTGGCTGAATAGTTTTCAGGAGTATTAAAAAGGGGGCGACTGGGGACAACAACCCAGGGGCCACCATCACTTAGTTCCCTGAAGACTTCTGCTAGAGACCTTCAGCCCTTTTACCTTTCGAATTTGCGGTATTTTGCAAATATATGGACGAATATTTGTCATATATTCGCTAAATTCGCATATTCATAATATTCGTGTTTCATTTTCGCATATGAGAAAATTCACATATATGAAAATTTGCATATGTGAAAATTAGCATAGACAAACATTTGCATATGCGAAAATCTGCATGCCAGTCTCACACAGTAGTATTAGAGCCTTCTTTACACCACACAAGCTGGAAGCAGAGAGGGGTGATCACTGTGATGTGTACTGTGTAAAAAAAAATGTAAACAATTACAAATATTCATAATTGCTAATATATTGTGCTATATTCGCAAATATTCACGAATTCGCGAATATGCGATATTCGCGAATAAAATTTGGATTGTGAATATTCGCGAGCAACACTAGTATGGAGCACAGGTGACCCGGGACCCATCTGCCTGTATGGATAACTAATAGAAATCTGGAATTTGAGTGTACATTGTTATTGCACTAGGGAGAGGAGCAGGGGTTAAATCCTGGGGGAAAAAAGTGTGGGTACTTACCCAAGATTTCCACTCAAGGGCTGGTCCTGCAAGACTCCTGCTAATGGAAACATTGGCCCACATTTATCATTGTCTTTAGGCAGTTTTTTGTGTCTAAAAAAGGGGCAAAAAATGCCCAAGCAGGGTTTTTTGCGCCTTTTTTTTTGCCCCTTTTTGTTTACACATTTCTACTGATTTTGAGTTGCAATCCACTGATTTTGAGTTGCAATCCACTGATTTTGAGTTGCAATCCACTGATTTTGGCAATAGACATGATATGGAAGGGATTTATCATTGCCCCATTTTGTAAAAAGGAGCAAAAAAAAGGCGCAAATCCACTGAAAAGTCACTAAAACTACACAGGCCCAGACATGGTGTAGCTTTTTGGTGTATGTGTAGACAGAAATTTCAGAAAATGTGACCTGCACAAAATTATCAAAGCTTTTTTGCCTTTTAATAAATTTGGTGCTCCTACACATTACCATCACACAAAAAAAAGGTGTCAAAAAATGCTTCACTTATGGAAAAAGTGCAGGAACTCTGTTCCCATGCATTCCTGCAGGACTTGAGCTCTGGAGAGAAGGATAAGCAGCTTCCTTTGTTCACGTATTACCTGGATGAACAGAAGATCGTAGAATGTTCAGATCCAACATGCCAAACCTTGTGAGCCCCAACATCAGATGTCAGGGAACAGGGGAGATACACCCATTTCCATGATTTCCTTCAGATTTTGTTAACATTGGTGGAATCAGGTGACAATAATGTAATATTTATGGCTAGTAAAGTGCTTGATGTGTAATTCAATACAATCATACGTCCCAACTTTTGCTGAGAGCAAAGAGGAACAAACCACTCCCCTAAACACTCAGCCACACCCCTAACCACACCCTTCATCACGCCCTAACCACGCCTGCAGTTGCAGAATGGGAATACATCTTTAACAGCAATAATATTGTCCATCTGTCACCTAAGTTTAGGAGGACCTTATACAGACAGACTGACAACAATCCCCATCATTACCTCTACAGACCATATAAGAGATTACATACAGTAATATCAGGTGACTTACTACAACCCCCATCATTACCTCTACAGACCATATAAGAGATTACATACAGTTATATCAGGTGACTGACAACAACCCCCATCATTTCCTCTACAGACCATATAAGACATTACATACAGTTATATCAGGTGACTTACTACAACCACCATCATTACCCCTACAGACTATATAAGAGATTACATACAGCCAGGGCTGCCATCAGAAATTTTGGGGTCCCTTACACAGCTCAAGGCCTGGTCATCGTCCCACCACCCGACCTCTCCCCACTCAGCTTTGATCACGGCATCTAAAGGGTTAATGCGAGGAAGCAGGTAAGGGCCCTCCCGCAATCCACTTAGCTGATCGGGACTCGAATTTTTCCGCGGATATCCCGATCACCGACACTGTTAACTCCCGCATTTAGACACCGCAATCAGCTTTGATCACGGCATCTAAAGGGTTAATGCCGTGCATCAGCCTGTTTGGGGATACCCTGCATTAACCGTGGGTCCTGGCTGCTGATAGCAGTTGGGACACACTGGGTAAGAAGTGTGCTCAGCTCGTGAGCACGCTTCAAACTGGGAGAACGGAACCAGGGCGTACAGGTACGTCCTTGGTCCTTAACAGGTCATGCAATATTGTTACGCCGAGCGCTCCGGGTCCCCGCTCCTCCCCGGAGCGCTCGCTTCACTCTCCCCGCGGCAGCGCTCCGGTCACGTCCTCTGACCCGGGGCGCTGCGATTCCGCTGCCAGCCGGGATGCGATTCGCAATGCGGGTAGCGCCCGCTCGCGATGCGCACCCCGGCTCCCCTACCTGACTCGCTCTCCGTCTGTTCTGTCCCGGCGCGCGCGGCCCCGCTCCCTAGGGCGCGCGCGCGCCGGGTCTCTGCGATTTAAAGGGCCACTGCGCCGCTGATTGGCGCAGTGGTTCCAATCAGTGTGTTCACCTGTGCACTTCCCTATATCACCTCACTTCCCCTGCACTCCCTGGCCGGATCTTGTTGCCTTAGTGCCAGTGAAAGCGTTCCTTGTGTGTTCCTTGCCTGTGTTTCCAGACCTTCTGCCGTTGCCCCTGACTACGATCCTTGCTGCCTGCCCCGACCTTCTGCTACGTCCGACCTTGCTTTTGCCTACTCCCTTGTACCGCGCCTATCTTCAGCAGCCAGAGAGGTGAGCCGTTGCTAGTGGATACGACCTGGTCACTACCGCCGCAGCAAGACCATCCCGCTTTGCGGCGGGCTCTGGTGAAAACCAGTAGTGGCTTAGAACCGGTCCACTAGCACGGTCCACGCCAATCCCTCTCTGGCACAGAGGATCCACTACCTGCCAGCCGGCATCGTGACAGTAGATCCGGCCATGGATCCCGCTGAAGTTCCTCTGCCAGTTGTCGCTGACCTCACCACGGTGGTCGCCCAGCAGTCACAACAGATAGCGCAACAAGGCCAACAGCTGTCTCAACTGACCGTTATGCTACAACAGTTACTACCACAGCTTCAGCAGTCATCTCCTCCGCCAGCTCCTGCACCTCCTCCGCAGCGAGTGGCCGCTCCTGGGATACGCTTATCCTTGCCGGATAAATTTGATGGGGACTCTAAGTTTTGCCGTGGCTTTCTTTCCCAATGTTCCCTGCATCTGGAGATGATGTCGGACCTGTTTCCCACTGAAAGGTCTAAGGTGGCTTTCGTAGTCAGCCTTCTGTCCGGAAAAGCCCTGTCATGGGCCACACCGCTCTGGGACCGCAATGACCCCGTCACTGCCTCTGTACACTCCTTCTTCTCGGAAATCCGAAGTGTCTTTGAGGAACCTGCCCGAGCCTCTTCTGCTGAGACTGCCCTGTTGAACCTGGTCCAGGGTAATTCTTCCGTTGGCGAGTATGCCGTACAATTCCGTACTCTTGCTTCAGAATTGTCCTGGAATAATGAGGCCCTCTGCGCGACCTTCAAAAAAGGCCTATCCAGCAACATTAAAGATGTTCTGGCCGCACGAGAAATTCCTGCTAATCTACATGAACTTATTCACCTAGCCACTCGCATTGACATGCGTTTTTCCGAAAGGCGTCAGGAACTCCGCCAAGATATGGACTCTGTTCGCACGAGGCGTTTCTTCTCCTCGGCTCCTCTCTCCTCTGGTCCCCTGCAATCTGTTCCTGTGCCTCCCGCCGTGGAGGCTATGCAGGTCGACCGGTCTCGCCTGACACCTCAAGAGAGGACACGACGCCGTATGGAGAACCTCTGCCTGTACTGTGCTAGTACCGAACACTTCCTGAGAGATTGTCCTATCCGTCCTCCCCGCCTGGAAAGACGTACGCTGACTCCGCACAAAGATGACACAGTCCTTGATGTCTACTCTGCTTCTCCACGTCTTACTGTGCCTGTGCGGATGTCTGCCTCTGCCTTCTCCTTCTCTACAGTGGCCTTCTTGGACTCTGGATCTGCAGGAAATTTTATTTTGGCCTCTCTCGTCAACAGGTTCAACATCCCGGTGACCAGTCTCGCCAGACCCCTCTACATCAATTGTGTAAATAATGAAAGATTGGACTGTTCCATACGTTTCCGCACGGAGCCCCTTCTTATGAGCATCGGATCTCATCATGAGAGGATTGAACTTTTGGTCCTCCCCAATTGCACCTCGGAAATTCTCCTTGGACTTCCCTGGCTTCAACTTCATTCCCCTACCCTGGATTGGTCCACTGGGGAGATCAAGAGTTGGGGGTCCTCTTGTTCCAAGAACTGTCTCAAACCGGTTCCCAGTAACCCTTGCCGTAACTCTGTGGTTCCTCCAGTAACCGGTCTCCCTAAGGCCTATATGGACTTCGCGGATGTTTTCTGCAAAAAACAAGCTGAGACTCTACCTCCTCACAGGCCTTATGATTGCCCTCTGGTCTGCCCGCTGTGGATGAAATTTCTCGTGACCTTTCCATCATATGGAGAGAGACCCAAAATTCTCTCTTACAGGCTTCATCACGCATGAAGAAGTTCGCGGATAAGAAAAGAAGAGCTCCCCCCGTTTTTTCCCCTGGAGACAAGGTATGGCTCTCCGCTAAATATGTCCGCTTCCGTGTCCCTAGCTACAAGTTGGGACCACGCTATCTTGGTCCTTTCAAAATTTTGTGTCAAATTAATCCTGTCTCTTATAAACTTCTTCTTCCTCCCTCTCTTCGTATCCCTAATGCCTTTCACGTCTCTCTTCTCAAACCACTCATCCTCAACCGTTTTTCTCCCAAATCTGTTCCTCCCACTCCTGTTTCCGGCTCCTCGGACATCTTCTCGGTCAAAGAAATTTTAGCTGCCAAAAAGGTCAGAGGGAAAAATTTTTTTTTAGTGGACTGGGAGGGTTGTGGTCCTGAAGAGAGATCCTGGGAACCTGAGGACAACATCCTAGACAAAAGTCTGCTCCTCAGGTTCTCAGGCTCTAAGAAGAGGGGGAGACCCAAGGGGGGGGGTACTGTTACGCCGAGCGCTCCGGGTCCCCGCTCCTCCCCGGAGCGCTCGCTTCACTCTCCCCGCGGCAGCGCTCCGGTCACGTCCTCTGACCCGGGGCGCTGCGATTCCGCTGCCAGCCGGGATGCGATTCGCGATGCGGGTAGCGCCCGCTCGCGATGCGCACCCCGGCTCCCCTACCTGACTCGCTCTCCGTCTGTTCTGTCCCGGCGCGCGCGGCCCCGCTCCCTAGGGCGCGCGCGCGCCGGGTCTCTGCGATTTAAAGGGCCACTGCGCCGCTGATTGGCGCAGTGGTTCCAATCAGTGTGTTCACCTGTGCACTTCCCTATATCACCTCACTTCCCCTGCACTCCCTGGCCGGATCTTGTTGCCTTAGTGCCAGTGAAAGCGTTCCTTGTGTGTTCCTTGCCTGTGTTTCCAGACCTTCTGCCGTTGCCCCTGACTACGATCCTTGCTGCCTGCCCCGACCTTCTGCTACGTCCGACCTTGCTTTTGCCTACTCCCTTGTACCGCGCCTATCTTCAGCAGCCAGAGAGGTGAGCCGTTGCTAGTGGATACGACCTGGTCACTACCGCCGCAGCAAGACCATCCCGCTTTGCGGCGGGCTCTGGTGAAAACCAGTAGTGGCTTAGAACCGGTCCACTAGCACGGTCCACGCCAATCCCTCTCTGGCACAGAGGATCCACTACCTGCCAGCCGGCATCGTGACAAATATAAGCTATATTTTAGTCTGTCGGTGTTGCTTTATATTGTTTGGGTAGGCCCCTTTGTTAAAGGAGTACTCTAGTGCCGACTAGTCCTCCTCCGTTGTTCCCGGGCTGAAAAAAAAAGTTAAAATAAACTTTTATTTAAATTTTTTTTTCAGCCCGGGCACAACAGATAAGGACTAGTCGGTAATAGAGTACTCCTTTAATAGTTGCCCCCATTATGGGGGCAACTATTAACAGAGGGGCCTACCTAAACTTTATGGGGGACCCATATAGTTTGGGTAGGCCCTCATGTTTAAGTTGCCCCCATATAGTTGTTGTAGGCCCCTCTCAAAGGGGCCTACAACTATATGAGGGGGCAACTATTAGCTAAAAAGGCCTACAAAAAGTATATGGGGGAAACTTGCCCCCATATAGTTGTTGTAGGCCCCTCTCTGCTGCTTACTGTTGCCCCCTATAGTTGTAGGCCTCAGTCCTTGCCCCAGCTCCAGTCATACATTTTTTTTTCTCCCTTTTTCTTTAACTTAACACCCTCTGCTCCATGCGACTGTGCCGGCCTGCCGGCCTCCTCAGGGCAGACTCTTCCTTTGCGCTGCTCCGCTCTGTCAGACAGACTGCTGCTCCACACCGCTGCGCTGGCCTCCTCCTCCGGACTCCGCCACAGCGCTTCTGTGGACACATGACGTCAGGGCCAGCATCAGCGTGCAGAGCCCAGCGGACGTACCTCCCGGCGACCACTGCTGCAGATTTAAAGAGACATTGGCTGACGGCCTGGAGCGGAGGTACGTGCTGTGCAAAAGCAGCGCTGCCGCGTGTGATCTGTGACTGATTTGACTGACTGTCCAGAGTACAGTCAGTCAGTCAGTGAACAATTTGTCGGCCCCAGCAGTCAGGGAGTGACAATCACTCACTGACATTGAAAAAAAAATAATTTGCCGGAACCAGCCGGGCCACCTGGGGGTCCGAGCCCCTTACAGGGGTATCGGTTGTACCTGCCTGATGGCGGCCCTGCACACAGCTAGATCAGGTGACTGACAACAACCCCCATCATTACCACTACAGACCATATAAGAGATTACATACAGTTATATCAGGTGACTTACTACAACCCCCATCATTACCACTACAGACTATATAAGAGATTACATAAAGTTAGATCAGGTGACTGTCAACAACCCCCATCATTACCACTACAGACCATATTAGTGATTACATACAGTTATATCAGGTGACTAACAACAACCCCCTTCAGCAGATGTCCCCCACATTAGGAAGGCAGCAGAGGTCCCCTGCATTAGGTAGGCAGCAGAATTCCCCCACATTAGGTAGGCAGCAGATGCTCCACTACATTAGTTTGGCAGCAGATGTCTCCCACATTAGGTTGACAGTAGATATCCCCATAGTAGGTGGTAGTACCCCCATAGAAGGCAACAGATTCCCCCCATAGTAGGCAGCAGTACCCCCATAGTGGGCAGCAGTTCCCCCATATTAGGCAGCAGTGTCCCTCATAGTTTTCAGCAGCAGTTCCCCCATAGTAGGCAGCAGCAGTTTAGTTTGCCCCATATAAGGCAGCAGAACCCCCTCCACCTCCCCCTCTGCATACTTACCTCCTGCGGCTTCTGTGTCTTCTTCCTCATCTGCTCTTGCGGCTCCCTCAGTACGTCTTCTTCCTTCCTCTTCCTCTGCGCTCCAACGTCTGATGATGTCACTCATGCGCCGGCGTGCTGTGGAAGATTTTGACCTCTTGTGTCTGCTTGCTTACTGTAGCCACGGGCACAAGAGTAATTGATATGAGTCAATGGCTCTTCACCCTATCAAATTTCCCACCATGCGCCACATTTAACTGTAGATGCCTCATAAGAGGAATTTAAAGTTAAATGCGGGACATGTGGGGACTGTTCCAGGAAGGCAGGGCATCACTTCAAAAGCGGGAATGTCTGGGACGGTTGGGAGGTATGATAAAATCACCCTTCCAGTAACATATTGGATGTCCTTTGGCATTCAAATTTGCAGCAATTTGTGGTGGCATTGATGCCACTAGGTATGAAATTGTTTTACAGGAGTATAAGCCCATGCAGACAGGATGTTGTTGTGGCATTTGAGGTAGAGGTACCAACATTTTCTGCACAGACCGTTCTGAACAGTGCCAGAGATGATCTATAGGATTAAGATCTAGGGACTGTAAAGGAGAGGAAAGTTCATTGATTTGCAGAGTCCTTCTGCCATATAGTGAACAGCTGCCATGAAGGGATGCATGGGGTTGGTTGATATGTGTAGATAAGTCCTAATGTTCACACATACATCAACAGGTATGAGAGGATCCAGAATTAACCAAGAAAATATTCTCCACAGGTGAGGACTAAGGGCAGGCAGAGGTAAGTGAACACCTAGGGCACCGGTTATTACAGGTTGGAGAGGGGCAGAAGTTTAATGGTGAAAAATAAAGTACTTCCTATTATTTGCAGTGCTGCTACTGTACTGCCCATGCCAAGTATCCCCACTGCTCGCAGTCACCCCCAATCACACACAGCAATGATAGGAGCAGGACTATATCTTGAAAGTGGCCACTTACGTCAGCGACAGTTTTACCTCTCGGGATTTAGGAGTGGCCAGCTGGGTGACCTGGGTAACCTGTCTACTTACTAAGGGATCTACTTTCCTACTGGGGTACCTACCTACTAACCAAAGGGGGTATTATTACCATTTGGGTCACTTGGTGGAGAAAAGTGAGGAGCATAACATATTGGTCCAGCAGATTCTGCAGAGATGAATTGTTGTCATGATGGTCTAGGTTGTATGGAAAAGTAAAGTAAAGATAATAACTCCGTGAAGATGTCACCTGTGAGTCAGTGGATGCAGCTGGTGTAGTATCTACAGGGTATCTATGTGATGTCTATATAAGGGTAAAGCGGTCTTTTAGTTTGAGTTTTCTTCTTAGTAGCAGTATTGCAGTATTATACAGTCACTGCATGTTGGTAATGTATGTTCATGATTTGGCGATATTATTTGTCCCTTGTATAGTGGTAATATTGATAATGCCCAAGGATATAGAAAAAGATGCCGGCAAAACCTTCCTTCTAACACATACACAGGTCAGGAAAGGATCAATAGGCTTTAATACACACAGAGGGATTTGCATCCATGGGGTGCTCTTTCAGAAATGCTGTTCACAATATTCAGATGATGAATAGGAGAAGATGAAGACACTCACCACTGTTTCACACTATCCAGTGTTTCTTCAGAATACCAAAGAAGCTAGTCTGAAGAAGCACTGTATAGTGTGAAAAAGTGCTGTTACTACAACTCCTAGTTGGCATCCTAACCCGATTCTGCTGCTTTTATCCTTGTGCACGATTAATTAAACCATCAGAAGTGGTGAGTGTCTTCATCTTCTCCTATTCATCTTAATATTGATAATGTTGGCCTTGGTCAATTGCGTTTTTCAGTAACAATATGAAGGTAATATTCAGTCACTATGTCGTGGTAATATGTGGTCATTGTGTGGCAGTAATTAAAAAAAAGCTCATGGGGGGCTCTAGGAGGCTCTGCTCCCTAGGCAGCTGCCCAGTATTCCCCCTTATTGCCAGCCCTGTATACACAAAAGGAAGAGGTGCAGGGAACTCTTTTAGTGTCTTGTGTGTACTCAGACATGACTGATCACCTTAGATCTCAGAAGCTAAAAGGCAGGAACTGGTTCTTGGATTTAATGGAAGAGCTCCCAATCAGGCACTTGTAGGTCTTCTGGTTTTGTTTTTGTCCCTCTATTGGTTTTGTGGATCTATAGTACTGGTACAGGCTTGTTTTATGGGGGACCAGTTGCACTTTATTATGACACCACTCATTTAACTACCAAGTCGGAGGCAAAACCGAAGATAATATATTTGTGTAGTAAGGGTAGGGTAAAACGTGCCGCATCTTGCTGCATATTCGCTGCTGCGTATTTTTCTACCCATTGAAGTAAATGGGTAGTAAAATACGCAGCTGATTTTGCTACCCATTGACTTTAATAGGAAGGAAAATATGCAGCAGCAAATACGCAGCAAAATACAGCACGTGTGACCCTACTCTAAAACTGAAAAAAGATAACGATTTTGCTACTTTTGCTGGGATCAACAATACCCAATTTATAAAATGCTTAACCCCTTAATGACATCAGACATAAATGTACGTACTGTTTCCCTGGTACTTAATGCAACTGGATGTACATTGAAATCCTAAGGAGCATTTCGACAATAAAGTAAGCACAGGAGCTGAGCTTGCTTCATAGATGGCAGGTCCCGCCGCTAATGCTGATGCTCACTTTTAATCATTTAGATGCAACATTGCAACTATTTGGGAAACTATACCCCTCAAGGAACATAATAAGGGGTACAGTGAACCTTAACACCCACAGGTGATTAACCCGACAACGACCATGGACGTCTGTGCTCATCCAATGGCCGTTAACGTGGTATGACGCGGGCTCCTGACTCGAGCCTGCGTCATACCGGCCGCCCCCCAGCTGATTCCTGTAGCTGAGGGCCGGTGTTAATAGCAATCGCGGTGGCTGGCTATTAACCCTTTAGATCGCCGCTGTAAAAGTTGACAGCGGCATCTAAAGGTGCCTGTATCGCGTCCCTGGTGGTCCAGAGGGATGGATCGCCCCCCGCAGCACTATCATGGGGGGGAATCCACTGCTGAAGTAGCCTGAGGGCTTACCCCTCCTTTCATGCAGGCTCCGGTGCTCAGAATGATAAAGCCTGGCAGGTCCAGGCTTTATCCATCGAGCGCAGAGCACACAGATCAATGGGATTATATGTAACCCCATTGATCTGTATGAGGAATCAAATGATTCCTCCTAAAAGTCCCCTAAGGGGACTAAAAGTGTTTAAAAAAAAAGTTTTAATAGAGTTTAAAAACACACACATTAACCCCTTCCTTATTAAAAGTTTAAATCACCCCCCCTTTTCCCAAATTCCATATAAAAATATATAAACATAATAAAAATAAACATTTATGGTATCACCACGTACGTAAATGTCCGATCTATAAAAATGTATCATAAATTAAACCGCACGGTCAATGGCGTACGCGCAAAGAAATTCCAAAGTCCAAAATAGCTTATTTTTGGTCACTTTTCCTACCATAAAAAAAGAATAAAAAGCGATCAAAAAGTCTGATCAAAACAAAAATAGTAGTGATTAAAACTTCAGATCACTGCACAAAAATTGAGCCCACATACCGCCCTGTATGCGGAAAAATAAACAAGTTATAGGGGTCAGAAGAGGACAATTTAAAATGTATAAATTTTCGTGCATTTAGTTATGATTTTTTCCAAAAGTATGACAAAATCAAACCTATCTAAGTAGGGTATCATTTTAATCGTTTAGCCCTACAGAATAAATATAAAGTGTCACTTTTACCGAAAAATGTACGGCGTATAAACGGAAGCCCCCAAAATTTACAAAATGGCGTTATTTCTTCAATTTTGTTGCACAATTATTTTTTTTTCCGTTTCGCCGTAGATTTTTAGGTAAAATGACTGATGTCATTACAAATTAGAATTGGTGGTGCAAAACATAAGCCCTCATATGGATTTTTAGGTGCAAAATTGAAAGGATTATGATTTTTAAAAGGTAAGGAGGAAAAAACGAAAATGCTAAAACAGAAAAACGCTTG
Source organism: Hyla sarda (assembly GCF_029499605.1). Lineage (NCBI taxonomy): Eukaryota > Metazoa > Chordata > Amphibia > Anura > Hylidae > Hyla > Hyla sarda. The sequence goes on from NC_079191.1 coordinate 65,300,366, forward strand.
GTCCTTAAGGGGTGAATGAACTTTCGTTAAAGTGGGATGTGAAAATGAAAAATTAGATTTTTTCACACTAAAATGCTGATGTTACCCCAAATTTTTATTTTCACAAGAGGTAATAGGAGAAAATGCCCCCCAAAATTTGTAACCCAATTTCTCTCAAATAAAGAAATACCTCATATGTAGATGTCTAGTGCTCAGTGGGTGCACTAGAGGGCTCAGAAGGGAAGGAGGAACATTGGGCTTTCGGAGAGCAAATTTTGCTGAAATGGTTTTTGGGGGGCATGTCGCATTTAGGAAGCCCCCATGGTACCAGAACAGCAAAAAACCCACATTGCATGCTATTTGGGAAACTACACCCCTCAAGGATCGTACCAAGGGGTGCAGTGAGCCTTATAACCCCACAGGTGATTGAAGAACTGTTGTTAAATTAGGACATGAAAATCAAAAAAAAGTTTCACTAAAATGCTGATGTTATCTAAAATTTTTCATTAACACACGGGGAAAAGGAAAAAATGCCCCCCAAAATTTGTAACTCCATTTCTTCTGAGTATATAAATTCCCCATATGTGGACATAAAGTTCCCTGCAGGTGCATTACGATGCTCATGAAGGAAGGAGCAACTTTTGGATTTTGGAGAGAGAATTTTGCTGAAATGGTTTTTGAAGGGCCTGTCGCACTTAGGAAGCCCCCATGGTGCCAGAACAGTACCCCCCCCCCCCCACATGTGACCCCATTTCAGAAACTAAACCCCTCACAGAATGTTATAAGGGGTGCAGTGAGCATTTACACCCCACTGGCATTTGACAGATCTTTGGAACAGTGGGCTGTGCAAATGCAAATTTACATTTTTCATTTTCACGGACCACTGTTACAAAAATCTGTCAGACACCTGTAGGGTGTAAATGCTCACTGTACCCCTTATTATATTCCGTGAGGGGTGTAGTTTCCAAAATAGTGTCACATATGGGGGGTCCACAGTTCTGACAGCATGGGGGCTTTGTAAACGCACATGGCCTTCAATTCCAGCCAAATTCTCTCTCCCAAATAAACTAAATGTTGCTCCTTCTATTCTGATCATTGTAGTGCGCTCATAGAACACTTTAAATCCAAATATGAGATATTTCCTAACTCAGAAGAGATGGGGTTAAACATTTTGGGGGGCTTTTCCTCCCATTACCCCTTGTGAAAATATAAAATTTGGGGTAACACCCGCATTTTTGTGAAAAAATCAAATTTTTCATTTTTATGTCCAATTTTTACGAATATTAGTCAATTACCTGTAGGGTGTAAATGCTCACAGCACCCCTTGTTATGTTACTTTAGGTGTGTAGTTTCCAAAATGGGGTCACGTGGGTGTTTTTTTTTTATGTTAATGTCAGAACCGCTGCAACTATCAGCCACCCCTGTGCAAATCACCAATTTAGGCCTCAAATTTACATGGTGCACTCTCACTCCTGAACCTTGTTGTGCACCTGCAGAGCACTTTACCTCCAAATATTGAGTGTTTTCGTACACAGGAGAAATTGAGTTACAAATTTTGGGGGTCTTTTTCTCCATTTACTTCTTGTGAAAATAATGTATGAAAGGTAAGCTGATACTAATAATAATGATTAGTATAGTCTAAGGCTAGGTTTCCACTTGTTTTTTTTTTAACACCCAAAAAAAAAAAAAAACGCCAGCAAAAAGGTCAGAAAAACTGCCACAACTTTTTCCTGCATTTTGGCAGTTTTTCTGGAATTTTTTTGGGCGTTTTTCCTGGTGTGTGGAAACAGCCAAATTTGTACCCTGTGGCAGTTTTCTCACTGTCTTCAGGTACCACTCTGTAGGTAGGATGCTGAGCGTCCGGTCCACAGAGTGTAAGGAGATGAGGAGTGATGTATAGTATACAGGGGGGCATAGTGTACCTGTGTATACTATACAGGAGCCGGGAATCCTGTCACCAGACTGACAGGACTCGCTGCTCCTATAGCCCCATTGGGCAGTATACAGAATATACAGCTATCTATAGATAGCTGTATATAGTGTTTAAAGAAGCCGATGTCCACTTACCTCCCTTGCTGTTGTCCCAGCTGAGTCCGTGTAGCTCTGCACCCTAGTGATAACGGAGCTACAGACGGGAGTCAGGCTAGTAAGGGTCTGAAACTCTGTTCACATTGTCCCTTTTGTATAATGGGAACAGAACCTTCTGGCAGTGTCCTCCAAGACAGGGAGACTCAAGCTGTTGCTAAACTACAACTCACAGCATGCTCAGACAACCAAAGGATGTCTGGACATGCTGAGAGTTTTATTTTTGCAACAATTGTAGGCTCCCTGTTTGGGAAGAAATTGCATTATGGGCGCTCTCCCCAGCGGACAGCGCCAAAAACATTCTAACTCATTTTTTGTGTTTCATTTTTCTTCTTGTTTCAGATCTGTGTATGCAGAGGATTATGGCGGATTTGATGGATTACGGCGGATGAACTGGATTTTTAAAATTTTTAATAAAACGGTTAATTTTTCTAATATGTCATCTTTTTTTTATTTAATTTTCAGGCTTAGTAGTGGAAGCCATCTTATTGACGGAATCCATTACTAAGCCGGGGCTTAGCGTTAGCCCCAAAAACAGCTAGCACTAACCCCCAATTATTACCCTGGTACCCACCGCCACAGGGGTGCCGGGAAGATCCAGTACCAACAGGCCCGGAGCATCAAAAATGGCGCTCCTGGGCCTAGGCAGTAACAGGCTGGTGTTATTTAGGCTGGGGAGGGACCGTAACAATGGTCCTTGCTCCCACCCTGGTAACACTCCCCCACATCCCTCGTTAACCATTTTATTAAAAGGAAAAAAAAATCCAGTTCATCTGCTATAATCCTCTGCATACACGGATCTGAAACAAGAAGAAAAAAAAATAATAATATTGATTAGTACATTTTTGGCGCTGTCTGCTGGGGAGAGCGCCCATATTGCATTGTCTTCCCGAACAGGGAGCCTCCAATTGTTGCAAAACTACAACTCCCAGCATGCCCAGACAGCCTTTGGCTTTCTGGGCATGCTGGGAGTTGTAGTTTAGCAACAGCTGGCATCTCCCTATCTGGGAAGACACTAGCAGAAGGGCCTGTTCACATTATACAAAACGGAAAATGTGAACAGAGCCTCACACTTACAAGCCTGGTTCACATCTGAAGCCCCGCCCCTAATTACATCATCACTAGGAGCGGAGGGAAGTAAGCAGACTTCGTCTTCTGCATACACTACATACAGCTATCTATACATAGTTGTATATACTGTATACCGCCCAAAGGGTTAACCTACACTGTCCAGCAGTGTAGGTTAACTCTTTCCTTGCTAGACTGGTGCATAGCGCTCAGCTCAGCAAGGGGTTAAGTGAGTCAGCAATGAGTCTACTGAATACACATTGCAGGCT